>NC_060215.1:120422500-121622500 GCF_021130785.1 Homalodisca vitripennis
ATATTGTGATATAAATGACGAACTAAGTAATAGGTTACAAGTTGCACAAAATGCTTGCATTAGGTATATTTTCAATCTACGATTGGATGATCATGTAACTAGGTATTATAAAGAGTTGAATTGGCTAAAGATTAAAGAACGGAGGGAGTTAAGTATATTGAGTTTAGCTTTTAAGACTTTGAAATATAAAACGCCAGAATATTTGTATGAAAAATTTGTTAGAATGCAAGATGTTCATTTGAGACAAACAAGATTTGGTGATCATATCTTGCAATTTCCAATCCATAGAACGGTGATATATTCTAAATCTTTTCGTGTCCAATCAATTAGATTATTAAATAAACTAGAACGAACATTAAAAGAAGAGCAAAATGAGAGAATATTTGTGAAAAATATAAGACGTTTATTGCTTTTAAAATATAGTGAATAGGGTTAGAAAATAAAAATGTTATTATGAAAACATGCTTAAGATAAACAGTGTAATAAAATAAGGCTCTCTATTGTAGCTTTGCAATTGCACTGCTATTTTTCTTGATAAACATGCTGGAACAGTTGACTCAAACATGGTATTATGTTTGATAGTACTATTCAGTTGTTTTTTATTTGATTTTAGTCAAACAACCACTACTAGATTTAGAATAAGTTTCCAACATCTTAATATTCTTGTTAAATTTTCATATAGGGTATCGATTTTGCGGAATTTATCATCTAAATTTATGATTGGCAGCCATTTTGAAATGGGTAAAGATAATTTGTTTATATTTTTTTCTCAAACGCGCATACAAAAGGTCAACACAACTGCAATTTTTCATAACTTTATCTTCACTGGTATAAAAGATATAACTTTTTTTGGTAAAAATCACATACAAACAGATAGACGGAAAACTTAGTTTTAGGATATACCTCCATATGAAGTTTTTTGCTCATTGTCACGTCTAGAAAAAACACGACAATATTGGAACACCTTTAGTAAACAGCCTGTATATTATTGATATTAATATGATGCAATAGTAACACATAAAACATAAATATATTTTTACAATCCTCTAACTCTCAGGGGGTATCGCTAACATTCCAGTAGCAGTGACCGAGAAGGCTGGATAGTTTATAGCCCACTGTTGTTCTCCGGTTCCTGCGGTCTCGCACGTACAGCCCATAAAACACCAAAACAATATTTATAACCCATTAAAACATTAGATTGACCTCTCTGTTTACTAATAGGTTTTTGTGTCCCTGGCGGTGGGAGCCGGGGAACGACCCGCTGTCGTTCTCGTGTTATTTTATGTCGTTGCGTTCTGAGAGACTAGGGTTTGCTGATACAAAATTTTAAAATAAAAAACAAAATTGATTTTTTTTTACATGATTTCATACAAATGTGATGAAACCTTTATTCCAAATTAATGAAAAAGATTTCTTGTAGCCAAACGATTTCACTCAATTTTCTGTAAATAATTTACAAAAATACTAAAATATTAAGCAGAATATCTTAATAAGACAAATAATTTAATACTATTTTATACAGTTTCGAAAGCGACATAATTTGCTTAAGACCTATTACTTCCGCTACACAGAGTTGGTTATACGTTAGTAAGGTAAACGGACTGTAGGTCCACGTCATAAAACTGCCGGAAGCATTTCTTACCTACTTCTTAAGGGGTGGACAGTGGGTCCACGGTCCCGGCCTGGGACCCACTGTCTGACTCACGGGTTTCTTTTGACGAGGGGTTGACAAGGGATCGTCGTACTCATATTGTAGCACTTGAATGGATGTTTCGAGATATAAACTCTATATCTCCTAATAGTTTTCAGTACACTATATAAGACAGCTGCAAAAAGAATGAAACAAAATTATATACATAAAATAAAGTCAGGTTAGTTACGCCATTTCTAATTTAAGAATGGCTGTAACAATTATAGTGATCTTTGCTTTATTGGATACGTTTTCGCTCCGATTAGGAGAACAACTATTAAAATATCGTGAGAATGCACAGAAAAATCAGGTAAAGAGAACAAGACCTTTATATAATAATATAAGAGCATGTTAACTTTAGTCAATTATTCTGTGTAAACATTGTTTTATAATAGCACAATCATAAATTACCTTGCATTTAGTCGTGAAAGCATACAGTAAGCTTGATAATAACAACACTTCTTATTTCAACCTTTTTGCAACCACTGTTGAGCACAAGTAAGACAAATATTTAGATAAGAAAACTAAAATTTTATTAAAAGTCTACTTTTAACTGTACACTTTAGTAAATATTGAGTATGCATGATGAGTACTGTATGCAGACATCAAAGGAATGTACTATATAACTTTTATATAGTTATAAAACGCATAGTTTATTTGACTTTTGACAGAAGTAGGCTTCTCAGAAGTTTGTATGTACCTTGTTCGAGAAAACAAAGCAGTATTAACTAGAGCTTTATTATTAACTAAACACCAAATTTAAAAAAAGTTTAACGGTTAACGGTTTATTTTAAAGGGGAATAAAACTAATAGGGATTAAGAATAAATTTAAGAATTTGGAGCGTTCGAAGTCCTTATAACTGCTAGTAATTAAACCTGTTATCTCCTGTCGTTCCGGGATCACTATTTGAAATAACGTTAAATTTTTTCGCAGCAGAATATAGCGATGAATAGCAATTGGAAGTTTGAATGAAACTAGACAAATTTTTTAGCCGTTCATCGAATTCCTGTTTGAGTGATATTTACAACCTATCGTTAGCGGCATCAGGTCACTATTATGTAAGTTAGTATGTCTCTGTATTCAGATGTTTCGTTTACTGTTTGGATTATATGCCAAGAGCCACTATTTAAGGTAATAAAATATTTTGTCTTCGTATCTATTTAACTTAATTTGGTAAAAATTTAAAAATGATATATTAGATATAAACTAAATGGTCATTTTAACTATTAACAATGTTAATAAAACAATAAACCATCCATTTCAATTAACGTGTCTACTGTCGTATGCAGTACTATACTAATGATGGTCCAATATAAGGAATAACTAATACAAACTTACTGTAGATGTTTATGATTCATTATTACAATGCCAAATTAATCAGATAGTAATATAATGCTATATGGAATTCGTTTGGATATAGTCCCAATTAGTAATCCACTTCATATGTGATAGCTTGAGTTGATAATAAGTTGTGAAACTGTTGTTAATATTTACTGCTTTAGCAGTACGCTGTGCGAATGTAGTGGAAGCATCACTAACCAGAATGAAGAATAAGTGCAGGTAGAAAAACGAATGCACGGCCAGGTCAGTTTTGAAAAGTAGGACAGTTAGTCCACGGCTGTCGGCGTGGACTAACTGTCCTACCCTGCAGAAAAGTGACGTCAGCCACCCTCGTCAAACTAGGCGTGGACCTACAGTCCTACAATTCGTTAGTAAACGGCGACACATTGGCTGTCACTGTGGCTACGTTGTGACAACTATTACAATAAAAGTGTAGCTATACAATAAATGGTTACACATTTTCTTGCCAAGATTCACTTTATGATCGTAGCGGAATAGCACTTACATATGTACTGTATAGTTCTGGATTAATACTCCAGGAGTTAAGAAACGATTTACATTGTATTAAGTTTACAGTCTGGGGTTTTATTTAAGAAGTTTATACGAAAAAGACTATAATTTTGACATAGAATGGGAGTTTATCTAAAGTCTTAAAAATGTGAATCTAAATTACTAAAAACATATTTTATACGATTTGCACACTTAAAAACCAACCATCAGATGTGTAAAATCATCGTCATATAAACAAATAAAGACCGTCAAAGTGATGACGTAAATCTCCATATCTATTCTTCCAATACGAGGGAGAGTAACAACTTGAGGATTCAGTCTCACATCACAATGGCTAATGAACAACTTCCATCTCAGGTTGGTATCAAAGTGGTCAACAAACTCCTGGAGTACACCAAAGCATTGGCAACAAAGAAACATTTGAAAGCTCGATTAAAACATCTGTTAGTGCCGAATGCGTTTTATTCCATTGTTGAGTTCATGACAAATAGTTGGAAACAGTAAAAATATTTTGTTAACTCTGTTGCTGAAATGAAAGAAATTTTAATTTTGACAATAAAAAAATTATTATTGCAAACATGAGTCGAAATGGATGTTATAAATGAAATTCAAATATGTATAATTGTACTGCTATAAGTTATATGACGGAAGCATGGAATACAATTGTAAAAAAATTTTTACTGCAATGAAGAAATTCTGAAACTACAATTTGAGATTCTTGGGAATAACGTATAGGCCTACAGTTACGACTGATGAAGTCCATGATCAAGTCAAGTAATAATTCTAGTCCACATTCAGTAACAATTCAATAACTACAGTTTCCGCAACGAAACTGCGAGACTACACCCAGGCCTCTCGTTCAAGAAGCTATACGGACCGCAAAACACTGCCTCTACAATCATCCTCTGTCCACAACGTTAATGCGAGACTTCACTCAGGCCTCTCGTTCTAGAAGCTATAAGGATCACAAACCACTGCCTCTAAAATAAACCCCTGTCCACAAAGAAACTGCGAGACTACACCCAGGTCTCTCGTTCCAGAAGCTATACCGACCGCGAAACACTGCCTTCATTTGATTAATGATAATGATAACTCATTCTGATGCCAAAGTGCAGCTAGACATGCTGATATACTTTGAACGAAGTCTTATACTTCATCAGCCGAAATTCGCGCCTTAAAATGTGTATGAGTAATTATACTGTAGACATCTGACTTCTTTGTGTGTAGGGAACACAAAATGTTAAGGTTTTGCCCCGTAATTGGACCAAAATATAGTCATTGCTTAGCAACCGCACGTACTATTCATGCTGTTTTTATATAGCACCTTGGAGTCACTGCAATAGCACTGTTGCAGGTTTAGTAGCTACTAATTAATTGTGACAATGGTGATGGTGTGTAAAAGAGAACGCACTGTGAATAATGAAGCAATAGAAGTGATAAGAAGAATGATAAAAGTGTGGCAAGAAGCAGAGAGAGGAAATTTCTAGCATTAGAAAGGAAAAATCTGCAACTGGTGAGACACCTTTAAATATGCTTGGTAAGAAAAGGCCCTGATCAGAGGGGAAGAAATTTCATATAGATGATTTTGATGGAAGACTTTCGACTCTATGAATCGAAATTGTGTAACAAACTAAGAAAAATTCTTACAGAGTGGCTGGACCTAGTTAATTGGCGTGCTCGTTATTTGAGGGATATCCAACAATTTCAAAATTTTGGAATTGCTGGAATAATATTGAAGTACCTGGTGTGGTGTGTAATGGACACTATACTATTATGACAATGCCACTATAGTCTACTATTATTATTATTCAAGAAAATAAGGAACCAAAGTATGCTGTGAAAAATCAAATGAAAGATTGGTTGCAGTATAACATACAATGTGCAGCATAAATGAAAAAGTTTAATTTGTACTAGCTGATGGACAAGCGAAAACCTAAAGAAAAGGTGTAGCCTACCGCATTGATAAAGATATGATAAAGATGAGTTATAAGTACTCAAGGCTTTAAATTAACTATAAGGGTCTGGATCATTAACGTGGTAAGAACACAACGACATTCACTAACTGAACTGGCCAATTAACCTACAAAATAATTCTTGTAGAGCACGGCCACTCGTGCTTGCTTTATCTTGACGAGGCTTATCTATCAGCCGGCCACGATATCGATCAAAGCTATGTGGCGCAGAGACATAGTGGAAGAATTACTGTCACCAGATCATGGGGTCAATCCCAACCCACGCACAATACTACTTGCTTGGGAATTTAATTTGTGTAAATTTGTTTTATCATTATAATATCTGACAGAAATAAAATTACATCCCTTATTAAATTTTAAATAATTATTTATTTTTATATTAACAATAAAAGCACACTAAGTTATTTTGAATTAATAAAAAACGCAGGAAAACAATATCTTAGAATAAAATCGTATAAATTTCGAGAATACAGAACTCTCGCCAAAGGAGATATATCCTGGCGGTGTTGCGCAAAAGATTGCAATAGTTTGCTCAGAACAGACAGCAATATATTAGTTATTTTCAAAGAGAAACACGACCACAAACATATAACCCACTACTCTAGCCCTATGACTACAAATACGCTGCGATCGGCGTACGTATTCAATTTAATCATAAATATAATAGTTGTTATCTGGATTTTTGTGACGCTGCCACTTATAAGCTACTATCTACGATTGTTTTACAATTTCCGATAAACGATTAAATAATATAATAATCAAATATGCCTACTTTCTCTTCAAAATGACCATAGACTTAATATTACATAATAACGCTCCGACCAACAAGGCTAATAGACCTTAGCACTCCTTCCTCTCACACGCATTGTCATATTTTTACTCATGACTTTGCGTTCTTCATGTTTTTTAAATATCACCTATTAAAATAATTAATTAAATCGTATCCTTCCGTTATTATATTTCAGTTGATTCTTTCAGTTAATACGTTTATACAATTAATTAACGCACTGCTAAATATATACCGGTATTTAAAAAAATAAAATTCTCTACGCACAGATCTTTAAAGCCCATGTATGCTCTTTTCTCTTTACGTTTTTTAATTACGGGTATCAGTAATTAAAGACAAATTAAAACTAATGATAAATGCTGCTTTTGTTTTTAATTTTAATTAGATGTCTTAATTTAGATGTATGGATTCATTCTTTTGAGGTATGAGATTTGTATTATTGTATATTAAGTTATTTCGTATTAACTATAAGAATACTATAAAAATACCATAATTTGTTTTCCTCTTAAATATAAGATAGTTACTGATGTATCTACAGTTGTACAATTTTATGAAAGTAAAAACTATTTTTGAGTCGTTTTCTGGAATATTACGGAAGGTAAAATGTAATTATGGTTTTTATACACAATTAGTCTAGTTGAAATGCTGTAGATGGAGCTTATATTGGTCACTGTTAAATTACATGAAAAAACATAAAACCAATATTTAACACTATTATTGTTTTGTGAGGCCTTTCGATAGCGAGGCTATCATCTTCAGACACATCACAAAAAGATATTGTTTTGTGATGTGTCTGAAGATGATAGCCTCGCTATCGAAAGGCCTCACAAAACAATAAAAGTTTTAAATATTGGTTTTATGTTTTTTTCATGTAATTTAATTAGTCTAGTATCTATGCTGTGTCATTTGTATTGTACAGTCATTGCGTACTGGGCGTCCATACCAATGGAAAATCTACTAATAGTCTAGTTAAGGGTATTCACTGAGCAACAACAGTTCAAGCTTAATCCAATCGTGAAAACTCAATGAAACATGTTTCTAGGTATAATTAAAACTATGTTATTTGTATATGAATCCATAATTAAACTATTTATTTCATTTAATAGCTTCACGAAAATGGTGTGATGTTTTTTTAGTTTAAATAACTCAAATTTAAAAAACGAATATAATGTTGAAACAATTTAGGCTCGTATTTTAGACAAAATAGTTCAATGTCACAGTATAGAACTTTTTTGTGGCATTTTTGTTTCATATTTAATATTAATTACATTTCAATATTAGTTTTTATGGAACTAAACATATGAAGCATGAAAATTGCAGTTTTTGACTTTTCATTTATTACAGAAATAATTTTTCAGCACCTGCCCTTAAATAATTACTTGTAACCATCTGCAGTAAAAACTCAATTATAATTTTTTATTTTATGCACTATTACGCGTACCGTGAATCGTCTGCACAATGGAACAGGTCTATAGACTCAACACTACACAAACATCCGTAGAATGGTTCTCACAAAAATATCTCAAGGTTACGCCCATAAGTATTACTATTGCTTACATGTAAAATGACCTCTATAGAATCATGCCTAACTATTCTTCATAAGGAAATGAATATATAGAAACTTCATATACAAAATATCCCTTCCGGCTGAATCGGATGAAAGGTATATTTCATATGAGGCTACAACTTGAAGATGCATTATTAGTTTATGAACTTAACACTGTGATGACTTATGGATGAGGCATTGGTAGCTAAGGATGAAGTATATTAATTCGCAAAGGTTTCTTCCTAACTAGTGAATGTAAAAAAAATGTTTGGTCGACTTCTGTCCATCTTACCTCTAGCAGATATATCCCTCTGGTAAAGAATTATACTCTCGGTTATATTACTTTTTATAACGGCATCGATGATAATTAGTGTCATATTACGAAAATGAATAATAGAATTCATATTGGGACTTTCATATTAAATGTTATCAACTATTACATGTAAAATATTCTCACATGTAGCCTATGTTTTGTTGCTCTTTTTATAACGAGTAACCCTATTTTCAAATGTGTATCATAAGTCTTTTATTACCTACAGTAGGGCTACTATAGGAAAGGAGAGATCGTGATTTGTAATTACATTACAACATCAGTTCAAAAATCCATGGAATGTTGCATTGAAATTAAAATTGGAATATCTTCCAATGACCATAATTTATTTTATCAGTAGTATGCCACTTTTAAAGACGTGAAGAAGATGTCTATGACGTACCAGTTATTCTACAAAAATTCCGTACGAAGGCGCGGGTATCAGCTAGTAAACATATAAAAACTTGAAACTCCTTATTTTTGCCTTAACATCGTTGCTCGTTATATATCGGCCGTCTCCGAAATATGAAATATACAGAGTAAAATCAACCTGCAAATATCGATTGTAGGACTGTAGGTCCACACATAATTTTAACGAAGCTGACGAAACCCGTCCGTGCACTACCGACCCTACTGTCCAAAACTGATCTGGCCGCATCGAGTGGTCGAGTAATAATATCGATGTTATTCTCAGTTTTAATTCCTATATTAATACATAACTTATTATGTATAGTGAATTTGTTTGATGAAATTTCTTAAAAAATATAAGAAGAAATCAAATAATGTTTGAGTCTACAGGCCCAAGGTGTGGCATATTATACTCTCTAGGTAACGGATACTTTTACACGAGTAAATAGAAAAGATAAACTAGAACACGGTAGTGATGTATGGACAAAAACTGAAAATCATCGCCTTTTTGTATGCAGTTAACGAATATTTTGACTATTGTGTGTTACATTAATCACACGTGCACTTTTAACCCCATGTATCTGGAAGTGTCAAACTTAAGGATGAACATCCTTACAATATTGTAAAAAGAAGAGGGAAATTTCAGTGAAGTCTTTAATAAAGCGTCTAAAAAAAAGGTAAAATTTAAAATTACACTTCAGCTTAGTTGTACTTTTATTTTAAGGCTATTAATATCGGTAAGTGTAATAAATGTTGTTACACTCTAATTTTCAATTCGTTGTAATTGTTATAACTGATTTGTAAATTAGGTAGTTAACAGATGTATAGAAGCATAAATATTACTTCATTAATAATAAAAAAAATGCTATACAAAAATACATAATATTTCATTTTGTATACAGTAAACTTTTATGTTTTTTAATGTTTTATTTTCCTGGTAGAACAACATCTTCAAATCTCGGTTAGAACAAACTTAACAACTGCAACAAATAGCAATCTTTACTGGTATATTTAAGCATCTACGTTTACCACCGTAATCAATAGCATATCTAAAAACTCCGTATAAATTTACAAGCTAAGGGTCAGAAGTAAGTCTGAGGTCTTCCATTTAAAAAACAAAATATTAAATAGAAATATTGAGCTATCAACATTAAAGAGCTACAATAACTACTGTTTTAATTTTTGGTCCAGGTAATCAACATGTATTAGAGTGTTTTTTCTGACGTCTTAATCAAAAGAAACCTATATTCTGAAATAATTTTAGTAAGGATATTATGACCACAGTTCAGCAATGTAATGTTAAAATCACCTGATTAGAGCAGCTAAAATCAGAACAGCTTATTGTTGCAGCCCACATTCAGTGCTGTCATATAATAAATGCGGTTAATGTTTGGTAATTGGTTTTAAAAAACAAATTATCTCCCTTATTTCACAACCAATTTTTTAAAACTTGGTATCGTTGGATTTTTAATTAAATTGTGTAATAATTGAGACCTTTTTTACCATATATCGCTTTTAAGATATTTACGCTTAAAGATTTTTTTTAAATCACTATTTTGAAAATAAAGCTTGTAAGAAATTTAAATTTTTGATGTAATTAGGCCTTAAGGTTATAAAGGTACATACAACATTCCTAAACAATTCATCAAATGTAAATGGTTAAGTAAAAGAAGACAAAAACAAAACAAAATTGTGGCTATTTGAATAATTATTGAGTTTTAGAAAGGTGAATACGATTGTTTTTGCCTTTGGTCCGTGAATAATGTCCGAAAATATTGTTAGAGGTTGTGGGACACTCTGTATAATAATTTTATATACAGAGTGTCCTGTAATTCTTAGGACAATTATATATACCGGTACTGCTCAGGTCATGGCAAACGCATTTCAGAATATGGAAATAGATCTTCGGTGTTTAGTTTCGTATCTGTCAGTCTGTATGTGTTTTTTATAAATATTTAATATCTTAAACGAATAAACAAATCCTACCTAATTTTGATAAAATATTTGTGGTAACAAGGCCAGTCACAAAAAATATTCATTAATACTTTCGAAATGGCGGCAATTAAATCTGATTAACTTTGAATGTCTTAAAATCCAGCAGGTGTACAACAATAAATCTGATCGTGGATTTTATCACAAATCTAATTACTTAATATTATTAACAAATAATAATAAATAACTCATTTAGAGCATATTTACTGTGAAAAAACACGGTTCGTGAAAATAAATTAACAGCAGCTTCAGAGTATCTTATCCCGATTTTTTTTATTTTTGTCATTTATTATGCAAAACACTTGAAATACATGTTTCACGCCTATGTAATGATGGAATAGAATCATATATTTGATGTTTAATGAATTTATTAAAATATCTGTTGTTGTAGGACATATTTATTTACGAAAATGTAGACAAGCGACAATCAGATGTATTTCCAATAAAACCGCTTATCTTTGATTTTGCCATCTATAAAAGCATTATTGTCTGAGTATTACTGTACGATTTTACTTGTTGTTTATTATTCCTAATAGACAACAGATAACCTAGTCACTTTTATTTAGTTTTTTAACATTTATTGTGAATAAATTTAAGCTTTACGATGAATAAAACAGTTTATTATTGTTAATTAAGACGTTTGTTTTTGTCCTTCCTTGTTCATAAAGGCGTTCATTGTTGATAAATTTGCAATATCTCTAGTAGTTTTTAATTTATTAGACAAAAAAAGTTGTTAAGCAACAGATATTAATGTATTTCCTGTGTTTTAAATGAAAGGACTAAGATGTGAGCACAATTGCCATAAGATATTCTGGAGCTGCCGTTTATTCGATTTTTGTATTGTGAACTACTCTCTGAGAACATCAATGTCGACAGTGTTTTGTTACAGTAAATCTGTGCATATATTTTATATATTTGGTCATTCGATTTGTGATAGAACCCTCTCAAATTCTTGCAATATTTTAGAAAAATTGCAGATTTTAAGAAGTTAAAAGGTAAAATATTTTAATAGCCACTATTTTGAAATTATTAAAGATAACATCATAATATATTTTTAGCCGCCATAAAATTTTGAACAAGACTTTGTAGGATTCAATTTATTAGGTTTTAAGAGATTCCATTTTTAACAACAACAAAAACGCACACTAACCGACAGAGGGGAAACTAAGCAATGTAGATCCATAATACTCAGTATATAAATGTGTGTTTTGACCTAAGCAATAACGCTTTTGAAAATTTGTAAAATGTTTTAACATTGTTTTTAGCGTTCAGTTTAAATAGTATAATTCAGTTTATGATGCGTCCTTAAAAATAATTGGCCCTTAGCCGTCGCAAAATTACAATTTCACGGTTCAAAATTTTCCCGCGTTTGATTGGTATTCGAAAAATTAAAATAAATAAATAATTGTTTTTAAAGTGGTTAATAGGTTGATATTATCTCTGACCATGTATATTTATTACACATGCCGGATTTAAGAAATATCAGTTCATCTGCGTTGTTCGTACCTTGGTTTCAAATTAAAATACTTTGACTTTAAAATAAAGTTGTATTTGAATGCCTAGAACCTAGTTTCTTACTATATTTGATTAATAGTATTTTTACAATTGGTAATGAACTGTTTGTTTTTGAAATATCAAGTAAACCAAAGCAATGCAGTAAATTTATATAATATAATATAATTAATAAATCGCAATATGGTTAAACGTTTATTGTTTATTGTTATTCCGTTGCGGTGCTTATTCATCTCATCAATAAGGTATAGCCGCTGATTTAGCAGCCCCCAGATCCAAGGGAGTTGTACATGAACACGGTCAAGGCGCTGAATTAGGACCCCCCTATTCGAAGGGGGTGCTTATTCAGGGCCTGGACACGGCCAGTGCGCTGATTTAGCACCCCCTTTCGTGACGTCAAAATGACGTCAGTAGCGAGGGGGTGCTATGTCCAGGGGGTGCTAATTCAGGCGCACCTTCCCCGATACCGTACCTTCACACTGCGCTTCGGCCTCACTCGACACCGACACCCTCACCTATGACACCTACACCATCGCTTCCTACAACACCGTCCAGATCTAATATCATCTAATATCAGTATTAAAAGAAGAAATAAAGTCACTGCAAGAACGGTTAAAAATCATTCTAGACCATTCCATAGAGTCTGATCAGCGTCTACTTAAATATACAACCGAAATGTTTCCTACAAATCACATTAAACCAGCGAATAACCCGGATAAAATCCTCACCCATCAAGGAACTCAAACCATGATTGAAACATCATCTAAAAGTATAGCCTACAAACCTCTAAACCAGAACGTGACGATAAATTAAATGAATTAAAAATCACACACTCACTTATAAGTACCTGTAATAATTGTAAATTGTTGACAGAAGAAACACAAAAAATGGTTTTATCAATTCATTGTTTAGAAGAAGATATTAAATCTCTCAAAAGCAGTAACTCCGAAATAAAATCCACCCAACAAATGGTGTCGACGCTTCTACTGAACAACCGCTTTGAACCTCTTTCGGATCCTGAAAATTACTATGGCGACTATAAGACCATACTACATAAAAAGCGAAAAAGATCATGTAAACTAAAAATAAAAATTGTTCGAATAAATTCAATCAGAACAAGAAAATACCTAAGAGGAAACCTGATCAGCCTAGCATCGTTCTCCTGTTCAAGAATACTACTGTAATAGGTGATAGTCATGCCCGTGGACTCGCAGCATATGTGCAGAAAGCCATCTCCTTCAAGACTAATGTCACGGGGTTGTGTAAACCTGGTGCTGGTCTTCTAGAAGTCGCGCCCACCTCGGTCCCTCCTTCTTGGCATTGCTACGTTCTTCTCGCGGGGACAAATTTCTTGGCAACTGGGAGTCAGCATATCATCTTCAAGCACATGGAAACTATCCTTGAAAACTGCAGCAAACACCCCAAGATGCTGATCTCAACACTTCTTCCCAGGCATGACCTGCCCTCCAGCTGCCTCATTCACGGCACCGTCGCCTTGGTTAATAAATTTATCCAAGAACTCAGCGACCGGCACGAGGGAACGAGCATGATTGACATCAGCGACATTCACCGACACCACTTCACACCCCATGGCCTTCAATTAACTGACAGCGGAAAGGGACGGCTTTCATGTCAAATTGTCAAAGGCTTGATGAGTTTTCCACTACGTCCAACTCAATCTCGCAGGCCTGTCGAAGTGACCAGATCATCGGAAGACACCACGATGCCTCCTGCCTCAAACCCAGCGATCCCGATACACCCCAAAACACTGCCTCATGAAAGCTACGCCGACGCTGTAAAGGACTCTGGAAAGCAGCCGAACTCACCTGCACAACTAACGAACTCTACAAACACTGATAATAAACCAATTTTTTTAGGGAACCCACTCTCAACCACAAATCAAAATTGACTGACAAAAGCGTAAGAATTAAAAAATCAAAATTGAATTACACATTCGAGAATCAAGTGACATTATTTCATTAGAATGCACAAATGGCTACAAATAAAGTGGATGAACTAACTCTCATGTGCAAGGAACTCAATCCTGACATGCTAGTTATTACCGAACATGGTTTTAACACTAGCAATATTCCCATTTTCAAAATTCAAAATTATGAATTGGCAAATTTTTACTGCCGAACCTCAGCCAAAGGAGGAGGGGTTGCAGTTTTTGTGCGGAATAACTTTTCGTTTACCTCTTACAACTTTCACGAGACAACAGACAAACACTTAGAAATTACTGGGGTAAACGTACAAACAAACAACACTCCATTGCTCATAATTGGAGTGTACAGGCCCCAAGCGGAATCGAAGAAAATTTTTTTCTAAATTTGAAGATATCCTGACAAGGAAAGAACAAAATTTGATTGTCATGGGCGACTTCAATATCGAAATTTTAGATGTGGAAGCCCCTATGACAAAACGCTACGCTGACTTGCTGAGGTATTTCGGTCTCGTCTGGTCAATTAGAGGAACCGACAAGAGTAACCGCCACTTCGACGACAGCTATTGATAACATCGTCACCAACATAACTGACTTAAGGTGTTAGTGATCAACACAGCCATCTCGGACCATTACGGCCAACAGGCCATAGTCAAAGGTCACGAGTTAACACGGGATCCAATCAACAAAAAGACAATCAGAAACACGAGGACCACAAACATCGCGCTTCTAAACTCTCTGCTTTCGCGAGATAGTTGGAAGTTTCTACATTTTTATGATCCCGTAAAACAGCAATTTGAATCTTTCGAAGAAACGTTTAAATTTAACCTGAATGTGAGCTGTCCCTTAAAAATAAAACAACAAAGCCGAGAACACGAAAGTGCTTATGGATTACCAAAGGTATATTAATTTCGCGAGAGAAATTATTGTTCCTCTCAGAAATGTCCAAGCACTCAGTAAAACCTAGAATTAAATTTTTTTTTTCAAAACTACAAACGAATTTACAGAAAGGTGATCAGAGCTGCTAAAACATATGATACCACCAAAGCATTGCTCACGTCCAAAAATGTTTCAAAAACCACTTGGGCCATAATTAACAATAAAAATGCACATTCCGACAACCGAATTGAAATACATATTGTAAATGAACGAGTCAATGATTCCACTAGGGTCGCTGATGAGTTCAACAAATATTTTGCTTCGGTTGGAGGTGACCAAGGACTCAGTCCGCGTCAAACCCAGTCGTTCCCCCCATTAGTACGGAACCCACCAGCCTCTATGGTTTTGTCTCCGGTCACAGAGGAGAAAATTGCCACAATAATAAGAGATTTTCTATCCAAAAAGTCTATAGATTCGAATTACGTGTCAACGTGGCTTCTAAAACAGTGCTCAAATCATTTGTTGAAGCCACTCGAACAACTATTAATCTCTCTTTTCGCTCTGGAACTTTCCCTCCTCTCTCAAAACGGCCAAAGTCACCCCAGTTTTCCAAAAAGGCGACCCATATTCCGTTCAAAATTACCACCCGATTTCGATCTTGCCATCTTTCAGCAAAGTTTTTGAAAAGGCCTTCTTAATTCGGATCGTGAATTTTTTGGAGAGTCGCAAACTGCTATCAATAAATCAGTTCGGATTCCGAAGTAGGAAGACAACATTAGACGCAGTCGTGCGTGTTGTTGACTTGATAGTAGATGGACTTGAAGGTCAAAGAGACACACTTAGTGTGTTTCTAGACTTATCGAAAGCTTTTGACTGCGTTGATCATTAGACCTTGACTAACAAATTGGAATATTACGGGATACGGGGAGTGCCTATCGATTGGCTCAAATCGTATGTTAGTGATAGAAAACAATTCGTCAAAATTTCAAACGTGCAATCGGGGGAGGAGTGCCTGAGCTGTAGAGTCCCTCAAGGTTCCATACTCGGTCCGCTTCTCTTCTTATTGTATGTCAAAGACGTTGGCTCATCGCTTAATAAAGGGCAAATTTTCCAGTACGCAGATGACACGACTCTCTATTTCAGCTCAAAATCAATCCCTGAACTGGAAATTTTGACATTCACAGAGCTCAACAATACAATCCAGCACTTCAACGAGCTTAATCTCAAAACGAACCCATCAAAGTCAACTTTCATCAAATTTTGTTTGCGAAATACAGACTCAAATTGGAATCCAACAGTCATGTTGGACGAAACTGAAGTCGAACACGTTCTCTTGACTAAATTCCTTTGTATGTACCTAGATAGAGGGCTGACATGGAATTCTCACGTCGACAGTGTCTGTTCAAAGCTGTCTTCAGGTATTTATGTTCTGAGGCAGCTCTCCAAGTACTGCCCAATTCAGGTACTGATGACTGCGTATTATGGAATAATTTACCCACATCTCTCGTATGGAGTGATCTTGTGGGGAGGTTGTGCAAACATACATTTTTAAAGAATGTTCACTCTGCAGAAAAAAAGCAGTTAGAATACTTGCAAAACTTCAACAGAGAGAGTCATGCAGACCAGTATTCAAAAATCTCAAACTGTTGACGCTTCCCTGCCTCTATATTCTGGAAACATATCTCTTTTTTTCAAATCAAAATGCGAAGTCATAAGAGGTAGTGACGTACACTTTTATGACACTAGAGGCAGGAATAACAACCGTACTGGAAGACAGAGGACGGTGACTTATGAACGATTGCCTTCGCAGGCAGGAGTTCAGTTCGTCAACAAATTACCAAATTCGATCAAAAATGCCACAATGCCTAAGGCGTTTAAAACTCGTCTGAAAACCGCGCTGATCTCTAAAGCTTTTTATAGTACAGACGAGTTTATGGCAAACAATTGGGGGACCACCTAATTGGCTGGCCATGTGATTAGAGTGGGAAAATTATGTAATGAATGAGAATTTGGGTGAATGAAAAACTGTAAGTCCGAATGCAAAATTTTAGCTTTTAAATGTTATGACAAATGCGATGCAGTTTGTATTGTTTTTATGCAATAAAACATTGTATTGAATTGATGTGACATTGGTATGGAGAGGCCATGCAGTCCTCCGATACCAACCTGTGGTGCTCCTCCGATACCAACTAAATCCAATTGTGCTGGCCTGGGCTAAAGTTAAGAGAGTGGTGACTAACATACGAGGGGACTAACAAAACTAGAAGAAGCAACACGAAAAATGCTAAATTCTAATTACAAAATACGAGGGTAATCCGGAAAGTAAGGACCGATTTCTTATAAAAAATGCACTACAGATTTTTTTAAAACTTGTTTTATTTAATCTTTTTGTTCGAACATTTGTCATAACATTCTATGAGCTTTACAATGCCGATGTCGTAGAAGTCTGCCACCTGTGAGGATAATCAATCTTAACTAGCCTACTTCTTTCACATAGTCATCAGTGTTAAAGTACTTACCGCCGTGAAACTCCTTTAGGTAGCGAAACATGTGAAAGTTGTTGGTGCCAAGTCTAGGCTGTATGGTAGGTGGTCAATCTGCTCTCAACCAAATGATCTGATGAGATTTTGGGTTTGGATGGCAGATTGGGGTCTGCTGTTGTCTTGCAGCAAAAGAACTTCAGATGTCAATAGGCCAAGTCGCTTATTCTGTATTGCACGTCGAAGTTTAGTCAGAGTATTGTTATAAAGCATCTGTATTTATTGTTCTCCCTCGTTGCAGAAACTACCAAAAATATTCCATGTCTATCCCAAAACACGGTCGCCATAACCTTGCATGTTGAGTCTGTTTATTTGGCCTTGACCTTAGCATCTTGTGATGGGATGTCATCGACTAGCGTTTCTAGGGTTATGTAAGAAATCCATATCTCACCACCAGTGACAATATTTTCTAAAAGTGTATTCCCTTCCTCATGATATCAGACAAAATACTCAAGGTCACAACTCATTCTTCTTATTTTTGTTCCTCAGTAAGCACCCTGGGAACCCAATGTGAGCATAATTTTGGGAAATGTCAAAAGTTCAGAGACTATTTTGTACTATGTTGTTTTACTTATTATCGGAAATTCCAATGCTTATAATGAAATGGTAATCACTGTTCTTCACGAATCAGTTCATCAACGAAATTTACCAAATCCGTGATCACTGATGGTCAACCAGATTGCGGTTCATCTTGGAAATTTTCCCATCTATCTTTGAAAGCTCTTACCCACTTCTGCACTTTGCTGTAACTCATTGCATTAGGGCCATAAATCACTTATCCGTCTAAGAATATACACTGCTTAAACGTTCCTTGCTGTCAAAAACCGTATAACTGATCGTATTTTGCAGCAGCGAGTTGATAGATTATTTTGAACATCTCAAATTCGCACAGTAAACAGCACTCTATAATAACTTCGCTGCAAATTGTGTCATTTCATACACAAGACATGCTGGGAGTCGACACACATGCGTATTGCGCTATTCACTTGCCACTTGAATAGTTACTGCAAAACGGACCTTATTTTCTGGATGACCCTCGAGACTGGGGTGGCTTCAAAAATCACACCTTGAAGCTGGAGCAGCATTACTGGGTAAAGTGCGGAAGATGTCATCAACAACTTTGTCACTGAGTTCGGAGGAAGGACTGCCGTGACAGTGAAGTGTCAGATGACAGTGAGAAAGAAATTAATATCAGACGATGAAGTGGCTCAACCGCCTCCAAGTACAAGTGCTAATTAAACAGTGTCGTAAAATAGCATGTTATGAGTGACCTTAGGCTTCCCATACTAAAAAAGCTTTACAATAAACATGCTCTACAGTTTTTTAAGTTACAAATGAAATAGAACTCAAACTTCTCAAAATATCAAGTTGGAATTTTTAACTTGAATAATGTATTATTCCAGCAAATACTGTACTTTAAATTACCATTTCTCACTTTATTATAAATAAACATAAAAAGTTCTCTATTTTATTATATTTTATTTATTTAACTACTTTTTATGATGTATGCTTACATTGTCAAAACGTTTGGTCTGAAATTGTGTTTACTGATTGCTAACTACTAAGTATCAAGTGTTAATAGAAAAGTTTATTCCAGCAATAAAACTATTTATTTATAAAGAACCTTAAAACTAAGGAATATAAATAGTATAGTGTTTAACACAACTTTACAAAACAAAGAACACTTTACGTTTTAAACATCATCATCACGTTTATGATTATGTTTTACAGTAAAATTGTCAAGCAGCATGAAGAGATATATTGATGGGTTGGACTGATACTGTTGAAATAACCAATGCTTTTTATTGATGTCGTAGACGGTGATGGAGAAGCGTTCCAGCAATGGCTGCCACATGCCTCGTACACGCATTCAAATTGGAGGGCTACATTACGTAAGAGAAACATTTACTCAAGTTACACTGATGAGAGTAACAAAGTTTTTACTATACAATTAACAACGATTCTCTTCAAAATTTATTATCTCTATAAATAATATTTTTTGTAAAAAAGAATAAATTGCTCTATTTTAATGAACAATTTTTAATAAATTAAATCTATATTATATGCAATCTGTTATGTTTTACTTAATTTCTGGTCCCAATTAATCCGCATAAACAAGGTTGTACTGTAATAATATACATTTTAACAAAACTTTACAGCAAAGCCATTTATTTATTAATAGACTCCTTTGGTTATTTTAAATTAATTCTATTGTTTCAAAACTTTGTTGCTCCAAGTCTCTCCTATTTAGCCACTACATTACACTAAGCTTCCCTTCCATTTTCACAAAATTCTTATGTTTTATCAGCCATTTTTCAAACAAATAAATATATTACTGACAAATAAATCAATTTAATAGCAAATAGGCACTGCCTTAGGTGATACGAACTAACAAGTACACTAAAGCTGCTACAATAACAACAGTATTCTCAAAATGGTAAAGTAGTACCAGTACAATCTGTATCAACCTGACACTCATAATGTTCTAAACTAGCCTGAGACAGATACGAGCTAACAAGTACACTAAAGCTGCTACAATAATAACAGTATTCTCAGAAAGGTAAAGTAATACCAGTACAATCTGTATCAACCTGACACTCATAATGCTCTAAACTAGCCTGAAACAGATACGAACTAACAAGTACACTAAAGCTGCTACAATAATAACAGTATTCTCAGAAAGGTAAAGTAGTACCAGTACAATCTGTATCAACCTGACACTCATAATGCTCTAAACTAGCCTGAGACAGATACGAACTAACAAGTACACTAAAGCTGCTACAATAATAACAGTATTCTCAGAAAGGTAAAGTAGTACCAGTACAATCTGTATCAACCTGACACTCATAATGTTCTAAACTAGCCTGAGACAGATACGAACTAACAAGTACACTAAAGCTGCTACAATAATAACAGTATTCTAAGAAAGGTAAAGTAGTACCAGTACAATCTGTATCAACCTGACACTCATAATGCTCTAAACTAGCCTGAGACAGATACGAACTAACAAGTACACTAAAGCTGCTACAATAATAACAGTATTCTCAGAAAGGTAAAGTAGTACCAGTACAATCTGTATCAACCTGACACTCATAATGTTCTAAACTAGCCAGAGACCGAGACAGATAATGATATATAGTAAGGTGGCAGGACTAACACTGGCATGAGCAGTCATTAACTCACACTCTACTACAACACTCATAATGTTCTAAACTAGCCTGAGACTGAGACAGATAATGATATATAGTAAGGTGGCAGGACTATCACTGTCATGAGCAGTCATTAACTCACACTCTACTACTCTACTACAACACTCATAATGTTCTAAACTAGACTGAGACTGAGACAGATAATGATATATAGTAAGGTGGCAGGACTATCACTGTCATGAGCAGTGATTAACTCACACTCTACTACTCTACTACAACACTCATAATGTTCTAAACTAGACTGAGACTGAGACAGATAATGATATATAGTAAGGTGGCAGGACTATCACTGTCATGAGCAGTCATTAACTCACACTCTACTACTCTACTACAACACTCATAATGTTCTAAACTAGACTGAGACTGAGACAGATAATGATATATAGTAAGGTGGCAGGACTAACACTGGCATGAGCAGTGATTAACTCACACTCTACTACTCTACTACAACACTCAAAAGCATAATGCAGACTACTAGTAGAATACTAATTCAGCTTAACTTTTAATTCACACAATATTTACCACGGAAAACAACCATAAAAATAATTACAGGAGATTTTTGATACCAAAGAGTCGAATATGGAAAAGTTTAAGGTACTTCAAAATCATATAACTATATATTTCACACTGTAAAATTGCTCTTTTGTATATATAACTGAATTGTTCTTTTGTAACAAGAATTTAACTTTAATCAAATATAATAAAATATAATTGAAAAACCATATATATTTTATGAAACAGGAAGTTTTTATTAAAACAAAACAAACATTTTTTTAATATTTGTATTTACGGAAAATTTTTTCAACAATATCAATAACAAATATGATGAACAGAGGCATAAATAAACAGTATTAAAATATAATGAAAAACTGTATTTTTTAATACCTGCTTTGAAAAATAATGGCTAAAACAGTACTTACAAAAACACATTATGACCAACTCATCTTACAAAGATGTATTTCAACTATGACGATGGAAGCTAAATTAAGTGAAACATTTGATTTTATAATAAATTGCAATAATTTTGTTTGGGCTAAGTAAGCACTTTATTTATATTTATATTGTGCAATTTACAATGTTTTCAAGATAAAAAATGGATCTTTCCATTACGCTCAAATTTACACAGAATTAACAGAATTTTTTTGTTATATACACATATGAAATATAAACAAAGCCTAAAAGCCAATGGTTTTGTTTTTTTGGAAAAAATGAGATTTTGTTCTTGATTTTGATTATTTTACGAAAATATAATTTCACTTTATTAGAGGAAGATGTTTTTCCTATTGGCACGTGGTGTTTCTCAAGATAAACCAATCTAAATAAAAAGTTGAACTAAAATATATTTATTATTTTTTTGTGTCAAGAAGATGTTCAATTTGATAAAGGCACAGAGTTTGCCAAGTAATTCATCTTTAAAAGTGTTTCATTGCACAAAGATGGATTTGGAAAAGTTTGAAGAACCATTTGCGAGCTATATTATATTGTAAAAACAGACCTGGCTACTGAACTCAGAAATGAAATACGAGTGACATTCATGAACAATACGTGGAATCACAGCATAATAGTGCATATTTCTTTTTATACAGTTCATTATTTGTCATAATGGTAAAAAAAAAGTGGCAGGGATTCATTTACTTTTTCGATTATTGCTGAATAAGATTTTCATTCAAGAGTGTAACCTACCTACTGGAGAAACTTTTAATTAAGTTACTTTAGTAATTACAAAAAAGATATCCTTCAGCTTGCATTACTAAATCTGAATGAAATTTCTTTCTACATAAAGGAAGCTGGTCATTTCTTTTCTAAGACAGATCGCTAGAGTCAAGTAAAAATAAGTTAGCTTATAAAAAATTGTGTCAAACATCATAAATAATGTTGTAATTAATTAATAGTGAATTAACCATTGGTAAGGGAAAATGCTGTAGCATTTTACAAGAAGAAGGGCGTATCAGAAATAATTTGCGCTGGATCCTTGTGAGTTCTGGAGCCCACCAGATGATCCAACTTATGCGCTTACTGAAACAAGAGACAAAGCTTGTCATTGGAAATTCCGTAATGTTTTTAATAAATACTTTTGTAAACTAAATAAGTCAAACAACACATTTCAATACAGAATAGTATAAATGAAACATGCATATGAAAAGAATGGAAGAAGTCAGAACAAATACATAGCAATGATATCTTACACTCATAATACCCTACTCTCCTGTTTCATTCAATAGTTTATTCATCTGTGAAAGGTGAATGATATAAAAATGGGACTTTTTTGATAGCTATTCCAAAAACAGAAGTATAGTATAAACTCAGTATCTTACATAGTTTTTGTCAAATCATCACTACTTTTCACTAGTGTTCATTATGAAACTCACAATAAATATATCATAATATTTTTGTATGCCAAAATATAATTATTCCTTGCAAGACTTGTTTTTGGTCTGTAATACATGGCTTCTCATATTATTCCTGATTCTGGCTATTTCACTTTTTAGTAGTAGTTACCCTGATTATTAATCTTTGTTTATTAACATATTGTGACGATGGGTTCCCCCCTCCCATCATCGGGGCCACGAGATGGGACTACCTCAGGGTTATTAGTTGGTCAAACTTGCTTTTAGGTTGGCCAAGATAGTACAAATTTACTTTCACTTAAATTAACCCTTTTCCAGCCTAGTGACCATTGTGCCTCAATATGTCTGATGCTACTGTTTCACCACCACAAAATACCTGTACAAATTGTGTATCCTCTGAGCTGTCAATTACCAAGTGGGTTTTAAAATGTCTTATTATATCATATATTGATAGGAACGTTTTCTTTGTTTTCTCTAAGTTTCTCTATTTAGTACTGCTGAGTTGAAAAATATAAAATGTTTTGCATCTTACTCCAAGAACAAGAAATGCATTCCCTTGGTTCCACTAATCTTTCTATCTTGTGCTGTCACGGTATTTATTGTAATTACTAGCTGGTACACGCGGATTTGCACGCATTTTCAAAATTCAAGTCCTTATTACTACTTAGGAAAAGCACCTGATGTAATATGATGAAGTGCTATGACATTTTTCAAATGTAAGTAGGCATACACCATACATTTTATAAATAGGTATATATTATTTTAGTGCTCATGGCCAAGAGCAGGAATCTCCAACTTACGGCCTGTGGGCCACACCCGGCCCGCGAACAGATTTTTTCCGGCCCGCCGAAAGCTAGCATACTGAAAAATTATTTATATATTGATATTATATTTCTTTTTAAGTATTTTTACCATTAGCTCATTCTCATTCATACCAGTATTCATCTCTCATTTGCCCCTCTTTTCTCAATAACCGTAAAACTAGATATAAACAAGTAGCGATCAACCATTGAGCAATAGATACTAAGTGGTTAGCATGGACTGTACGTAAGAGCAGAAAGCTCGGTGCTGTTGTACTCTACCCCGAATGTACCTGAGGCAGAACCATATAACCTCATCGCATCAATCTTGTCAGTCGCTTTCCAGCGTTAGTTACCTGTAAGTTGATGTTTCGCGAAGTGCATAGTGATCGTGGACAGTTTCTTTGATATTCCTGTTTTATTGCTCATAACAGTGGCTTCTTGTAAAGAAAAAAAAGTTGACTTTTAGTGCCAGTTTTAATAAACAGTGGACTCATGACTATTCTATGATCGATAACAATAATAAAGCGTTGTTTTATTTGCAATGAGACTATCGTTGTTCTTAAAGAATTTAATGTCCATAGGAATTATGAAACAAAACACAAGAGCAAGTATTCCAATTTAACAGGCAAATTGCGAGAGGACAAATGCTTCTTTGAAAAATTCACTTCCAAATCAGACATATTCTTACCAAGCAATCTCTACAAAACAATTCTGCTGTAAAAACCAGTTTCAAAGTCAAACATATTCTGGCTAAAGCTGGTAAACCTTTTATTAATGGCCAATTGGTGAAAGATTGCATCTTGGTGAATGTAGAAGAATAATAATAATTTAAAAGAATATATGTCTTTCAGCATTTATCTTGGGAGCTCTGGTATCTTGGGAGACCATAGAAGGTTTTCGGAATCTCAGTCTTTGAGAGATATAAGCTATTGGAAAATCGCAATGTCTCTGTGAATCTATGATGTCTGGTAGCTCCTGGATTCCAAAAAGATTCATCCTCTAGTTCTACATTTCTGGAAGCTTCTAGCATCAGAAAGTTTTTAGCCTACATAATCCCTAGACTCTAAGAGCTCCTTAGGGTTTCTGTTCTCTTGAGCTCTGTCTCAATGAGCTCCGGAACCAGTAGGATATCTTGACCTCTAGAAGCTGAGAATTCACTGTTTATGGGATCTATTGATGTCTGAATATCCCATAAAAAGTTATAGATTATCAAATTTCCACGGCTTTGGACGATTCTGACCATTAAAAGATATCACCTTTAGGAAGAAGTTTTTGTGTCCTCTACTTTCTTGGAGTTTATTTACTTATAAAATCAATGAACATAAAAATTTAAACCCATTTGTGTAACAAAAATACTAAGTCTGGAAACAAATGTATTATATTTCGTTAATGTACAAGTGACACTAATAGAGATACAATACCAGATATTTAGTATCGTGTTTAAAGAAAGGCTCTATTTTCACAATTTATTGCTATTGCTTTCTTATCCCTAATGTTTGTTTTATTACAATATTCCTTTTAGTTTAATCCAGTCTCAATTCTGCAAGATGAGCCACAATATGTTTCTTCCAACGATCAAGCTATCCTAAGCTAGTAGTAAAAGCTCCTTCATCATTTTTAAATTTGTTGTGAATATCAAAAGTCTTAGCTTTGTATTATTGTCATGTTAAGTGGTCTTCCTAGAGATCTCATTTGTTAAAACCAAATAAACTAAGTTTCTTTTGCGTTTTCTACGCTCAAGGGTTTTAAATGTTTTCCTACTTGATAACTGCTGTTCTGTGTTATGCACATTTCAAATTTTTAATATTTTACCAAAAATCACCAGTTTCTAGTTTTAGCTACTAAAGTAACTTCAAGATCGGTTGCTCCTTTCTCACATGCTCTACTATTAAGTTTGTGATCACATTGTTTTCTTTTAAGAGAAACAACAACAATATTATTTAATTTTTTATAATAATACACAAAAAATTATCAAATTGGACTGTTTATAACTTTAACATTGTTTAATAACAACGAATTATTTGGTTATCGCCAAAATACTCCCGTCACTGGGGAAGGCCTGTTATAAAAGAAAACTAGCTTAAATGGTTAATCTGGTTTCTTTACATAGACTTGTTTTGAACAAAGTTACTTTACATTATAACCTGCTGTAATGTTTAGTACCTTGCCATCTAACTTCCAAGTTGATACAGGGAATTTAATTTTGTCTCACTTTATACTAAACTGATTTACCTGTACTGGATGTGAGCCACCTGCTGTAGAAGATGGAGTGGGTGGTTTTTGCAATGTCAGCAGCTTAGCAATTATTGCTCCCCGTCCTCCTCGGCCTCGTCCCGGTATTTCAGCCATATCTAACACAACAAAAACATATAAGTTAGAACAAAAAGTTATGTTGATAACATTAAATAGGATTTTCCATGACTTATAGTGGTTTGATACTGTGTATTTACCAGTTAACTAACATATTGATACTTTTCTAAACAAAATATGTGTGTTTGCCAATAAAGAGATTTACCTGCTGTGGAAGACGAAGTGGGTGGATCAGGGCTTTTTTGCATTGTCAGTAGCTTAGCAATTATTGCTCCCCGTCCTCCTCGGCCTCGTCCCGGTATTTCAGCCATATCTAACACAACAAAACATATAAGTTAGAACAACAAGTTATGCTGATAACATTAATTAGGATTTTCCATGACTTGTAGTGGTTTGGTACTGTGTATTTACCAATTAACTAACATATTGATACTTTTCTAAACAAAATATGTGTGTTTGCCAATAAAGAGATTTACCTGCTGTGGAAGACGAAGTGGGTGGATCAGGGCTTTTTTGCATTGTCAGTAGCTTAGCAATTATTGCTCCCCGTCCTCCTCGGCCTCGTCCCGGTATTTCAGCCATATCTAACACAACAAAACATATAAGTTAGAACAACAAGTTATGCTGATAACATTAATTAGGATTTTCCATGACTTGTAGTGGTTTGGTACTGTGTATTTACCAATTAACTAACATATTGATACTTTTCTAAACAAAATATGTGTGTTTGCCAATAAAGAGATTGACTGATTGATCAGGAGATTTCACTTATATACAAAACAAGTAAATAATTTTCTTTGAAAACAATATAACTTTTTCTATCTTAATACATAAATACTTGTGTTAATTATTTTGTTAAATCCCCAGTTAAAATATCAAGTACAATTTTATACATAACCTTAGCTTGATTATCGCTACAAATAACAATTCACAACAGCTTGTATCAGGTCCTCTCCAAAATCATTAACACTTTTGGAACCAATGTATACTGTGTATCGAAAAATACAAGGAACTCATATTATTAAAGAGTATATTGATGGTTAAACATAATACTTTAAATGATAAAGATACTTTACACGTATACCTCCTTCCTGGTATAAAGTACTCGTACTTGTTTAGCAGTAACATTAAATGGAATATGTACCTGTACCATTTAAAGAGTACTCTGTAACGGAGTAGTGTGAAACTGCCCATAGATTCCATCCATAGAAAGAATTAATTTTCTGAATCGACACCTAAGCTGGTTCATGAACGACTCCTGAACTACCACTAACCTAGTTCCTGAACCAGTTCAATTAACAAAACTAAATTAATTTTATTAGATCAAAACAAGAAGAATAAATACAAAAATCTATAGAATCTACTTAACTGGCATTCTAAAACTAAAAATACCGGTTTTCATGAACAAAGTGTACTTAATTTCAAAGGTCAAATGTAGAAAAAAAACAAATCTATAAGTAACCGTACCTCAAAATAAAGTTAGAACTAAGTTGATGAACTAGTTTAGGATTCAGTTAGGAACTAGGTCCGGGTACTCGTTCTTATTATGAGTGGAATGGAATCTATGGAATCTATCGTCAACGGAGCTGTTTGATACTGCCTATTGATTCCATCCATAGAGAACAATTAATCCTCTGAAACGAATCCTAACCTGGTTTATGAACTACTGACCTAATTCTTGATCAACCCTTAACCTAGTTCCTGAACCAGTTCAATTAACAAAACAAAATTAATTTATTTATTATAAAAAAACTAATATAAACAATCTATAGAATCTACTTAACTGGCATTCCAAAACTAAAAATACCAGTTTTCATGAACAAAGTGTACTTAATTACACAGGTCCCATGCAGAAAAAAACAAATCTATAAATAACCGCACCTAAAAATACAGTTATAACTAAGTTGATGAACTAAGTTAGAATTCAGTTATGAACTAGGTCCAGGTACTCGTTCTTTTTATGGGTGGAATGGTATCAGGCCCCTCGGTGAATATGGCGAGAGTGAGGGCACCAAGATGGCGGCAGTGAGGGCCAGCGTAATCGGCTTGGCCGATGCAGGGAGGACAGAATAAGATAGAGTGGCTGTGGTGGACCCCTGTGTATATTACGCGCGGCGAGCCGACTGCTGGCGGGTAGGCGGACCAAGATGGCGGAAAGTGCCTTTGTTTGTTTTGTTTTTACGCGTAAACTATTGAGCCGATTGTACTGAAATTTAATATGGACATTCTTATGGTCCCTGGGATGAATATATAGGCCTATTCTTATTTCGAAAATCCATCGAACTGCCCCACTGGTTTGTTAAGCAGTTAAAAATCCCACCGTGGCCTCTAAAAGTTGTGAAATATTAATAGAAATACTCTGTCAAATGTATTCAACTGCTTTGTATAAACATGCTATTATGACAACACAACCATATGTTTAGTTAATTTAACCACTATTTTAAATTTGTTTTTATTTATAGTGTGTAAATTATCTAATGAGTAAACATTAGTTTCACGCAGTTTATAGATTTCAGCGATTAGGTAAGTACTATACCTTAACATTCCCAGCCTCACGTAAACTAATGTACCAGTTCCAGCTCTAAGTGTTCTAATATATTAAAAATATTTTTTGGTTTATAAAAAGAAACAAACACGCAAATAGCACCATTGTTAATGTACTTTTTACTGTATTTTTTGAAAATATGAAGTAATAGATATAAAAGACAAAGTTACAGACTGTAGTTAAAGACTGTATAGTAATTTTACACAAAAACTAAAGAAATTTAAATAGTACATAGTAGAATCATATTTATTATTTGAAAGATTAAAACTCTTATGATGAAATTCAATGCATTATTATTCTATGTAATAAAATTTCAAAATCTTGACAACATTCAATAATTTTCTTAATATGTGGAGAGCAACAACACTGTTGATTATATTTATGGATTTAAAATAAATGTGTTTTTTTCATACATTATCAGCATAGTAAAATTACGCCTACAGTCTAGAATAAACGTATTACGAAAATGGTAACTATTTCGTGGACTACCACCCATTTCACTTCTCAAAAGTACTGGTGGACTCAAAAATTAAAATAATTACGTTTATGGCAGTTTTGTTTCAAAAGGTTCACATTTTTGTACATTACAAAAAGTACAAAAATTTAATTTGTTTTTAAATTCGTAGAGTCAATTTTATTATTATTTACAAGATAGTTAAAGCACAATATTTAAGTACGATACTCTGTATTTACTAGTAATTTAAGTCCGATACTTTTCTTAACATGACATTTGTCAATAGATCTTTTATCAAACTCAGGCATTGTCTCTTGTATTAAATCGTTTATAAGAAATATCTTATCGTTGAAAGATTAGGCTATTTTGAAGTATATTATTTTAAGCATGAAGTTTGCCTTTAAGATTCATAAAATACCTATTTATGTTATATCTTAGTACAAGAAGTGAATAGTTATTTTCACCCCAGATTTCCGAAGAATGAAGAAATGCGGAGAAAATTGGCTAACGCTACCAAAAGAAAGGACTGGGAACCAAGTAAATGGAGTCACCTTTCCTCATCACACTTCAGAGAGGAAGACTTGGACAGGACGTCTTTATCATGTGTAAGGGTAAGACAAGGAGCAATTCCTTCAATTTTTCCTATAGTGGCTGAGACAACAGAGGGACATTCTTTAAAAAGAAATCGTGGAAATAGTTTCACTATGGGTGAAAGTTGTGGAGTTTCTCCAACTAAAACACTTAAAGCTGAAATAGTGCTTATGAACTCCAATGTGCAAAATTACCAAAAAAAAGGTAAAAAACTTAAAATTGAAAAATAAGAGGCTTGTGAAGAACGTAGCTAAACTGGAAGATTTAATAATAAATCTTTGCAAGAAAATCTTAATATACAAGAGGAGTCATGCATTTTTCTTGAATCAATTTCAAAAACGTCAGAATGTCTCATTAAAAGATCTCTTGTAAAATCATCAAATCCGTCATTGAAAAAAGTGTACGATGACAGACTTAAAGCTTTCGCTATAAAACTGCATTTTTTGTCCCCGAAAGCGTACTGTTTTGTACGAAAAACGTTTGACACTGCCTTGCCACATCCCAGAACTTTGCGCCGACGGTATGCAACTGTAGCCTACAAGAGGAACCAGGTTTTTCAAAAGAAGTATTTAGAGCACTAAAAGAGTTCTCAATGAAATCCGAGAAGCCATCGATATGTTCATTGATGTTTGATTCCATGGCAATCCGCAAACATTTGGAGTGGGACGGCAAACAGTTTTACGGAACTGTGAATGTTGGGCCTCCTATAGACGACGACTCTGTTCCTTTGGCACAGGAGGCACTTGTCTTTCACTTAGTGTTTATCAACTCATCATGGAAAATTACTGTAGGATACTTCTTTATGGCAGGCCTAAACGGAAAACAGTTGCATGGTTTAGTTAAGCAATGTATAGCCTACATCTTTTACACGAATCCGGCATAACTGTGGCATCTTTAACTTGTGATGGCACATCAACAAACATTGCTGCAGCTAACAGAATAGGATGCAAAATTACACCAGACAACATGGTATCTGCTTTTCCTCATCCCATTTACAGAGGAGCCAATTCATTTCTTCCTAGATGTTTGTCACATGTTAAAATTGGTCCGCAACACCCTTGGTGACAACAAAATAATGTACGATAAAAACGAAGAAAAAGTTGAATGGCGATTTGATGAAAATTTAAACTCTCTTCAGAAAGAAAAGGAACTCAATTTGCTGTGTCAGTTTAAGTGTTGTATTAATAAATTGCCTTAAAAACAACATGTTACAGGTTTTTCGTGACATGTTATTAATCCTGTTGAATAACATAATAAAAAACCGTAAAAAGATTGGTCTATTATAACATAAATTTAAATTGTTATTTCATATTTCTGATATGTTTAGTTATTAGCTTTTATCTCATAATATTGTAAGGAAATCACGTGATAGTAATACACCCTTAACTGTCAGTTTTAACAAGTAGAATTAAATCAAACATGTAATTGAATATACATCAGTATATAGCAATAGTTCAGTTATTTAAGTTGTATGTGTTATGCTAAAACAAAAACTATATTGTACCAATTATTGGGACAGTTGCCTTCTGTGTCATTTTAATTGTTGTATTAATAAATTGTCTTAAAAACAACATTAAAAAAAAAAAAAAAACAACGTGTATTACACGGGCGAAGTAGTGTGAACTGCTTCAACGATAACACACGCCGCCGAGCCGCCCGCTTCCTATTCTTGTTTTAGAGCGGTCTATAATAGGCTAAATTATACATTTTGGTCAAAAATGTTTTTGATAAAAAATAAATTCAGTTCATAATCTACAACTTTCCCGCTTACATAATTTCTCTGACCAATAAATAAAAAAAACTTCACTGAGTACTTCTTTCATGTCATGGTTTTGGTAAGGTTATTTTAAAACACACAGATTAATTACTATTTGTGACAAATATTAAAATATAGCTACACCGGTAGCAAGAGTACGTATCAATTAGCAATAATGCAAAGTTTCAAAATTTTATTTCAATTCTAAATGTGCGACAAATTTGTACACTGAATTTGGAAAGACTGGGCCCTAATTAATTAAACGAGGTCGTGAAACGTTGATTGGAAGGTAGGCCCCACGATATTAACACCAAAACACCGTGCCGGTTCGTCGAGTGAGCGGGCAGCCAGCTTTGATTATAAAACTCCGACCACTGAAACTCTAAGAAGTCCTCGCCCTACGGAAGCCTGAAGAGAAGAGAGCAAGAAACCTAATTCCAGATATCTAGAGGCCTGAACACATGAACCAATCAAAACAGGCAGAATTCCACAGAAACATCTAGAAGACTAGGTTAACCATCTGGAAAAACAGACGACTCGACCAGCTGTAGGGAAACTGCTGCCGGCTGCTGCCGGCCCGTCCAACGGCCAACAAAACAAAGTGGCAAACGCCACATCCTCCCCCTCTACCCCGGGAGTAATAAGGAAAAAAACTCAAAAGGATAAGGTAGGAAGTCAAAGACGGAAAGATTAGAGACTACAACTGGTACCGATGTCGTTAGCAATCTGCTAGATATTGCTCTAGTATGGATCCTGCACGCTCACGAGGCGCTCCAAAAGCGTAACGGCTAGAATCCATTCCGACTGACCACACTAGTCAAGAATAAATCTTTTAATTCAAAGAGGCTTGAGGAAAAGCCTTGTGGTAGTAAAAAAACTCAAACAATTTTAAGTACTTTCTGTGGTAGCTACCAATAAATAAAGGTCTGAAGTGTTGACACAAGGATGGGTTTATTCGTTTCTTTCCAAATCACTAATACGCTCGGTGGTCAAAAGGCTCAAAGAGGGTGTTCCAGTAAGGTTGGGAAGGAAATTAAGTAAGTGTACACTTATTAGCCAAAGCACTCCCTAAGTCTCCACCATCCGTTTATCTCCACCCCGGAACCCAAGGACCACTTAAGCACCCGGATGGAAACTCCGAACGGTTGGTGGAACTCCTTGAACCACCAGGAGAGTATTATTCCAGACATAAAGTCTGTATTTTTGCTCAATGATGGGGGATCAGAAAGGATGAAGAGACCATCTCTAAGCGAAATTACAAATATGAGAAAATTACACCCATCATAATATCAACAGACCTAAGTTTGCGTTGAAAAGACTAATTAGGTAATAACCTGGTACTGGCAAAATTTAGTAAAAGTGGGCCAGTACTCTGCTCCCCCTACGGGACGGCTGAGAAAAAAAATTGGTGGCCAGTGGGAAAAGACAAAATAAAGTTTCTTTTTTTCATACTAGTTCAAAACTTAGAGAATTGGAGCAAATTAAATCAGGTTCTTAAAAGGCTTGAAAGAAAAACTTTTTAGAGCTACGGCAAAAGCTTAACGGAGTAAGGAAATCATTTGGTCGTGATAAAGTGGTTTAATTAGGAACTTTAAAAAAACTACAGTTTGTTAAGTGTTGGCCAGGAAAAGCAAAAATACCCTGAAACCTATGGAAAAGAGACCCAAAAAACTAACAGGACCAAAACCCAAAAAACTAGGGTCTACTCTCTCTTAGCTTACAATGGCCATAACATTACTTTTTATAGTACACATGTTTTTGTTTTTTTATTGTTTGCAGTGTTGGCAACACTCTCACTTAACAAACAATAAACCTCTAAATCTGTAACAATAATAAAGTCTACAAAGGATCACAGTAACAACAGTAAAAACACACTTCCAATATAAACACTAAACAGCAAAATTAAATATAGCCGCTGGAACATCTAGCAGCTTCAGAGACAAAATAATAAAGTCTTCAAGACACAAAGAGACAACAACAAAAACTAACTACAAAAATATATAGACAAACTACAATCTTCAACAATATTTTCGACAACAAAAACTAAACATATCCATCGCTGCTTAACTTTGCTAAATAATAAAGATGAGTTCCACCTACTGCCAACGGACTGACCCTACTCTACAAGAGAAAAAACAAAAAGGAAAGGAGAAAGAAAATGGAAGCTTGTGTTGTAAAATGTATTGGGTTGCCCGAATCAAGGATAGCAGGCTGCGCGACTGCATTAGGGAATGTTAAAAATAAATAAACATAAAGTTCACTCCCAATGTACAGCCTAGAAAAATTGCCTTAGCAAACAAATTCTCTAAACAGCCAATGCTAACTCCGATCCCCCCGTGTACATGTATTGTAAAAGAGGAGGAGTAAAGTATCAATCAGAGTGTTAATGTGGTGTAAGGAAGAGAAGAAGAAGACAGAAAAAAAAACTAAACTAACATCACTAAGCCCTAATCTATCCCTATAAACGTCCCGGCAGCGGCGCTTTGGTCTTAGATAGGCCCAAAATATTTCTTCAAGTGGGAAACATGGGCCGACCTAATAAGTTTCCCTGATTTGGGACACCTCAATGTCACGGTGACTGGAGAGGTAAAATCATGAATTACCAGAGGGCGTGACCAAAGAGGTTGAAGTTTGGCTGAAATTTGATTAGCCGCATTACTCAAATTTACTCGTCGAAACATCGTTAAGTCACCAATACGAAAATTAACTGGTAAACGACCTTGATTGTACTGCCGAGCAACTTTTCGGTGTGCTACCTCCAACCGATCCAAGGCCTGAAACCATCTCCTCTGCATGTCTCTGGAATCTTGTGATTGGAGGAGATCATTGAAATTCGAATTGTTTTCCATGGGAGAAGTAATTATGTAGCCAAGGAAAATTTCAACAGGAGAGGTGCCAATAGACTCATGCTTAGCCGAATTAAAAGCGACTTGGAATAAATAGAGGTTAGTGTCCCAGTCAGTATGATTTTGAGAATGGAAAATTCTTAAGGCAACGCCGATGTTTTTATTAACTCTTTCAGCAATTGACGGCTTAGGATAATAGGGTGAGGTCATAACGTGTTTGATACCAAGTTCCAGACACATGTTATCGAACTGTCTGGATTTGAAGCAACCACCACGGTCGGTGACGAGTTGTGAGGGGAAGCCAAAATAAGCGAACAAACCCTTGTGTAAAGATTCACCGTAGTAGGAGCGGTAGCATTTTTAGCTGGCAAAATCACTGTATATTTAGAAAAGGCGTCAACAATTGTTAAAAGCCATTTGTGACCTTTTTTAGTTCTAGGAAGGGGACCCACATAATCAACAAATACCCGTTGGAAAGGCCTCGTCGCTAATTGCGAAGCTAAAGGGCCTATCTTAGTATTTTGAGCCTGCTTGCATCTCTAACAGAAGGGACAACCCTTTACCCTCTCTTGGACAGCTTGCTTTAGGTCAGTAGAAAAGAAAATTTGACTAATCCGATCCAAAGTTTTCTTGAATCCCAGATGAACTCCGAAAGGTGACTCATGGTAAACTTTAAACAATAGGTCGTAGAGTTTGCTAGGTACAACTACTCTAGGTTTGGATTGATTAGGCAACTGGTGAACTAAAATGCCTTGAATCACAGAATAATTTTGATTGGTATTAGCACCTTTCAAAGATTTAACAATATTGCAAATTTGAGCATCTTGCTCTTGATGGCCTTTGATGTCTTTGAAAGCTTCGGGTATAGAAAAAAGAATAAAAGCCTGTGTGTTGTCGGTTTTACTTTGAATAGTAGAACTCTGTGGTAATTCGGTTTGGGGCTCAAATAAACGCGAGAGGCAGTCAGCCACAACATTGTCTTTACCCCTAACATGCTTGACAGTAAATTTAAAGGCATTGATGAGAGTTGTCCAAAGTGCTATTTTTCCTACTTGGCGAGGATTGTTAAGTAACCACGAGTGTGAGGAATTGTCAGTCTCAAGCGTGAGGGAACGATGCTCCAAATATTGCCTAAATTTTGTTAAGGCGTATACTACTGCCAAAGCTTCTAAATGGAAAGTGGAATAGTTCCTCTCGTGCACATTTGAAGGACGGCTCGCAAAAGCTATAGGGTATATTTGGCCCTCAATTTCCTGGGACAGCACTGCACCTACAGCAGTACCTGAAGCATCAGTTGAAAGAATAAACGGGGCATCAAAATTTGGTAAGCGTAGGACCGGAGCAGAGACTAATGACCATTTAAGTTTGTGAAAGGCATTCTGTTGCTCCTCACCCCATATGAAATTTACATCCTTTCTCTTTAACCTATTCAACGGCTCACAGATTGACGCGAAATTGGGAATAAATTTAGAATAAAAGGCACACATTCCGAGAAATCTGCTAACCTGCTTAGTATTTTTGGGTTGAGGGTAGTTGTCGATAGGGCGAGTTCTATTTGGGTTGATGGTAACTTTCCTATCTTCGAAGACATGGCCTAGAAATTCTATCTTATGAGAGGCAATGACCATCTTTTCTGGGTTAACTGTTAACCCTGCCCTACTAAGTCGGTCAAGGACTAAATTGAGATGTCTTTGGTGACCTTCCAGATTTTCAGAAAAAATTACATCAAATTTCACATCACCATAGATTTTATTTATCAACTGTGTCAGTAACATGATACCACTAGCTAGACCAAAAGGGAGGTAATTGTATTCCCATTGGCTAGTGCTTGTGACAAATGAAGTGTACTTCTTGGAAGCCTCATCAAGTGGTATCTGGTTGTAAGCGGACACCAAGTCTAACATAGAAAAGACCTTAGCCTTGCCTAGAAATTGGAAAGAAGACTCTACCGTAGGCATCGGGGTTGAATCGAGCTCCAAGACATTGTTTAAGGCGCGGATGTCAACCGTCAGGCGTGAAGAACCTCCCTTTTTTGATACTAAAAATGCTGGACTTGAGTAAGGGGAAGTTGAAGGTCTAATAACGCCTTTCTCCAGAAGGCCTTCGATATGCTCACGAATCAAAGCCATTTTGGGGGGAGCATAATGATACGGACGGCACCTGAACGGCTTGTCTGACTTGACAGTGATAGAGTAAGTCAATAGGTTAGTTTTACCCAGCTGTTTGGTCACAGTTTCGGGAAAATACTGCAGAATATTTTTAAATGCCTGAACTTGGGAATTATCAAGCCTCTCTCCAAAGATTGGTCCTAAACTATCTTCCTCTGCCTGACCGTCCTCTTGATTTTCGGCTATAACTAGTGAAGTGTCAAAGGGAAAAGACACCTGGCGTTGAGCCGCATTAATGCTCATTTCAGAGGCCTGAATGAAGTCGAGTCCAATCAAAACAGGAACTGGTAAGTTGTTAGCGACAAGAAATGGGAAAGTCCAAGAGAAACAAGCTAATTTAAAATGAATATGGGCCAAAAATTGAAAAGAGACATCTGAACCATTTGCAGCTGTAGCCGTCAACGAAGTTTCTTCAACTTTCTTCACGACACCCTTGAGTTTAGAGAGAGCATCAAATACGCTTTTAGCCACTATAGACCTGGTAGAACCAGTATCAATCACAGCAGATGACTTAATGTTTGAAAAAGTAATTGGAATTTCAAGGGGTTTGACCTTGGGCAAAGCCGGAGCTAAAGGATTAATGGGCCTAGTTTTCTTGAGGAATGCCGGCCCTTTCAGCGAATTCCCCTTTTGGAGTTTAAATTAACCGCAGAATTAGCGAAACTATAATTATGGTTTTGATTATTCCTATTATAGGAAAACCTCCGTTCCTGATTAGGCCTACTATCGTTCCCTGGCAGCATATTATCTTGCAATTAATTAGGATTACAAATTTGGGGGTTCGGCCGCTGATTTAGAGCATTATAAAGTATTGGGCTGATATTGGGCTGAGAATAAAAGTTTTGGTAAGGTCTACTATTATTGTAAGGCCAGCTTCCTTGACTTTGGTTACCCCCAAATGAATGGTTGGGATAAAAGGTGCTATAGGGGGTTCTCTTAGCGGTGCCTCGATCGAAGGTTCTACCCGAACTACGGTAAAATGTACTGTTATTATCTCGATTATTTCGAAAAACCTGCCCAGCGTAATGTAAATTAGTATTGTCATAAGTAACATTTTGATTAGAATCTATTGCAGCTTCCTAAGATTGAGACTTGCCATACCCTAACGGTGCTTGAACCCTGTTGACTGTCAAACTCTCAATCATAGATACCATATTTTTCAGTTGTTGTACTGTGGTAGGGGCTTGAAGCCCTGCAAAAGCTGCCCTAGTATGAGGATTGAGACCAGTAAAAATAGTTGAAAAAATCTCACCATCACTTATTTCTGATCCAAGAATTTGGAAAATGCTTACGATGTCAGTAAGATAATCTGCATATGGTTCCGACGGTCGCTGTTGTCTATACATGAGTTTAGACTAAATGTCTCTAATGGCCCTAGATGAGAAAAATGTAAGCCTAATTGTCTGTAGAGCATTCGGCCAGGTATAGTCTGCACTAACGAGACCCATCCACACATCACGAAGTCTGCCTTCAGTGCGGGCCACGGCATTTAATAAGATAGTTTTATCTGAACTTAAATTTAATTCTACTTCTTTTGGATGTTGACGAGAAATTCCGTTAACTTGAATAAATCTGTACCAGAAGTAATAGGTACCTCTCTAAGCATATCTCGCAAAATGTTAGGGAATGAGACATCGTCCCTGTTATTTGGCCTATTTTGGGTTGCAATTTCCTGAGCTACCGTCTTAGCAGTCGCTTCAATAGCATGTAAGGTCATGGTATGCAGACTCTTCACTAAACCACTAAGATCCACAGGCGTTACAGGGGGCAGCACAGTGCAAGTTTCCACTTCGTCCTGTTTCATACTTGATCATACACCAAATCATCCATTACGGGTATCCTTGGTTCATCCGCAGATTCCTCTAAGTCACTCACGACCCTAAGTCGCGGGCTTCCTCAATACTCAACCTTTTAATCCAAGACACAGTCTTTGTAATATTATTCAAGTCGTACAACTTCATCTCGTAAAAAAGTTAATTAACCAATATTAAATAAACACAAATCACAACAAGCAAGTTAAACAATAAATAAATCAAAAACACATGAGAGCGTGGACAGAGATTCCACACAAACTAGAGAGCAGTAAAAAATTATTCAGAAAAACATAACGGCAATTTTACTGTGGTGTGTGCAAAAGTACAAGTTGTAAAAAACTATTGCAATAAATAAAAAAGCATATAGTACATTGCTTTATTACTACCATGAAACCAAATTCCAGTATCACTAACAGGTGAAGGCAGAAAATAAAATCAACAAGTTTGGGTTTCAGAACAAAAATTGTCGTTTGCCATCAGTGGGGGGTAGACTCAATTTGTTTCCTCTCAAACAGGTAGTGAAAGTTCAAAGTATTCAAAAAACCTAACAAAACACCTTTCAAATGCTTAAAGATTAAGAGAGGGAAACAAAGTAAACAAAAAATTAATTAAAACCAAGAGCAACTGTACTGTAGAAGTGCAAAAAAAATATGTGGTCCAAGGCGTATAGTAGCGCTACAGGTAACTAGAGAAAACTCATCAAGGCCCAAGTGAAGAAGACACAAGTCTATAAGGTAAACTACCCCTTTAAACTGGTAGAAATTTAGAACACCCCCCAAAAAAATCTCTTTTGAGACCATGACTCCAAAAAATCCAGTGAAAATTAAAATTTAGAAAGAAAAGACCAGAGGAAAAAAATAAATTAAACTACTTGTCTTAAATTAGCCTGAACAGAAAATTAGGTATGTTAAACACCCGAAGTTGAATCAAGCAAGCTGACATATCAATCAATCCAAAGAGTCCACTAGGGTTTGGTATTTTATAAAGTTTTTTTTTAAACCTTTTTTTTAACTAACAGTGAACCCTCAAGTTTTAAAAGTTTGCAAAAGAAGGATGTTTCTACATTTTGGAAAGAAAGGTTTAGTTTTGTAAGTAATTAAATCACTTATGGGTATGTCAGCACGTCAAATCCAACCTCAAGCTGCAACTTCATAAACATTACAAAACAAACATAGGCCTATGTTATTTTTATTAATAGTTCAAACTAAAGGTGTACTCCATATTAAGTTTAACTGTTTAAATTAAACAGGCACTAGTTAAAAGAAGCAAAGGCTTTTAATAATAGACTATAAAAGAATTATTTTTACAGTAACATTAAAGTTTTGAAGAAGGTTAAGAAAAACATTTCAAACGGTTAGCATAAATCAACCCTTTAAGTTTGAAATGCCCTGAACATTCAAATAGCATAGGCCTACATAAAAGTTTCACATAGTTCTAAGTAGAAAAATTATCAGATAAATTTAACAGTAACACTTCACTTACCTTGTGTGTAGACTAACATTAACTAACAATACATTGTAAGACTTGAATAAATTCAACTCAGTAGACAAAAAAATCATCATAGGCTATTAAAAATGTATACTCTTATTAACTTATTACATGTCCAAGTAGTGTAATCCGTTGGAAGAATAAATAAATAATTAAATAAATCAAGTACGAATAACATCAAAAAATTGCATTTGGAACTAAGGGTTGGTGAGGAGAGGTTAATTTTAATCATTCAGATGAAGAGGTGAAAGATTGGAAAGGAATCAATTTATATAAAAAACAAGAAAACTTTTCACTATAAGTCAACCCATAGTAAATAATCTGGTGAAACTGATTGGGGTTTTTAAATAGTAACCAGAAAGACAAAACTTTAAAAACAAATAGTAGACTATTCATAGGCTGCAGTACGATAAGCGGCCACCAACTGCATCTGCCCTTCTCTTCGACTTCACTTGCACCCATCTGAGCTAAAGCTAAAATTAATATACCAAAAGGTGCTAGCTAAATTTAAAAAGTACAAATAATTAAGTACAAGGTCTGGTTAAAGCAAGAGGCTACACTGTAGGTGGTGTTAAAAGAGAGGTTAAGAGTTAAACTTGGCCAGGAAAAAATTTATTACTTTGGTTTAAAGTAAAATTTTAAGCTTGAAAAGCATCAACCATTGGTAATTATCATATAAACGGCCGGAGCGGCAAAATACGAGTTTTGCGTTATTAACTTATTGGAATCGTCCTATAGAACAATAAAAGTATAAGGTTTGATGGGGTGGAAATGAGAAATAACGAAGTTCTAGAACATAAAAAATTAAACAACTATTCAAGCTCTGAGTAATATTTCCATGTTCTACATCCACGTCTAGCGTCACGTGACCTTTTGTGACCATGATTTAACCTCGTGATGACGTCATCGGTTGCGCCGCCATCTTTGCAAATGAAAAATAATACTGAAATGAGCAGAATTTTGATCAAAATGAACAATGTTTTTCTTAATTTCGAGCAACAAATTAATTACTTGTTATCGAAATGAGACGAGTGCCTCCGGCCGTCAGCGCGGGGCAGCACCGAATGTCAATTAAAGAAAAACATCCCTCGAGATAGTACCTATCAGTCAAATATAAAATTCTAGAGGTGCTGATCAGAAATATAAATTGAAATGTAATGCAAAGGCAAATGAAACGTAATGCAATTATGTAAAGTTAAAAAATCATGAAAAACTTAAATATAAATATATAGTTGGATATTAACAGAGAACGCCTACCATTAGTGTGTTGGCGGATATAGCTGAGCAGCAGCAACAAAAAAGTGGATTTTTAAAAATTGCAACTTTTAAAACTTCTTTTCTTACTAATTTTTGTAATTTTCCTATCGCAACGAAAGAACAAAGTCTCCTGGTTTAAAAACAACACGCGACTGCACAACGAACAAATACACTCCATGTTCAATTAAAAAGGAAATAATTTCGTTTCGGTTAAATCGTAAACTCTTTACGTGCCCTACTAAACACTCCGGCACACACAATTCACTAGGGTTGGTCGAACTAGTGGACGGTTGATTCACCTACTGAACACGATATCTTGTGAAGCACTGACTCTGCCCCGGAGAACTCAGATAACAGATACGTTATCAGGCTGCTATCAGTCCCGGCCGCAGATAATATTCAAGTAAACAGATTATCCAGACACGGCACACAAACTGAACATTAAAACATTAGAAACTTAACCACTTATGAATATACCCCCTAAAATCATGTTATTTGTCATTTGCACCCCCTAGTACTATATATATTGTTTTCAGGAGGGTGAGCAGAATACGTTGATAACGTCAAATTCGTGATTTGCCGCTCCGGCCTTTTATCTTATAGCTACCCAACCATTTACCTATGCCTAAATAATTAGTGAGAACAAGTTACTAAAGTTTAAGAAATACTGCAACTCAACATTTTGAATTATTATAGAACTAGGCTTAGGTAGAAGTTGGTTGCAAGAACTGCTTGGCTCAGACTTGCACATTAGAAACATGCTACTTCGAAAAAGTATCTACATTTGAGTAAAAAAAACAATAAGGAGAATTTAGAAAACTAAAAATTTAGAAAACGTCTACCCCTTAAAAAACTTAAAACTAGGACTTAGCTCTCATAGTAGAATTCTTCCGCTCCCACCGGCAAGCCTAGCCTTCCATTTTAAACCACGATCTGCTACCAATTTGCGACAAATTTGTACACTGAATTTGGAAAGACTGGGCTCTAATTAATTAAACGAGGTCGTGAAACGTTGATTGGAAGGTGGGCCCCACGATATTAACACCAAAACACCGTGCCGGTTCGTCGAGGGAGCGGGCAGCCAGCTTTGATTATAAAACTCCGACCACAGAAACATCTAGAAGACGAGGTTAACCATCTGGAAAAAACAGACGACTCGACCAGCTGTAGGGAAACTGCTGCCATCCCGTCCAACGGCCAACAAAATAAAGTGGCAAACGCCACAAATGTATAAAAACACAGTTTAATTTAAAATGTCTAAACGATACAAAAGAAGAAAACTTACCGTTACGAAGCGATACGTCCTAGTGGCTTCAGCGCTGGAACACTACTGGCGTCAGGCGTGGCAGCGTGGAATGGCGCGAGATGTTGGTGAGGTGTTAGCGTCGTTAGCGGGGGGAGGGAGGAGAGAAACCCCACCTTCTTGTTTCACCCAATCAACGGACTGTTTTTGAATTTAAAGCTTCCCGCCAGTCAACATAGAGGCGGCGTGGTAAATAAACGCAGTACTGCTGCAAAATATACATTATTACATTTCTGTATATGGTCTACATATACCTATGACCTATCACCGAACTCAGTTCATAAATTATGTTAACTTTAATTAGTTTTTTTTTATTATTTGCTCTCTTTCGCGTGGTTTAGGAATTTACACACGAGGAACACGACAATTACCACTTCAATAACGACACTTTTTTATAACACACTTTTATTTATTTCGCAATACTACGATCTACACATTAATACCACCTGCATAAACAATAATAAGAATAACTAACTAATCGAGTTACACAATTAATTAGGGTAAGGGTTATTTTTACATCTAGTTAAATTTGTATATAAAACGCCTATTGGTGTTTAGTGCGTTCTACTCTGTCGATGAGTTCATGATGAGCCGCTGGGATTTATGACAGCCATAGGATCTGGGCTCAGTGAGAGTGTGCTTGAGTGAATGTGTGGAAGTGTAATTTTGGGTGCATGTGTCAATGAATTACTATTTATATAAATAATTTATTGAAATTTGCAGTGCAAGATACAGTTGTAAAAATGCGATAAAATATGATTTGATTTGATTTGGTTATTCAGTGTCGGGACCAATTAATTATATAATTTATTATTAAAGGGAAAACCCAATACGTTATTGTTTGTATTTATACGTAACTTATATTTGTATTATATGTGTTAAGGACAAATGTTACGACAAAGGAAAGAACCCTGTTGATTTTAAGGCCAAAAGGCATCAAAGTCACAATAATCTAAGAAAATGTTATAGTCAATTCAGTAAAGAATCCTTAAGTTCTTTAGACTATTTCTAGTACTAATGTAACTTTTCACAATAACAAGGAGTAAAAGAAATCTTTCACGTTTGGAAAACGGAAATACAGTAGTAAACAATTACCGGTAGTCATTAGTAAAAATAATTAGTTTGTAAAAGGTGGCATATGAGAACAGAGTTTAAAATATTTACTATTCCTTTTTTTGTCTCTCTTTGCCCATTTATGCAGCACATGCATACCAATGTTGTAAGACGTGTATACCAACAGGTGAATCTCAAAACGTGTTGTAAATAAATCAAAAACAGAATAGGGGTGATGCGCAATACAACAAGGCGGGAGGGGAGTGAAGGTTAGAGCGTGGAAGCCAGTCACTGCTGTCTGCAAACCAGTAGTTGTAGGCTATATGTCAAGAGTTAAATGCCGCGGAGCCTCCCTGCCCCGCGCCGCACTGTCGCTGCAGGTTCGTTGTCACGTTGCAGAGGCCTGCATAGGCATTTTGTTGACGGCTGACTATGTCTTACTCGCTTCCGCTGCGGCGCACCGCCGCTGCAGGTTCGGTGGTACGGGTCAGGCCTATTTTGTTGACGGCTGATTGTCCTTTCCTCGCTTCCGCTGCGGCGCACCGCCACTGCAGGTTCGTTCTTAGGGTCCAAGTCCTGTTGTGTTGACGGCCGACTGTCTACTCCTCGCTTCCGCTGCGGCGCACCGCCGCTGCAGGTTCGGTGGTACGATTCATGCTTATTTTGTTGGCGGCTAACTATGTCTCTCTCGCTTCCGCTGGCGAGCGCCTATAGCACGGGTCACACTAGGCTGATTGCAGCCACGAATTAAAGGAAGCCGCTACTACCAGCTTGATGTGACCACAGAACCCGCAGCTGGTGCTACCAGTCGGCGAGTATTTGTCAGCGGATGACGTAGTTGGACATGTTCAACTTTTGGTCGCAGGTAGCGGCAACTAGCAGGTCACGTGATTCATTCGCACAAGCTGGCGCCAGCTTGCAGCGCAATCTGACCACCCCAGTAGCGTGTCAGCGGCGAGTAAACTACACGTGGTTTTGTGTTTACATCCTTTGTTTTGTTCATTGGGTTCGTTTAGCTACTGCTGTTTCGTAGGTAACTGTTAAGTTATAGTGTAAAAATGGCTGAGTCGAAGTGGTCGGGGAAGCAGGTCATTGAATTTTTGAATTTATTTCAAAATTATCCGTGCTTGTGGGACGTTTCATCACAGGATTACCTTAATAGGAATGTCAAAGAGACAGACTACAATAAACTGTTGGAAAACGTAATGAAAACGTATTTCACTTATATTATGTGTACTGTGCTTGTTTGCAAATTTTGAAATAAAATTGATTTTGATTTTATTTGATTTGATTTGGATGCCTGCGACAGTTGAACTCTTGAAAAAGAAGATTACGCGACACCTACAGATAAGAACTGAGTAAGATAAAAAAATCTATAAAAAGTGGTGCTGGTGCAAACGAGGTATACAAGCCAAAGCTTGTGTGGTTTCCAACAGCGGAAGTATTCTGGCATGGAGCTGTCAGTGGAAGAGATTCTTCTTCTAATATGGTAAGTAGATCATTTCTTGAGTAGCATAATACATGTTGTTACAATTAATTATGATAAAATAAACTACGTCTCACAACACTACTACACAATATATTTACACTTATATTCTACTTTTATACAAGACCTTAAATATACAAAAGGATGACAAAAGGACCTTGTACCATCATTTCTTTACATTTACCGTCTTGCATGTAAGTGCAGTATAAGTGTAAACATAGTATGAAGTGTCATGAGACGTAGGTTCTTTTAACCTGTTTATTGCAAGAAGGTAAATTATTTTTCAAATTGCTAAATATTGTTAATCTACATTAAAATAATATACTGTATTTGCGATATTATTTTAATGTAATTAATACATAGGCCTACATGTTTTTACATAATCTTTAACAAAATCGTAAATGTAAATTATTACTAATTTCAACGCACCTTTTTAATTCAAAAAAGGCCACAAAATTAGAGGCACTCTTTCCTGATTTTCAACTCACTCACTGTTTTCTTCTCCCTCACTGTTGTCATATGGTTCTATACCAATTGACGTCATCTGCCATGTAACAGAAAAGCTTGTCATGAACTGATGCAAGTTTCATATTGGTACCTTGAGGTTAGTAAGATAATTATGTGAAGATCACATACAGATGGACAGACGTAAACCGAGGTATTAGGACATATCTTTATATGAACTTTTGTGCTTATTTTTATATGTAGAATTACATATTACATTTTTGGAACACTTTTTCTGAACAACCGGTAATCATATTTATTAGTTTATATTAGTTTTTTGACGAAATTATTGTAGGTATATATTTTTTTCAGGATCTAACGCAGATGTCAATGGCTGAAGGTCATCATGAATCGAGCAGTGACACTGAAAACATGTCTGAACAGGGAGCATCACAACTAGTGAAACCGCTGGTAGCATCACGTCCCATGCAATCTACTTCTAATCAAGCTTCACCTTCATCATCGAAAAAGCGTCCATCCACAAACTTGGAACCTCCACAACGTGCAAAGGTATTTAAAATGCAGCCAATTAATAGACGCACACCGACTAGATTTGAAAGTGCAGTAGATAAATTGCACTCAATAGCAAGAATGACCTCTGATGACACAGAAGACCAGTATGACAAGTTCGGTCAACATATTGCGTCCCAGTTGCGACAGCTCCCTTTGAGAAGTTTTATTATACTTCAAAGCAAGTTTCAAAACCTCATTACTGAGGAGAGGCTCGCATCTTTAAATGCAAATACCAGTGAACCACTATCACAAAGTATTTTTAATGATGAAGTTGATGACACAAGTGGTTCAAACATCACTTCAAACAACGATTTTGAACATCTGTATTCGGAGCTATCCTGTAGGAGGAGGCTTGGACCACGAAGAACCTCCTCCTAGTTTAGATGTTCTCTCTAAAGCATTGGTTGGCATCTGTCCTTTGAAAGTCAATACGAACATGGATTGATGATAATAATGTATTGATGATGAAAGCTAAGAGTGTGAAATATATGTACAACAATAAATAATATGAATTAATAAAATGTGGAATACAACTTTATTAAATACCCAACTTGCAATGATATATACCGGGTGTCCCACCTAAAGTGATCTAATAGCTCCTTAATTATTAATTGAAAACAATAATTATAAGCTATATTAAGCGTATGGTTTAATTACAATACAATTTAAGAATAGACGTAAAATTGTTATGGGAATATTGACAATTAAGTTAATGCTGGTTAACTTAATAAATGGTTGAAGAACTTCAAAAATAGCAGCAAGTACTGTTGGTAAAAACACCGAAATCGAATTATGCGGCACTCTAAACAACAACGCTAGAGACCTAAAACTATCTCCAGTTGCGAGATATCGTAAGGTAATTTCCAACTTGATCTTACACGGAAGCGCCTGTCTGAACTTGGTATTTTGTTTTTTAATCAACGGTTCAACTAATTCCAGCAATTCTTGGAATTTAGGAGCTGACATTCGTAAAACATTTCTGTATGTTTCTGGGTCCTCTTCTTGTAACTCTTGGAGAAGTCTTGCAGATGCTCCTAATTCATCTCTTCTCATAATCCAAGGTCTACTCCACCAACGTCTCTTCTTGCGGTTGAGCATTTTCTCACAAAGCTCCTTCACACACATCCTTAATAATCGCTTAATTACTCGTTTACTTGGACCCACAGACGACATGCTGACTAGAACTAGAACCAGGTGAGTTAAAAGCGAAATGTGACCGGGTTCGCAGCCGCTGCTTTCTGGCGCTACTGCCAGCCAGCCACTGATAGCCAGCGGCTTACAATCAGCCTAGTGTGACCCGTGCTTATCAGGCTGCTGGCTTGTTGTTGTTTGACTCAACCGAGTCTCTCATTTCCGCTTTGGCTGTACTACCTGTCCTAACAGCTCCTAGTATTTCATGATAAATCTGATAAACAGATGTTACCTTAACAATTTCTAATCTTTCAGGGGTACATCATAATTTTTGAACACACGTTTTTTTATTTTACAAGTTTTTCAGGCTTTCTTTCCAAAATGTATAAATAATGTTATTTATTATTTGTTTATAAAACACAATTATACTTAAAATGTGTTATTATTTGTTTTCAAAAAGGTACCATAAAATTGATTATTTTAAAAAAATGAAAAGGTTTTGAGTATGAAATAGATTATACTACAGTATAGTATTGAGGCGGCTAGGCGAAACACAAACATGGCGGCAGTGGCGTGGTAGTGGGGGACCGTCACGCTTCACGTTACAGACAACTGTCTCGGCCGGAGGCAGACAAGCGGCCCAAAGACTCATGTGAAAAGGAAGTCGATAACGGGAAGCCAAATAGTACATTTCTAATAAGGTAAAACAAGTTTATGTTAGCATAACCTATATCAGCACAATCTTCATTTACAAACTTATTAATCGTGCTCTTAACCAGTCCTATTAGATAAATAAATTGTGAAGGCCTATTAAAATTGACTATTTAATCACCGTAATCGGCTATACATTGAAAAATGTGGCTTAAGTATAATAAGAGGCCACCACAACAATAGAATCATATTTGATTATTTAAACTATAGAAACAAAAATGTTGACATGAATTAAATTATAATATAATTCAGCTGTTTTAAATTTAAAATATTAATAATTTATTGATAATAAAAACAATCTAGGCTATGTTATGTGTATCTATAAAATGAAACAAACAAAACAGTTACTTTTTACTGTATTTAAGGATTACTGTGTGTGACAGCTAGTGACAAAAAATATACTAGCGGCCAGTAGCGTAGCCAAGAAATTTCGTTAGGGGGGGTCCGAAAATTTGGGTCCGAAACCGGGGGATCCGGGGGACGTTTTGTGTGTTATTTGCCAATGAGTTCAGTGGTAAAAGGTAAATACCAAAACTATGGAGCTTTAGTAACTACGCCTTATAGAAAGTGGAAAGATGTAATAGGCAAATTAAACTCTCACAGCAACTCTAGTACCACAAATTATCATTCAGATAACTTACTGTCTTTAGATATTGATACATTCGATTAAATTCCAACAAAAGATAAAAATGAATATATCCTAAATTTAAACAGTTTATAAAGCAATAACACTTCGGGGAAGCCTATCGGAGCCTACTCTATCCTGACTTTAATCATTGCATACAAATTATTAACATTTCTAAGATGTTAGTCGTACCTGATTAAAATCAACATTTGAATTCACAATAATTTTCGTATCATAGTAAACATCAGTTTCCTAGGTTTGGTTATCAACAAGATACATACATAAAATACAAATAAGTCTAAATCTAACCTATTCCTTAAGTCTACTACAAATGGGGAACACATTCATCGTTAGCAGAAATAATTAAAAACCGTTAAAATTATATAATCATAAGTTCTCTTTGTGCACACGTGTAGTACATTATAGGTACAAAGTTTTGTAGCTGGAACTGTGCACAACCAGAGCAGCTGCTGTGGCAAAAGCAGCAATGGTCAGCAGTAGACATCCTGCCTCATGCCTTGCTCAGCTGGCCTCAGGTCACCAACCCATGGCCTGGTGTGCCTCGGTCCTCCTGGTGCTACAGTACCTCATGTCTTTGTTGGAAACTTTATGAATACATTTTATTTCCCCTCATAAAAATATCTGGATACATCGAACAATAATTATTCAAAACATTGTTTAAAATAGGTGATTCACATTTCTACTACAGTCTGTTTACATAAAACTCACAATAATTACATACTTTATAAAACATTTATTTTCTATCAAAAATACAAAATATATTTTACAAAACAGTTACATAATTAGCCGCATAGTCTTATTAATTCTAAATCAATACCATTAAATACTACAACTGTTGTACAAAGACATTAAACTAATAATCTTATATTATTACCTATTTCACAATGTACTTTATCATCTATCATTAAAAGTAAACTTTACTTGTTCTGTCTACAAGTAGCGTATTACATTTTTTTCGTCACACATAAAGTAAGAATACATTTCAACAGATTAAATTTATATTTATGTGTTAAATAAATATCTGGTTACATTTCAATTTGTCATCAGTTTACCATGTACCTACATAAATAACCGGGGACGGCTCGATTACTCCACTGATCGTTGGCCCAACGACCCTCCTGAAAGAAATGTAATTTGTACAGACAGGGGGTCGTTGGCCCAACGACCCATTTTACAAACATATAGAGGTTCGATTATTCCATTGGTTCGTTGGCCCAACTACCCTATTTGTTTCATTTCTGTAAATTGTAAATAAAGGGTCGTTGGCCCAACGAACCTTATATTTTTTATTTGCTGGTATAGGTTCGTTGCGCCAACGATCAGTGGTGTAATTGGACCATGAATTAATATTAAGCAATAATATTTAAAGGGGGTCGTTGGGCCAACGAACCTAAATGAAATGAATCGTACTATGTTCAAAAGAGGGCCGATTACACCACCAGGCGTTGGCCCACGACCCACGCCGCCGCTACATTAGCTCATTTCACCGGCCAGAGGGTCGATTAGTCCACTACTTCATTCTCTTTCTCCTTATAAGTCCCCTTGTAAAGCAATGTTTTATTTTTTTAGCACTCCAGTTAATATGTAGTTTTAGTGTTGTTCTCGAGATACTAATGTAGAAAATATGTCATAACTGATAAAGTAACCACATATATATTAAATACTAAAAATCAAATATACGGGTGTACATAAAGTCCTGCACGGGTATAATATTTTCTGAACGATAACAGATAAAGAAACAAGATTTGGTACATCAATACTACACCTAAAAATCTACTTTTTGAAGGAACTATCAGTTTTCTGTAATATCATGGGGACGTCCCGCAAGGAGTCAGAAGGAAATCTTAAATAGGAGCATAGGTCAATATGGACATCATTTTAAAGGGCTTATCTAGCAGAGTTTAATGCCGCAAAACCGCACTCAAAAAGATTGATCCAGTACAAAATGGCGGCTGTTCAAAGATTTTACTTGGTTACATTTTTATTAGTAGCCATAACCCCAGTAAAGCAAAACTGCAACCAAACGAATACTGCAGCTAACTACTACATTATGCTTGTCAGTTGTACAGAAGTGAATTATGACATTAGTTATCCTCAAGGGTTACAGATTTGGTCCTAATATATTGATAACGGGGAAAACCTGATAACAGTAACAATTAGAAATCTCTTATCTTTGGGTCGCAGTTAGGACTTTCCTATTAGCCAGTCTATTCATAGTAGGCTATTCTAGTTTTCTTGTTTTAGTAGTGCTGTCCATCCATTTTATCAGTGCGCTTTAGTACAAAAGAGTTTGTCGTATTGCTTGTAGTTCTCAACTACACTATGTCGCTTGACGAACGTGAACGTATAACACTTCTTATGATGGTTGGGGAAATAACAGACGATCATACGAGGAAGCATGCCATTTATTTAATGACTACTTTCACGAGAGGCAGCCAATTTCTAGAACAACTGTAGGGAGAACTGTTCAACACTTTATGAAAACAGGAAGTGTTTCCGATCGTCATAGTTCGCTGAGATTTCTAATTGTTACTGTTATCAGGTTTTCCCCGTTATCAATATATTAGGACCAAATTTGTAACCCTTGAGGATAACTAATGTCATAATTCACTTCTGTACAACTGACAAGCATAATGTAGTAGTTAGCTGCAGTATTCGTTTGGTTGCAGTTTTGCTTTACTGGGGTTATGGCTACTAATAAAATGTAACCAAGTAAAATCTTTGAACAGCCGCCATTTTGTACTGGATCAATCTTTTTGAGTGCGGTTTGCGGCATTAAACTCTGCTAGATAAGCCCTTTAAAATGATGTCCATATTGACCTATGCTCCTATTTAAGATTTCCTTCTGACTCCTTGCGGGACGTCCCCATGATATTACAGAAAACTGATAGTTCCTTCAAAAAGTAGATTTTTAGGTGTAGTATTGATGTACCAAATCTTGTTTCTTTATCTGTTATCGTTCAGAAAATATTATACCCGTGCAGGACTTTATGTACACCCTGTATACATATTAGTAAGAGTATGTACTATTGTATTACTATTAGTAACCGCAAAATGCTATTACGAGATGACATTTTGTTTTTATCATTACCTGTTTAATATTTATATAACAAGGTTGATATACAGTATAAGTGGTTTCATATTTAACCAAATATTATATTATTAAATTTCGTTGATAGTTATATTTTGCATGGTTAATAAGAAGTCGGTAAAATGCATTGAAATCCCGTAAACGTTGTTAGACGCATTTGTTTTACAAGTTTAGGAATAATTATAATAGTAATATCATATAACATCTTAAAGCTATTTCAAACCCGATTATTTTTCATAATAAAATGTATCGAGAATTATTTTGCGTCTTAAAAACCTATTATTGTAGGATTTCTCAAGGTCCATAATCCTTAATAGGGTGTGAAAATTAATAATTGTTAAACAGTTATAACTACAGTTAGAAGCGTTATTTACATATTTTATGGTGTTCGACATTTGACACAGGTTATTATCATATTATTAACAAGAATGCAATTTTAAACGAACGTTATTTATAGTTCGATAGGTGAACCACTTTCACTTAAACATATTTTGTAATCATTTTAATTTGCAATCTTAAATCTTTGGAGTCAAAAAATTATAAAATACAAATAGCATAACAAGACACACAATGGAAAAATATAACACAAGATTTATACATAAAGAAGAAAATATAGTATTTGTCGATTACTACATTGCCTGTGACATAAAATTATTAAGGTTGACTGAGGTTTTGAGTAGGACGTTATGGTGTTAGCTGAATTATTCAATTAATTCAATTTAAATAATTTCTATAAGATGGATATTCTTTTGAAATAATCTATAATGAATAACTTTTATAAACTATATCAGGTTTAAGAGTGAGAAAGCAATCTACAGAGTACATCTCACTCGCACTCTGGCGCATAGATAATACTGTCGCGCTTACACTTACAGGATAGTTTTAATGCGTCTGGGGGGATGATTGGCCCATAGGGTTGGTCTGGCTTCCTACAAAAGGTATTAAAATAGCCCCATGAATATTATATATAAAAATTGGAAGTTATAATATAAGTAAGGTGCAGTAATTTTTATGCAAATTTAAAGCGTCTGGCGGGAGTTACCGCCCACAAGAGGTGTCTGGCGATATTGGATTATGATTTCTTACAATATTTTGTAAAACATATCCAAAAACCAGCTGTTAGAATTTAAGTAAAATAAGCTTTATTTTTATGAACCTTTCTTACCTGTTACTTGTAAACGGGCCGGCTAATGGAGCTAGGGGGTATCCATAGGTGCTTAAGCATACATTACCCCACATATTTCTCATAATTTTGGGAGTTAGAAAATAATTAAGGTCTGGGGGCCTGGGATCTTGGACTATTACAATTTAGACAAAAAACTGTCTTAATAATACCAATCCTCGTTGCTAGGCACTGAACTATGTGAAAATAAGGCCACAAATGTATATTATTTTTTATATTACATATTTCCACTTTACATTGAACCTGCAGCTCCGCTCTCCCTTCCACGTTTTACTACATTTCAAGAGCCCGACAACCCTAAATATAATCAAAAACACACCAAGAGTAGTGGTGTTCTTAATAGATGTTGTTCTCTACATCTATTTAGGTTAAATTTCACATATAATATGAAAAATACCATTTAAAGCAAAACTAGATGTTCAAAGATTAATTTGTATAGTAATTTGTTTAAACAATGAAAAAAACCTAGATAAAGAATTTGATAAGCATTGCAATTTATAGTCTGAAAAACAAAATACCACATCGACCATATAAATGCATTCACTGTAGTTGTAATCTGAGGTCAAAACCCTCAGGCGTTTCACTATAAAGTCTGTTTGTGGAATGAAAGATTGAGAAATCAAGTTTGAGACAAGTCAAGTGCCTATTTTCCATTCAATTTTTGCTCCATGTTAAAAATAGAGCCTCAGATGAGCAGGCAGCATCCACTAGCGTGTCCTCTTACGTACGGGATGCTCGCATAATCAAGCAACATTAGATACCGCTAATAAAAATTACACAGAGTCGATAAAAAAAACCCTCAAAATTAGCATAACGATTGAATGATTCACTGACTTGAGTAAAGGTTTAGACAAGTAGTAGTAATGGGGTTATAGAAGCGATGCGACAATATGCTTTTCGAGGCCACATCACGCCTAACTCCTAACACAACACTTCAATTATAATTATTCACTTATTATTCTGTTGCCGTCTTCAATTTCACATAGAGGGTAACTACAAAGGTTTCTTGTACTATATACAATTTACCTAAGGTTAACGCTGACACTGTAAGTAATGTTTGATATTGTGACGTAGACCGCCACAGGGGGGTTAAAGTTTGACTCACTTGGCTGGTGTGCTGAGGTCCACCTCAACACGGCGGGTGATGACCGAAGGGAGGAGGGGTGTTGTGGAAGGAACAAACACTTCAACTGCTGTATAATCGATGTTTAATACAAATTAATATAGCCGCTCACTGGCTCCAGACGCGACCACACTCCTATCTAACTCGCAGATCAACCCTAACCGACACATTTGTGACGTACAAGAAGCGCGAGCCCGACCTAATGACCCGACCGGGGAAGGCGGCTCACATAGGACCCTTGGTGTGGCTCTCGCTGTCGTCTACATCCGCACCTCGCACCACACTCCACGCTGACGCTGCTGTCCACTCGTTCTCCGCACTCCATCCCTCCTCTCGTGGCCCTGACGATGGGAGGGGGGTACCCATCGTCACAATATGATAAAGGTTGAATTTTAAAGTGACACAAGCCTGTTTCATGTATTTTTTGGCTCGGTTTCTGTAAAGTAATTTATACACATTCTTGTAATTTTTCTTCTTTTAGCCGCCCCTTAAAGCTGCCGCCCTCGGTGGCTGCTTAGTTTGCCTAATGGCCACGATTGATTCTCCTTCTGTACAGGTCCACTGCTTCACTGTCTAAGTCATACTGGACAACGATATAGAGTAAATGTAAATAATGTACACAAATTTGAAGGTTTTAAAAATGTCATAGAACACTTCTCGATAGTTGTTAAATAACCTTAAATACTAAAACACGAGCTATGTGATTTGATAATATTTGATGTGTTGTGCAGTTTACACCTCGAAACCGTCGAAACGATGCTCACCCAATTAAGTTCTTACAATGTATCGGTTTTTATGTAGGGAACTATCTTAAAAAACAGATCTTAAACCGGAACAATATTGTGACGGAGGGTAGCTTTCCACGGTTAGGCCGAAACTGTTGGTTAAGACACCGGCTGTGTAAACAGAAGACCTAATCCGTATGACGTAAATTAACTGTAAAAGTAAACCACCGGGCTCAATGAAAACTGAATAAAATCATGTAAATGACTGCGACATCATGTTACGGTCGACAGTTATCACTATTCTCATCAGCCATCACAGCGTACAAAGCTACAATGAAGACGCCAAAGAAAACGTTTACTTCACATTAACCGCCGCTGCTGTCCACACTCGTTCTCCGCACTCCTCTCGTGGCCCCGACGATGGGAGGGGGGTACCCATCGTCACACACCCCCACGTAGATCTCCTAGCCAGGGTTAATTTCGTCTCCAGCATCACAGGGTAGAGGGGCATTGGGGACCTGGAACCTTAATCGTAGAGAACGCTGTCGCCAGGTCGCTGAATCACAAACACTAGGCTGTTAGGCCCTGGGGAGCTACAGTCCATGGTTGGCTCTCCACCTTGGTAGACTGGTTTCACAGATCCATAAGTCAATGAGTATCATCCTCGGGACAGGCCACTCCACATAGTCCATGATTCTCTTCTGGAGTCTATAATGGGTTCCAGCGCGGCGGAGAGTAGTACTGCGCTGTAGTTCATCTTCTCACCGCACTCCCCCGGACTGGCTTTCAATCGGACTTCCTAGCCCTAGCTGTTGTACGCATTGGGACCAATTCGCGGATAAGAACTCTCTCAACCGTTAACACAATAATCAATCATTCGAACTCACAAAATGTCCATTGTCCACGTGGCTGTGAGAGTAAATACATATTTATACCATGATAATTTCCACGAGCCTAATTTAAAACAAATAATTTTTTTAATATGAGAGCCTAATCTACCCTACAGTTATCAAATGAGTGTGGTCGCCATTACGGTTTCTTAACAGCTAACCGAACACAGATGCACAGATATCTTTCTGTATCAATACAAGTTGTGCAAAGCTATTTATGTAAAAACGATAACTATTAACCTACAAACCCTTATCCAATGCAATTTAATATAATTATATAATATATAAGTAATAGACAAATAATAATACGATGATTAATCAATAAAACATGAGTCTTCCAAAAATTAACATAAATGATTGGTTAGACTTATATAATTAGCCTTATTATAACATTTTGATGTAACTACAGATACATTGTTCAGCCCAGTTGCACGTCTATTTAGCTCTGTAATATTAGCATTACAATATGTTCAAAGTTTTAAAGCTGGAATTGAGCACAGTTCCCAGGCAGCCGCGCTACACACGTGGAAGAATGTGCGGACATCAGCTCAGCACGTCCGCTCCCAGCGTGTGCGCTGCGCCACGAGGTGCCTGCGCTCAACTGTACTATGGCATTACGCTCATACTAGTTACATTTACAGTACTGACGTAATATTATTTCGATAAGTTCACAATGCTCAAAATCTAACTTCTATGACGTTAATCCTCTATACAGAATATATCTTAAACTCTCTATGACAATTGTTTTTCATTAATCCTAAACTAATGACATTTAGATACCTGTTGAGTCTACCCTTATAATTATAACATGTGACATTTATGATTAACAATAAAATACATCCCCTCTTACATATAATAAATCATGGTTTTTGTTTTATGTAATGCGAATCATATCTCAACAGCATGTTTAATATTACGCTAGGACTACCTTCATTAAACACAATAAATTATTACATATTTAAAATGACGACCCATTTTAGTGATAAATACAGCCTTTTTCCTAAATATGCTAGTGTATCGAATTGACATAAAACTCATTTCATTTCTTTGTGTAAATGGACAAATCTATACCGTTTACCAATACTATTGCATCTACCATCCCTTTCAGTACGGTTATTATTTTCGTTCCTCACATCAAATCGTTAAAGCTGTGAGCATTTGGATAGCTGGGCTCAGCAATCATGAAGCTATAATTCATCCTGGAACATAATATTACACAACACAAGCTGAGTATAAGTCTACCCAGATCAGCGGGGAGTGAGGACCCGGCTCAGCATACAGCGCTCTGCTACTGCGGGGTCAACGGACGCGCTCCACAGGCGCTCCGATCAGCTGGCGCTCGCTCCGCCACTCGGTCAAGTTCACCAACACCCAGCCGTCTCACGTCACCGCACATGTACACTGTCCTATTACCTTTAATTGCATACATGAAATACATCTCTGGTTATAATAAAACATTTATTAATTAAAACATACAAATATAATTAAATTATCTACACTTATCTTGGAATGGCCATTCCCCTATGATTACTTACAAACTAGACAATAATACAAGGTTGTTTCTAATAGTTACATCACCCAACATTATTAAGAGATACTATTATTAAACGGGAATGAATATATAGCTAAAATTTCCTTTAGTGCATTTGGTAATGTCAATGTGTTTTATTTTTGTTTCCGTATTAAAGTCACACCTAGGATTGCTCAGGTTACCCTAAGACTTTGTCGGTGTTACCTTCATTTAATTCCCACCACTCGAGAGAAATCCACAACTCTCTGTCTCCAATTTGTAGTAAAGGCAGGTCTCGGGGCAGCCCGTCACCCTCAGTGTTCTGCCGCTGTGCGGTCATCTCGACACCGGCGTCGCCTCGCCTCCTCCTCATATATCCTACGGTTTTCTTAATGACTCGCCAGCCCAAAACAGAACAGAAAATCATTACCAAACAAAGCATAAAATCCACAGTAATTCGGTCGTATCGTTCGCCAAAACCTTCCATTTCGGCTCTTGCAAATTGCCCTACCATACCAAATCCTAATAAATGGGGATTTCTACGTAATTACTATCACAGTTAATAAAAACACATACACAACATGTAATACCGATGAGACGACTGTATATACAGCTTTCTTCTCCCTTGGGACTGTCAAGATCGGCGGCTGAATCACTTTAGGCACTGACACAGTCACATTCCACCGACACGTGCCAATTTTCATCCAAACACTCTGAAAAAGCATCAAAAGAACTCGTAGCCTGCAACTGTAAGGCTGCAATTTTTAACGTCTTCAGTTTAGACCACGCCGCTGGTATGGTATGAGTCAAAGTCGGTACAACTGACACTCTCGGACACGGATAAGCCTCTGAGACCAAAACTACAGATCCTGCGGTGAGTTTACAATCACATGGGACCTCAACCTCGAGTGCCCCCAGTCTCCTCGGTTCCGCTATGTTTAGAGTCCGGTTGGCGTTGAGCCTGCAAACTAAATCTAACGGTCCTGTAACGTGCGTTAGTACATACTTATAGTCATGTATTTTATTAACCAACGGTCTGTCTCCGGTAATACATTTAAAAACACAGGCCGAACTCAGGTCATCGATGGTGGCCCCTTCAAACACCCGACTCGGACACATAGAACCCGACACAGCACCAAACTCCATACCTAGGTACAAAGCACAAAGAATTTTCATATGGTTTACAGTCCCTTTGCATAGCACCTCTGATGGGTATTAATTGGTTGCGATCCACAGCTACCAATTCCGCCTCACTTTGAATTGAGCATACTCGATTTTCCCATGCAAACGGATCAGACAGTAGTTCAAATAATTTCCAATCGGATCCCAGCTTCCTTATGGGTATCATTAATTGTATTAAAAGAGCATCTCCTGAAATCATACATTCAACAATTTCTAACTTTAAATATTTGCTGATCTCCTCTACCGGAACTGACAACTCGTAGCCGTCCTCTGCTAGGGCCCTGGACAACTGGCTTAAATCAGAATTTAGCTTATCCAAAATCACAATAAAAGTAGGTAATTTCTTTTCTCTGCACTGGCTCAAAATCTCCAACCTAGACATAATTTGAAGAATCTGCAACTGCCGGATCGCATGATGTGTACTAAGCTGTAAAAGACTAAAACTCTTATTATCGTTGTTCTGGTTTACTGTGGCAACCTGTTTCTGAAAACGTTTAATAACTTGAGTGATATTGACTCCCACGTCCACTAATTGTGCAAATGTCACTTCTACTTGTTCGCTGTAATTTTTCATATTAAGACTAAAATTATTTAATTCTGAAAACGCCTCGGTAATCCGCTCATCCAGACCCCGTTCAAACTTAGACATAGACATTTCATTAGTGATAAGTGGCTTTAATTGATGATTCGTTCCTATGCCACAGCACCAATGAGCGAATTTACCTACAAAATTCACACTTCTCTTTCGCCGTACATCACTCTGCATCATAGTATCAGCAGCCAGACTGGAATTAAGCCAGGCCAACCTCCTACCAATCTGCTTATCTACATGTAATATCCAGGAAAACAATATGCATTTTGCGTCATTCAGTTGTTTTCCACAAAAACCATTCGTTTCGGGGCGTGGCAGGTACGCCATGTCCACTCCTGGCAGCTTACCTTTATACTTCAACGGTACCGCTGCCTCATACACTATTTCCTGCTCCAACTCCTTCCAGTAAACCCCTGTAGTCACGGATTTGGGAACCCGTGTACCCCCGTCCAGTCCTGCTGCCACAGCTAAAACTAACAACATTAGATAAGTTACCTCTGGTAAGTTTTCCATCTTTATGGGTGTTTTCACTATAACCCTGGTCACCTCTACTCCACAACACAAATAATATGAACACAAGAATTCTTTTGAAACACTGGCAAACAAAGGATATAACTATAAAAGTAATAAATTGCTATAAGAGGCAAAAATCAACTAATAGCTAATACAACACCTATAATGTTTTATCGTTAACCTAGCTCGTGTTCACGCATCACCGACACTCGTCAACACTGAACGTTCATTATACCCAAAATAGGCACTCTCCGCTCAACACGGACATTGTACTCGCTGACCAAGCGTTTATAGTTCATTAGCCTCAGCCTCGTGCCAACACGTCGTGCTCCATTGTTCCTGACCACTCCCATACATTATTTTTAGAACATTTTAAATATAAACATGAGACTTGATTAAATTTTACACTGATATCAATTTATATGTACACTATGCATGTATTAAACTTCTTTTATAACGACCATATGTACTTAGTCTCTAGGTTACTATGATCTAACTATGTCCTTGGGTAGTAGCGCTTCATCCTGCTGACATGGACTGTGTCCAAGTAGGGTAGCTTATTCTGCTTATTGTTGACATTTATCTGGTAATTAACATCGGACAGCTTGGCATCAACCTGATACGGGCCATACCAACGATGTAACAATTTCGTTGACCTTCCTCTCTTCCGGATAGGCGTCCAGATCATAACCAGATCTCCCTTTTCATACTCCACATGTCGATGTGTCTGGTCAAACCTCTGTTTCTGTTTCGTCTGTGCCTGACTGATTATCCTCTGTACGTCCTCACGACACTTTTGGACTCTCTGCAGTATCTTCTCCGCCTCTGTGTCTTCATTAGTGTCTGGACGAAGGGACACATCTATAGGAAGTCGTTCTTCACGCCCATACATTAGGTAAAATGGTGTATGTCTGGTTGTCTCTTGTATGGAAGTATTGTAACTAAAGCAGGTCAGGTTTACATATAAGTCCCAATCCTTCTGGTTAGTGCTAACATAGTTTGATAACATTTGAGCTAATGTCCCATTAAAGTGTTCTGTCAACCCGTTACACATTGGGTGGTAGGCAGTCGTAAAGACTGGACGTGTTCCCAATCCTTTCAGTAGTTCATTCACCATAGTCGAAGTAAAGTTTCTTCCCCTGTCTGATAAAATTCTCCTTGGGCAACCAAACTTACATATTATTTTGTTAATAAGAAATCTTGCTGTAGTCTCTGCACTAGCCGTTCTTGTCGCTTCCGCCTCTGCCCACTTAGTAGCATAGTCCATTGCCACTATGATATACATATTCACCTTGGCCGACCTCGTAAAGGGTCCCAAGAAATCCACTCCTAAGGTATCCAATGGTTGTCCTACTGGAATTGGTTGTAATAATTCCGCAGTTGCTTGTTTAGGAGTCTTGCGACTTTGGCAGTCTGGGCAAGTTTTCACGTATTTTTCTACTTCTTTAAGCATTTTAGGCCAATAATATCGACATTTTTGAAAAACGTCTTACTAAACCCTAGATGTCCTCCTGCTAACGGACTGTCGTGGCACTCGAAGAGTACTTCCTTTCTTATGCTTTCTGGAACAACTAGCAGCTTCTTATGCCCCAAGTGGGCAACGTTCTTCTTATACAGCAACCCGTCTTCAATTTCGAAACTCCTTGCCAGCCGTCGGTCTGCACTTGCTGCTCCTTCCGGGTTCTTGACCGCCTCTAATATCCGTTTACATTCGGCATCCTCACTATGTAGCTTAGTTAGGTCCTTCAATTCCAGAGCTAACATAGGGATATCGTTAGTCTTCTCCTCGTCCTCAGGGTTTTCGTTCCTCTCATGATTTCCTGACAAACAGTCGGGTACAACGTGGAGTCTTCCCTGTTTATGTCTAATCTTGTAATCGAATTCCATCAGTTTAAGAGCCCAACGACCCAATCTACCTGATAAGTCCCTGTTCTTGTCTAGCCAACACAAGGCATGGTGGTCTACTACAACAGTAAACTTCTGACCCCACAAGAATTGCCTAAAATGTTGTGTCGCCCAGACTACTGCGATACACTCCTTCTCTGTTGTGGTATATTTTTTCTCAGCCTCAGATAACCTCCTGGAACCATAGGCTACGGGTAGTACAGTTTCTCCGTCCTTCTGCATAAGTGCTGCACCAACTCCTTGATCACTTGCGTCCGTATGCAACTCAATAGGTAACGCCGGGTCGAAATGCCTTAAAATTGGGGGTGACGTCAATCGCTTCTTCAACTCGTTAAAAGCCCATTCCTGCTCTGGTCCCCAATGAAACCGTTCATTCTTTTTGGTGAGATTAACCAAAGGTCCCACTATTTTTGAGAAGTCCGGGACAAAAGATCTGTAGTAGTTACACATTCCTAAAAACGATCTTAGAGCTCGCAGGCGTCTTGGAGGTTCAAAACTCCGTACTGATTGAATCTTGTCAGGATTTGGACTAATGCCCATAGCATTCACCGTGTGACCGAGAATCTTAACTTCTTTATATCCAAACGAGCATTTGGTTGGATTGAGAGTCATGGATGCTGACCTTAGCCTCTCGAACACCTTCCTCAATCGGTCCAGCATGAGATCGTACTCAGGTGCCATGACTAGTACATCATCCAAATATACTAGGCAGCTTCCCCACTTCAAACCGGCTAATATTTGGTCCATACACCTTTGGAATACTGCTGGGCTCGTTTTAAGTCCGAAAGGGGTGCATTCCCATTCCCATAGGCCATCTGCCGTTATAAAGCAGTTTTGTGTTTGTCTTCTTCCTTAATGGGGATTTGCCAGTAACCAGAATTCATGTCTAAGGTGCAGAACCATTGGCATCCATTTAAGTATGTAAATCTCCGATCAAGGGCAAGGCGTACGCTATATCCTTTATTTGAAGATTCAAGCGGCGGTAGTCTACACAAAAACGCCAAGTATCATCTTTCTTTCTCACAAGGAAAAACAGGAGATGCATAGGCACTGTTACTTTCTCGAATAACTCCTTTGTTTAGCATTTCATTCACCTGTTCTCTGATAATTTCTCTCTCACGATGTGACACCCTGTAAGGAGGTTGGTGGATTGGAGTCTCATCTGTAAGTGGAATATCTAACTCACACACATTCGTCCGCCCTAACTGAGATTTATTCCAGGCAAAACGATCTCGAAACTCCCTAAGCAGCTTAAGCAAGGTTATTCGTTTGTCCTCAGATAACTGGGGATTAATATCAATGTTGTGCTCTTCAAACCCATCTTCGTCTCGCTCTGTCCCATTGACTTCCATCGTTGGTTCTTCTCGTATTTCACAAACTTCATATACTTCAGCTAGTATCTTTCCTTTCTGTAGGCACTTTTTGTCATCCGCTAGGTTCATTACAAGCACCTGATTAGGTGGTTCAGTCGCGTAGTGAGGATTTTGGCGCCATGGAGCGACTCAGTCCCTAGCGCCCCTTCCCCGACTTTTTTACCTACATGATCAATCAGTGCCGACAGTTCACCTCACTACCGTAACAAACGTTTTCTTTGCCCATCATTTCATCAGCAATGTAAGGCGTCTTTGACCAAACATCATTTTTTATAATAACTTACAGTCTACTATTCTTTATAAAGTTTTTGTTCATTGTAAGAGTTTACGTGTATAGCAATATGTATTTAAATCTCAATTCAATTCCATAGGGTTTGGAATGAAAGTACAAATTTCAATATACTTAATAAATATGTATTGAAAACCCTAGTTTAAATTTGAGTACATTATCTAAAACGTGAACATAGTAGTTAAGTAGTTACAAAACCAACTCGCATATTACTATCTTAACTAATCTTCTTTCGTGACTTCATGCTAGCAAACTGTGTTATTGTGTCGTCCAAGTTTGATGTGCCTGGCTCTGCTGCGCTCTATAGATAATGGTTGCTAAGGCACTCAGACGTTCTTGGGACATGGTGCTGCGAAGATAGTTCTTTATCAGTTTTAAGTTTTGAAAATGATCTCTCTGCACTTGCAGTTGTAACAGGTAGTGTAAAAAAAATCAAACAAGCATTCACAACATCTGGAAAGCTGGAACCAATTTGAGCAAGCACTATTAAAGTATCTGCAAGATCCTTATACTTTTGAGTTTTTCCACGTGACTTAAAAAAACAAGTTTTTAGCCTTACAAGCTGTGGGACCTAAGTTAAGAGAGACGTCATCTTGGTAGTTTAATATCAAAATTTTGCTTGATTCTAAGATTTTCTTCATCACTTGCTCCAACTAAAAAAGAAGGCTTCAGACATTGGAAACTACTCATGTGAGTAACAGCCTCAAAACGCTCTGTCAGCTGTGTTGTGATTATGTCAAGGCTACGGTTGAACACCTCAACCCGGAAACGTTTCTCATTGTCTTTAATAGGGTCATCAACGTTGCACTTCATCAAACATTCTTGTCTTCTTTTTTGTTCTTGAGTCAATGAAATGTGGTAAAACTTTCCCATTGCAAACAAAGCTTAGTTGCATCTGCTTTAACGGTTTGCCACTCATTCCTAAGTTTGTTAATTTTTGTTTTGAGATTTAAGAGCATTTTTGTTGCGTGTTCCAAGTCTTCTTCGGTACTTTGAAGTTTTTTAGAAATGATGTCCATAGTTTCAAGCAACACACTTTCAATAACTATCAATATTACTGTAGGAAACTGCTCAAAAATATTTCAAAAGTGATTTAGCTTGGTGTACTTCTTCTTGGTCTTTACCTTCTAACGTTAGGAAAGTCAGTACTTTCATTATGTCAAAATAACCACATCGAAGAGCATCGACGGCTTGATTTCTTGAAGTCCACCTTGTTGGACACACTTTCTTTAAGGTTTTTTGTAACATAGCCGACTTAGTCAACAGTGCCCATCTTGACATAGTTTTTAAAAAATACATAAAGACTTTGAACATTATCAAAAAAGGTTCTGATTTCAGGAATGTTTTGATACTGAATCGTTGATTACCAAGTTAAGGGCATGAGCACAACAGTGAATATACTTAGCTGCAGGATTTTGTTGTTTTATTCTTGCTTGAAGGCCTGAATATATACCACTCATATTAGCGGCTCCATCGTAGCCTTGCCCTCGAACTTTAGATATAATCTGAATACTTTTCTATGATATTAAAAACAACATTTGATAAGTATTCTGATTTCTGGCTTTCCACTTCCAAAAATCCCCCGGACGCTTCTTCTATGACTAGTTGTACTGGCCTGTCGCCTTCGTCAGTTTTTATCTTTATATAACGAAACACTGTACTCAGCTGGTCGGTTTTTTCGCTATATCTTGAGTTGTATCAAAGATAATAGACACATAGGGGCTTTTTTTTCATTTCTTCCTTGATTTCTTTTTTTATCTCTTTGGAAATCAGGTTGATCAGCTCATTTTGAATCTGAGGACTAAGGTAGTTAACACTACGTTTTGGTAACTTAATTAAATCTGCAGGGACCTGGTCATATCTTGCTAGCATATGTATTATCTCAAGGAAATTTCCTTTCGATTTAGTTGCATCTTCATCGTCATTACACAATCTGTGCTCTCTCAGTGGTAAGTCGTTTGTAGCTAACGTAATAATGACGTCCACCACTCGCCTTAAAACTTGTCTCCAGTAATCAGTGGCTTTTTTTAATCTCCTACAGATTCTCACTATCAACTGTTAGGCCTAACTGCCAGCGATAGTATATTTCACACGCAATTGCATGACTTTGCGAATCTTCTTCATGGTCTTTTATGTTTCGACCTAAATGTACCCAATCAGACGTACCTTTCGAAAATCCCACATCAGTTTAGGCCATATTGAAAAGCCAGCATGGCTGACAATAGCAAACATTGAGGATGTTTGAATAGCATAACCAATTACGTTTTATACTCAATTGTGGTTTTCTTTATTCTTTTGAAAATACCATTTCTCGTCAAATCCCCTATTTTTATTTCTCCCTTCTGATTCTTTTGGAAATGGCCCCTTTAGGCTGATGAGGGCCTAATTTTATTATTTGCCGTTTTTGTTTCGGCTGTAAGAGTGTTTTCAAAATTACCCTTATCAGAAGAACTTATAACAGCTGTTACATTTTCTAAAAGGTTCCTGAAGAAGGGCGTGGTCTTCTGCATCTTCAGGTAAGCCTACAGGTGTTTGCTCCAAGTCCTCATCGCTTGTAGGTACTTGTGAGCTACAAGTGGGTTCTTGAGAAACTGCGCAACTACTGAAGGGTCCCTCGAAAAGTAGGTAGATAACTTCTTTACTTTCTTAAGTTCAAGATTTTCTGCGTGACTTTTTTTCTCTAACCTTCGTTTCCGATACTCAGCACCACTTAGTTTTTTTGACATTATATACCAAAGGTAATAAATCAACACCACACAAATCACATCACAACAAAATAAATAATATAATCAATACTTTGCACTAACGCTAAATCTGCAATCACTACGCAAAGGTTAAATTGAAGTAAGTCAATCACTCGGTGGGTCTGTACGGACGCCTTTTGTCTCAGCCAAGGTCAATGACAGACTGACTGACACAAAGACACTGCACGGCCGTGATGTGCGTGGAAGGGGCTGCTTCCCGCCATTTTATCGTCCCGCCCGCCGCCCCCCCTGTCGCCCCCGCCCTGGAGCGGTGGCTCCACTCGCTCCTCTGTCGCTACGCCACTGTCATGAGTTAGGCCATATGGTACCAGTACCGACTTCTCTTTGAAAACTTCTAACCTCGGCTCTATCACTCCTATACTAGGCAGAGACCCCTCGTACTTAATTCGCAAAAGCTTTTGACTTCGAGGCGGCAGTTCAGCTACCAATCTTCACATACCACTTTGGCTTGTTTTTCTTGTCCATCTCCCAACTGGATATGATTCAGCCATGATGGGTCTGGAGGGGGACGCAAATACTTGGCATTTCTCTCTTCACTTCGGAAATCAGCCGAAATCCTTCTCCCGTTGGTTAGTGTGAAATATACCTTCTTTGTTGCAAAGTCAATCATTGTACCAAACTTCAGGTGGAAATCGTTGCCCATAATGCAGCAATCCCCTACTCCTCTAGTCACAAACACAGGGAACGCCATTACACAATGACTGATTTCCAGAAGAATTTCCACACGGCCCACAATTTGTACTGGTTCGTCTGTTGCAGTCTTTACATTGACCCCCTGGACAGGCCTAATCTTCTCTCGTAATTGAGGTATCAAATTCTCGTCAGACACAGCTTACACATGCACCAGTGTCTATTATTATCGACATGATCTTCTGATTTAGTTTCCATTTATCTCTAACACTCCCACCGTTTTCACCGTGCTAGTCTCAGCTTGAGTAATTGATTTTGGTACAGGATGCCTTGTTGCATAGGCCTCACGAGCATACCTAGGCCTTGAAAATCGGTTATATCGTTTCCATGTCTCATGCCATTCTTGGCGCTCATGCTCCTGACAAAGGACAGAGAGTGTTTTGATTGTTAAGCCTTCCTCTAATTGGTTGGGAGCCTCTTCTGACGGAATCACTCGCTCCCTGGTTTAGCGATTCCCTTTCTCGTTTCCCTGATTCCCTGAACGGCAAGCCACAGCATAGTGACCTGGACGGTTACACTGATAGCAGATAACTCTTCCGTCGGCTGTCCTTCCTCTTCCGGGTTGGCGGTAACCACCTCTACCTCTTCCTTGGTTCCATCCATCCAGTGGTTCTCTCCTCAGCGCTGTCCCAGTTGACTGCTCTCTCCCTCTAGTCACGTGTCCGGTCTTCTCGTTCGCCCTCGACCGCTGTTGGTTCCCTCGCTGCTCCATTAGCTGCATGCCTAGCTTCGCAAATTCGGATGCAAGGTTCTCTATTTTGTTTTCCAGAGTTCTCACTGTAGTCCCTTCTCCATCGATATTGGTAACGGCTGGTCCTAAACTGTTGGCTCGTTGCGGTTCAGTCATTAAATGATCCACTCTCTGCCCGGCCATAAATCTAGCGGTCTCTATTTTTCTGATGTTGGTCATCAAATCTGCCAACGAGTCGTTTGTCATCACCATAACTTTCTCTAGCAAGGATGGCTTCAACCCGCGCAATACATATTTTATCTTGCTTCTTTCCAACATATCGCTATCTACTTTATGGCACAGGTTTAGCACATCTTGCACATAGGCTTCGACCGGCTCCATCTCACCTTGCATTCTCATGCGTAGTCGATATTCTACCTGCTCCTCCCAGGCTATTCCTTGGAAAGTCTCTTTAAGGCCGTCCCTGATTTGTGCCCACGTTAGGCCGTCTCTCATCGTTCCCTCCATGTTCTCATACCATTTCAGTGCAGCAGCTTCTAGGTAACAAGGCAAGATAACCTTCTTCTTGTTCTCATCCCATCCATTGGCTTTGGCAACTCGATCAAATTGTGTCAGATACTCTTCAACGTTCTCTTCAATACCTCCTCTGAACCTCCCTGGAGTTATGGTGAATCCTCTTGCTTCTCCCATGGTGCCGTCACTTTCTTCTTCTGCCTGAGCCTCCGATGCAGCCGAACCTGGTCTAATAGCAGCTTCTTCAATAAATATTTCTTCCGACGACTCCTCCTGAATTGATGTATAGGCTTCACTACCGGTCCTTGGTCTTTGCGCGCAGCCGTACTCTGGGCTACTTTGTGCTGTCCAGCATTCCTCAACGATGGGCGGTTCTTCCTCTACCGTGTCTAAGCTCCGAAACTCCTCTTCAGGACGCGCCTCGTTTCTACTTTGGCTCCTCGTCTTGACCGTCAACCTCACAGCAGGAAACATCCACGCACTCTTTACACTTCCAATATCAACACAGAAATTTTCAACAATTTCACTTAACTGGGTACACTTTTCTCACTACCAGCATTACAATTTCTACCACTATTTTCAATAACTTTAAGTTGTTCCACGATATTAAGAAGGAGAAAAAAAATAAAACACAATTTTTTTTACACCAATAAATTCCTTGCACTAGCCTATAACCACTAAAACTTCTCTTTAAAATATCGCCACCTCCGTTTACACGTTTTCTTCTTTTCCTTTCCCGAGCATACAACTTGTCAAACAAATTGTTTTCAAATATTAACAACAATATCTCTGAAAATATTACATACTCATATCTCCCTCTTCGCATAATAAATCATGAATACCATAAATACTAAAAATTTCTTAATTAGAGATAGTCTCAAAAATTTCACTTATACACACTAAAACTACTTAAATTACTAAGAAAAACATGGAAATTCAAAATTGTTATTAATCTAATTTTAGGTCTTGTCGGGTTGAAATATTTTCTTTCTTTTTATACACTCTTCCTTACCTCATTACTATAGTCTAACTCTTCTCCATCTGGCCTAGGCGTCCTTACTGATCCGATCTTACTAATTTAAACTAAGGTTGGTCTACAGAAAAGGAAAAACAAATATACGTACAGCACCTCTTACCATCCATGTCCTCGGTCCTTACGTGGGTCTAGACTACCCGGCGCCTCCACCAAATTTGTGACGTAGACCGCCACAGGGGGGTGAAAGTTTGACTCACTTGGCTGGTGTGCTGAGGTCCACCTCAACACGGCGGGTGATGACCGAAGGGAGGAGGGGTGTTGTGGAAGGAACAAACACTTCAACTGCTGTATAATCGATGTTTAATACAATTAATATAGCCGCTCACTGGCTCCAGACGCGACCACACTCCTATCTAACTCGCAGATCAACCCTAACCGACACATTTGTGACGTACAAGAAGCGCGAGCCCGACCTAATGACCCGACCGGGGAAGGCGGCTCACATAGGACCCTTGGTGTGGCTCTCGCTGTCGTCTACATCCGCACCTCGCACCACACTCCACGCTGACGCTGCTGTCCACTCGTTCTCCGCACTCCATCCCTCCTCTCGTGGCCCTGACGATGGGAGGGGGGTACCCATCGTCACAATATGATAAAGGTTGAATTTTAAAGTGACACAAGCCTGTTTCATGTATTTTTTGGCTCGGTTTCTGTAAAGTAATTTATACACATGCTTGTAATTTTTCTTCTTTTAGCCGCCCCTTAAAGCTGCCGCCCTCGGTGGCTGCTTAGTTTGCCTAATGGCCACGATTGATTCTCCTTCTGTACAGGTCCACTGCTTCACTGTCTAAGTCATACTGGACAACGATATAGAGTAAATGTAAATAATGTACACAAATTTGAAGGTTTTAAAAATGTCATAGAACACTTCTCGATAGTTGTTAAATAACCTTAAATACTAAAACACGAGCTATGTGATTTGATAATATTTGATGTGTTGTGCAGTTTACACCACGAAACCGTCGAAACGATGCTCACCCAATTAAATTCTTACAATGTATCGGTTTTTATGTAGGGAACTATCTTAAAAAACAGATCTTAAACCGGAACAATATTGTGACGGAGGGTAGCTTTCCACGGTTAGGCCGAAACTGTTGGTTAAGACACCGGCTGTGTAAACAGAAGACCTAATCCGTATGACGTAAATTAACTGTAAAAGTAAACCACCGGGCTCAATGAAAACTGAATAAAATCATGTAAATGACTGCGACATCATGTTACGGTCGACAGTTATCACTATTCTCATCAGCCATCACAGCGTACAAAGCTACAATGAAGACGCCAAAGAAAACGTTTACTTCACATTAAAACTATTAATAATTATAACAAGGTTTGTCACGGAGACATCAATTCAAGTTTGCATGTTTCAACTTGGAAAGAAACTGAGGAAGACCCCATCTAAAGAATGAGGTTGAACTTATGGAAAATTAAAGCTCTAGAAGTACTGTACTTTCACAGCTGCATGCGAAATTTGAATTCTTTTTGCGACATCACTAATAACATTGTACTTCTAATATATTACCACAAATTACACTATTTTACTTATAACTAAGAGTCTAACAGCTGCATTACGTTTATAGATTACCTCATATAGAATACCCGGTATAAGATAATGCCTTCTCTCACATCCCATTAACAATCAACATTCAGAGGCTTCTATTTTAAAGTTGGCAACATATTCTCAATTAAGCTTTAATGATTGATAATTATATTTAATATGTACTGTAAATGTAGTTTATATCCATCTGAAGAAATGTACGAGATACACGAAAATGTGTAAATGCTTCAGAACATTATAAATTGGCTTTTTGAAGAGAATTGGCCAGTTCTTTTACTTGTACATGTATGTGTATATGATAAAATATCGATACTAATGTAGTTTCAATAAAGATTAAATCACGCTTTTGCCGTTTATACAAATTTTATATAAACATATATATGTTTAGTCACGTCAATGATGTAGAAGAAATTAGAACTAAAAATATATTACGTTTATATTAACCAATGTAAATTTTTCTTTACCGACAAGAAAATAATAATGTACAAGTTATCTCATACCTGCATTTAAATAATATATAATTTATAATAATATTTATAGTTATATATATTTATATTTTCATCAAATGTATTCACGCTCATAATGAAGATAAAATTACTACAGTGCAGGAGGAGCGGCTGCCGTACCGCCTGCCCTTGTCCATAGTGGACTAATCGGTCAGTGGAGTAATCGATCCTTTTCATTTGAAATGCAATGTTTTATTTGATCGGGTCGTTGGGCCAACGACCCAGTGGACCAATCGAACCTCAATAAATTATAAAACGGGCCGTTGGCCCAACGAACAGTGGTGTAATCGAACCTGCATTCTACAATTTAACTTGTTACTGCAATAGGGTTGTTGGCCCAACGAACCATATACGCTATTAGTATTTGTAAGTTATTTTGGATCGTTGGGCCAACGAACCTTGATTGTAAATTTACTGTTTAAATTGTAAATACGGTTCGTTGGGCCAACGACCCATTTTAGTTATGTTTTACTTTATGAAACAAATCAGTCCGATTACACCACTGATCGTTGGGCCAACGACCCTCTTATTTAAAACTAAACTAATGTTTGGGTCGTTGGGCCAACGATCGGTGGAGTAATCGAACCAGACCCAAATAACCTATACATTTAATTTTCATTATTTTCATATACTTTACAATACAATGTAACATTAAATTTACCTTCTTTGCATGCAAATATATACTATCGGTTCATTTGACAAGGTAATTCATTACACAGCAACAAACCAACATTTGATATACTACTTCACATACTATTTTACATCTTAGCACTAACACATGCACACACATTAATACTGGGATTGAGTGGCCACTCATTTTAGATTCACTCTACCTTTCACACTCAACATTATTACTCTCTCATTATGACCTGAATTTACTTTTTCAAGTCAGAAATTGCAAAACTAATTTAATAACCTTGATTATACTAAAATATAAACTTACATCCACCTTTTCATTCTTACCCATCTGAGTAACGTTATTCCTGTATTGTTTACTTAGTCACCTGTACTAAACGTATCGGTAACATCGGCTGCACAATTCTCCTCGATAGTAATCCTCAATTCCTTGCCATGAAGTGTGGCTAGAGGAATCACAAGCGGTCTCTCACCCACGCCTCCTGGTTCTTTGTTCCCCTTAGTAACAACATGCCGCCGACTGCTCCACCTACGCCACAGCCAGACAACGCTTCGCCACATTACGTACATAAACAGAGTAATACACCAGGTTAGACACAATACATAAATTGGTTCAATAGACTCCTCACTATTTTCGTTTAGTGCTATCACAGGTCTTACACACCCAATGCCTAATAAATAAGGATTTCTCACAATTATTACGATAACTAAAAATAAAACAATTCCATTTAAAACAGCTGACAACGATGGGAAATGGCCCTCGGGACTCGGGTTAATTCTTATTTCTGAAAATCTTTCGTTACGGTTACCTGAAAAAGAAACATTTAATTGAGGAAACTTTGGTCGGCCAATCGAAATCTAAGCATTCTGTAAAGTTTTCAAAGTTTGTTGATGCGTGTGTCCTTAGAGGTGGCAACTTAAGTGATTTTAGTTTTGACCATGAGGCTGGAATAATGTGGGTCATATCTGTAACATAGGTTTCATTTATACAAGGATACAGTTCTGAAATTAAAAGGTTTTCTCCAATTAACAATTTGCAATCGCACAGTACTTTAATTTCCAATGCTCCAGGGATCGCAGCGTGTGGTGTGCTGAAATATTTATCGACACCAGAAGTTCTTTATTGTATTCTCAGAGGTCCCTGAGCGTGCGTGATTACAAGTGGTATCTGATCGTCTACCATGCTTACAAGTGGTCTACTGCCTGGAGTACAAGAATACACACAATAATTAGTTAAATCTTGAATCGTGGCTCCTTCAAACAGTTTCCTATGACAGAGGGAGCTGGTGAGGGAGTCCCCTGGATACCGCGGCACAAAGCAGAGCGGGCGCTCAAACACCTGGCAGTCGTGCAGCGCGCTGCCGCTGATGCTCGCGATACGCTTATCACTCGCCGCCACGTATGTGGTCTCGTGCTGCAACACACATGTCGTGTTATGCCAAGCAAATGGGGCCGCTATCATCTCGTACAACTTCCAATCTGTCTGGAGTCTCACTATGGGAACTTTAATATTTACCAAAATTACATCGTCAGATATTACACAATCGGCTATTTCTAATTTTAAATACTCACTTACATGTTTAATAGGTACAACTAACTGATACCCTTGTTTATTAATTCGCGCATTTAGTTCTTGCAGATCCTGTAAAAATATTTTAGGTTTAACCACGGCCGTCGGTATTTTATTTTCTCTACACTGGATAATTATCTCCAACTTCGTCACTAGTTGTACAGTTTGAAGCTGGCGAGTTTCCTGCTAGACTAATAACTGTAACAAATTCATAACTTTACTCTTAACGTCATCTCTCTCTCGTGAAAGCTGCATTTGCATTCTGTCAATCACCCTTGAAATTTTAACACCTACATTTACAATCTTGGAAAACATTTTCTCCATCTCAGCTCCATAATCGCTAAAATTTCCCAACGCTATCTCCGAGAACGCTCCTTTCAGTCCCTGCTGTAACTGTAAATCATATTCTTTAATTGTTTACCATTAGCAAACAGAGGTCTCAAATCCCTCGTAGTCGCAACTCCACAACACCAATTCATGAAGCGACCTATAAAATGCAAAGAATGTTTATTTCGTACAGAAATACTATTCAAACTAAAAGCATCTTCTCCGATACTAGTGTTCAACCAACTCATCTGCAGGCCGATTCTCTTGTCAGCTTGCTTTATCCAACCAAAAATTATACACTCTGGACTGTTCAACATTTTACAAAAACTAATTCTACTTTAATTCTTTCTGTAATATATGGACTCAACCGCCGGCCAAAAATTTCTATAAAACAATGGCACGTTTGACTCATACACAAACGCGTGGGGGATCGGTTTCCAATATACCCCCGACACTACAGAGATCGGCACTTCATCTCCTCTTACTGCTGTGCTCACAAAAATTAACATAAACACAACACTTATATGATACAATTCTGGATCCCGTCGTAGTAACATCCTACAAAGGTACATATTTCTTACGAATTGGAAACAAATAAAAGAGCCGTTCCTATACACTATTATTATAAATAGACTTAACACATTCAGCGCCAGGGCGTATGACACAATCCATTTAGCACGGGCCATTAGGTTTTTCCATATATTAACGGTCAGGGCCATGTGTATCAAAAATGATACACGCTCCATGTTACCAAGTGGGCCGCGTGTATCATTTCTGATACATACGTCAGTTTCTAGTTTGAGCCTTATGTATCAAAACTGAGCTCTTCTACAATGTTTTTAACACAATAGACTGAATCTCATGGCCCAGGCCTACCACAGAACCCGGCCAGTTCCGGCCCAGGACGTCAGATTACTGTTTAGATCACAGGTTTCTAATGAAGTACATACACTCTATTTCTAAACATGTTTTATTATACAAATGTCTATATACGACTGGTAAAATATAAAATGAATATAAAATGGGTACCTATAAAATAAAAGATCATTTAGTTGAGCTGCTAAAATAAAAACTGTAAGTTTTCGTGAATTAGAAAACTAGTGTTTGTTGTTGAAACACGTACGGCACATGTAGGGATTTCCTTCGCAAGTGTCACATACCGTGTAAACTTGTTTCACTGTCTTTTTTGAAATTTTGTAATGTAAATTTTGAAATTTGACTAAGCCCATCCAGCCAAGAAGACCTATAAATTTCTTCAATTCTACGGCGTCTGTCGGCTCCCAGTCATGGAGTCTTGATTGAGGTAAAACATCACATTCATTTACAATAGTTTGCATAGCATAAAGATTCGTTTGATCAACCATCAAATTGATTATTTCATCGTCAAGAAAATACAAAAAATAATCAACTGGATTTTTATTTGCTAATTGTGCACTAACTTCTGGATTTATTCCTGCCCGCCCAGTAAAAGCGAATGTTTTTTGTCTTCCTTGCCAATCTTCCAATTTGATGTCCCTTTCTGTTCCAAAAACTGTCAATTTATGTTCATGCTCCCTTGCAGTCCTCTTCCTTTTCTTCTCTTTATTTTTTTCCCTTTCCTTCTGTTTGAGACTCTTCATAATTTTCTTCTTCGTCAATGTCACCTTCATCAAAATCATCATCGCCATTATTATCTTCATCTTTTTCACAATAATTCTCATCCTCTTTATTTTCTTCCTCGCTAGTGTCACCCGTTTTGTCTATTTCATCTTTGTCTTGTTCAGTTTCGTTCTCAGTAACTTTCCTGTTATTATTTTTTTTATGTCATGTAAATTTTCTTTTTTATTGTTGTGGTCAACTTTATGTTTCTTCATACTTCTTGCTTGAATTTTTCTTTTTTTTTCAGTTGCCCCTTTTACAGCTTTCTTTCTTTTTCGCTAGTTTTTATTTTTTAGTAGTTTTTCATATTCACTATCTTCACTACTCACATCCTCTCTGGCTGTAATTGAAGGTAATACAAAAATTATCAAGTGTGCAAAAATGATACACATGGCCCCTACCAACAAAATTTAGTTGATTGTCACAGTCGGGGCCACGTGTATCATTTTTGCACAGACATGAATAATTAACGTACTGCCAACACTGTTCGTCTGATTTCAAAAATAATTATAGTACTGTGTTTCTAAAAGCACTATTGATCTTAAATCGCACTTGGCCCCTGACGGTAAAAATGAAAATTTTAACTCGACCCCTGCCTAAACAGCTTTGTGCATCATAAATGATACACATGGCCCACAACGTTAGTGCTGGTGTGTATCATTTATGATACACATGGCGCTGAATGTGTTAACTTTTAAATAATTAGCTATTAAATACCTTATAGTTTTTTTTATCTCTGACCTGCACACGACCTAGCACTGTTAGTGACAGTCTGATATCCAACCACGCGCACACTGACTACACTTCCGCTGAACAACTGTCCATATTGCGACATAAGTTGAATATTCGCTGCATTTCTGCTGACTGGTGCGGTCATCGGTCACTGCGGTCAATGTCCATAAATTAGTCGCACAGGGAGTCTTACACAACCGAACTACTCTAGTATTATTAGACTATTTATAATATTTGACCTTTCATCTTTTACGTTAGGAAATCTAGAATAAGATATTAAAATACTAATGTCCTCGGTAACCTAATTACATTTACATTTTTAGATAGTACATATATCTAACGTGCATAATAACGTTTTAGCCTTTTTACAAGAATAGTGTCTATATACAATTTATTCCTTTTACTCTTAATTTCTACTTCATAATTAACCTCCGATAACTTAGCCACTACTTGGTATGGTCCATGCCAACGGTGTAGTAGCTTTTCTGATTTACCCCGTTTTATGGTCGGAGTCCACACCATGACCAGGTCTCTCACCTCATACTCCACAAAACGATGCGTCTTGTAGCGCTCCTTTTGTCGCCGCTGACTCTGAGCGATTGTCTTGACCACATCTCGCCGACACTGTTGTACTCGCCTCAGCACCACTTCCGCTTCTACGTCTCCACCGTGGTCCTGGCCTAGGCTGATGTCCACAGGTAGTCGTGCCTCCCTGCCAAACATCAAGTAGAACGGCGAATGCTTCACAGTTTCCTGTCTTGCGGTATTGTACCTGAAGCATGTCAGACTCACATACAAATCCCAATCTTTCTGATTGGTCGATACGTAATGCGACAGCATTTGTGCTAAAGTTCCGTTGAAATGTTCCACTAGTCCATTACACGCAGCATGATAGGCGGTAGTATAGCACGTTCGCACACCTAGTCCATTTAGAAGGTCGCTCACAAGTCTCGACCTGAAATTCTGTCCTCTATCAGTTAGAATTTCTTTTGGGCAGCCAAACTTACAAACAATTTGATCAATCAGAAATTGTGTTGTCTCCAGTGCAGTGGCGTAGGTACAGGTTTAGCCTCTGCCCATTTTGTGGCATAATCCATTGCAACAATTATGTATACATTGCCTTTATCGGTCTTTGTGAACGGCCCTAACACGTCGACTCCTACTCTCTCAAGGGGTAAGCCTACAGGGATCGGTTGTAATAAGCCAGCTGGTTGTTCTTTAGGGTGTTTGCGTGTTTGACAATCAATACAACTTTTAACATATTTCTCAGTGTCCTTCAAAATGTTTGGCCAATAATACCGACATTTAATTTTGAAAAAGGTTTTAGTGAATCCCAGATGTCTTCCAGATAAGGCGCTGTCGTGACACTCGTACAGAATTTCATTCCTCAAACTTTTAGGTACCACCAGCAATCTAGATGCACCCTCGTGAGCTACATTTTTCTTATAAAGTAGTCCGTTTTCTATTACAAAACTGCGTGCCATTCGTCTATCAGCATTAGTTGCACTGTCTGGATCTCTCACCGCTCCCATCAGTCTTTTACATTCCTCATCTTCTTCCTGAATCTTTTCTAGATCCTGTAAATTTAATGTTAACAGAGGCATCTCATTAGTTTTATCCTCGTCTTCCTCTGTACAATCATGAACTGGGTTCCGAGATAGACAATCAGGTACCACATGTAAACGTCCTTGTTTATGGCGTATTTCATATTCATATTCCATAAGCTTAAGCGCCCACCTTCATAACCTTCCTGAAGCATCCTTGTGTCTATCTAACCAACATAGAGCGTGATGGTCGACAACGATGGTGAACTTCCTGCCACAAAGAAACTGTCGAAAATGTTGTAGCGCCCACACTACTGCAATACATTCTTTTTCTGTAGTCGTATACTTTTTCTCAGCATCTGAAAGTCGTCTGGATCCATACGCAACAGGCAATGAATCATCGAGATCTACTTGTATGAGCGTCGCCCCTACGTCTAGATCACTTGCATCTGTGTGAAGCTCCACAGGAAGGGTGGGATCGAAATGTCTCAAAATTGGGGATGACGTCAACTTATCTTTCAGAGTTTGAAAGGCTTTCTCCTGCTCTTGGTTCCATTGAAATCGAGTATCCTTCCTCATAAGCTGTGTAAGGGGCCTAGCAATATCTGAAGAGTTGGGCACAAATTTCCTGTAATAATTGCACAATCCTAAGAATGACCTTAAAGCTCTCAATCTTCTAGGAGGCTAAAAATCTTGCACAACTTTTATTTTGGACAGATATGGGCCTATACCTCGCTCATTTACCACGTGTTCAAGAATTTTAACCTCATTGTAACCAAAGGAACATTTAGATGGATTAAGCGTCATAGAGGCAGCTCTCAATCTTTCTAACACTTTTCTAAATCGGCTCCGCATTTCATTGAAGTCAGCAGCCAATACTAGAACGTCATCTAAATATACAAGACAATTTCCCCACTTCAAGCCGGCTAACACTCTATCCATGCAACGCTGGAATACTGCTGGGCTGGTCTTCAGTCCAAATGGTGTGACTTGGAACTCCCACAAACCGTCAGGCGTGATGAAGGCTGTTTTATGCTTGTCTTCTTCTCGTATCGGGATCTGCCAGTACCCCGCATTCATATCAAGTGTAGAGAACCATTGGCAACCGTTCAAATAAGTTAAAATATCCTCTATCAGGGGTAAGGGATGCCTGTCAGATACAACTAGATCATTGAAGCGCTTGTAATTCACGCAGAATCTCCAATCGCCGGTCTTTTTACGTACTAGGACCACAGGTGATGCATAATCGCTGTAACTAGGTCTTATCACTCCTCTCTTTAACATGTCTTCCACTTGATCCTTTTGAATCTCTCGTTCTGCCTGTGATACTCTGTAGGGAGGTTGATGTACTGGTCGATCATCGTTTAACTCTATGGCATGCTCGCATATGTTGGTTCTTCCTATATCTGTCTTGTCCCAGGCAAATCTATCTTTGAATTCGTCTAGTAACTCCATTAATTGGGTCCTCTTCGTTTCACTTAATTTGGGGTTCACATCCGATTTTACTGTCACATGCCTTATTCTTGTTCTGGTTATTTATTATTTCAGCAGAACTTTCCTGTCTCACTTCTTGTGCCTCAAATATATCTGCCAATATTTCTCCTGCTTCTATAAGTTTTACGTCTTCTGAAAAATTGGCCACTGTTACATTCTCTGGAATTGGGGTTTCTATCAGACCGTATGTCATGACAACTGCCTTGTCTTTAAACAACTCTTTCTTGGGCTCTAAAACTCCAACGCTGGGTGGGATACCCTCAATAGCAATCTTCAATAATTTTTGACTTCTAGGAGGTAATTCAACAGAGTGGACACAGAAAACTTTTACCGGTTTATCGTTAGTTTCTTCTATCTGAATTTGGTTAAGCCAATTAGAATTAGAGGGTGGTTTCAAATACCAAGCTTCTCGTTCTCTACTTAGAAAAGGGGCTACTATTTTTCTTCCACTCTTGATTGTAAATTGAACGGTGTGGTCAGCAAAATTTATAGTTGTCCTAAATCTGAGATGAAAGTCATTTCCCAAAATGCAACATTTTCCCACACCTTTAGCTAACAAATAGCGGAAATCTCATTACACAGAGGCTGATTTCTAGAGTTATTATTGTTCGGCCCACTATTTGTACTGGTTCATCAGTTGCAGTTTTTATACTTATCCCTTGTACTGGGAGGATCTCCTGACCTAGCTGATTCACCAAGACTTCATCTATACAACTAACACAATCCGCAGTATCTATGATTACCTGCCAGTCTGTTTGACGTAATTCAGCCTGGATTTCCAAAACTCCTATGGTACGAACCCGTTCATCCTCTGTTTTCTGGCATGGGCTTGGATGCTCTTCTTGATAGCTCACAATACGTGGTCGTAACGGCTACCTACTGTATGTCTCCAAGTATCATGCCATTCTTGTTGCTCGTGTTCCTTGCATAAAGTGGCTAACCTATGCTCACGCTGTATTGCTTCCTGTCTTGAGGAGTTTCTTGGTTGAGGAACACTAGCTCCCCTCTCTACTGTTCCCTCCGCTCGTTTCCCTGGCTTCGACAGGCAACCGCATAATGTCCCGCTCTGTTACACTTGTAACAGATGACCCTGCCATCAGCCGTTCTTTCTCTTCCAAAACCTCTATTATAAGTTCCTCTGCCGCCGTTCCTGTCTTCATGAGGAGCTCTATCGCAGTAATTTCGGGTCTGAATTATCGATGTCGTATTTTTGGATTCTTTCTTTTGCTGCTCCATAAGCCTCATACTAAATTTAGCAGAGTCCAATGTGAGTTTCTCTATCTTATTCTCAAGAGTAGAACTAGGAGTACCCACGTTCGGGACCTTTTCGATATCCTACAGGGTTAGTCTCTCGTATGGGATCCCCTAACAAATTATTAACTCTCTAACCAGCCATAAAGCGAGCGTTTTGTATTTTTCTAATGTTAGTCAGTAGCTCATTTAATGAATTGTTTGTCATAACCATGACTTTTTCTAACAATGAGGGTTTTAGACCGCGCAACACGTGTTTAATTTTTGATCTCTCGGACATCTGGTTATCAACCTTTGTACATAAATTAATGACATCCTGTACGTAGGCCTCTACTGTCTCTTCCTCGCCCTGCATACGCATTCGTAATCTATACTCCAACTGCTCCTCCCACGCGATAGTCTGGAAAGCATCCTTCATGGCAGCCTTCAGTTGCTCCCACGTTAAGGCAGCTCCTAATCTCTCTTCCATATTTTCATACCACTTGAGGGCCGCCCCCTCCAAGTAACATGGGATTATAACTAATTTCTAGAGTTCATCCCATCCATTAGCACGGGCTACCCTCTCAAAATGTGCTAGATATTCCTCAACATTATCATCAAAGACCCCCTTAAACTTGGTGGGATTGATAACGGGTCCTCTTGCCTCAACCATAACTTCTTCACTACTAGAGTCGTCCTTATTCAAATCTTCAGGCAGTGAAATCGAACTACTCGACGAGGAACAGGATTACGCTTCAAGATCAAGTTCTTGGGCACATTCACCTAAATCTCTATCTTCCTCGATTACAGTAAAAGCCTCATCTACTTTAATCTCTCTCGGCTCAGTATTCTCTCCTAACCTAGACCTGCTACGCGTCGTGACAGCAAACTTTATATTAGTGTGACTCATTAAAAATAAAACAATGGCAACAAAATTATACTGTCTAAAATTTATACTTATTTATAAATTATTTACTCATTTACATTTAAATAACACAAACACGATTGATATCAACCCTTTATCAAAATAATATCTAAATCTTACGCTTAATTTAATTTAAATTTCTATATCTTTTTTTATTGAATTCTTACTTTTTAGCTGAACGATTTTATTCTTATTGTAATGAAATAACTTTTACTACAACATTACTTAAAACTCTTACTTCAAAAGAAACACAAGATCTTTTAATCCGTTTCTGGCTCTAAAATCGCCTCAGGATTACCCGGCGATACCCACCAAAAACATGTCACGTACTGCCCCTTCCAAAATAACTAGAACTATTACTCACCCTTCGCAGGCTTCCAGGGGTCAGCGGGGGGTGGGGCTACTTGGCTGTGAGAGGGAAAATCCCACGAATAAGACTCTATCAACTTAATAACTCATTTTATTAAAACATTTCTCGGTAACCCTGTCCTACTATTGCCCGTAGCAGTGACAACCGCCCGCCGCGACACGCACCTTAAACGCATGGCGACAGCGCGGCAGCCAGCTGAAACGCAGCTGGTGGCCGGCGCATATATACGGATGCCGCTCGGCAAGGGTTAATTTGTTGTTATTCTCGGAATCAACATTTAAAATACAGATCAATACAATGTAATGATGGATGGCTATTCGCCAGTAATTTAAAGCTAATATTGAGTTAGGCTAATACTTAAATTAATGCTAAGTAAACAATAACATAATGAATATGGACATGCAAATCAATAGTAACAAATAAATAATAACGGATAATAATGTTCTAACAACAAATCGATACTACAACAAATAATAAATACACATTATAACAGTCATTTAATTATGCTAGAATTATTATAGGATGACTACAACCAATGGAATAAAATGGAATAAATTAATTAAAGCTGAATATTAAAGTACTCTCAACCCTAGAGTTTATTTTGCCCTAGATGTTAAATACTGATTATATACGAGTCGGTTTTGGATATTTAATAGATGGTCTTATGTCTTACAAAATAATTGTTTGAACATCCGTATATGATTATTTGCGGTATATACGTAAAATACAGTTCAATAAAGTTTAATGAGAACAAGTAATAGAAATAGTAGGCCTAATGTATAACATAGATTTTCAAATCGCAAATACAAATTAGAACATTATTGAAAATTCAGTTCAAAGAGAGGATCCATAACATAATAAAGAAATAAAAACCGTTAAGTACGACGTAATATTATATCATAAAATTTACTTGTTGGTTAAGCGTTAGTGAAGCTTAACACAATTAAAGCATTTGACACAATTACTATATTTGCAGCCAAAACTCTTGAAAAATAAAAAGTTCAAAAACGACATTCTTTCCTTTTTACTGTCTGGTAATTTACAATACAATTTTCATGCAGAGTTTTTGTGTGCTTTAATATAAAGTCGTGTATTTCGTTTGTAAAACAGCTGTGCCATTTTGAAAAATTTGGGTATCCAAAGTAGTAAGTGATACTAATGATTTAAATACATAAAATTTTTTTGGTTTGTCCTCATCTTTCTAACACAATTTTTTTTTATAGACCAGTTCTGCCATTGGTAATAAAATACTGCGAATATAATAATAATAAATTATTTATGGATTATTTACAAGCTGGTTTAGAAGCAGCATAAAGGTCACAAATTGACGGAGTTGATTGGTGGTAAAGCGCGGCAATTTATGACCTGTCCTCTCTGGAATATGTAGCTGCGGCTCTGCTCTTGGCCCAAGAAAAATTACTAGTATTAATTAACTAGTATAATGAAAAGGCAATGCTTGTAAATAATTTCCCCAAGCTAAGTGATCGCTATTGATTAATTTCTTTCAAAAGTTTTGGATAGGCAAAAAAGCTTAGAGTCTAAAGTAGTCAAATTTTCTTCTATTGAATGTAACCCTGTCCAAATGAACTTAGAGGTGAAATAATTTCAATGTTGAATTATATAGCCTATCTATGGTAAAATATTTATCAATTACTATTATTACATTACAAATGTTGGATCAATATGGAAGCATTGTTCTCACACAAGGAGAAAACGTGAGTTGGCTGTTTGGTTCCGATACCAGTTTGGTATGTCCAAACTACAATTCGTAAATTGATATAATATTTTTTTTTAATTGCGTGTATTGGGACAGATTGCATAACAAGATTAAATTATGATAAAGGATTATTCTCTCCCCCACGTTTATTATTATAATTAAAAGAAATTAAAATACAAAAAAAAATAATACAAAAAGACATTAAACCAACCAGCGCATCGAGAAATGAGACATTAGAAAGATGCACTGTTCAGTCAATTATCCAGTCTGCAAGAGAGAATTCTTAAGCTGCGGTGTATATATTGTAAAGGATACTACACGCGTTAATGTTAGCGTCTTTCATGTCTAAATCCGCGTTTAATTAATTCAATATATGTAATATTTTTTACATATAAAGGTTATTTTTCTATACCGTTTCGACCTGAGGAATTAGAAAATATAAACTAATAAATTACTACAATTGAAATTAAGTTAGAATTTTACACGGTTTTACGCTTACCTCTCGACACCGTGAGGGAGTGAGTGAGTTTGTGCGCTACCTGGCGGCCGGTTTGAATACTACAAACTCAAATGTCCTAGCGACAGCACGTTGTCGGGTAGGATGGCCGCGGGCGCATTATAAAAGTGCTTGTGTTTTATTCAAAACCTATATGCAAATAAAATCAGTCTGATATTTTGATCAATTCTCATGTGTTAGTGTCTTTACTTAGCAATTAGCAAATAAACTAATACCAGATTATATGACTAACCGATTTTATATATTATACGAGTTTTGGATCTTCTGTGGATTATGCTACAATATGGATCTACAATATGGATAAATTTGGATCTTCTGTGTATTATCATTATGCTACTTAAATACATTAGCAATTGTCAGGACACAATGAGGTGCAATTTTAAGTGGCCAAAATATTACAGGTATCATTGTTTATTTAAACTTCCCTGTGTTGTAAACCATTAATACGCAGATAAAATAGTCTAAACTAGCTATATTTAATAATGGTATAGCTGTAGTAGTAATTTTTTGGGTTATCTATAATGTAAGTATTTGCTATTTATTTATTTAATTTCCAAACGGTAATACCATTTTACAGTGTGAGACAAAGAAAAAAAACTTACAACTTACCTATTGATAAGAGTAATAGGCTATATAGGCCACTCTCTCTATATCAGTACTACCTAGTTCTGTTGATTACTGTGATAAAAATTAGAATAAAAACCGGGACAACAATACATATTCCCTTGACTGATGTCATAACTTTTCTGGATTCTCAGTTTTGAGCAGGATCAGTAACTAATTTTATTTTTATTTAATGTCCCCCCCCCCCCCACCCCCCCCCCCCCCCACCCCCCCCCCCCCCCACCCCCCCCCCCCCCCACCCCCCCCCCCCCCCACCCCCCCCCCCCCCCACCCCCAACATAACTGTTATGCGATATAAGCGAAATATCAGTAATAATTCCTATCCAATAAAAAATCTGTTAGATTTTGTAATAATTATTCCTGATATTTTTAAACGTTCTAAAATTAAATATGAAATACTAGTTATTAAATTCTCTAGTTTATATGTCCGTAGATAAACGCATTTTCTCCTAGGCTGATCTCTATAATTATCCTGTTTTAAATAAACTTCAAAAAAGATAACTCTGAGGTACTTAATAGTCCCTGATGAATATAAGTATTTAATTGCTAACAATGGACTTCAGTCACTAACTAATTATCCAACCGTCATAACAAAGCAGCCTGAAATCACGAGATTACGATTGACTTATCTTCTTGAGAAATTTAAAGTCCACTTTCTCCAGTTTGGAAGTATTAACCTGATACCGCGATAATAGCAAGCAACATAAAATATCAACTGTATGACAGTCTGTGTTGGTTATGATAAGTGGTACGGTATGGGCGGGCGGGGTGGGGGGCAACAGGTGATGCCGTGTCGGTCAAGGTTTGCCTCCTTGGCTTATCGCAACGAACTACAAGAAACAGGACAGTTTTTAACTGGTAATATTGGTTTTGAGAAATTATTGTATATTTACAAAACAACGCTATCGCGTGCTTTTAACGTTTTGTAAAGTATAATTAAATACATAATTAATGGATTAGCTTGAGAATGAAAAGAGGAACTTAAACTCAAAAATAGAAATATAAATTAGGTTGAAGTCGTGGATTTAACGTTGATAATAGTAAAACGAATAAAAGCTAGCAAATGTATTGATAAAAAGGTTTAAAAATTCTTGCCCAAAGCGATAAAAAATTTGAGTGAATATTTCAAGAAGTTATCATAAATAGGCTTCAAAACAGTGATTCCTTCGAGTCCAATAAAACATAATTATTATCCCTTACTTTCAGTGTCTTTGAAAAACAATAAGAACTATTAAAACACACATGGAAAATATTTATAAACAGAGACTGGCCAGAAATGTAACAATACTAATGTAGATGTGAAGTAGCAAATAAAATTTAACAGTTATTTTAAATCAGAGTACAGTAGGGAATTTTATAGCATGACCGGTGGGATGCGCGTGAGGGAGTGCAGGAGGTGAGCGCGTGGGGGGCACAATCTAGAGTAGGGGAGTGAATACGGTGCTACTACCCCTACTGAGAGAGTTTTTCGGCTCCCCGGCTCATATTGGTGGCGGGAGCCGAATATTGTAGTGTTTGCCAACATTTCTAGACCCTTATGTTTCTTACCACGGTGGTCTTTTTATGATGAGCAAGCAAAATATTTTCTGTTGTTAGTAGCTTTTTTCCAGCGGAATCCCAACTTCTTCAATATTTTTTGTAAGCGCCCACATTACTTCCCTTATAAATCTATTTTTTTCCCTTAACACATTTAATAATGATTTCAATGTAGGCCGTTCGCCTTGTTGTCGATGAAAATTATTTATTTGTTCTTCGAACTACACCCAAATCAAAATTGTCCAGATCACTTTTAATATGTTATGCGTTTTTCCCTACTTTGTTGGGCGTTCTAAAAGAATTGCCAATTGGACTTATTTTTTTCCTCCTTCAAAATTCGTCTCAGTGTGCTTTCTGAAATTCCAGTTGCCTCTACGACACGCTGTTGAACTTTCTTCAAATTTATAAGTGTGTTGGTTTCTGCTTCCCGTTTCATAAAATGGTAAACATTTGCAATCACTTCTCTTGTTTGGGTGTGTATAACCTTTCTACCTCCAATTTTCTTTTTACATTACGATCCATCATAAACTCTTTACTTAAAACGTAATGAGCAACAACGAAATTAATTCACAAATTGTATTACAACTCGTGAATTGGCACAAGCGAATGTTTTTAGGGCGGCACGTATAGAAGACTGGTGACCGAAGTTCACAAGGCTGAATACGGCAACACACTGAGCAGCTCCACCCCCCCACCACTTTAGTTTCCGTCTTTGCCTACGGCGCATCTCGAAGTCACCGATCATGCTACAAATTCCCTACTATATGATGTACTAAGTAGATTTTAACGATACACTAGATAAATTTTAATCGCTCGACAAAAAAAATCAATTTACTGGTTTTCATTAGCGCAATCTATTTTTATAGAGACTGTTCCAGAATATGAACTTATAAGTGTTTGTTGAGTCCCTACGAATGGAATAGAAAGCAGTGTGTAAGAATCACGGAAGTCAATTGGGTGAGATAAAGCATGGAGTGCCACAAGGATTGTGGCTAGGGGCTATATTGTTCTTAAATTTTTATGGATAAGTAGTTTCTTTCACTCACTTTACAGCACTGAGATGTGTTGATGACAGTTCAAACAAAAACGTTAACGTTACGTTACGTTAAAAAATTAATTCTGAGTTGAAGGCTTTGCGAAGGTGGTTCACCAGTAACATTTTCTTTCTTAGTGTAAATAAAACTAATTATGTAAACTTCAGTCTGTGAGAATAGTTAAGTTTTCTTTATAAAATTGTTTATTAAGAATTAATTGTCTCTGTACACGTGAGATATGTAGTGCACATTGTGCTAAAATAGAACAAAAGGGCCATATTAGATATTTAGGGGTGATGTTAGATTCAAAACTAAATTGGAAAACGCACATTTCATAGCTTGAGAAAACATTAAATTATAATTCATTATTTTTATTTTTTTTAAAAAGAATGTGTGGATGATTACCTAAAGAGAACACTTTATTTCCCCCCAAATCACAGTATAATAAATTTATAACTTTATATAATCTAAAATATAAAATAATTTTTAACAGGAGCAGACTAATAGGCACACTCTGCCCATAAAATCAAACTACGAAGTTATGGTAATACAGGTATAGCAGTACGCGCCACCCAGAAAAAATAAAATATTTCTTTAGAAGACTTACAGATTGGGTAATTACAGTGCAAAATATAGATAGTTTTTTTTTATTTAAAATCCCTTTTGACAACAATAAATTACTTCTTCAAGGTAAATCTTTTTTATTCAGTCAGGCTTTGCTTTGGAGGTTTCTTTTTAAAAAGCCTACCTTTTATGTATTCATTAGAAGAAATATGAAAAACGTTTGATCTGTATTTCTGTTTGATCACTTATCAAATCTCGAAAGATAATGTATCAAACTGGTCACCCTGAGCACGATACTTTATTTAGTTATATATGACATTATTTTTGATATTGTGTTTAACTCTAAATATTATTAGTATACTACTGTAATCATTATTTTTATTGTTTTTCTAAATAGTTATGGAAGATTACTTACAGATAAATTATCAAAGAACCCTTATATTCTAACGATTATTTATAGTTTTAAAACGTTACTTTAACGAATAATGATTAGTAATATTTTAAGGATAACTTAAATATTAATATTTATTTATATTAGTCAACTAAAGGCTCAATCCTTATCCATTTTGCTCTAACAGTTTAAATTTATGCACTGAGTGTAATATTCTATACAGGGCTTTCGGAAGTTTTCCAACATATTTTAACGGAACAGTACCTATGAAAATGAACAAAAAGGTTTCTTTGGACATGTGTTCCAGAATCTATACTTATAGTTTTCCGTCCATTCTTCTGTGTGTTTTTTCCTAATGTAATGATTAACCTATGATGACTAGTGGGACCTATTTAATTGCCGAGTATAACGTTTTATACATTGTATCCATTCTGTGTGAATCAATAGTGCCTTATTTAAGTATAAAATCTTTTCTTAAAGTATATATATGACATTAATAGAGATATAAAATGAAATAGTATACATGGAAACCACCATCAACACAAAATAAATTTTTATATCTGAAGACTTGAACGTTAAAAATAGTTCATTAATAAATAAGGACATTATTTAATTATCAACAAAAAACATTAATAATGAAATGTCTTTTACACTTTTTTTAGTACAATAGAATAAAAAAGGGAAAAATAAAAAAAATTAATCTTTTCAAAGAAAATTAATTTGAAATCCATAATATACTCTTAAGCTATAAACAAGAATCTACAGTGTCGATAAAAATCAAAATATGTTGCTAATGTCTGCCCTTTCAGTGATTAAGTTTAATTAAATTAAATTCATCACTAAATTTATAAAAAAGTAATGTGTAATCTTCCTGTCTGTCTATCTAGAACATCTAGACAACGATAAATCCAAGTGTAGAAAACTTTACTGTCGTATGTAGCGTGATTAACAGTTTTAGAAACATCATAGGCTTTTATTTGTATAAACAGAATAGGTTCTTCGTTTATAAAATATGGGAGCTGTTTATTATTTATGTATTAACTAATATATGGATTATAGATAATTATACTTGAATCAACATTGTATTAGTGATCAATTTTAATTTGTTTTTGTATGAACTATTTCATTGGAATATAAACTTAGAAATAAAAATTGACATTCGAGAGAACACTATAAGACATATTGTAATTACTTTAACTTTCAGTTTATATAACCTTAAGATCTATAACTAATATTTATTGAAACACTTTTAAAATTCAAGCTCCCATAGAAATTCTTTACTGCTTAATCTGGTTGTGTACTGATAAATAGGCTCTAAACAAAAATTTATTTGCCTAAGATAAATTAATATAAACTACCATAATGATAAACATTAAAATGTTCCAGGCCTATTTTTATTGAAATTATGTTAATATATAGAACTTTAATGGTTATGTTACTCTGGGCAATCAAATAATAGTTGCGTCATCCCACCTTTAAGGTAAGTGTAGAAGAGTTTGTAGGCTTAAGCTCGTATATAGACTACATCAATTTTTAATTTAGATTTATTTCAAGTCCATTTTTAACCAATTTTCGGCACATAATTGAAAATAAATTTGCAACTGGAATAACTCTCCCTAAACTAATAGTTGATCATCTTTCGATAAAGCCTTATGAAAAACTGCTGTAGGTAAAAATCATTTTAAAGATATACGTAAGTTACAGCTCCAGGAAATGAAACGTATTTTATGAAATAGATAAAATGTTATCTATTAAATACAATTTTATTATTTAAGTGAACATAATGTAACAGAAAGGCATATTTGTAACGTTTTTTTAGAAAAATTTTATTAGTATTTTCTTAAGGAAAATAAACATTTGATAAATAAAATTTACTTCCCACCAACCAATTTTCGTGTATGCATGCTTATCGGAAATATTTTAAATTTTGGCCCGGTTATGAAACTCTGATTTAAAATTCCTTCTTTCGTCATGAAATAATACATGAAATTTGTATATTTTCTCTGACTTTAGAAATTGAAACTAATAGGGCTCTGACCAAAGTTTACTTCAAAAAATCTATAAAAATTATTTCAACCAAAAACTAAAAACTCTGAGCATTCCGCTATATATAAACTAACACAATCATATTATTATATATTTTTATCCAGTAAAGTATTCACTATAAGAAATTATATTTTTAAAATTGTTTGAGAAATCGTTCACCCACTGGTCAGTGATTAGATTATTACAAAACAAGAACATTTTCGAAATACTTCTATGCCAAAGAGCCTACTTTTACATTACGATTAACCTTTTCCTTTTGGTTGCTAAAACAGGAAAATCTAGTTCAATTAATGTAAAGATTCGACAATGAGTTATAGGCTAAATGTATTTTCCAACTTATTATTATGTTGATATACGATATTGAATAGGACTGAAAAAAATCTAATATATATTGTATAAGTATAAATCCACACTTACCGCCACCCCTTCCAGAATACAGATTCAATAAGGATATTAGACCACGGAATCTTCTGCATCTCCGCAAGACAGGATACGGAAGCTCCCAAAATCGCACGTATTAAACCTACTGTATGCACACTAGGGACGACAAAACTGGACTGCAGCTACGGTTCGTTTGCTACTGAACCACTGAGGTTATGTGCAATTGTTCACTAGCCTACGCCATATCATTCCTCTTTTACGACTAATAAACCGGAAACCTTATCTAAAAGTGCTTTTCTTGGATCTCGGATATACTTGTTTCTGTTAATAAGAGTACGCCTTTAGATGCTGACTAATACATCCAATTCCAAATATTTCACCGTACACGTCAACTTGTTTGGTGAACTTCTTATTAGTCACGTAGCTCTTTCATAAGTTTCTGTCGATATGTCACGAACCTGCTGCTGATTGTCGAGACTGTCGTATAATTGGTGATTCTGCGAAGTTAGTAAATACATTCCTGGAGTAGGCTACTGTACATGAGCAATTCTCTCATTTGAAGTAAGTTTGCTTCATTTACAAGAAAAACATAAAATTTGTAAAATAAAATTAATAAATAAGTGATAGAAAAAAAATAGAACATTACTTTTTGAGCAATGAAATCTACCTTATTCCTCAGGCGAAAAAGCCTTACATTTATTGTTTTATATTAATGTAGGCTACATGTACTCACATTACTTAGTGTTTTTCCACCTGAAGAGGAAGATATCTTTCAATCTTCGAAACTCTGTGTTAAACGTTTTTTAATATGCCATAGAAATCATCCGAAATCTTATTGTCCTTTCAAATCATCAACCGTCAATAATAAACTTGAAAGAAAGTATGAACAAGTGTCTATTTGATAAAAGGATAAATACTTCTCAAGATTGAAACTTGAGATTAAAGCAGGGTACATGTACTGAAACATTGTTCAGTGGATCTACAATCTATTTGGTGGCAATTGAAGTAGGATGGTTCTGTAAGCAAGTTTTGTATGTATAATAATGTTATATTCCCACTCATAAAACCCGCCAAACATTAAAAAATAGTAATATCCTCACCAGCCTGCTGTTTAAGGGCTCAACACAAGCTAAGGAACTACCGCTGCCCGTGATTTAAGTTCAAGTTCAAAATCTCTTTATTCAATAAATTACAAATAATACAAATTACAAATTTTCTTTTCTCCCAATGCGCAATATTCGCGTGCGGGAGTACAGTTGGTTTTAGAGTTTTTCTTATGTTTTGAATGCAAATATCAAGCTCAATAATATAATACCACATTCTAAGATTGTTTACTATTATGAGGCACAAGCGGTACAGGCTAAGCAGTCTATATGTTTTATACAATTACTTGCTTTATACAACTATAACAAATATATAAAATATAAAAAATGCAACCAATACAAGCATAACAAGAAAAAATAAATATACAAGCACATAAATAAATAAATAGACAAGCACATATAACAAAAACAATTTGGATCCAGATAACAATTAATCAATACTTTAGGTTTATTTCAACTAGCATATGTTTTAAATATTCAAGTGCTTTCATCTTCACCCTTGGTTTCTTTTCAAACATAGCTTATCTAGTATTTCGAATCAAGTTGCGTCGCAGAGCAAAGCCAATCAATGTGTTAGAATTCTGAAATAAATTACAATAATATTTGTTTTTACATGAAACTTCCGTAGGCTGCAACATTTTCAGTAGTACTCAGTTACATTGTGTGAGCATTTTTATTATTATTGTAACATTAGTTTTCTATGTTGTGCTCTATTCAAAAAGACTAGCGTCCAGTTATTTTATAACTAGTACATACAGTGAGTTTAGTACCAAAGGTAATTTATAAAGTAGCCTATTATCTTTCATTCTTAATTAATACAACTGATTATTTATCAATAGCCAGTTTGATATTTGTATAGAATACTTCATTTTTTCTATATGTGATTGTAATAAATAAAACGTTTAATAAACGTGTTTAATGATAGTTTTTTTATCTCAATTAAATCTTTCTTGGACTAATTAGTGGTACATAAGACTGCAAGCACGTCTTAATACCCATGCTTAAAATGAAATTAAAATACTAATGTTTACTCTTTAGATTATTTTAATTATAATAAAGCACGTTGTCGTTGAGGCAAAATAAATATAAATTAATTCTAATGATTATAGCTGTTTATTTTTTATTCATTATTTATTTTAAAATGTTACCCATATAATATTGTAATTTGTTGTAATATTGTTAATCGGTGAATAATGAATAATATGGTGATAAATTATATATATATATATATATATATATATATATATATATATATATTATATATATATATATATATATATATATATATATATTTATATATATATATATATATATATATATATATATATATATATATATATATATACTATATATAGGGTGTCCAGGAATTGATTACCAGAATGTTTTGGACCAAATACAAATCTAAATATCAAATTAAAACTTTCTATTACTCAATAATTACCCAAGTAGAAACCATTTGGTTTTGCCGCAAAACCAACGATACCATACTTCAGAAACTCGGTTGATAAATAAGGAAGATATTGTAAATAGCAGCATTTACATTTCTTTTGATTTATCATCTCTTCCTTATTCAATATCTTCCTTATTTATCAACCAAGTTTCTTTAATATGGTGTCCTTTGTGTTTGTAATTAAATTGTTTAACTAAAGTGTAATATGTATATAGGTTTTTGCCTTATGCCATTTTAAATTATTCAAGTTTAAAGGTTTAAGGGAAGCCACCTTTTTAAATATAAAGTTACTACCAAATTTAAATTTGTCTCTTTAAGGCATTAGGTTACAAACACATATTTCAAATTTCAACTTATTATAAATGAACGTTCTCAAATTAAGAAAAATAAACAATCCACGAGTAGGCTTGGATTACTACTAGATAGTATTTTGCAATCTGTTTATGAACGAACCATTTAACGTTTATACTGTTGGTATCACGCAAGGTGGAGCATACAACCTATTCAAGAACCTGTGCAGGCCTGCTTTTGTGTTATATTACATCCAAACTGTTGGTATCACGCAAGGTTGGAACATACAACCTATTCAAGAACCTGTAGGCCTGCTTTGTGTTATATTACATCCACACTGTTTGAATCACGCAAGGTGGAGCATACAACCTATTCAAGAACCTGTAGGCCTGCTTTGTGTTATGTGACATCTACACTGTTTGTATCACACGCAAGGTGGAGCATACGACCTATTCAAGAACCTGTAGGCCTGCTTTGTGTTATGTGACATCTACACTGTTTGTATCACGCAAGGTGGAGCATACAACCTATTCAAGAACCTGTAGGCCTGCTTTGTGTTATATTACATCACACTGTTTGTATCACGCAAGGTGGAGCATACGACCTATTCAAGAAACCTGTAGGCCTGCTTTGTGTTATGTGACATCTACACTGTTTGTATCACGCAAGGTGGAGCATACGACCTATTCAAGAACCTGTAGGCCTGCTTTGTGTTATGTGACATCTACACTGTTTGTATCACACAAGGTGGAGCATACGACCTATTCAAGAACCTGTAGGCCTGCTTTGTGTTATGTGACATCTACACTGTTTGTATCACGCAAGGTGGAGCATACGACCTATTCAAGAACCTGTAGGCCTGCTTTGTGTTATGTGACATCCACACTCTTGGTATTACGCAAGTTGGAGCATACGACCTATTCCAGAACCTGTAGGCCTGCTTTGTGTTATATTACATCTACACTATTTGTATCACACAAGGTGGAGCATACGACCTATTCAAGTACCTGTAGGCCTGCTTTGTGTTATGTGACATCCACACTGTTTGTAATTAGTGTTTTATTAATATTAACACTGCAAGAATAATTGTCAAGCTTTTGTGGTCGGTAGCTAATATATATGACCTGAAACGACGTATACATTTTATAACAAACTAACAAACGTAACTATAACGTAAATATTCAAATACCATCCACGGTACATAGTTTATATTTGTTAAGTATTTTCTATAAAATGTTTCTAATCTGCTATTGTGTTTCATATTTGATTGTTATATATATTTATTTCTTCTTCCAACGGAATTACACCGGTAGTACATATAAATAAGTTATAAAGAGTATATCACTATTAATAGTACTATTAATATTTACATATATAATTAAATAACAAACAGTGTTCAAAATAAATAATCAACAAAACAGCGAATAAGTAATAAATATAAGTAAGTTAACAAATAATCAACAAAAAGGTACAAAAATAAAGACAATAATAAATAGTCAAATGCAAAAACGAGCAACAGTAATAGGTGTGTGGTGTATGATAAGAAATAAATAACAATAAAGTGATAAAACAATATTGGACAGACAATCATATGCAAAAATAACAATATATAACTAGCAGCATGCAAGAAAAGATCAATAATCAGGTGAAATTAAATTTATTTTATTTTCGGTGATAGTTCGTTTGGACATGATAAATAATACACTTATTTCTTTACATTACATTTGATTCTTGAAATGAACTGCTCTACCGCGTGCTGATAACAGACCACGGTGAAGATCGATGGCGCCTTGGACTGACTGCGCCTGAGCAGGGAAGGCTGGACTGAACTGGGCTAATCAATACTCAGTTTGATGCCATTGGCTGGCTAGGCTGGCCCAATGAAAACTAGTTTTGTGTTCATTGTCTGGGCTGGGTTGGCAATTATTACGGTCAAGTTGTATACCTTATATTATTAATTTAAGCTTCTCTACGGGAATTTTTCCCGATAATTTAAAGCTAAGCAAAATTGTACCATTGTTAAAAAAAGAAAATATTTATACTAAAAATAATCTAAGGCCTATAAGTCAATTATCTGTATTCTCTAAGATAATAGAAAAAGCTATGAAAACCAGATTAGTAAATTACCTAAATAGTTACTCATTAATTAGCAATAATCAATTTGGTTTTACAAAGGGCAGATCTACAGAGGACGCCCTAATCAAAGTAACCGACAATATTCTCTCTAATTTAACAACAACAAAATAACTGGGCTCTTCATTGATTTCAAGAAAGCTTTCGACTTAGTCAATCATAATATTCTGTTTGAAAAGCTGGCAGCTGTGGGAGTAAGGGGTGTGGCCCTGGACTGGTTCCGCAACTATCTAAGTGGCCGTTATCAGTGTGTAAAAGTCGGAAACAGTTCGAGCTCACCTCTTCCGATCGCTACAGGTGTTCCCCAGGGGGCAGTCCTCTCTGCCAATCTGTTCCTTGTGTTTATTAATGATATCCTTACTCAAAATTTTCGCGGACAAATCAACGCATTTGCTGATGACATCGCCTTATTTTATTCAAGTCAAAATGTTAATACTATTTTGGGAAAATATTGATAGAGACTTGATTAAATTAAGACATTGGTGTAGTATAAATAAAATGGAGATAAACGTAAGTAAAACCAAGTTTGTTAATTTTGATTTAAGAGGTTGTGACTTCCACAGACAGCTACAATATCATACTATTAAATGTACAGATACTTCAACTAATTGTAACTGTCAAATAATTGAAAAAGTGAATAGTTATAAATATTTCGGAGATACATTAGATGAAAATTTGACATGGGAAAAACATATTGTAAACTTACATAAGTCAATTGCCTTTAATATAAGAAAATTCTACTTCTTAAGAAATATATGTGACCAGTCTTTGATGCGTTTACTGTATTTTGCATTAATTCATTCTCGAATTCAATATGGAATAATTTGTTGGGGCAAAGCTTTCAAATACTTAATAGACAAACTAAGAGTTACACAAAACCATTTTATACGAATCATTAAGGCAAAACGGAAATGGGAAAGTTCTTTTCCTATTTATTCTCAATTAAAAATATCACCGATCCAACATCTATATATATTTAAATTTCTGAGATTGTTCTATATCAGAAGTGGAAATCAAGGCACTAATATTCATTTTTATAAAACTCGAAATTTACATAAAAATTTTTTTAGAATCCCAAAAGTTAACAAAATTATTTTTAGACAGGCTTATGGGTACAATGGCCCTAAGTATTTCAACCAGTTACCAAATAATATAAAAATGTGTACCAATTTAAAAGGTTTCTGCAATCAATTGCAATCTTGGCTATTACAAAACGCCGAAATTGATGTTTTGAACTCAGTCTTAAGTTAGATAAAAATTGTATACCTCTTAATGTCATAAGCTATCATTGTTGTTTCTTAATTTGTTCTGTTTGTTCTTATGTTTGTCACACACAGTGAAGGAAATATTAACTTGTATGAAATTGAACATATATAAAAAGTAAGTAGTTGAGTAAAAAGTATATTTACTTGCAAGTAAATTCCATGTATATCTGCAAAATTATTTACGTTTCTTAGCCTTAGCCTATCTATTTATTTATTTATTTATCAACGGTAATACACCATTTTACAGATAAGGATATCAAGATGAGAATACAAATTATAGAAAAACAATACAAAGGTATTGTTTTTCTCCATCTAAATGATAAATCTTGCATTTAATGTAAAATTGTAAACAATGAATTGGTTAATTTAGCACAGTTGTTTGCAACAGATGTTGCAGATTTTTTATTTTGATTTGTGATAAATTGTATTTATAGTAGGCCCTAATGCATGCGTGCTCTAGCTTTATAATGTTTTGTAAAAAATACTGAACTCATGTTGGCCATATACTAGTAACAGGCCAACATTATTTCCATTTATGACATGTATTTTATATTTACCTTATTTATATAGAAATAAATCATTTATTCATACTTGTTGGCTGGGCTGGACTAATCCTATGAAAGTAATAATAGGCCTATATTATTGACTAGGCTAGGCTCTCTAACGAAAATAATAATAATACATTTATTGGCTAGGCTAGGCTGATATAATGAAAAAAATTATATTTTTATTGGCTGGGCTAGACTCATTTTATGAACACAAAATAATATTTTTATTAGCTAGGCTGGGCTGATCTAGCAAAAATAGTAATATAGTTGTTTTGGCTCAACTGAGCTGATATTATGAAAATAATAATACTATTGATGGGCTGGTCTGATCTAACGAAAATTATAATATATTTATTAACTTGGATGGGCTGATCTTATGAAAATAATAATGTATTTATTGGCTAGGCTGGACTGATCTAACGAAAATAATAATATATTTATTGTGTCGGCTGGGCTGATCCTATGAAAATTATAATATATGTATTTGCTGGGCTAGCCTGATCTAATCTAAATTATATTAATATATTTATTGGCTGGGCTTCGCTATATGACCCGATTATGTTATGTTTTAACACATCTCAAAAAGAATATTCGTTAAAGTTTTTATTTATTAAGCCTTTGTGATATAAAAACTTTATTATATGATAAACGACACTTTTATTCCCCATGTCAGTTTTCTTATATCACAGTTAAAAATGGTCGTTTTTACCCACATGAACCAAAAAATATAGAGAAATAGAAGAAAAAAAAACGCTCCGGCTACTTTCTGGGAATTCATTTTGACTCGATATTAGAACTATAGGCTTATATGAGTTAAAGTGACAGAGTTATAGTACGCTTAATGTATATAAACTAAAAATAAAGAGGAATTTACAAGACGCCGGCAACTTTCTGGTGATTCCTGTTGATTAAATATTGAATCTTATGCACGCATGGTTAAGAACTATTATTGGTCCCACGTGCCTTGGAGTTATTCTACCGCCATCATTGTTCCACTAGACATGGGTTCCACAGCCCTCTTTCACGACTTCCTCATTGGTACGTTGTATCTCACCACTTCGTCTTTCCATGATAGAGATGCAGCACTTTATAAAACGTTATGTTTCTAACTTGTATTTGGCGGAGAGTAGTCAATATGCGCGAGAGAGTTCCTTCTCTAATTACACAGGTATAAATTGCGCCGGCGCGATCACTTTTATACCCAACCTTCTGTTAACCCCGAACTTATGTTTCCGTAAGTAAGCGAGTCTACACTGTCTCTCAACACCCTCCGAGTGGTGAAAGACGCTGCATCGTCTATTAAATCTCGTTCGCGAGTTGCAGAGTCGCTCTAGCGTCTATTAACGCAAGCCTCTTTTGATCCGCTATTTCCGATGTTATACCGCGACTTAAACGCTATATATTAGGTATGGTTACCAGATTCCAAACTTTATTTTGATATACTATTTAGATATGCTGGCACTAATGGAACCCTTTCAAACGGTTCTTCCACCAACTGTACTACCTCCTGGACGAATTGAAGATCTTCCCCACGGGATTGCTCATGTACCAGACTTTGTGCAGTGTGTGGACACACCAAAAAAGGGGGCAAAAGTCACTTATGGTGCCCAGCTTGTTATTTTGGGATTCATAGGAAGTGTTTGCACTTACTTGGAACATTACTGGAGGCCTCTCAAACCAGGAAGAATGAGGTTGGCTCTGATACTGACTAAAATGCTCTAAAAACGTGTACATAAAAGTTTCGATCATCAACTAGTGTATTGTTTTTATGAATAATACATATAAACTATACATATTTTTGTTCAGAATTAAATTTTAAACAAAATGGCTATTTTGGATTTAAGTTAAAACATTAAATTTAGGAACATTTACTCAGCCTAACATAAAACAACAAAATTTGAATATTTATTTTTGGAATTCAACCCATTTGTTTTTTACACCAATCCAAGGTAAGTGTTTCATATTATTACCATTCTACTCTGTGTTATGTAGTTTAAATTGATATATGATATGTCGTACCTATATAATTCACAGTAATTTATATAGATTTTTCTTTTGCGAACATACAAAACCAGTAAAAATGTCCCGCCACTTGGAGAAAAAAGTACCGCCACTCGAAGGGTTAATCGTTCATCATGTTCTATTTCAAAGGTAGATTTGACCGATAATCAAAATATTAAGTGACCTGGAACTGGCAATCGACATTATAATGTCGATCTAACACGCACCCATTTTGTCGGTTTATACAGTACATAAGTCAACACTGCCACCACTGCTTGTATATTATTTCAAACATAACGAATTACTGATTTCAGTAGCGAAATTTGTTTTACTAACACTGATGTCACAGTGACGTCATAACATATCCAGAACGATCTTTATCATCTGGCCATTTTGAAGCAGGTATCTTAGTCACACAAGCTAATTATTTCGTGAGATTGTGTTAATTACTTATAAATATTAATATTTACTATGCAAATTTTTAAATCGATATGTACTGTCTTTTTTAGTAATTTCATGGTTTTATATGAGATATTTTTTAACTAGTAAGCGTTGATCAATATGGGCTTTTATGCAGTGTAGTTAAAAGTATTTCGGAGCTACAGTATTAGTGATATAGTATCATGGATGTGGTTTATAATGTTGGTTTGTAGCTTTATTTGACGCTCTAATTTAAATATTGTCCCAAACCTTTGCTGAATTTTTACATTAGAGAACTTGTTAACTTGTCAGACTGAACAACGTAAGGCTTGGCAGTGACACCTAGGTTTCACTTTATGCTTCGTTGATCGCGGGGGGAGGATATAGTAGGGTGGTACTGTACCCAAATTTGAAAGTCAGATCGGTCAGCCGCAGACACAACTTACAGCTGGAGGAATTTAGCTGCGCTCGTAGGGTTCAAATACTACCCTTTCAACAAATAAACGCTGCCTGTGTGGTGGGTTACGTTTACGTGCTAGCCGCTGAGATGAAGGCGCAACAATCTCTTTAACGACTTTAAACTCACGATTTCGATTTGCAGATTAGTATTGACGAATACGTTATTTTCAAAAACACGTTAAGCAACACTATAACAACTGGAAAACAAGGATGAGTCCTATTACTGCCATTATTTGGTATTCTCTCATTATTTAATTCCACCACAATCAGCACTCTCACAAAACAGACTGATTTTAGCGAGTGTGATGAGTTATTTGGGCCAATACGATTCCTGAAAGGAGGGTTTTACCCATGAGTCACAGGAAATGTTTTCGGGACGCAGCGCATAATGCTATCTCTCCACCCCCCCCCCCCCCCGGAAATCACCACACACTCAAGGTCACGCACACAGCTAAAGTCTTTGAACTGCAATCTCCGCCGAACTTCTCCCAAAACACAGGTAGTCCCGAGTGACAAAGGCGTAGCCCCCCCCCCCCCACCACCAAGGCCTCAGCATGGCCCTTTCCGGTCACCAACCGGCACTACTACAACCAAAAGACTTTCGCATGCTGATAGAGCAGCCAGTTCATTGCTGGCTAGGCTGACCCGGGCCCCTGTACTATCCGACAGCCTGGGAAGTGTAAGAAATCCCCAGATTTTAAGCTGTACCCTCTGCCCAATAAAGATGTCCAACGAGCCTGAGCTACGCCCTAAGTTCGACCGTATTGTTTGGTGTAGGTAGCCGGGCTATTTCGATTAAGCCAGAACATGGAACTTTGAAACGGATGCGCGTAAAGTGCGCTCCGCTATTTTATTCGCATCTTACAACAAACAGGGATACTGCGGTCTATTCTAACGGGGAGACAGGGTTGTAATAGTAATAATAATAATTCTGTTATGCGATAGGACAATATACATTGTATTGCAAACAATGTTTTACTATGTATCAGATACCTTTTTTACAGTCTATAAAAATAATAAACCCTTATTAAATTGCAATATACGTAATATTAACATTCACTCATTTGCCTATTATTATAGGATGCGGATTGCATGTAAATGTGTAATCGTCCCAGCGGCGCGCCGGAAATTCACCAACAGAATAAAACTCACCCGACTCCAAAAGGCGCTTAAAACAAGATTTAAATTGAATTAGGTTTGGAATGTTTTCAACGTTTTAGGAAGCCCGTTGATTAATCTTTTACGAGCTGTGCAGAAGCTGATCTATGTTAACGTAATTGATAGTTGCTCCTATCCCGTTTCTTGTCATTGTGGACCTCTTTTTACACTTTGAGAAGCAGTTACTCGTGAATATAGAGCTATGGACAGTCTGTAGTCAGAGTTACCTGAAAGCATTTCTACACGGCTCTCTTAAACCTAGTCTTAACATTAATGTAATGGATCTTTTTAAAGTTTAAACATACCTAATCATTGTTGTTAGAAACATCTTCTTCAGAAGCGAATTCTTTATGACAAATGAGGGCAAATAATGTAAAAAAGAGTTTTGAAAGAATAAGTAATGCGTGCTTGCATGATGTTATCTTTGAGCACAGTTTGTCAGTATAGTAACTTCAGGTCAAACCTTTATCAAGGTGAATCTTCAAGAATGCAGTGGATTCTGTCATTTAAATAAGTACATCGTCCACAAATACACAAGGTTTTGCTATGCTTTCATATTGGTTAAGAAAGGATGTAAAAACAATTAAATTTATTCTTTCGTTTTCAGTTTCATTTCAGAAAAGAACTGAAACAAGCGTTCTGTTCTAAAAAGATTTAATCAAATCTTGAGATGTTTTTGAGAACATACATAGAGTCGTGTCATCAGCATATTGGATTATTTGTCCATTTTGGCCTGAGGATTTTAGGTAGTTTACATATATTACAAACAAGACTGGCCCGAGGATAAATCTCTGAGGAGCACCATAAGGCATACTAACTTTATTTAATATGACATCAGCGATCTGAGCAGACTAGTTTCTGTCTTTGAGATGAAAGTAGAGCCATCTATTCGGCAGATCACATATACCATGCGATTCCAACTCCACTGAAAACAGAGTCCAAAAATTGTGTAACTGGATATATAGTGAAATCTTTCTTCATAAATCCAAATTGTTCCAACTCTAAAATGTTCGAGTTTCCAAAAAATTCAAAATCAGTATTTCCAGAAAACCCTTTTCGTCAACTCTACTGAAAACTAGAGGGATTGAAATAGGACGATAGTTGCTTGGCTGCCATATATAGTACTTTTCAAAGATTGGAATAACTTGGAACGAGCGGATTTAAAACGGATGGAAAAATTGATTTAAAAAAATATGATTTGATAATTAAGTTAGTGGTGTTAAAATATGCTTGAAAAGCTATCACATGGAATGTACCATTGATGTCAAAATATTTGTTCGTATCCAGTGAATGTACAACATGAGCCACCTCCACCTCGCTAACAGGAGACTGCATCATTACAGACACCGGGCTACCTTTAAATGTGGCATAATAACCCATGGAAAATAAATGGTTTTTAAAAAGTATACGTTTGTTTTATATTGCAGTTGATCTTATAAACCTTCACAGGTTTTATAACCTTCCTGTAAATTCGTTTTATTATTTTTAAAATCTTATTATTATTTTTAATAATAACAAGTGATAGAACCTTAAATTTTATCTGGATACAGGTATACCGTGAGTGATCAGTGATATATGTATGGTTTTTATAATTCTCTGATCCTTCTGAAAGGGCAAAATATTTAAAATTAAAATTCAATCAATCATTAAAAGATTTATATTGTTTATCAGTAAATTCAATATTATTCTCTTTTTTCATTTTTAACCATTTTTATTACAATATACTGATATGGGTTCTAGCGAACATCGGTTAATAAAGACTTCCTGCGTAAAATGATCATAGACATGTGGCACGCATGAAATTAACTGTTTGCAATGTTTGTAATTACATTATTGATGCCTGGGCTTTTAGATACAGTTACTCTTATAGTTCACTAACCAATTCGGATAAAAACAATCAAGAATATTGGTGTCATTCAATAAATAGAAATCGTTCACAATAAATAGAAATCGATCAAAAATATTTTTAAGTTTGTTTAGAAGACAAAACATTTACAAAAAATTCGACTTTGTAAAAAAGGTGGTATAAAAAATCCTAGAGATCTGTACAGTTCATCGACAATGATTTTTTCCAAGAGATCCTGAGTTCACTATATACTTTAATATAATTTAATTCTGAGGCATAATTTATTTTTAAAGATTTAATCTAACATCTTACTTCGGAAATATTACTAAATATCGAAAAATGTTCAAGGTTTGATTAAAAGTTGCTGCCAGTGACTAATTTTCTATTTTAAAGAAATTAGTGTTCCAGAACTCTAACCACGTTCTAAAACGAAAAAATAATCGTATTTATTCTTGTTAAACAAAGTTATTAGCTCATGGACCATATAGGTAGCATTTTGAACGTTTTAAGAAAATCTTGAATTGCCAACAACGTTTTTGATTTTTTAATTGCATTTTAAAAAGTTATTTTTGAATCTGGACCAAATATTTGTGTCTCACTACTGAAGTTTAAACTAAAATTTTCTTTTTAAAATTAGTTATCTGTTTCCGGTTATGTTAAATGTCATGGCATATACATTGTAATCTTGAGACAGGGTTTGAGGACATTTAGGCACCGCAAGTGCCTCAGAAGTGGTGGTGGTTGTAGCAAACTGCACAGACGATGGTGGGTGACGGGGATGGATGTGACAGATTAGGACATGGCAGGGCCCGCGAGGTGAGCTTGTGCACCTTGGTGAGGCTCCGCTGTATCAAACCTGCCTGTTCTCTCTTGCGTCACTATAACAGATGCACGCCGTCTTTATCTTGTTAAAGTCCAGGAATCGAGCGTTGTGCCTAATGTCCAACTGATGGATGTAGGCTTCCAATAGGGTGATTTCTTCATTACTCCCGAGCAGGTTGCGGCGATACGGCACAGTAGAGATGACTAGGCTAGTGTTGAAATGTCTGGTAGTTACGTGACTCTCCAGATATATACTATGTTGTTCACCTGCAGCCAGATCTTTACTATTAGTACCTCGTAATACCAGAGACCGGTGGAGTTGGGCTCTGGTCGATGATGTTGGAGAGTTTCGATCCAGGTTGCAAACGTCCGACAACTTGGAGTCGTCATTTCCCTGAACAGACCAGCATTCCACGCATGGCTATCCCCCCGAATAACCACTGTCCGAAAGGCAATGTCTTAACTTTAAATTTCTTACTGCACGTATGTTTTTTGTTTACATGTGGACTTCTTTTGGCTCAGAACTAGAATTGTTGACTTTTTTGTTTGTTTAAAGACAGGCAATCAAACTTATTCTTAGATTTAGCTCGGCACTTTCAACTTCTTGGTTTATAAGTTTTCCAGCCACCTTCATTAGCGAGTTCTTCAGGTTACACATTTATAGGCCTATGTAAGTCTTTCAATCTCTGCCTCTAAAACCTAAATTGTAGTATGAGGCTGTGAACAAGATCGCGATGTCCACAGCTCTGTGATTGCTCTCACACACGGTCGGGACTGTCAATAACTCGTACTGCACACAGGCGTACCGAGAGATATCGGAGGTTCATTGTTTACGGTCATGGCGACTGCGGCGCAGTTGTGTGTTACTCGTGGAAACTGTATTGATACTGACTTCCACACAGGCAGCAGTGCATCTCACCTCCTCTAATCATATGAGGATGTAACGTCGTTAGAGGAGTACGTCACGTACTGTATGTATCTATTCCACCACACTTTAGTACCTATATTTTACTAATTTTTACAGGAGTATCAGAATTTATATATAACGTAGTAACACGTTGTTAAAAAAAACTTAGTGTCCGGTTGCCCGGCAATGTAGGAATTTAATTCCTATTTATTTCCATAATATTACAGACGAAATTAACAGTAATTAGAGTAAAAAATACATGTATAAATATTATTAGCTTAAAATTTGGTGTGTAAAATAGTTACAATGGTAGTAGCAAATTACAAGATAATGATTTTAACTCCTCTGCATCATGACCAATGCCAACCCGGTGAAGAATACAACCTTGAATATTAATATTCAATAGTTATATACTTAAAAACTTTGTACTTGTAAATATCTTGTTTTTTATTTAGGTCCTAATCGGATAGCAAGTTTCCTAGTTAAGTATTTTGAAATATTTGGTTAAAAGTTCCAAAAACCGGGTACCTTTTGACGTGGTTATCAATATAAATAGAAGAGGTTATCATTTATAAATTACTGGCTACAATACATTATATCACACTTTAGTACCCATATTTGACTAATTTGTACAGTACTATCATAATTTGTACCCATAACAGTAATAGGTTACTAACGAAAACGTAGTATCCGGACCAGCGATATGTCAGCCCGGCTATGTTTGAATTTTATTAAACCAAATATAAAACGATTTAGTACTCGTTTTGCACTTATTTTTACTGCTGTATCAGAATTTATTTACTTTTCATTAAACGTCAGTAATAAATATGCTTTGGTGGGTGATATGCTAGCTTGACCGTTTGATATAAAGTATTTACTGGAAAAATAACACAAGAAAATAGCTTTAAGACACTTATCTATCTAATTAATAAAGGCTGTAAAGTTGAGTATTTTTATGAATTATCTGAATTTTGATATTATTCAAAAACGATGGTGAATTCTCTTTAGAAAATATGTTGACTTACACAAACCATTCAGACAACCTATTTAAATGACTCATAAGTAATAATAAAATTACGTATTTTAGAGTGAATATTTGATGAGTATGCAATATAAACTTTAACATTTCCGCCATGTGCGTGAGCTTAGAATATACTCGGTAGGTGGTGCCATTGAAAACAAGGCCGTGCAAAATCGACTAGTGATTTTATACAACATTTTGACTTTTAAACTTAAGTAACAAGTGAATTTGTAGACTCGTCAAGCGCCCCGAGACAGTGGACATTGAGTGACAGTTTGGAACATTAGAGTGAGTAAAAGCGACAGCTGTAGGTAAGAAATAACCTCAATACAAGCTAACCAAGACAAGTACATGACAGTAAGCACGTCCCATCGTTCGCTGTTCGAACTTCTGCGCGGCTCAAGTACCAGTGCCTTCAGTCCTGCCTGTAAGCACTGATAGCTCAGTGACACCGCTCCTGGATCGGTTCCACGGCAGAGTAGATACCGTTTGCTGCCGCAAATAATAAATAAACTGATTGGTTTAAAATAAACAACCAAAGGAGCGTTTACGTAAATAGATTTAACTCGAATTTAAACCTTGTTTTATTTATTATTTTAAACATTTTTAATCTGTATGTATTACTCTTTAATATTTTATTACAATTATTTATTTATTTATTTAAACTTTTTGAAATTGAACTAACTCGCAACGGAAAACCTAATTTAGTATTTAAAACCATAAGTATAGAGAGTTACACACTGAACACTGGCGATATCATCTGGCGCTGCCTGGGTCGGACTTGCAAAGCTACAATAACAACGAAAAACCTAATTTAGTATTTAAAACCATAAGTATAGAGAGTTACACACTGAACACTGGCGATATCATCTGGCGCTGCCTGGGTCGGAGTTGCAAAGCTACAATATAAACGGCCGTATATAAAACATCAATTACAGTGACTCATAGCAAACACACTGGTCCGCACCCGGTTACCACGAGGACGCTGTCATCTCCTTCTTCGACTCCTCGTCCTGACGGCGAGCCGACCGTCTCTTCCCCCTATCAGCCTCTTCATCTGCAGCTTTGTCGTGTGGCTCTGACACGCCGCCCGTCACTTCTGCCAACTCACCTGTCCCGGACCTTCCAGCATCGGAACCAGAGGTGACAGACCTGACCACTGAGAATGATAGACTCAGAGAAGAGGTGCCGCGGCTTAAAGATCAACTGATGTGCGTCCTGGACCACACAATCGAGTCGGACACGCGGCTGCTACAACACACGGACCAGGTGTTATAAGTGGCCAAAACCTCACGACACGACTCGTCGATGCTCGCTTCACTAATTCTAAAAGCTAATTTGAGTCTCAGCGGAACAAAATTAGGATTTTGTAAATCAGGTTACCAGGAATCAAACCCCCTCAAAAACAATATAGTTATGATGGAGCGCACACCCTAGTCCAAATTTTTAAATCGCCAGAATTCCGTAATACTCAAAATATCCAGTTCATTCCCTTTTTTACTAATTATAAAGTAGAAACATAGGGAGAGTAGAACAGGCAATATCCACCCGACAGAGAAGTTACTACTCATATCCGGGTTCATTTATTACGGTCAGTACCAGTGATATGCATAATTGAAATATTAATAAATAAACTCAGTCAATACAATACCAGTTTAATGGTAGGCTAATTCATTACACCAATTATATCCTTGTAAATCTTGTAGTAGATTAAGGTACAAAAAATGTTTGCGTACTTTAAACTTTCTGCTTCTAAACCTAATTTTCGTTTTAAAAACGTGAATAGCTGTTTAATAATATTAAATTCAGTTACTAACAATCACTTAGTAATGTTTGGAACAATTTCGTAAAACGATCGTCAAAAGCTGCACACTCCTCAGAGGGCATGGAAATTTCCAGAAACGAAAACAATGGAGAGACGTTTAAGTGAGACTTGTTTACTGCCGGCATTGTTCACATTTCTAAGGATTGTGATAATTAGAAGCTGCCACCTCTACTGTAAACTGCAGATGTATTTATGGTGTTGTCGGTAAAGATTAGTGGACTTTGGGTTAGGGAAACTTCCCAGGTAAAGGGTTGGTAAAAGGGTCGTAGTCGGTCGGTGCAGTCCCACTTAGAGCTACGGAGCGCAACAAAACATTTTAAATAGCAGTTACAGTAGCATTAACATTTAAAATAATTTCATGATATTTTCCTGGATTGGAATGTACTAGTGTCCGTAATGTTTATTGCTATGTTTATAATATTTACTTTGGCTCCCCAAATACTATAAACACGCTATAACCACGTCCACATTAAGACTATAAAAAAACAGTAGCATTAACAAATTGACTTGTGATTGAATGGGTTACCAAACTGGAAATCTTAAAAATAGAAAATTGTTAACTGTATCGAGAAATTTAACAATTTTCTTAGTTTTGTGTGTTATAAGAAAATCACGTTAATTAAAACAATACCCATGAATATTTCGATATAAAATATATATAAACAAACTAAATTTGAGTAGCTTCTACGATTTAAAAATATATCGGAGAGTAACTATCTAAATTAGGCTATTCATTCACGTCAAACAATTACTTCGACACATTTATATATCCTATTCCAAAAATAGGTGTATTATCCAGATCACAGGTGCAAAATTAACTATGATTTGAATTACGAAATATGAGTAGTTTAATATGTATAAAATACATATTGCCTTGGTTGTAAGCTGGACTGTCTAAAGTTGTGTGGTGTTTCTCAGTTCAACGAAATCATACATTATAGCATAAATATTATAGCCTACTTTACAAAAATGCTAACACGCCACGTTACCAAACTTAATTGTGTTAAAATATCTTAAAATATAGCGCCAATCATGATCAAAGTATATTTTAGTGTATGAAATGTAAACGATGCTGTAATAAATTTTAGAATATAGACATTGAGATTTCTCGCGTTACAGTGCACTCCTGATAATGTCACGATTAAACGAACTTCCGGAGTAAGTTAGAAACAATAAGAAAGTAATGGGTCTACCAATAATACAGTCACCTTGTGATGAGAATACCTAACTGAGTTAGTGACAACCATTCTGTTGTCACAATTCCATCTCCTATAACAGAAGGTCACGGGAGTTTGTTGCTCTAAACTAGTGACGTACTAATTTAAATTCAGTAATGAGTAAAATGTCAAGTTGCTGAATATTATAAATACTGTTCTCAATACCTACCATATAAATAAACCATTTATATCTGGTGCACAATTAAAAACATATTAGATCATGAGAACTATAGTACTTAATATAGTAGGCCTATATTCATCTGGGTAACTGTTGAGTAAACCAGGCAGACCACTTTTGTAGTCTAGATGTCTCAGACGTTAGCAGAATGCAAAGAGTTCGCCTTTATCGTTTTCAAGTGTTTTAGATGTTTTTAAACAGACGCATACTTAAACTTCTGATTCCAGTCAGGTTAATGATTGCCTAATGTATTGCACAAAACTGTATGTTTGAATAGACCACGTTTTAAATTAAGAATACAGCATTATATACGTTAGGTGTTTACATCATTCATACTCAAGTATGTTTCTAAAAGTGAGGGAATATTTAATACGAGGGGAACAGGATTATTTCTAGACTTTTATCCATCGTTCAGTGTTTATCCCATCGTTTATATAAAAAACTACGTTTTAAGATCTGAAATCTGATCTCTTCCTACGTCTCTTCTCTTCTACATTTCTGATCTCTTCTTCTGTTGTTATGGTTGTTTTGCATTATTATGTTAAATCCAATATGTAATTAACTATTAAAGTGATTTAGTTTACGTGTCACTTACAATGTATGATGATGTATAGGTATGATTATATTTTACTTTGTTTGTTTTGTTTGGAGGTTAAGTGGTAGAGAGGACTTTTAAGTCCTAACTTCGCCTCTGTAAATAAAGTCATTTTTCATTTAATTTTTTTTCCTCACGTAAATAATTTACCTAATACATAACTACAATTACACTGAAATAAACATATTATACCAGAGCTTTGTCACACGTAAGTCAGGAATACACGCATTAGACACGCATCCTGGCTTGTGCGTGCCACAGCACTCTTGTATGATTTTTTAAATTTTAACCCCACCTTCAAGCTTGCATAAGCATATCTCTAAAGTGATTGTGTTCCATTATGCATTGAGGAATTTCGTTCAAAGAACCAATGTTGGAATTGTTGAAATTACAAACTTAGTTATGATATTTGTCATAACCTGTGTGTGGAAAGTTTGGTAACTTTAGACTTACTAGTTATAGCCTCCTTGACTTCAATTTAACGTGCCAACGTCTGTTTAGTGTCAGTTAAATTTGGATTTGAAAAATACATGTTATTTTTTACGAATTATAAAATATTCCCGGTACGTAACGTTTTCAATCTTTGTTTTCTTATAAAACTTCCTATCATTTAAACTTGTATTTTTCGTAAATAATTAACCTAATTGGTCGAGTCGTTCACTAGATTAATGTTTAGCAAAACACTTTGCGATTAATTCCTGTTAAAAATAAAAATAAGAATCCGGTTTAACCAATCAAAATGTTTTACTTCTTAACAATTTATGAAGGATTTACTAAAGCTAGACGGTGTAGATCATTGTGAAATGTTATATATTTAGTTAGATCAATAGATATCAATGTAACAATCGATTCCAGTGAGGAATGTCATAGCGCTATAGAGTGTGGCTTGACTTTCCCAATATGATTAATCGATAGTAATGAATCATGTCTAAAATCGTAATATCACTAAATGTAGCTATAAGTACTATTTAGTAATTTTTGCAACAATTTTAAAAAGTTGTTTTTAAGTTAGGCACTGTTCAGAAGACAGAAATTCCCAGACAGCAAAGCATTGCAGAGACAACTGGCAGTTTCCTAGGTGCCGGCATTAGTAAAATTTCTAAGAATAGTAATAATGAGAAGCTGCCACCTCCACTGTAAACTGCGGATGTTTTTATGGTGTTGTCAGTAAGGATTAGTGTAGCCTAATTAGAATCTTGGAAACATCCCTGGGACAAAGGTCAGTTTAGGCAATGAATACAAGGTTTGTATTCATTGGTTTAGGGTCGTCCCCGGCCGTTGCCGTCTTACTCAGAGGTAGGTTATAAAAAAGCCGCTTGCAGACCGTACCATTGATTGTTTGAGAAACAGCTAATGTTAAAATATTGTTATGTATTTCCGTGGATTAAAAAAAAGTAATGCTTCTGATGTTTATACTTTAAGGATACTAATCTCAAGATTCCCCGAATACTATTGTTAACATCAATCTCTATATCCACATAACGGAAACTGAATGGAATATTATATTAAAGACCTTTTAATATTAAAAAGTGAAAAATATGGTGTTAAGTGTATCCAAAAACTAAACATTATTTTAAATTTTTGCTTAGTAAAAATTATAGTTTACTCTTTAAATAGTCTGCCTTTAAATAAAAAAAAGAATATTTAACTAGGCAAATATGCAAGAAAAGAAATTTGACTAGCTTCTAGGGTTAAAAAATGTATCGTAGAATAACTAATCAAATTTCTCAGGCATTCAATATAAATCAAACATCTGCACCGACGCCTTTATATATCTATATAGTCGTATATAGAATTACCTATGGTTGTTATTTTGTAATATAAAGAGTTTTATACATAAAATTACTTGGTGATTTATTTGTAAGCTGGAGTTACTAAATGTGTGTTGCTTCACACTTCAACATAACCATGAGCCACAGAAAAATACAGTTTGCAAAACCTTTTTACATAGTATGTTACAAAGCTGCAAAAATGTGTCTAATTTCTAAAAAGAAGACCTATCCAAAGTGATAACGTTGTTCTTAGTTCATAAAATCTAAAAATTATATCTACTGTTATACATTTTGAGATGTAGACAATTATTTATTTACAGTGGATTGTTGATATTCTACTGATTAAAAGGAAATCCCGGATTGCCCAAAGCTTCGTATTTAACTGAATATAAGCGTATCAATAAATCTATTTATGATAAACTACCATGCATCCTGCCAATGTTAAGGCTATATAATGAACAGTTTTGCCGTAAATTTTCCGAAAAATACTAATTATTTCATCCAACTTTATAATATGTCGCAAAAATTAGTTTTGGGATACTGTACGAATAATTCATTGTATTATAAGCCTATAACGTAAGAAAGTTAAGGGGTATAACAAAGTAATGGGTGTAATGGGATACCATCAATACGGTCAGCTTATGTTGACATAAAAAATGTGAATAATACCGTCTCCTGTAATTGAATATAACGTGAGGTAGTAGTTGTAAACTAGTACCATTGTACTGTGTCAGATGTGCATCTGATGAGACATTGATAATGCCTCTTCACTTACATACACCATTGTTTTATATTTTGGAGTGTAGTGTCTCTGATGTCAAAACAATATACTGAGTTCGTCTTGAGCTTCTTCGTAACAAATCTCGGAGTTCTCCATCAAACCAGCATGTATGGTTTTGGTTGAGGCGTATTCGATTTGACTAAAATTGCTGACAGTATCAGTGAAATATGTAAGGGGTTCATTAACATCATTTCAGACAAAGAAAAGTTATAGATTGAATAACAGGAAAGATATTTTTGAGAATATATTACCCGAAATTACTTACATTTACGGTGGTGGATGAAGTCTATCTATGGAAACAACAGGACAGTAAACCTGCCTTCATAAACATGATTAGCGGGATTGATGAGAAGATAGGATACAGTATGATATTGTTGATGTACACATTGTCTACCTGATCTCACTGAAGAACAATTAATTTTATGGAATGATCTTAAAATTACAGTTATAAATCTGAAACATTGAATGTTGTTGCTTCAATTATAAAAAAAACATGTGAATTAGGAAATGTTTTGGAATTGTGAATGAAATTAGTTTAAAAATGAAAATAGTATTCACCTCCCTCCCATTCCTCTTGGTACCGTAAAAATTGCAGTGGTGTCTATTTTAACTATCCTAATCCAATAATAGTTCTACTATAAATTGAGTGAATAGGATGTTTCTACTTTTCAACTCATAGTAACTACTGTGTGCAATTGTGTACATTTAGCTCGAGAATAAAATTAGAAGCACAATTATCATTTACGTTGTATACGCTTAATTTTCAAAATTATTTAAAATTATAAGCCCCAATTATATTACACAGCAGATAGGTTATAAAAGACTAAGAACTAATAGTAATTCCGTACCACTTAATTAAATCCATTGAAATAAAGAAAATATGCACACATATTCGACTTGATACCGTTGAATAATACTAAAAACCAGGTCTCTTAATGGTGCTTGCAGAACAATTTGATCAAAATTCAAGTCCTTTTAAATTATAGATCAATTGATTGTAAGTTGTATCTGAAAATGGGTATTTCTTTAAAAAATCCACAGTTAATTTAGGAATATTGAATATACAATTTATAAATCTTAAGCGATTGGCGCTCTGATCGCACACATGAAATAGTGTGTGATTCAGGGGTTGACAATAAGTATTTGAAATTAGCAAAAATAATGAAATGTTTAAACTAGTTCTTTTATTCGTGTGATTAATTTATTTATATAGTAATTCGATAATTTTATAATGCAGCATTAGCTTATATGCAACATACTAATCTTGTGTTAGAGCTAATTTGTAAAACCTGAACAATATTATTAAAATGACATCGCAAGGAAAGTGGCTGAGCTAATGAATAAATACAATTTATTAAGTTTGTGAGATATGCTCATATAAATTAAAAATGGTGGTGGTGGTAACATTGGTGGTGAAGGGATCAGTATTTTAAAGAAAAAATCTACACCCCACCAATGCCCCTCCCAGTACTCGCCCCTCCTACGCCAATAATTGACCAACCCCTTCTCTCTCAACCCCCTCCACCTGAACAGTAACCTACCGTAATTTCCCCAAGCGTCCTCATTCTCGGTCGTACAGTTGAGCTGTTAAGTCGATAGTGCGAATTTTAGCGATGAGTGAAAACCAAGCTGCGGGATACCTCTCTCAGAACGGGTTGAAGTGGAGACGGTAAGTAGATTTATCAATTTATACTTTATAGTTGGTTGATAAGTTAGTCAGTTCATTTATTATATAGTGTCATGAAATTTGTTTGAAGTTAGTAGACAATTCAGGTATCCTAAGTAATTTTTCTGCTATTTTATTAAATCGTTTAATGTTCTTAACTGCTACTAGATGTTTAGCTGGCTTATAATATAGAGTAAAAATGTTTTAACACATAAAAACAAAAGTATATTTTAAAAGTAAAAATTTGTTTTATAAATAAAGGTCGAGAATATTCAAACATGTTTTCATATGATATTATTTTAATTAGATGCTTTTGCTCCACGTTTACTAGATTTAAATAAGGTATTACTCATAGGTATTACTCCAAAATACAGTGCTATATATTATGGGACTTTGAATTAGACAAAAATATAACTTACGCAATACTCTTTCGTTAAAGGAATCCCTCTAAAAACCTATACCTTAAATTATTGTTTATTTTATTTTTAAGTTTACTGATTTGGACTCTGCAATTTACTTCACTATCCAAAAATGTTTTAAATACTTTATTTCATTAGTTTTTTCAAAAGTTTACATTTTATTTGTGCACAAAATCTAGTTTCCCCTATATAATGTGCTTGTTTATAAAAAATTGGCTCAATCAATTCATTTTTTTAAAGACAAATCATTACTTAACAGCATACTATTAACAGTAAATCACCATTTGTTGATAGGTGACAATACAAAGGTTTGATGTTTCTACAAGGTTGTTATTGAATGCTACTACTCTTAAGTTATCTTTCACTTACAGATGTATTTAGCTTTAAATTGTTAACTTTATACCAAAAATATTCATTAAATTTGTTTGCTATAATTTGTGGGTCAGAAACTAATCAATTACTAGTCTATCATCTAAAGGAGACCTACAATTTTCTCCCTGAATTGGCTAATCACTTCATTTAATATTTTGCATTTTTTCTTTGAATTGCCCTGGCACTTATCAAATTTCTTTTGTAAAAATTACTTTTTAACTCTTTCTTTATTATGTAACATATTTCTGTATATCTTGTAGTAATTTATAAGTCTAATATTTTCAGGATATGTTTTTACATATTTAAATAGTGAATTTATCCTCTTAATTTTCTTACAGATAAAATAATTTATCCACGCCATTATTTTCTTAAACTTTGAAATTGTTGGTACTTTACTTTTACTTGTGTTAACGCAGTTTTCAAAAACATGAAAAAGAAATATTTAATTTGACCGTTGACATATCAATCCTACTATACAGATCCACTCAGTTCGCCCCACACAGCAGCTGTTTTAGTATAGCCATATCTGTGCGATAACTCGGAGTGGGGGAGGTCAAGCTGACCCACCTCACCCCCGCGCCATAAAACACATACACTCACTCATAACAAGGATTAATCCGTAATAACAGCGTGTATCACGGAAGCATCCACCGCTACCTTGTACTTACTTGCTATCCTGAATAATACGTGGTCAATACATGTTTTAGTTTGATTTGTTATTCTAGTAGGTTCCGTAATCATACACTCTGAACCATATACTGTCATAAGAGATTTATATCTGTCTGTAGTAGCATCCAAGACATGTTTATTATCAATTTTATATATAAATCCCATATCCAGAATAAAATTTTGACTTTGCTCAAACTGCAGTTTAATTTTGAACAAAAATACTGAAATTCATTAAAAAATAAATCGATTGGATAGGAAAAATCTGTAAACATCAATTAAATGAAAGATTTGGCAAAACATTAAAAGGCAGCATGAAAACAACAGCTGATTCGCAATTTAATTCAAGTTGATTAACATTACTTATTAGTCACTAATATTTACTGCATTTCCACCCGCTCTATACTTGTCATTACAATTTGCTGATATTGTATAGTTAGGAATTGTATATAAGTTAATTTCAACAGTTTGTATTCATATCTCTGATAAGATTATGGTACCTTGAAATTAAAAACAGTAATTTCAGACAAAGAAATAAATCAACATTCTTTGTAAGACTCCTTATATTTTATTATTATTATTAACATGCCAGCCGGTTACGTTGCTTCCTTTACACTCGACGCCTCTTTTCTTCGCTTAAAAAGATTCTTCCTCTCGCACCCACAGACATTTGTGCAGTTTTTAGTTCTTCACTTGCCACGCTAGTGCAAACAGCCGCTATCTCTCTGGTGAAAGTGCATCGTTGATGTAGACTTGTTTGTCCATTGGCAGGTTTAAGTGCACGTTGAAAGCTCCCTCTTCACATTAGCAGTTCCTCCTTGTCAAATGCCCAAACAATGTTAGGACCTGGTTTCTTTCCTAGCCGATGACAAGCATAAATCATGTTTACAGCTTTGCTACTTCCTGTACTACAAATTACAACACCTTCGTTCAGCTGCATACAGCTCTCTAGCCAATGAGTTTGTTCCAAATCCATAAGACTTGCTAATCACCTTTTCTTGCTACTGCAAAGCAACATTTGTTGAAGCAGAAAACAGTAAAAAAATTAAATTAGTGGAAATAAAACCCCACCAAACGGCACTTTTAAACATGAACATTATAAATCCCAATCAAAACTAGTTCGATATCTTATCTCGATCTCTTCTTATCTTAGCGCTAGACATGGACTAAAAATGCGAATATATGGAAATAAGAATAATCCTTATATTATTGAGTTATTATTTGGTATTGCTATTGGCTATTTTGTAATTTTTATTTTACTTGTTAGCACTTTAACCTGCAATTAATTAGCAATGGATGGATATAGCATAACCTTAATTTTATTTCTAAGACTTATAGCAATTAAAAGCGATGAAATGGGGATAAGTGAAGTAAAACCAACTATTGCTTCATACCTGTAACTAACATCTGCTTGTTTTTATGTTTTAATTTTTTGTTTGTTTAAAAAATTGGTCCTCTAGAAAAATAATTGGAGCACTTTGCAATCTAAAAACAATGTTTGCATAAACACAATATTAAAACGTATAAAACCATGTAATTATAATGAAAAATATCATTGACTTGTTACGGCTTTGGTTCCATAGCGAGAAATCCTCTTATAACGAAGAATCCCACAGCAAGGCGTATAATGTCCCAGCGTACACAAGAAGGCGCCTAGTTGAGGGAATACTTGCGGTTTAATTCTTCAGTTCGGATTCCTTGCTCTGGAACAGAGCAGTAAAATCGCGGAACAGTCCCATAACGTAAAATATTGAATTGTACCACAGCAAAGAATCTTTTAACTATAAATCCAATAACGAGGAATGTTAAACCAAGGCTAAATATATAATAGTTAGAGGGGAAGGCCTGGTTTAGATTTTATATGACAAGATCGTTAAAATATTGTAGTCTATAGTTGTAAAAAAGGTAACACAATAAATTAATAAATTCAATATCATAAAGTTTATTTTGGCACATTAAATTTATCAAGAATAATTATAATTCAATATTTTTGAAAAGTACTTAACTTTAATTGTTTTATGAAATAGGAGACAACCGACGCAAAACCTTCGTACAAAATCCAATATATTGAAAGTTTTTAAGTCCAAATGATGAATATAATTATAGAGCTACTAGAATAAAGTATTTTATGTTTACTTTAATCCACAGAATATCAATATATGTATACGTGATCCACTATATATTCATAACATCATCCACTGTGAACTATAAAACCGACTAAAATAAAATATTTTAAGTATACTTTAATTATATGCTTGACAAAGTTGGTATCAAGTTCTTTACTTTAGTAAATGTAATAAAACGACGTTATCTACTGAAATCATATTTTGCATTATATCAAAATGTAAACCGCTATATCTCATAACACGGATGGAAAAATTCTTTTTACAAGACACTAAAATACAGTGTTTTGTGTCTACTGTAATAATATACTTGAAAAAAGTTGGTAACAAGTACTTTACTTCAGTAACTCGAGAAAAATACGAAATTATCTAGAAAAATGTACATCGCAATATATTATTACGTAAACTATTATATAACTCTTACCTAAATGACCAGGAGTGTATAAATCACCTAAAAGTACTTTAATTAAACTTGAAATACTTGACAAACTTTATCAACAAGTACATACAATGTTTGAAGTCTACATTTATAATATACTTGCCAGAATTTTCAAGTAAGCACTAGACTCATGACATGTTGGAAAAGAGAGTACTTAAGAAATTATTAAGATTCATACATATAATTGCACATGAAGGAAGCGATACATGTTTTATGACATCTCGGAATCCAGACAGAAAAAGAGTGGTCAATTTATATTGTCACAGTAAGGCAACGGCCGCATACCTGCTTTGTCCACGTGATGCGCCTGGCGCTGATTGGCAGTATTGTTCATTCATCAATACTAGCAACTAACAGTGATCACATAAGTAGCTCTTAATAGAAAATATGTAAACCGTATTAGACGAAAAAATATTCAGTAACAAATATCGTAAGTATCACAAGCAACTGTGTTTGCGCGGTATGAGATGGCCCTTCAGCAACACTCTTTAGTTAATAATAGTTAAATAATAGTCCACATCAGTCCACCTTGACAAGCAAATAAGCATGGCATTGGCTGGCAAAACTGTGTTGTAATATGTAGTCTAGTAATAGTGGCAATTCAATGGCGAGTCAAAAAAGAGGCTTTAACCTCCGTTCGAGCGAAAGCGGCCATTTCAATTTTGACCCATTGAATGTCCCATAGAGAAGCATTAGCCGCTTAATATCTCATTAAAGAACTAAACGATATACTTAATATTTTCATGGGTGCAATCAACTTTATTAAGACACTTTTTTAGTAAGATTGTTTGAATAAATTTTGCAAGGACATAGGATCTGACCGCTCATTACTCATTCTAAAACAGTTGTACAGTGACAGCTTCTACTGCACACCGACCAGAAGGTCACAGAGGCATAGTGTGCCTTCTACATCGAGAAACACATGTTGTGACCCCATGTGGTCACTGTGTTTGAGTGCAACATACTCAGACACACTACCAAACTATCAAGCCATCATCCAGTGTCCACAGTGTAGGAGTGCTGGCTCAGGACTACACCAAACATTTTAATTGTTGTCGTTATATATAATTTATGTGCATTATGTTTCTTTTAATTTACAAGTATAATTATTTTAAAAATAAACATTTAAAACTTTCGTGCCGATGAGTAACTTTTAATAGCCATTATATAGACAGAGTAAATTATAAACATATACTTTGAATATTTAAAAATTATATTCACTTCGAAGAGTCCCACAGCGAGGTAACTAACAGGAAAACATTCTATACAGCTAGGCGCCTTGCTATAGTACTCCGAGCAATGATATTCTTCACTATGAGATTCTTTGTTGTGGGATGCTCGCTGTGAGATTCCTACCTATGAGAGTGTCGTTGTGGGATTCTTGATAGATTTCTCGCAATAGGATTCCTCGCTATGGGGCCCCACGGTTGTTACGACTGACAATAATAGTAAAACACTTTCTTATTGTTGAAAAATTTAAATAGCACTATAACGAAATATAAGCTGTTATATCTTTTATATAAAAATTCATCTCCTACTATAAAAAATAGTTCATTTCAAACCTACTTCCGAACTTAATTAAAAGGTTGTGTGTTGTGAGCCCGAGTTTTGTGAGCCCTTGTACTCTGAACTCCGAGGGAACTACCTGGGATGGGTAACTTTTATTGAAAGACCGGATTGACTAGGCTAGCAAGTTCCAGGCGATTGCCTTGAGTCGAATGTATCAGGCAATTTATTTATAGTAATTCAAAATTAAAAAATCTATTCCGGTTGAGTTAAAAAACATGTAGATTTCACATGAGGCCCTTATCTTGAAATGTCTGAAACTGAAGATGCGTTATTAGCTTATTTATTTATTTATTCACGGTAAAACCATTACATACAAAAATTGCACAAATTGGTAGAAAAAACTGAATAGAATAATCAAAGTAAGAAGTTCAAAATAATTAACCAACTAATGCCAAATGCTAATGGTAATGTGTTATTAATTAAGCTTAGATGTTTAATTTGAGCAATATTAATGACACGATTAAGCATAATGGCTGACAAAGTAATTTAATTTAAAAAATTTTTCATGGCCGCCATTTTGAAACCTCAATTGATATCAATAAGTGGTTTGATTAGGCCTATTGGTGAAGGCGGATGAACTCAACCAAGCTATCTGTAAATATTGCTTCTATACTAAGTTTAATATATTATATTTATTGAAAATGACGGACGGTAGTTTCTGCTTTCAGAGCTAATTCAATGGTGTACACTTAGAACTGTATACGCTCGCTATCTGGAAAACTTAAAAATAAACATATTCGTAAATGAACAGAAAATCTAAAAATATTTTAGTAAACGATAATGCATAATTATTTGTGAGTAAACTTTCATATTCCAAGCATTAAAGGGCCGCCATCTTGAATTTATAAACGAATAAAGATATAACATTGTTTATAAGTAAATAATAAGCTATATTAGATAAGTCTATAAATCCTAGAATAGGATGAAATCGCAGAATTTTTTAAAATATCATAACAGTACAGATTAAGTAGGATATTACCGTATTACTTTTGCATTGAATGTTTGTAATAAGAAGTGTAAATAAAGTAGAGGGGTGGTATTTAAGGAATGTCATTTGATAAAATTCCAGTTCTTTGTATTAATTTGTAATTATTTCTTGTAGTTTATTTAGGTAGGTTGTAAAACATACAAAACACTCTGTCTTGAAAATGGTGTTATCAAATAGACAGATAATTTATGGGTTAGTAATGAGATACTTTTATTGATGGTTAATAAATTCAATTCCCTGGAGGCAACGCGCTCAGAATAATATTAGTGCAGCAATACTCTAAAGGTATTCCATAATTTAAACATTTTCTCATTATAGTTTGAAAATCCTTGTAGTTTATATTACGGATTTATTCCCACGTACACTTATTCCTAAAGGTATATGAGACACGTTAGTCCATGTTATAGGCCTACCGTATACAAAGTTTTGTGTCGTTCAAAGGGAGACGTATTACAACGTATTTAGCAATTTGTCTTATTTAGGGACCATTTACTTTTGAGGAAAGGTAATATAGAAAGTATACAAATGTACAGAATTAGTATGCAACTGTAATATTACTCTTCATTTAGAATATTTCGAAAAAGTTTTAAAACAAACAATAACATACTTTGTTGTTTACCATTGAAAAAATAACTTATACTTCAATTATTATTTATTGTTTCTATTAATGAAATAAAGTGAATGCTTTTGCCTTTAATTTGGAGCCTGACTAACCACTGCGACATTGGGTAAAAACTCTCTTCACTTTGTTGAAGATATGATATTTATTACTCTAGCTGTCAGTGTAGGACATGTACTAAACAAAATATTATACTATTTAGAAAGTTTAAGAAGTTTATTTTAAATAGTTATTTATTTAGATCCTCGCGTCCAAGACAAACACCAAAAAAGCTGTAAATATTATTCTTATGGCACTTGTTACTATTACTTCTGTTTTAAATTCCAACGGTTTTAAATTATACATGATATTTTAATTTAAAGGAAATTATGTAAATTAATTATAATATTAATCTTCTAAATCAAATATTGTATGTAAAGTTGAAGTTGTTTTGATTTGGAAGGTTATATAAATCTGAAGCGTAATGAAAAGGAAATAGATCTCACTTAATAATCTACTTGATACCCATTCAAACACCTTTGCGCATTTCGTAACACTTTCGTAGTCAAAATCACACCTTCCAAACCGACCCTAAGTGAAGTTCAAAGTAATCGTTTATCCTGTGCTGGAACGAAAATCATTTTCACTAATTCCATTCTATATTACGTAATAACTGTGTTTTTTAGTCATTGGTTCAGCATACAATTTCCAAGTACAGCCAAATAAATTTAAAAAACAAGTACTTACGTTCCTATCATAAAATAAAATGTATGTTAGTACTAAAATATCAGAAATTAATATATCATATATTAGCCAGTTGGCCTAAAAGTTTTCGTCATTTTTGTTTAGGACCAAGTCTTTCACCCCGTACTCTCTAGACAGAAGGCCACAGCTGCCTCAGGGGAAGAGGCCTCAGTTTCCCCAATGGAGACCGCAATTGCTGCCCAGGAGGCCAACATTTCCACCGCGGTCGGCGCCCAGGAGGCCAACAGTTCCACCGCAGTTGGCGCCCAGGAAGCCAACATTTCCACCGTGGTCGGCGCCCAGGAGGCCAGCAGTTCCACCGCGGTCGGCGCTCAAGTGGCGGCGCAAAGAGGAACAACACGAACATAAAGCTGAAGGTATGTCTTGTAGGACGTATTGAAATACAATATCTACAATTGGAATTTACGAGATACGGTTAATTAACTGTGTATTGTATACGGTGAATGAGGAATATAAATTGAGGTTAATAAACCTGAACCATGGAACGCATTACAAATAATCATGTATTTATATTATTTTAACCTTTTTGCAAAATACTATAATGCCCAGCAATTACCTTTCCAGTCTAGACCATTTATACAAAATTCAAGCCATTTCACTTCTAATCACATTCAAAGAAAAGCCCAGTAATTCAACATGGAAGTTAAACAGTTAACTACGGTTTGGCACAAATAATAAAGATAAAACTTTGTGTTCAATGTAAAGTAGGAAGCGATATACAAACAAAATGTATAAATAATGTAATTTAAAGCAGTATAAAATAATATTTTAGTAAGTTACGTTTTTTAATTACCACAATACTGAAAAACTCCTATTGCAATAAACTATTTGGACAAGATCGTGCAGTGGCATGAACGCTATTCACATTTAGAATTGTAATTTGGGAAAAATGCAATATTATTAGCCTTTAAAAACGTGGTTGCTTTTTAATTTATAATATGATACATAAGTAATAAATATAAGATGTTCAAATTATTTATAGTTTGATAGTTTCTTTTTGCTAAATACTGAGTCAAGAGTGTTTTGTTTTAGATAGTTAATGTTTATATCTAGTTAGAATATAAAATGTATGTGTTCTAGAAAATGCCAGTCCGCACACTGTACAGGAGGAAACATCAAACCCCCAAGAAAGAAAAGGTTCCCAGGAAACTGTCAAGGACTGCCGGGAAGCGTCATGCTGTCAGGATGTTCCTGCTAGGCACAACGGTAAGAACTGCAGATATTCCTATCTCGATAGTGCACTAGAACGATATAAATTGTAAATAAAAAATAATCGTTACTTTCTTCTTCAGCGACAAGGTCCTGTTTAGTTGTTATACACTAATCAGTAACGACAACACTAATATCATTAAATGTTATTCATACAGTTACGAACAATACAGTTCGATGTATTTTATTCATTAAATTAAGTGCCTTTTGTTGTAGAACTTTTGAATAAGTGACTTTCAGACACTCGAAATTAGATTTGTTTCCCTAACTAAAAATATTACAATTAGACGCTGGGGGCAAGCAATTAATGTTAATTTGGATGCTTTTTACTATATAGATATTTTACAAAATTTTTATAGGTTATAGTTTGTACTGGTCACTCGGATTAAGGTGTCCTTACGAAAATGTTTGATTCGGTACACATTCACTATCTCTCTCTCTTATTTTACACTCAATTTCTCTTTTTTTAGTTTAATATGTATATTAATTTATTTATTTATGTATTTCCTTTCAACGGAAATAAATCATTCATTAAATACTTTAATCTAGGTATGTAAGATAAATTTAATCAGATTATACTTGTATTTGTTTTGTACTAAATTTGCTTTCTGTAATCTCTTTATACTTTTCCGACCGCTAGACTTTAGTCCAAAAGTCCTGACTATAATTGTATGAGTAAAGTTACTTAAATTATGTATATAAATACATTGGTATGATTTAATGTGTTCGTTAAGTTTATTTATGATTAAATTTAACCATTTTGTTTGTTACAGGTTATCATCATTGAACTTTGGAGAGGGAGCCAAAAGTTTATTTATGTAAAAAAGAATAAAAAATTGGAAAAATCTATAAAAATTAAATATAATTATATAAAAAAAAAAAAACAAAAAACAAAAACAAAAAAAAACATTTCTAAGGCTGCCATTGGAGGTCCAAAGCCCTCATGAGAAAAGCCGATGGGAAATGTAAAGACAAATAGACAAGAAATCAGCAGATTAGAAGAAGCAACGCGGCTAACTTTGGAAATACAACTGCCTCATTTCTGACTCTCTAGTGGCATGGAATGAACTGTTGAACAAACACGTGGTGCGTATATATCAGAACACTACTTAATATTACAAAAAGGTTATTTTGACCTATAGAACTTTACAACCTCTCAACCAATTAAAGGTTCAGATAATTATGCAATACTGAAAATATTTATCTCCAAAAACATTTGTGAATCTATCAATCCAGTAATATTAACTTACACACACACACACACACACACACACACACACACACATATATATATATACACACATATATATATATTATGGTATTCCATCAAAAATTTCCGTCAAGTGTTTATTCATCGCCTGCCTTTCTAAAGATATACAAGCTACATTAAACTTTCCCCATACATGTTCCTCCTACTGGTGTAGTAATAAAGGGGATTCAAGTGTAACAAATGATAGTTAGAATGAACCGCTCAAAAACGTTTCATTTTTGACATTGAGATAATTATTTTTGGTCAGCATTTCCACCATTACTTTTTATAGCTACTAACATTATTTGCAGAGACTTTCCGTTCATTTGACTGTTAATTTATAAATGTTAAAAAATATAATTAATTATAAAACCCCCTATCTATTACAAACGATATGGGGTTTAATACAAAAGTTTAACGGCTATCTAAGGTGTAATTATTTTACACTCTAAAGCAGCACCTAAATATTGATTTTGAGCAACTATGATAGAAGCCTAGGCTGTTTTTATACTGTCACTACCATTTCAAATTGTAAAATGTTTACAATTATAGTTAGAAAGTCCCACGTTGTTTATTTATTCTGCCAATGTTTTTCTAAAGATTTAATTATAGCGTTTATCAAAGTACCTTATATATCCAATTAAATATTCTAGTCAAACACTTGGGTATAATGGCATTGTTTTAAATTAAATTTCTATTATTTATTAAGCCTTCTAAATAATTATATTATTTGTCGCATTTCTTAGTTTACCAAACGAGCTTACTGAATTAGTTACATTGTAAAAGGCGTCCCTGGCCCGGTATCGGTGTACGAACATTATTTGTTTCAACGATCATACATATTTTAAAAACTTTTAAGTAATATATGATCTTAATGTCATTTCAGTATCTTCGTACAATAAAATAACCTGAAAAATCGTAAAGTAGACTTACGTCTTGACCAAATTACGGACAGTTGCAAATATAAACTGACAACTATTCTGCACAACGTAACGAGCATATACAGGCTGCCAGTTGTGCGATCTACGGGAATTGCTGCAGCTAGCACGTACACACAGAGCTTACAGACAATTGCGCTCTCTATCTATAAGCGGCTATATGATCTATAAGCAGCTGGGTGCTACAGTATATACATTAGCAAAAGTATAAGTATAGATTTTAGAGGACTCTCTCTCTATCTTTCTACGACATAAGTTTAAGATAGTATACATGTCTAAATAGAACAGCAATGACCTCATAACACTGCAAATAAATTTTTCTCATGGCCTAACTCCCAAAATCTGTGAAAGTATTTGTGCTGTAGGCTAATTCTGTCGCCATAGTGTAGCTGGGACCCAAATAGCAAAACTGGTGTCTACTTGATTCTCTAGTCAAGAAAGGGACTCTTAAAACTATATGTTGGCTAGCTCTAGTGACTCTATTAATTACTCTAAGATCAAATTGGTAAATAAATTTAGTAATATACAAGATTACTGAATACTTATACAGTTGCTCAAATTTTAATATATTATTTTCTCTAAAAAGGTAGCTCATTTCGTCCATGCGTTTTACATTGTATGTAGTTCTCACAGCATGCCTTTGATTCATAATAACTGATTTTAAACAAGAATTGTAGGCTCCGCCATAATGAATAACTCCAAACCTCATCAGACTTTCAAACCTAGAAAGATAAACATTCATTAATTGGTCACTTCTTACAAAGCCTGGTACAAAAGTGATACAAAACATAAACCTTTCTTAATTTCAGTGATAAAATATTAATTTGGTGGTCCCATTTAAGGCTTTTATCTATATAAATGCCTAGATATTTTACATAGTCAACCACCACAATATTAGTGCAAGCACAATTATAAATACACTGGTGCTTATGACACATTAAATTAAATTCACGTTGTAAGTGATCGTTAGTGAGGTGATAATCATAAAAACTATACACTTAGACTTAGTAGAATTGATCAAAAGTCGGTTTGTTGACAGCCATTGAGAGACCTAATTCCATCTTTTCTAATCTTAAGCTGTAGTGATTGCTTATTGTAAGCAGACCACACTAGTGCAGTGTCATCAGCATAAGCAAACACATTTGAATATATATATATATATATATATATATATATATATATATATATATATATATATATATCTAATTCTAACAAGTCATTGATGTATACAAGGAACATAATAGGACCTAGGACTCCACCTTGAGCTGTGTCAAAGTACAATTCCAATGGATCACTAATATCATGCTAACGTTTAATTTCTTTCCTAGGGGAGAGTGTGTATAATGATATTCTGTACACTTATAAGATTTTATTGTTCAAAGGTAAAGTATTACAGATTTTCCAATATTATAAAAACGTTGAAATTGTTGTAACCAAGCAGAAAACAATAGTTAAATGTTATTCCTTTTGCGTATTTATGTTGAACTAGTTTTTCATGTTGATCTCGCAACACAAAAAGAACCAAAAAATATCTTAAGAATAATAAAAAACTACAAAATAGTTTGTTAACCGCTTAAATTTAAGAGAATCATAATTGTATCAAGAACACTTAAAGTTAGAAATTAATCTAGGTGCTTTCTACACTTCCATTTAAATAAAGATTTTTTGAGTCGTTGAAATAAGGTAATATACTTCCGTTTTACCATCCCCTTCCACTTTAAACTATCACATTCACTAAATAGCTAAGTATCAATTTTCCTAAATGAGAATCAATGTCAGTTTAAACATACAGTACGTGTGAATGTTGATTTAAGCTGCAATTCACAATCCTTTTATTACAGAGTCTCCGATCTAACGCTGTTGCAGACCGTAGTTAAGAGGGCTACTTCGGTCAAAAGAGTCTAAATTTATACAACATTTCGAAATAATCAAATATTTTCAAAACTGTATATCTGTATTCAAAATTATATATATATATATATATATATATATATATATATATATATATATATATATATATATATATATATATATAGAGAGAGAGAGAGAGAGAGAGAGAGAGAGAGAGAGAGAGAAACTGTTGTTTTTCCATAATACTATTTGAACATTTTATATGTAAAGTGTTATCTTGCTCCTGAAATCTTGAACTATGTTCGAATCATGAGCATTGAAAGTTTCCAACGGAGAACGAGAGACGCTGGAGCAACCGAGAATTCTACACATAAAGTAGCTGTGATAGCCATGAGATTACCAACTTTAGTTCCAATTCACCTTCGTCTTAGTCATGACTCCAGATCCCAGGAGTCAAATCTGTAACAGCGTAAGATCCCAGGCGCTGTAATAAGGGGTAGGCGAATTGGAGCTACATGGTGTATACCGCAGTCATCGTGCTAAACCCTCAAAAAGATCCATTTATACGTGTTAGTGTTAACAGCCTATAAAAATATAATGTATAAACTCTAAATACGAATCGTCAAGTTGAATACTTTAAATCAATTTTATGAATTGGAGCATATATACCAAATAAACAGATTTTGAGACCAAATAAACTGAACCAGGCTTCGAACTAAAGACCATTTAGTTTTTAAATATTTTATTCATTGTTTAGAGTAAAAAATAATTTATTTATGTTGTATCATAAATTATGTGTAAACACATAGTAAATTTAGGTTTATAAATAATAAAATGTTCTGTAACCACGATTAATATTACGAGTTTGAAATTTTAATTGTATTCATACACGTAAAAACTAGTGATATTTGGCCTGGTAGTTCTTTAGCAGGTTAAATTCAGTCACAGTCTAGAAAATCCAGAATTCCGTTGGACAACCCTGGTGCAGTGTAATATATAGTCTCTAATTTTCGTGTTATTAAAATCATTCCCTTTTTTAATACTTGCATTTGTGCAAGTTACTTGATTACATTATTAATCCTCTATTTTATATCTAACATTATATTGAAATAAATCATCAAAACATTGACTCAAACCATGCAGGTTGTCCTAAGACAAATTATACTACAGCATTAGTCAAAAATCAAATATAACAATAATGTAATACAGTACAACCCCGATAAGTCGGCCCCCGTTAACCCGGAAGTCCGGCTAACCCGGACAGATTTTCAATAAAAAAATTAAAAAATCAGACAAACATTTCAATAATAAAAACGTAATATGTTTGAGTGGTATAGTATTCGTGAATCTATTTTGCATCAGTATTTGATGGGACTGTAAGACAGTGAGTGTGTGACTCATGGCACACGGAGGCCGAGTGGCGGTCATTGTCCCGGATTCTCGGAAACAATAACAGACGCGTATTTCCCTAAATCCTCTCCCACGCTACCGCCACGCCTGGCCCCTCAGTACCGTTCCTACCTCGCTCTGGAGGTCATGGAGATGCAGTGACCAAACTAAACGAACTAATGGTTTATTTCGAGCGGCAGGCACAAACATCGCCGGCTGAATTGCTTATGTTGAAGAGACTGCGGGATCGCACAGCACGCAAGCGGCAGACGACATTGGCACAACCAAAGCTGACTGAGTTTTTTACCAGGAAATGAACAGTTATAAATGTACTGTAAGGATTAATAATAATTAAATGTGCATATGTTTGATGTTTTTACAATTAATTATAATGGGGTTTATCTATAAGTATACCGTATTTTATTAATTCTTCGGCTAACCCGGATTTTCGTTAACCCGGATCGACCGCGGTCCCGATTAATCCGACTTATCGAGGTTCCACTGTATACCCTAAAGTTTCTTTTCTGGGTGGTTTATATCCTCCAGTTGAACCTACTTTGGGTATAGCAAAAACCGACCTGTGACCTATATCTGAGCAAACCCTATGGGTATCCCTATGAATGTAAGGGAGTATTTTGCCGATGACTATTGCTAGGGACGTCATATAGAATTAAAATTCATGTCGTTGCGTTTCTATTTACAATTACATGTCACAAGAGAGAGGTTGCAATTTGGAAAGTTTAAGTTAACCCCAGTCTACCTGTCCTTTAAAATGGGAGGGGGAGTTTTTGTATCCTAAAAAATCAATAACATTATTTTAATAAGTATTATGAATATTGTACATCGATATGTTAATTTGTTTGGAATATATACATATGTATTAGGACTTATATATCCTATTATATACACATATATATATATACACACACACATATATATATATATATATATATATATATATATTTATTAGGTGGACAATATTCATTATATTGTCCATTTCAAGTTATAGATGAAGTCTATGGCGAAATTAATTTGAAACTGGAGCGATCAAACTTTACTCTATCAGCAAATTAGAGACATAGTTAATTTAAAACAGTCTTTGACATAGTTATATATAAAATAAAGAGTGATACAGTGAGGGTTTTCATAACTTTATTTTGAACATATATTTTAAGTTTTATTATTAATGAAACTAAAGTTATGCATTAATAATTTTTCCTAATTTACGTAACACAAAATGGCCAACAACTATCATGACCAATCCTTTAATACAAGAGAGACTACAACAGTTAAAATAAATATAATTTCTACAGTTTTAATATTTATTTTCACTTGTTAATTTTAAGCTATTATAAAAACAGCTAATTTCAATCATTTTAATACCGTATTAAAACAATCCCTACGTTTAAGTTCGGTAGTGACGTTATGTGTAACGCTGGACGGCCCAGCCGTGGACACACAGAGAATAAGTTCGGTAGTGAAGTCATGTGTAACGCTGGACGGCCCAGCCGTGGACACACAGATAATAAGTTCGGTAGTGAAGTCATGTGTAACGCTGGACGGCCCAGCCGTGGACACACAGAGAAGTGTAAGTTCGGTAGTGACGTCATGTGTAACGCTGACCGGCACTGCCGTGGACACGCAGAGAATAAGTTCGGTAGTGAAGTCATGTGTAACGCTGGACGGCCCAGCCGTGGACACACAGATAATAAGTTCGGTAGTGAAGTCATGTGTAACGCTGGATGGCCCAGCCGTGGACACACAGAGAAGTGTAAGTTCGTTAGTGACGTCATGTGTAACGCTGGACGGCCCAGCCGTGGACACACAGAGAATAAGTTCGGTAGTGAAGTCATGTGTAACGCTGGACGGCCCAGCCGTGGACACACAGATAATAAGTTCGGTAGTGAAGTCATGTGTAACGCTGGACGGCCCAGCCGTGGACACACAGAGAAGTGTAAGTTCGGTAGTGACGTCATGTGTAACGCTGGCCGGCACTACCGTGGTCACGCAGAGAAGTGTAAGTAGAGCGAAGGCTACGAACATAATGTTGACAGTCGTACCTCAATTGTGGTGTCGAGTAAACTGACGAAAGGGAGATGTTAAAATTATATCATATCAGTTTCCAGATATCACTGAGTAACTGATTATACTGTTCTTTAAATATTACTGAGGCAAAGCATAAAATCTACTTTATTCTAAAATAGCTAAGGGCCAGAAATTTTGAAAATATGATTATCATTAATGTATTTAAGTAAGACTCGTGATTCATACAATTGTACATTTTGTGCACGTACATGCTATCTAATAAAATAAAATAGTTTATTTGCAGTTAAAAATACACATTGCATAACAAACGTCAATTTCCATAACTAAAAATTAATTTTATTTATCCCACATCATGGCCACGTTCAAACTTCCAAACTTCAAACCCCATTCATTACATGTTTATTACGCCCGCTTTTGGCGCTGGAGTAGGTTCCCTCATCGCGTGGTCTCCCAGTTGAATGTCAGAAACTCATCAAAACTGTCAAAATCGTTCGGCGCCAGGCAGAGGTTGATACGAGTTTATAACACATTGGGCGTTGAGGCATTTTTAATTGGGTTTGGCAATCTGTTTATAAAATAAACTTCTGTCTGCAAAGGTGGAATGAAACCTCCACGGCGGTTTATGAAACCGCCTTCTGCCGGTTTATGAAGACGGTTGTTCATAAACCGCCGTTTTTTGCATTCTCTGAACCATAGTTATCTCTGCCCCTTGCCTCATATTCATGTATGTCTCGTCCTCAGGTTAGGGCACATTTAGACAAACAATATAAGGTTGTTTCTAAGATGTAGATACATGGCAAAGTCAACAGTTGCAAATTTTTAAACGCTGTCCAGTACGACTCTCTGAATTTCAAATTAGCGATAATGCGAATTGCTTTTCTTGTAATTTGAAAACTCTCATAATATGGTTCTTTGCACAAGCTCACAAAACAATTCCATACGAAAGGTGTGGATAAATTAAGCCGTAGTACGCCGTAATCTGTACCTGATTCGGGCAATATTTGCCAAACATCTTAAGACATAAACTCCTAAGGATAATTTTGGTAAAAACATGATCAGTATGATTTTTTCCTTGTCCACCCTCGATCAAGGTGTATTCCAAGGAAGTTTGAGGAATAGACTTACTCCAATAATGTATCTGCAACCATAATAGATAGACGTCTTTCAATGTCTGTAGAGCGCATTGAAAAGTTTAGGAAATTTGATTTTGATGAGTTTATTTAAAGATTTAGTCTATTGAAATGGTGGAAACTGTTGTTATGGTTAACAAAGGCCTATATTAATAAATTTTGTTTTGTGCTTCCTCTAAAACAGAGTCGTGTCATCTGCGTACTACATAAGCTTTCCATGCATGATAGCGATGATGCATTGTCATTAAAATATATTAGGAAAAGAGTTGGACTGATTATTGATCCCTAGGGAACTCCATAGCTCAGTGCAGTACGTTTTAAAATTTTGACGACCTGTGTTATATGGTTTAGGAATGACCTAATCCATGGAAGTGGCACGCATCGAATGCCGTGGGATTCTAATATGTAAAGCAGTGTTTTGTGGTCAAGACAGTCAAATGCTTTAAAAAAGGTAAAGAAATGCATGTAATGTGTGATAATGGCCTTCAATTACCTGTACAACCATATCGATAAGATTCACTAAAGCTTCAATTGTCGACTTTCTCTTTCTGAAACCAATTGGTCTTCTAATAGCTGGTTGTGCTTTGTTCAAAAATGTAGCATTCTTAAAAAAAGGGTTTTCGAAAATTTTGCTCAATACAGGCAAAATAGAGACAGGCCAATATTTATTTACTAAATTGGAGTTATCTTTCTTATACATTGATGCAATTTTGCTACTTTTAGGAGAGAGGGAAAGACTCCTGCTTGAAAGATAGATTAACTAATTTGGTCAGTTATTTTGAGCATTTTTATAAGCCACATTGACATCAAATTACTGTCATTAGAATTTTGTTTGGATGTTTTAGAATTATTTTATAAATAATACATATTAATCTTTTATTAATACAGGAGGCAGCGCCAACGAGGTTGCTAGGATCTGTCTACATCTGGGGGTTCCTTGTGGAAGTGACGAACGAGGTTCTCGCCCACCAGCAACAGATGCAAAAAATCTATTAAACTTGCTAGCGAATTCTGAGGCATCACTCACAAGTCTATCCCCTATTTTGACATTTATTTCATTATTATTGCAACTTTTGTTGCTTATAAAATCCCAGACAGTTTTGGAAATATTTTTGGAAAAAAGTAATTTAGAACCATAATATGCTTTCGCAGCAATGATCACTTTTTTATAAGTTATTTTGTAAACTCGACAAAAGGCTTGAATGACAATTTCTAAAAAAAAAAGTTTTCCCTTGAAACAAGGATAAATGTTGTAATCCAAGTATTGTTTGTCTTTTTTGCACAAATTTTAACAGATTTAGTAGGACAGCAAGTATTGAAATAGAAGTTTAAGTATTCATTAAAAGTTTTAAACTGGTATTCTACCGGTTGTGTCTGATTTAGAAAATCCCCTTCCTTTGGAAAGGGAGGAATTGATGAGAGCAATATATTCTGGCCTTGTGTCTCTTATTGTTTTTATTATTTTCAGATCCTCTTTGATTTTTTTGTTTACCTCTGATCGTAGCCTCTTGGCCATAGTGGTCAGAGATTGATGTATTTACGACAGTCACTGCGACATCAGAGATATTAGTAATAATATTGTTAGTAGGCGATTTTGTGTTAGCAAGTACTCTCGTTGGAGATTTCCTTAACAATTCATGAAAAAATTACCTTAGTAAATCGATTGAACGCTTGGTAGATGGGTGATTGCTGTTTATTGCATCAATATTAAAATCGCCCATCATAGTGTAATTTAATTTTTTACCCAGGTCCTTTTGTGAAACTTCCAAATTATAAAATAAAACGTCTTCATTTCTTCCAGGAGACCTGTATATGCCTATAACTACTAATTTTGATTTCTTTGTTTCAAGTTTGACCCCGACTGCTTCAACCTTTTTTCAGACATTTATTTGATTTTAAAATTTGTGAAGATACAATTTTGTTTCATGGAAAATGCACCACCGTGTACCTTGGAGATCTGTCTGCAATAAGCGATTGCCAATTTATAATTTTGAATTTGGGACAGACCAATATTTTTGCTGTGGAAACCCTTCTCGGTTACAACGAGAATATCTGTTTTCAGGTCTTTAGCCATATTTTGAAGTTTTACCATAAGTTTTTCCATTATTTTAGTTGCTAATTAGGCATTTTTATGAAGCGGTCGTAATGAATCATTGTATATTTGTTGTTTGCACCGATTTAAATTGGCTAACTTAGTCCTTTTCCGAAAAGTGGGCTCTCTTAAAAAAGCCGATTGCGAGTCAGTCTATCGTATAATTGGCTATGTCTTCTCGAAGGGTTCTGTGGCACCAGCAAGACTCTCGACTCCGGATAGTATCGAAGCAGCTTGACCTACGTTAACTCCCGTGTCACGCGGCTGCAGCAGATTCGGACTTATCGGCACAGTCCAGCACAGGGTATTTCCTCACAGCTCCAGCGTACGAAATGGGCTGGAGTCTTCTAGAGCACTGGTGCTGAGGAGTGACAGCAGCTGTGTCCTGGCTAATGGTGGGAGAGGAGGTGACTGTTGGAATCGCCATGTCTGATGTACCAGCTGCCTTGAGAGGACTGTCCGATGCAACCCTTACAATCATTCCAGTTAGCAGCCGCTTGCCCCTCATTGTCAGATGTGACCGTGCCTCGTGCAGAACTTTCGGCCGATTCCCCCCAAATTTAGCACTCTAGCATATGGGGCAGCCAGTTCCTCGATGTAAGATTTCACGAGGGCGGTCTCATCGTGGACAGGAAGGTCTGGGTAAAGATAATAGCGGTGCGGCAGGGTGTCTACGACGAACTTGGCATCGGCTTGCCGGGCTGCTATAAATCCTTCTAGGTTACGGTTTATATAATTCTCTGCGCACCGACTGCCAAATCATTTGTGCCGGCAATCAGCACCTCACAGCGAGGTCCAGGTCCAGGGGATGACGGGTTCAGCTTGATGATGTCCAGCAGTCGGGCACCAGGCATGCACACGCCGCCAATCGAGGTCGCAGAGTCGGTCAACTCGCGCGCAAGTCCCATTATATGCCGGGTGTGACTGTCGCCACTGACAATAATTGTGTTACTGTGGGGAATGGATGTTTTAAAGTAATTTTTTAAAGTTTTTAATTTTGTGTATTCATTCACTTCTATATTATTTAGTTATTATTTTAGTCACATTTTCTCCGGTTGATTTGTGGGCTGGTAGACTTGTTAATTTAGTTTGGTGATAACAATGACGATTTCTTTTAAATAGTCCTTTATTTTAACATATGGCCACATCTGAGAACATCTAGACACCATGCACTCACAAGTATGCAGTTATTTTTGATGCACTGGTTTCTTCTAATACTTCTATCGTGGTTTTAAATTTACTTAGAAGCTCAGTACTGTCTGAACACCTGCACACCACAGTAGAAGCAGTTTTTTGTGACAGGTCGCACTGTACACCAAAGTCTACCGAGGCAGACTCGGAATCCAACTCTCGATAAAAATAACTATCTACGTAGAAAAATAACTACCACAGGCACAGATTATTTTCCTACGTTATAGTTTGCTATGATATCAATAATTACAAACTAAATTAACACTTTATTTTCAAACAAAACTTAAATTTTTCTTAACCGGTTTCTTTGGTTTATTATATTTCTGAACGTATTATACAACTTTACAACCGACCAAAGATATGTGTTTCAGTTATAAATACTGAAGAGAACTTAGTTGAACGTTGTTCTACACAATTATAAATCATTAGGGAAACACTTTAATATTAGTAAATTTTTCCACATTACAATTCACCTAGTACGCATTAATAACCTATAAAATGTCTGTTGTATTAATTTTTCATCTATACTAGATCTCATAAAGTATTAATTTCCCTCTTCACGGTAAGGGATGTGAAGACTAAGAAGGTAACATATTTTCTAGATTAATGTTTTAATCTCGATGTATGATAAACCTCATGTGTAACATGCTACGATGTAGTTAGTACTCACAATAAAAAAAATATGTATGGTCATAATTCTTACAGAAATAATAAAATTTAAACTTATTCGTATCGATGATTTTTAATATACACTGATCTTCAACGGTGCAAAATCGTGTGCATGCTTATATTTCTTTCAACGAAAATATTTTGATTTTAGGTCCAAAAATGAAGTTTTGAGTTTTGTTCCACACGATAAATCATAGATTATTAATTACGCCTGTCCACTACACTACCCGATTCGTATAATCTTGCCATAGACTTCAGCTTAATTTGATAATACAGTAGGTAGTATACCGTATAGGATATATATTACACACATATATTTTATAACAAACAACCAGGGATGAAATAATTAAAACTTTGTTCATATAAGGATTTTAAATTCCAAATTGAAAAGTAAGTTCTAAATCTATTAAAGTTCAGAGGATTTCTCAGTACTCTTTAACATTTTCTTAAACATGTAACCTGTAGATTCATTGTTATTTCCTTACTGTTGCTCCTACTTGCACTGCTGACATATTTCAAATCAAGGCTTCTTTAGACTTTTAATTCGGAAATTTACATGAGAATAATTTTTCATTATTTGACAAAATTTGAAGGATTTTAGGTTACTCAGATTTATGTATTTATTAAGCAGTATTGGATTTTATATGACTCGCATACCATTTATTTCCCTCGTCGTTTTTACCAGTGGTACAGTTACTCACCTTGCCCACAGCCGTTGCTATCACATAATATATCTTTTTGAGTATATATAAAGTAAAGTGTTTAACAATTATACCCGGTATATCTTCAGCTCTCTTTAAGCACAGAATCAGTGTTTGATTCACCTCCCCAGTCCGTGTGCACACAGATAATAGTATAACATTCTGATGGCCATGCCCACAGACGTTGCTATCACATAATATATCTTTCTGAGAATATATAAAGTAAAGAGTTTTAACAATTATACCCGGTATAACTTCAGCTCTCTTTAAGCACAGAATCAGTGTTTGATTCACCTCCCCAGTCCGTGTGCATACAGATAATAGTATAACATTCTGATGGCCATGCCCACAGACGTTGCTATCACATAATATATCTTTCTGAGAATATATAAAGTAAAGAGTTTTAACAATTATACCCGGTATATCTTCAGCTCCCTTTAAGCACAGAATCAGTGCTTCACCTCCCCAGTCCGTGTGCAAACAGATAACAGTATAACATTATGTTGGCCAAGTAAGCAAATAAAATAATATTCTTGTGTCAATGTCGGTTTCGTGTCGGAGTGCTGTAATACAACTACTCTGAAGTGGGAGTTTTGGAAGATTTCAAGCGATTAGGTTTAACTGTATCGGCTATTTTCATTCCATATCGCCTATTACGTAAATATTATTTCTTCTTCTTTTAAGGGGTGACTTACAGCCAATCCAAAAGGGTTCAAGGCCTGTTGCGTACCCCGGAAGTAGGAATAAAGTCCTAATAGTATTACAAGTCACTAGAAACATCAGACCAGGTCTTCATGAAGAAACTTATTCTTGGTCCAAACACTATAAATTGTAAATCGGGTTTTACCTAGCATGTAGCAGCCGGAATGTAGAGCTGCGCAGTTATGTCGTGCTAATGTATAGCATACAGAATGTATTATCTCCATACTTAACCAATATAAGCAGATGATTCCTCGGATATCCAGTCCTTGTGTTTTAGGCCCAATATCCAAACAGAGAAACATTTATCAGATCATGTTGAAAATAACAGGGAAAATTGAATAAAAGGCGCTTAGATATAATAGCTGAAGATACCGTTAATGTTGTTATTTGTATCCTTGTCGTTAACTATTCCCTTACTTTTCTTATTGTGTAGGCTATTTTTAAATAACTGTCAAGTTGATCATAGAGTATAGGTTGTAGAATAAAAATATGATACAACAGATTTTTATTTTAGCCTTTCCACTGGATAGTCACTGTCAATATAGGTTTATACGTACAAGGCTTAGTTACCAATCCAAAAACTAATATTTCACTTACGCATTTCGATGTAAAACCACCATTGTCAGTACAACAAGTATTGAGTTATTTCAGCACTGTGCGTAGTCACAATTTAAATAAAATAGAAGACTGAACACAAAAGAGTTTGCTCATACGAACACACGGATATTTTAAATCAATTGGTTGCTGTACCGGTACGGTTCGGGAGTTTATAGGTACGAGACTAAAACTACAGGGTACTATTTTATCGTGACCCATATAATCACTGTCGTTATCAGCTGAGCAAGGGTCAATTTATCAAGATTTATATTTTTTCTGTTGTATTATTGTGTTAAATATGGTGTACGTCTTGAGTGAAGTGTAGCTTTTCATTCAACACGTAGTATTTTGTTTCATCAATTTTCGAATTCTAGAGTATCTAAAATTTTCTTTCCATCATATTTAATTTCCTACCGTCCTTTACCGTCCTTTAGCAGTGTTCTAAAGTGTGACTGTATTCCAAAATGTTTAAAGTATGTTATTATGGTGATATTTTTCATTATGGGCTCTGAGGTTTTTATAAGTTTCTCCTCCGTATTTTTAAGATAACCATTGACAAATATAACATGGTTTTACTGTTTTATGTTTTTATTTATTTAACAGGACAACTAACAAGTGACGTTATGGTGGTAGATGGAAGAATGTAACTTTTGAAAGGTAATGGGATATAATAAATTCAAAACTGTTGTTCACTTCCTTCACTATATATTCAAGAAAATTATTCTATTTGAACCTTTTGCTTTTAGTGTGAGGTGTAAGTACAGGTGCGATGTCATTTAAGTAATTGAGGATTATAGTTTTGAAAATTTTGATTAGTCGTCTACCAGAATAATTAAAAATTTAGTGTCATATTTTAATGAGCAAAAAAGGCAATTGATTTTAATTGTAGTTAATACAAACATTACTGGGCAGTATGGAAACCTAATACGTATAAACACTAACATTGCTGACATGAATCCTAAAAGAACGGTTTTCGTAGTAGTCGACTACTAAAGAAATTTGTAATACTCTTGGAATAAAGAGTGTAGATACATCAGTTTGGAAGTTAACCAAACACTATCCAGCAGAGTTCCAGCAATGGGAGTTGCTGACGAAATAAATTGTAGCGGAAAATTACAATGGCTAGCGTATTGGCGTTTTGGCGCATTTTAACCAAAACATCAAATTTGAAAATACATAATTATAAAACTAGCAGTCCTGTTAAGACCAAGATTTTATGCAAGATAGGTCTGAACAGAATACCAAATAATGTTTATCACAGCTGATGGATTTAGCCTTCTGATTAATACCTAGAACTGCAGTAAGAATGTTCTCATAATTACATCGAACCTGAGTCATGTCGTTCTTTACACACGATGTTATGATTGTTAGGCACGTTTCCATATTTAAAAATTCTTATCTGTATTCAAAAAAACCTAATCTCTCACTGCCTTATTAATGATTTCCTTCGCTCACGAACAGAAATATGTGAGTGTATTAGTCCACTTGGAGTGAACAGAAGATAAATAACTTTAAAATCACTACAATCTAAACAGAGTTTATGTTACGTGTAAAAGTTCTATTCACTCAATTAAAATATCATGAATCTGAAGGCAATAAAAAGCCGAACACCCGATCTCAAAACATTCTCCCCAGCCAAAGGAACAGCTCAGTACTGTCCCGGAATTTCCAAGACGATAATATTACTGCTTAACAGAATTAGGTGCAGTAAAATCATTTAAACATGAGTTCTGATCGTATAAACTGATGTTTAGTTTATAACTCCATTCTCTATCCATCCAAAAAATACAATTTTAAATTTGTAACCTAAAATTGTTAGTATTATTAATTACTTATTAGTACTTATTGATTCAAAAATAAAAAAAATCACTAAATCTTTATTACAAATCGTGGTATAAGCATACTTCACGACTTGTCCATACAGTAGTGATGACCCCATGTTATTAACATATATGAGAAACTGAGTTGGACTGAGAAGTGTTCCCTGAGAACCCTGTAGATCAACTGAATTGAATTTGAAAACTGATTTGAAATTTGGAAAACTTGAGTTCTGTCGCTTTGAAATGATCTAAGCCCTACACGTTTGGTACGCCTCGGATGCCATGTGCTTCAAGTTTCTCGAGAAAATTTACGTGGTCAACACAGTCAAATGCCTTTGATAAATCGAGAAAGACACCTAGGGTGGTATTTAGATTTTATAATTCATTAACAACCAGGTCGATCAGACTCACAGCATATTTAGTCGATTTACCTTAACTGTTTATCTGATAGTTTCCTATGTTTATCCAAATACTGCAGCATATTTTCCAAAAATATTTTTTCAAACTTTTGTTCAAAACTAGAAAAATTGAGACATACCTGTAGTTTTTTGTGGAACTGGGATCGTCCTTTTCTACAATTGCACTTATTTTCGCCGTTTTAAGGAGTGAGGGAAAAACTTCTTATCGAAAAGATAAATTAATAAGTTGAATTAAAAATCTCAAAATATGCTTAAAGCATTTTTTATGAGGCAAACTGACACCAAGTTAAAATCATTTTAGCTTTTGGCTGGGACCTGCTGTATAATGCGATCGACCTTTTCTTCAATGACAGGGGCCAATGCCATTGAGTATACTGGACTCTGTCTTCACGTAGGAGTTACCTGAGTCTGTAATCGTCGAGGATTTAGCTCACAAGCCACAGACGCGAAAAATCTGGTAAACACATTTGCCCCCTCATTTGCATTATCCACAAGATTGTCCCCGGTTATGATTTAAATACAATTACAATGGTTTTATTTATTTTTGATGATGGCCTAAACAGTTTTAGAAAAATCTTTTAAAGAAATTATTGATTTTGAGACATAATATGTTTTCACTGGTTTGATAACTCCCGAGGATGTATGTCCAGGCTAATTCGACCTACAGCCAGTACCTAGTTCAGTTGATGGTTTGCCTGGCTCTAGATATTGCTCAGCCCTCATCAGAATTTCGACCAACAGTTTGGCCAGTATCTTCTTACCAGTTGCATACCATGACTGGTGAACCATCGTTTTCCGATGGCATTGAAATCTATAAGTTGAACTCCCTCGTATATGATGCACAGCTCTGAATGAACTTGCGCTCTGAATGAACGAGTTTGCGAGGCCAGTATGCTAGTTGATAGGATTGTCTGGCGACAGGTCCTGGCGATAGACACGGTCGAGACAACACGGACGAGATATAGCGAGCGTTGATGCGCTGTTCCAAGAGCTCGAGTATGCTGCTGCTATCAACATCATCAATGTCGTTCGCACCACAATCAAGACGCCGCAGCTGTCTGGAGGATGGGTTGCTAAAATTGATTTGTGATAGCTTCTTGGCTTACAGATACCACTTACCTCGTCTCTGCCGCTATTCAACGTTGAACCAAGCCACCAAGGTGTCGAACGCGGCACTCCCGTGACATCTCTCGTGATGTCAATCTTCTTGGATTTAAGTTGGCGTGTATTACTCGGTTTCTGGTACAAGGAAGTTGCTGAGGATTTCTTTCATATCGCTTTGCGGTAGGACACTGATATTTGTATGATATTTTGTTGCGGGCATTTTTTTTCATTTATTTAGATGCAGGCGTTGGATTGATTTTTATTCTTAATTAGATAGAATAGTGGCCTTTCTGTTTGTTTTTGTTTCAAACTGCCGCTCAGCCCTCCTTACTCATATCCCTATCACTCTCCCACTTTGCTTTTTCTTCACATGTCTGAAACTTATCAGTTCAGCTTCAAGAACCACAATAGTTTATTTTTAAGTTTGTAACGAGGTTCCGGTATTCAGCACAGCTCGGGTCTCAACAGGTGGTGGAAGGAGACAGAAGCAGGTCATATTGAGTGACACGGTCAGTAGGCTGCACCGGCAGTAGAGCAGTCAGCGTGGGTGGGAGCGAGATTCTCTGGTAGCAGAGAGGCAAGTCACACTGGACACCGCTTGTCACGGGGTGGTGTATTCATGACGAAGATCTCGTCCGTGTACTGGAGTAAGCAAGTAACTGAGTCAATCGTATGGTTCAGCTACTTCTCATACAAATTCTAAGAGATTCATTGTCCTGCTTTAGTCAGGTAATCTACATTATTAAAACATCCAATACTATTGGAGGGGTGGGTGACATCTGGTTTGAGTGAAGTATACGCCGCGGTTTTAATAAAACTATTTGGCTACGTTTCTAGTCATAATAATAAGTTATGAGAAAATGAATTTGTTTATCTCAAGGGCAAGTCAAAATTAATGAAACTATCGCCGCCTTCACGCATTGAAAGAATCAAAGGGGTTCTGAAGAGTATTTCATAAGAATTTGAGTGACCAAGAATATTTCTAATGCTTTTGACTGATCTCTTACCTTCGTGGATACGTTTGGGAAAATTGGTTAATGCACAAGTATTTGAGTTCCTATCTAGTGAAAAGTGAATTATTGTATGTTGAAATCGGGTTTTCAGTCAGGAATCGATTCTTGACCCTTTATTGCATGGTTTATCCAATCTGCATAGAAATCTCAACTCCTCACAGTGAGATACTTTTATACGTGACAATACTATTATTAGTTTTTTGTAAAACATTTTTGGCATCGGCACAAATTTTGTATATTTAAAAAACCTCAAATTTTAATATACAATATAATAAAACTGTTTAAAATGCAGTCGTAACTGGTGGTGCAACCGTTCTAGTGCAAGGGCGGTAGCGACCGGGGTGACAAGCGTGCGGAAGAGAAGGGGAGGAGGAAATGGAAATAAATAATAGTCAAAATGATAATGGAATTCTTGCATTTTACACTTTCTCATACTGATTAAAATTATCTGTACTTATTTAACATCCAGAACCTTGATAGCTATGTAATCTATAATTTGTATTTCATAATGACATAGTAATTTAATAATTTGGCTTTGGTTGGTGCGCTTGGGAGGTTACCAATGTTAAAGTGTAAGTTTGTTTATGACAAGGGAAGCCATGAGATATAGTGGTATTTGTAATTACAGCCATGCTACCCGTTCAAATTGAATAAAATCACTCAAATTTCCTTTTGAATTTAAGTGGATATATGAATAGATAAAAAATATGTAGTAGTTACAACCACTTATACTAGGGCATGAATTCATATTGTAGCGGTCCCAGTTTGCTCAGTCTAGGGGGTGGGAAGGGAGGTGTGGTTTTCACAAGTTAACGGCGTAGTAGAGTTAACTGTTAACGGTACTATCCGAGGGCGCCACCTTGTTTCCAGTAGTAGTTTGGTAGTAGGACGGAGTCAGAACAAGGAAAAGACCGTTACTGAATGATGTTGTAAAATTAATGACCTTGTAACTAACCAAAGTAAGAGTGGGTTAAGTACTATGAAAATCTAAGAAAAGTAAATGGATGTAAGAAAGCTAAACTCATTCAATGTAAATCATTAAGTTTAGAAAAATTCTAAGAGCCTGTTTGTTTGGCTTAAATCTCTAATCACTTAATACTCATTCTGCCAGATATGACAAGTTAACACAGGCTGATAATGAAAACCCAAACGAGTTTGAAAGAGCCTTTTTTTATTGCAAAAAGAAACATTTATCTAATGAAATATTTATTAAAATTTATGTAATTTTACATTTCATATAATGGAAAAAGGTTTGATTACCATTTCTGTATTTGGATCACAACAGTCTGAGGGTACAGGTAACCCTTAGATTTAACAACACAATATACCCTAAACACCAGTAAATATACACTAAACAACATTAACTTGGCCGGCCACTAGTACTTCTGGTATTTTTACCCATAGATATCAATCAAACAATACTTACATAAACGAGACATATATTTACACAAAGCACATTAAACATCAATATTATCCAATAAAAAAATATATTTATAAGTAATTATTCAACTACGCAATGCGCTGAAGTTCTTGCAGGTAACCGCAGTGATGTCGAGCACAGCAATGTCCTTTGTATAGTGAAAATATTTCATAAATTTCACCAAGTCCGAGGTAAAGTCAATTTCACTGGAGGCAAGTTAGTTAGCCTAGGCATATAAATTACTGGTACCAATTTAATCATTATTTTGAGGTAATCCGTCAATTGGTCGGTATAACAATAAAAGTTCTACTTATCAGTACGTAGATCACAACCATACGCCTCCGTAAGGCTCACGGTCAAGGAGGAAGGCGCAGTAGAGGTACGGCACGGGCACTGGGTGGCTAGTGGTACGCAGACCTATGTGGAGGCACACAAACCGCTCCCGAACAAATCCCTGAGCACAATTCAGACAATAGAATCTACAAAAATATTTGACACTAAAAGATGTATAATAGTTGCTTCAGAATAGCACGTATAAAATTTTATGTTAACAATAATAATAATGAAACCTAAATATTCCGTGAAATAATCTTATCATTAAGTATTTTGAGAGATATATAATCGGTTTTTGTAATGTAAATTTAACCAACAATTAACTATTAATCAATTACTCAATCTACATAATAAATATAATGAGATATAGTTAATTAAATTCCAACAATAAATTATTAACTAAAATAAGCTTTAAAAAAAATTCACTTGAAAAAACATATTTTCATATTTTTTTTCCTATTCTACAAATGTCTTTTCTTACTTACATTTTGACAAAGCACGTAGCATAAGTTACCAAAATTTATTATCCTGAATTTACAAACAACAACAAAAAACAAAACAGACTAAAGGATAATTTTTAACTTATAGGCCACACAACACTATTTATTACCTAAAGTACATTTTGTTGTAATATCAAATGCATTATTTAAAATAAAAGTTCTAACCATTGTAACAACATATGTTTGGATCTAAGAAAATATGAACCATTAAAACACTATGATAATATTTACAATCTGAAAGGATTTATATTTATGAGTACAACTTACAAATTGATAAAGGCTCAAGTAATTTCTGCTTCTTAATTTCAATAATATATTTACTCTGGTTGGTTGAGAAAAGAAAAATTAATTCCACGTATCTGGATTCAAAAGTATTTATAATTTCTTGGTAGCACACATTATTTGACTTAAAAGAATATTAAAATACCTCACCTTGGCAACAATCCAGTAATGGGCCAGGAAGGGAGCAATGTAGGTAAAGGCATTATAGATAACCTCGTGGAGACTCAATTTCCAACTGAACAATCTTCAAACTATCGCCATGAGAGAGAGAGAGGTTAAGCCTCGTGAAGCCTGTCAGTAAGCAACAAAGTCCAACAGGAAGTAGGAGTCAATTGTTGTTTGGCCAGCTGGAGCTGCAGCTTGTTTAATAGCCAGCTGATAAGGAGTTTCCAGGTTGATCAGGCCTGTCTGCCAAAGTTAATAAAATCTAACTCTTACTCTCTGTTACCAAATTTAAGGTTCACAAAAAAAATGTTACAATATCCAATAGTTATAGATGAGGAATTTTTCCTTACATGACTTAACCTCCTTTCCCTAAATTTGAATTATCCTGCATAAACTAGTCCAAGTCTGTATTCTATTCTATCTTCAAGTCTAAAGCAATCTATCCATCTTCATCGGTTTTTCTGTATGGGACACAGGTATCATTTTATATTTCTCCGATTCGTTCTTAAGCATTATCGTTGGTCAAAATTACAAGCATTACTCAATCCTACCTGTCCCTGATCTGATATTTGCTATAGTAAAATCTTCACCACGTAACTAAGAAACTTAAGATTAATGCAGGAAAAATAAACGAAATATTAATTAATCTATACCACAATTAAACATTCAATGAATCTTCATATTAATTGGTAAAACTTACTTTATAATGGTAATTTTGAAAAGGAAGGTGAAAGAAAATTTGTATTAGCAAAGTGTTAACATAAAACTAGTTAAACAATCTATGAAGTCAGTCAAATAAATGGAAGAGTGATACAGCATTAAAGAAATGCGGAATTTATTTTACTAATCATTATTACTTCAGATTTTAATATTTTAAACCAACTTCAACCAATCAAATTATCACTGAATTTGAATAAGTTTTTATATTTCAATTTTAAAAAGAAAAGCAATGTGTTCATTAAATAGTAGATATCTCTTATTTGTTCCTAATGGACATTTTGTCGAACTTTGAAAATATTAAGATAAGAGTATTAATATATAATTTTCAATAAGCGAATGTTATTAGTAGTTCCAGATCTTTGTTACTGCAAGAAAAACCATACAATTGTTTTGAAACCTTTTGCTAGATGGTAGATATGGTTGTTAATATTTTAAAGAAAATTGATGACATAGACATATAAAGAACATCGTTAAAAATACTCAGCGTTTGGAGACCTTTAAATTAATTTTAACAGGACCCAGTTATAGATTAAAAATGTTTCTAAAACTTTTTTTACATTCCTAAAAGTGTCATTCTTTGGATGACATGAAATTAATTTCGTGTAAAAAATGTGGGGTTGGAGTTGATAAGAAGATTATATTTCAATTCGTTTGGACGATACAACAAGTGGCCTAGGTGGTCTGATAGGTACACCTTATATATATATATATATATATATATATATATATATATATATATATATAAGACTCCACTTGAATGATTTACTATCAGAATGCTGTCAACTAGCCGCTCACTGATACGAATTTTAGGAACTGACAAAGTTTGTGCGTTACAAAATTTATAAGCGTGGAAGAATCCCCAATCGTGTTTGATTATTTGTTTAATATTTAGGAATTGATTATCAAGTGTTAAAGTGTGTCTGGCCACATCGGTAGAGTATGCAATACAGTGAACATTTGAGAATATGTGAAGTCAAGATAGTTTATAAATAATTACACAAGTACAGTATAAGAACCGATAGCTCTTAATATAGAGTGTCAGTGAGAAAACGTCGCCTGTCACAAAAAGCGATTTTTACCATCCGTTTCTGGCATAAACACGTGGTGTTAAGAGTTGTTTTACTATGTCTATCCAAGCAATGTTCCTAAATGAAATCATACACCGAATGTAAGCGCAATGTTTATTTATATCGTTTGCATTGAGAACATCACTCAGCTGTCTAAACGCAGAAATTAGGAGACATAGTTACTTAGTTAGATGTTCTATATAACCTGTCTTAAGTCAATATTTGTTTTATAATCTATGCCTTTGCAAGTCCATTATTAATTATGGGTTACTCCACAACTGTGAGTAGTCAAATTTTGAAAATTTAAGTCGTAATAGAGGAAAGAATTAAGTTTTGATATATTGAGCGTTAATTCCATTTGATTTTGCGTTCATTCAATATCCAATATCAAAGTAAATTTTAGCTTTCCTTCCTACTTCTAACGAGTTATTAATACGTAAATATATTACCATGTCATCTTGAAATACTAAACTCTGTCCGTTTAAACTTATTTTCGAAATGTTTTATATATATTAAAAAATAAAGTCAGTCACCATAACTGACTTCCCTCCCAAATCGGTCGTATAGACCCCACGGTTGTAAAAAAGGAATTACATCGTTAGCAGATTCTTTAATTACATCACATAAAACATAAATAACTGCGGGAATATATTTTCTAATTTAAAGGAAGGATACTTGCTAGTTACCTAACTTACAACCGACTGGGGTAATTGAGAAATTATCTTTTACTATCTATTTTATCACGATAATCACTTTTCGCTCTTTTTATAAAACTAATCAGCCGTTGTCTGAGATTTCTATAGTAGTTTTTAATTGTACACTGAATGACTGTTTGTTCACAGATTTACTCAGTTTATCTCCCGACCTAATCGGTTTGATTAGTGCCGACGATATCATAGTTTTCAATTTCTTAAATCTCATGGTTCTAATTTAAGAAATTTATATTTCAGCTAAATATATTCTGTTTTAAACCATATTTATAAATTCCTCAGAATATGAGCTCAGTCGAAACGAGCCAGGCTGTCAGTGAAAAGAGTGTAGTCGATGTAGTACGAGGTCTCAGAGTCAGAAGTAGGTGGATGATAAGCGTTAGGGTTTACAGTCAGGTGTAAAATGATGATAAGGACTGTAGTGATCACCTTAGCTTTTCTTATACAATCTATGTTGATTTCTTTTCAAAATATGGCCCAATATGGAAAAATAGTCGTAAGTTACTGTGGTAGGTTTCTGTATATATTGTTTCCGTCCCGCTCCTTTTACACAATTTATATATCTATATTTATTACATAAATATTTATCTATCCTTATTCTTAATAACTTTAAATATAGATAGTCAATAATGTATGAATTTAAAAATTCCTTCATCTCTAAAAGACGATCAGGCCATGACGTTTTGTAAATTGTTTCTGGTTAAACTAGAAAGTAATAAAAGATTAATAGATGTAATGTATTTTGTAAAATTGAATGCTTTTTTAAACGAATAGATCAACCAATAGAAATAAACAGAGAGCAATAATATAAAGAATAATTATATTCACGTAGTAAAACCACATAAATTTTCCCTGCCTAAGAGTGTGACGCCTGTCTGTGTTCAATGGTTCAGGATAGACCAATTTGCAGTTTTATTTTTATTTTATAAATTAGCTTACGTTTATTATTAATAAGTATTACTTTAGAACATTCATAAGCTATAATTTCTAACCAACACAAATATTACGTATCTAAATACTTTCCATGGGAAAATAACATCTCCAAAATCTGCTGCCAATTGTAAAACTCAGTTATGCTGCTGCAATTATATTCCTGTAACAAAGATATTTTACTTTTTGCATTAATGTTTGACTGTTGTCTAGTGTAGTCGACTAATGATTGTTAATATGTCTGTACCAGAACAAGAAAATATATAAATAAATAAATACAAATGCCTTTTATTTCCAAGCGTTTCTCAGTACAAGACTGTTTTTCAGAATAACTTAGGTAAATTCTTATAAATATTTAAAATAGGTGCAACAAACAATTTTAACAAGTACTCACTAAACTTAACAGTAACTAAATAATGAACTAACATAAACTACATGACTATTTTTATAAAAAATCCTTTACTTTATTCTAAATGAATCTAGTTTTACTCGTTTGAGGTTTTTGGGAGGTCGTTGTACAATTTTTGGGCCGAAGTAAGAGAAGCTACTCCTACCTAATTCCAGGTTAACTTTTAGAAAGTGTAGCAAATGCGTGACATGACGGGTTCTGTATTTTGAAACCTCCTTCCGGATGAGAGCCTCACGCTTAAGCACTGTGGCTCTCCGTCAGACAGAACCTTGTGAATTAAAATACAGGTCTGTATCCTGTACACAGTTTCCATTGGCAATAGGCCAACAGCATCTCGATAAGGAGAAACATGATCAAAGCGTTTCAATTTGAAAACAAAATGAGTTGCGGATTTTTGAAGCTTCTGGATTCGCTCCTGGTCTCCCTTCGAGATACTGTTGCCATAAGCAGGATAACAATAGTAAAATACAGAGAACACGAAAGCACTGCATTAATTGCAGCCTTGCAGACTCCGGCAGCAGATCCCTAAACCTGTAGAGACCCTTAACCTGCCAATGGCACGCTGGACGGTATAAGTTACATGGTTGGAGAACGTAAGGTCCCTATCCAGCACTACGCCGAGTGTCTTCACGCTGTCACAAACAGCCAAACTCTCGCCACCGATCGTGACTCTCAGACCCCTGTCACTTAGGGCCTCTGCAAGGTTGTGTGGGGCAAGATGAATCACAGTGCACTTGCTAACATTGAGTTTGAGGCCATTGTCATGCGACCACTGGCTGATTCTCTCTAGATCAGAGTTAATCCTCAGAAACGCCTCTTCAATGTTGCCAGGCGCATATGACAAGTGCAATTGTGAGTCATCTGCATAGGTGTACTCCACTGTTTTGCACACATGAAAGTAAAATCTGATGTGTACAGGTTGAAAAGAATCGGGCCCAGACAACTTCCCTGAGGTACACCTCTACGTTTAAAACAAGACAGCGGATGCCTCAGCTCCCAACTTTGTAATCTGGCTCCTATCTTCTAGATATGGTTTGACCCAATCTATTACACTTTTTCCAAATCCATAATAATGCATCTTCGCCACCCTAGCAGTTTATGATTTATTGAATCAAACGCTTGTGAATAGTCAAGCATTACAATTGAGCTATATCTTTCATTGGTCTCCTTTCATCGATCAGATCACTGAATAAGTTTACCAGGGGCAGTGCGTGTGCTGTGGCTTTTTCCTAAAACCAGATTGTGTTTTTGGCAAAATGTTTCCTCTTTCCATATAATTTAAAAATTTACCTTGTTGCAATTTTCTCGAGAATCTTGAATATTGCGGGTAATATATGGGCCTTAACTGTTCGACACATTTTCTTTGGCAAAGGGTGTACAAGACTAATTTTCCAGTTTTCAGGAACAATCTCATTTATTAATGACTCATTTATCAAATGTGTAATGGCCTCTATGGCATACGGACTCACAGCCTTGATCATATCTATTGAAATTTCATCACTCCCGACTGCTTTTGATTTGATTTCACTCATTGCTGGTTTTACTTCATCACTTGTTACTGTTGAAAAGATGAAATGATTTACCAATTCCTCTCACCTGTTTTCCTTAAAGAAGGCAATTTTTTTCGGCACTTACTTCTTTTCCACACACCATTTCAATAAAATACTTATTTATATCATCAATATTTAATTGAATGGGAAACTTTTATTTTTGATATTTCCAACAACATTACATTTCTTTAGGCACGTCCAAAATTCTTTTGGATTTTTATTGGGTGACAAACTTTTCTGCAAAAAAGGCTTTCTTAGTCCTCCACACGAAGTTATTCAGGTTATTGCGAGATCTCTTGTAATCTTTTCCAATCATCACTGTCCCTGGTTTTTCCAATATTTGTTTCGCAACTTATTCTTTAATTTGGTGTGTTTTATTATGATGTCATTTCTCCAAGGAGCTCTATCTTTGGTTACTCTTTTACGAACTATTGGGGCTCATTATCAAGCACAGTTTTTATATGAGTAGTGATAAACGTTTCAATGATATTTACCCCTTGCAGTTGAGTGACTTTTTCCAGTTAACTTCAGCAGTTGCACTGGCAGCTCGTCTTGGGTGAAATTTTGAAAAATCTCTATATGTGACCTCTGCCGACCAGTCCACTATGATGTGGTCTAACAAGATGGCTGAAGTTGCTGTCACTCTGGTTGGCTCATTAATTACTTGCTTTGTATTAGTCTCTTGCATGAGTCGGCGTAAATATTTTGCATCTTTGCTTGATGTTGATAAATAGATCAATATTTGTGTCACCTAGATACATAACATTATTCACCTCTATGGCCAGATTAACAAAGTGAGTGAACGAAACAAGACAGAAAGAGAGGTGTATCTCACATGAGGAGGCCTATAAACCACACATAAGCCCCAGCCTCTGCCCCTTTACCTTCAAAACAATCGAGAGATACTCTATACCAGGGTCCACATCTTCGGTGAGCGTGCACTGTTCATACATAAACCTCGTCCTTAACGTAAAGGGCCACTCCACCACCAGCTGTGTTTCTTGAAAGATCTTGCACTCTGTCTTTTTGGTCCATGCGCAACATGGTGTACCCTGGTACAGAGAAGTTATCCGATGGAGTATCGGGGTGAAGCCAGGTCTCAGATACACCAAAAACGTCAAAGTCAAAATCACGCACCAAAGCGCTCATAGCGTCAAAACCTGTGTTCAACGATCGCATGTAGAGATGCGCGACTCTAAAGTGAACGTCCTTCCAATTTTCAATCAGTCAGTCCTCCGACAGTCCAGAACCATCCAAGCTTCCACCTGGGCCGTGGTAAAAGTGTTGTTTCTAGAAGGAAATTTTAACTGTCTGTGTAAAAACCTTTTGATAAAAAACATTTAAACAAGCGAAAATAAAAATTCCTCTTTTAACCTGTTAAGTATCTCTTAATAATCTGAGTGGTATCTAAGCTCAAACAAAATTGATGATGTAGAGCATGCACCTAAAGTATCTCGTCTCATATTTTAGACGTGCCAGGAAGCCAATCTTCGTTGACTACTTGCATCTGCCTCTCCCAGTTTATACAAATTTTGCTACAAATAAATAATTTCTGCTCCGTTTCGACGAGGAAACAATATGAATGTTTTTAAACTTCATACGTGAATTCGATATTTGTTCACCGTACAGCTCATATATATAAATAAATAAATAAATAAATAAATATATATATATATAAAAAACCTTGTGCATGGTTATTATGTATATATACGTATATATATACACATATATATATATAATAATATATTATATATATATATATATAATATCCTTGCACAAGCCCAGACCCTCCCTTGCCGAGAGTTATCGAGTTCTCATATTTGACTGTAGTCGATGCGTTTCAGAACGCCTTGTGTGAACATCTGCGGTATGAATTCTAAACCTAAGCTTTAAATAGCTGAAGTATAATAGACTTCATTATGCCAAATATTAGTATATGATTTTTCATGAAGAGAAACGTACTTTTGCCATAATTCAAGTTATTATAAATTGTATGAATTTGGCTCAGGACCCAATTCATTTAGAAATTACATACAGTTATCTCAAATAAACGTTCTCATTTTTCAATAAATTGTTTTGTGATTAGTCATTTACACTCGTGCAACTGTGTAAGTCGAGTTTATAAATGTCCTTGGAAGTTAGACCTTTGAGGCTAAGTCAAACGAGGGTATCAGATATACGTATTGTCGGGAAACTCCTATGAACGGGAGTCCCAGCATTCCATATATTAAATTATAAACTTTATTTGTAAATTAAAAGTGATAAATAGGAAATGAGGTGTTTAATATAGTTTTATTTTAATTAATCCAATAATATGTAAAATTTTAATGCTGTAATACAGTGCTTGCGTTGTTTGCAAGCAAGAATTTCTTATATTACAATTCATTGTAAACGGTCATTATACGTTTGTTAAGTCGGTAAGTAAGTTAATTGTGCTATAAGAGCAATAACAAAAATAACAGTATAATACCACAAACACTTAGTATTAAATAACAAAGCAATATTTTTGCATTAAATAAAACTAAATTATTTAACTTGCGCAAATGTATGCTTATATTAATTAGTAGAGAGTTCACGCTATTTATGCTGAAATTAAGAACAATGTATAGCTATACAGCAGTGGGAAAACATCGACAAAATTATCAGTATGCAAGTAAAACAATTGTATGCAACCAATAGATTTATTTTAACATTCATATGTGAAATAACATGATATTTTACGTTCTTCCTCTACATTTTCTATTTGTTTTCATACAAAACAATCTAGTACCTTATGACTTGAATGGGACATACATAAATTTTTCTTTCTAAGCACATTATGTATAATCAGATGATCTTTAGCATAACCTGCTGATTTTATTCCGAAATATTTATCAGTAAAATCGATATGAAACCACTTTTCTCAATTGCAATATGTCGCACTTATATCAACTGCAGTATCTCGCAGATCTTTCACGTAAACATTCCACAAGTTGTTCTCAAGTTACAAAAAATTAAGCTGTTGTAAGAAGTAAGATGATTTTGGTCGTCCAGCATGTTGTTCACCCGGCTTAGGCATAAAAAAATCTGTATAACAAAGGCCATGATATGTAGTGTCAGCAGAAACAATAAATCAAACACATGTAAGAGCCTAGCCTTTAATACAAGCCCATTCATTAATCATATCATATTTCTACTGTTCATACGTCAATAATTTGTATACGCTATTAGGAAGGACATTAATAATATTACATCTAATCATAGACGTTATATGTCCTAATAATTAACAGATTTTTTCACATAGTACAACAGTTGTTTAAAATCAAAAGTATTTACTCTTTCTCTAAGGAAATGGTACGATGCGTCGGTTCTGAACCGAGCTTATTTAATACTGTCCTTATATTTCCATCGTTCAGTGAAACAAGAAATCAGTAACTAGGCCTAGTTTGTAATTATGTATTAGGTTAGTTCTTTACCTGAAGAAGAGATCAGATTGCAGATCTCGAAACGTAGTGTTACTGATTTTTTGTTTCACTGAACAATGGAAAATGTCCGGAAAAATCCTGTTTCGTTCACAATCCTTCCATCGTCAAAATAACCTTCTAACAAAGTCCTTATATTGCTAGGCCTGGTGTAAGTTTTACGCATTTACAATATACTTTCATTTCTTTAGTGATAATTTAATAAATATGTACATTATCTTTTGTTTTATTACAGGCTTTAATTATAGAGTGTATTCCTTCCGTCACAATTATTCTATTATCTTTGACTACTTTGTTACAAATTACACAAGTATTGTCAGTAATTATTAGTTATCATACAATAAATACATTACACTAATAACACAATGTATTTAACCCAACATGTTTAATTAAAATTTGTACATCTGTTCCATGAACTATTTAGGATAAGAAAACAAACACTCAACAAAATAATAAACGTTCTATGAAGACATATTCAACTGCACATACGATGGCCCTATCCGAAGCCGAATACTAAACTCACGTGTGGTATAGAAAGAGAGGCAATGAAGAAACGAATCATGACGTGAATCTGACTCATTCCGATATCTCTCAATACTGACAGATTTTTCAATATTTATAGGTTTTAACGACGAAATTTCACTAACAAAAAAACAAGTAACATTAAAAAATATACAATAATAATAGAAAGAAATCAAAATGAACATAGAATTAATAACTGGTTTTGTGTGCATTCAAGCAAATGACTGCACTTGCAATGTTTGGAAGGGAATGGGAACGAAAGAAAGAGGGGTAGTGGCAGGACTTTGGTATTATGTAATTCCTTCAATATTTACTAAAAACCTGCAAAAATTTGGCTTTTTTCTAACTAATTGTTACATTTTCTTTTTTATATCCATTATTGATTGGATATATAAGTCAGTAAATCCTATAAAGATGCTCTGCAGTAACACAAGATCGATAGCTTTAATCTTTTCACCACAGAGACTAATTCACTGAAAATTAACAAAGCTGAAAAGAACATGAAACACTTGCGTACTGCAGGACATATCTAGCTAGAGTTACACATGTTAGTGTCATCGTTTCCACATTAATCCACTACTTTTTGTTTTAATAATGATGTCACGTATCTTCGAGGCATTTAAGTACAAAATAAACATTGAGTACCGGAGACACTTCAAAGCTCAACACAACTGCGAGATTACGTTGGCTTAAGAAGGGCAATAAAAATTTGTAGTATATAATAATAAACACTGCAGTTCGATGAAATGTAAACTCTGCGCATTTCCCAGCATTTATACTCACACCATTCCAGCGTCACTACCCCTAAACAAAGTTCAGCAAGACCACTGCAGTTGTGACGATATTCTAAGGTAGAGATAGGGTGAACTCCTGGTTATCAACTTGCAGACAGTTTATTCTAGTGCTGATCAAATTATAGAAGAATTATATGAACAGAAAAGGTTCCTTATATATTTATGTGGTACTTCTATACGGCAATATTACTTCAAGAGACAAAACGAAGTATGAACAAAATCACCACGGGAGGCTGCCTGAGATGCCGCAGGATTTCAATTGGGCTAAGAGATTACGGTGGCGCACAGTATCAAATGCCTTTGAGAATCCTGTGTAAGCACTACCCTCTTGTCCACCTTTACCAAATGTCGATCAGATAAAGCTCTAACATAAGGCAAGCTAGGTGACCGTAGAGCTCTCAACCGAAAACTGTGTTGTTTACGAACAAGGATACTACTTAGTGTTAAACTTATTGTGTCGCAAACGAGCGATTCAAAAACATTCTAATGGAATGCTGAATGACGATAGGCACTTGCATACATCATCCTTGTCTGAGGTCTTATGGACCGGTACCACTAAGCTCAATTTAAGCCTCTGCTATAAAAATACCTTGCTGAAAAACCAAATTAACGTCATAGTGAACTGAGGGGCCAGCAGCTCACCACAGTTGTTAAGAATCAGTGGTGGTATCTCATCCGCCCCGTCCCATTAACAGGATAAATGGAGGCAAGCTTCCATTGACATCATCTAACCCCAGAACAAAAGATGACACGTTCACATTTTTGCTGAAATCGCTCTGAAACCTCATGATGAGATTATATCAGCAAAGAGATCGCAAATAGTTTAAATGGTGTATACTTAACTATCTAAGATAAAATGATCCAACAGACATTGATTCCATTCCAACCCTTTGATTATTAAGCTTTCAAATAATTTTATATTAAGGGGAATCCAACTGTTATGAGCCATATATTTGTCGTAGCAATCAGTTCCTAAGCTTTTACACAGAGCCCGGACGCTGCTGAATGCATCATAATGAGCCAAGTGAAGGGTTGACTTATACGTAATATAATATATCTTCTTTACGAAATTTAAAAATCTCGACTCTGCATTTTTGGGTATTGCTTCCTTATGCTAGGGATTTTACGAGCAAATTTTATAGTGAGACATCATCTCCAGCATCATTCCTCTTTTAACCCCTCCCTGAAAACGCACCAGCTATTGTTCCAGATGAGGTCTGTCATTTGAAATACTAGTATTGGTAAGGCAAGAACCCATAGCCCCTAGTTAAGCCTCATTAAGTTACTTAATTTATTTAATAACGTCATTCTGAATGTACCATTGAGGGGTGTACCCTTCTTTGTAGAAGGAGTTAAAATGCGGAAAAACTTCGAGGAAATGTCATTGGAAGAGCAGAGTCCATCGCACATGAAAGTGACATAACCACTCATATTATATAGCATTTAAAAATTGTACATTGCATTGCAAATGTCAGTAAATCATTTGGTAAATAGTAATTCATTCACACACGCACCCAAACTTACACTTCCACACATTCTTTCAAGCACACTCTCACTGACATCAGATCCTATGCCTGTCATAAATTCCAGCGCCTCATCACGAACTCATAAACAGAGTAGAACGCTCTAGACACCAACAGGCGTTTTATACGAGTTCTGAATTGGTTTTTATTGATGGAGTTCTTTATTCATTTAGAGTGCTTATTGATCAATCAGACACCAAATTGTTGTGGCAGATGCTGCGTAAGTGTCAGCCTGTGATTTTAGTCTCGATAGTTGTCCCTGCCTCTTGTCTCATATTGGTGAATATCCTCACAACGGAAAAGTGCAATTTTATCTGCGATACACGATCACGTCGAATATGTAGAGGCAGGCCAATTACAGACATTCACGCTCCCTAAAAGATTCCATACACGACTCTCTGTAATTTAAATTTCCAACTATTCTGACAGCCTTTTTTGGAGTCTAAAGACTTGCTCAAATTTGTTTTTGGCACAGCCTCCCCAAAGTGTCATTCCATACCCAAATTGTGGTATGGTCATACTAAGCAATTTTTAGAACTTTAGGGAACATAGCTTTGCTAGGTGGCGCAAGGCGTATATGCCTGTTGAAATTCTAGCGACGTGGTCATCCCAGGTCAATCCTCTGTCAAGGAACAATCTTATAAACTTTGTGGAATACGTTTTCTCTGAAAGTACAGCATCCACAAATACAGCTGACCGTCCTAAAACCTCATTCTGTCTAAAGCAGGAATGTACAACATTCCATTTCTACTGGCTCGTTTCCAAGTTAATTTCAACAAAGTATTGAATGCATGAATTGAGTTCTATGAACGTTGTGATTTCCAGTTCTTGCAATATTAGAATAGAATAGAAACATTTTTTATTTCCAAAAACATATACAACAAGATATTAGATTGATTTACATTTGATAAATAGTAAATTACTCTTTTAATATACTTACTAAGTGGCGATAAAATAAAACAATTTAATTTTAAGTACAGTATGTTTTGCTTTTAAAACAGAAGAGTCAGAGGAAGCTCCCGAACGCCACATCTCTCCAACTGGTGCAACAGTGTCTCATGATACACACAGTCAAATGCTTTGGCTAGGTCAAGAAATACGCTAAGCACACGTTTTCGCCTCTCCAATCCATCGACAACATTGTCGAAAAAGTGACACCGATTGTGTGTATGTTTTTTCAGAATCCAAATTGCTCTTGATTAAGAACTAGCTTGTTTTCCAGAAATTTTTCAAGTTTTTTATAGAAAATCTTTTGAAAAATTTCGCTGAACACGGGCAGAATTGAAATAGGAGGTTATTTTTGGAGTTCAGTTCCTGCATGATGCGTGCTACCTCCCTCTCTCACACAGGAGTCAGAGCCATGGATGTAACCGGCTCCAGAACATGCCCTTCACAAGATTTGTGTTCCTGCAAATGACGAGTTCATTCAAGCCACAGAAGTAAAGTACTTATTGAATTCATCTGCCACTTGTAATTGATATTCTACAATTTCGCCTTCAACTTTGATTGCAATTACCTTGGAACATTTGTTTTTGTCTTTACTTATATCTCGAGAAGAATTGTTAACAATTTTCTAGGCTGTCTTTGAAAAGTTTACACACTCACCCAAGGCTCTATTAATGTCATAGGCTTTAGCTGCACGTATGACTTACTTATAGATCCTCTGATACGTTCTAAAAAGTTTTAAAGTCTTCATTTTCAGTTTGATGGAAAGTTTGTTGTGAAAGAATTTAAGTTTTTCTCGAGAAATAAGAATTCCTTTTTTAAGCCATATCTTCTCCCAATTAACTGTAGATAACAATTATAGGCAAATAATAACTATAATAAGTATTTTTTGTTCAGCTGCCTTCAAAATATGCACGATTAATACTTACTTAATATCTGTAAGATTTAAGCAATGAGCCAAAAATTAAGCTAAACAATTAAGTAGTGAGTGAGTAATTAAACACACGAAGATTGAGTTATAAACTGGAAAATGACTAATGTTTCAATTTAAATTCTATTTAACATTTAGTGCTTTATGTTTTACAATATTGAAAATATATATGTAGGTAAACTTTATCATGCCTATTAGTCCGTTTAATTTGTCATTTTTTATGTTCTTGTGAGAAATAAGTTAATCATAACTAAACAATGAAATAAAGGGAAATAAGAAAATAAAACGGATTTAGGTAATTTAAGAATAAAAATATTATATTGAAATTATAAAATAAATATACTGAATTAAAAACATATAATTCCATAAATATAATACAAAGTTGTTAAAGGTTCTCAAAAGCTGAATGTAGACAGAACAAAGGTTCTTTGTTTTAACTTTATGACATAGAAATAATTCAACCTAAAACGCAGTGTTATATTTTTTTAACATTAACAGTGTAAAATATCCAAAAGGCATTTTAGAGCATTGACCATGTCCATGCACTGAATAAGCACACCCCTCTTCCACCCAGTAAGCAGAGTATCCTAGTGGTGGGAGAAAGTATTGCAGTGACTCGCGGCGCATCGTAAACTCAGAGAAAACAAGTACTTTGTTGTGAAATGCGATTTAGATCTAAAATTACAGTAAAATTGTATTATAAAAACTGCATAAGAAACTATCGCTTGAAAGTAGCTACCTTGGATTTGTATAAACACTAAATTTACTTTTATAAATATAAATTAACATGAACGTTTATATTATAATTATTGAAATATTGTGGTCTATACAGAAAATTTAATGTCACAAATATACACACGTGTTTTTACTTTAAAATCAGTTAAAATTAATAAGGACAAACAGTAAATTTGCTTCATTGCAGTGCGGATGCGAAGTGACTCAGTTTGAAACTACTACCGGCATTTGTTTGTAGGTGGTAATGAACGTCGGAAACGGCTAAGCAATCGTGAACAATAGAACCGACCAGTTTTATAGTTATTTGATAACCGAGCGTTACTACCTCACACAGCCGATAAGCCTCGATTGTTCTGTCTGGGCCTCAGTACAAGCTCCTTCCAGTTCTTATTGTGATCTCTTAATATGTCAACGTCAACAGTTGCTCCGTAAGTAATGATATTTTTGTCTACTATCTTATTAATATAATTCTTAATGTTATATTTTGATTATATTCTTAATCAGTCTTGTCACAATATTTATTATAGTATATGTATATTATATATCACAACTTTCAACAGTTGACGTATTATATAACAGATTAGCATTGAAATCACCCATTAATAATAATTATTAGAAATAAATGTTTTGTATAATAATGTGGTCGTGATTATAATGTATAATTGCTTCAACTAACTTTTAAATATGCGTACGGATTACAATAATAAATCAATAATAAGAAAATTGTTTAATTTACTGTAATTTTATGAACTTAATAAGTATAGTAGTATGTATTTTAATATACTCTATAAGATTTAATATTTCACGTATTATACTCATAAACATTTTTTATACACCTCTAATGTTTATTCATTTTATCAATTGAATACAATAAAAGGACCAGTTACCACTTTATAAACCATATACGACTTTCAATTTATGTTTGAAGTTATCATATATTTTTGTATAAAATGGTTTAAGATGGAAATGTTTTGTGCGTTCTGAAATTAAACATTTTTGAGATGGTAAAATGTTATATGAAATAAACGGGGTAACTCAAACGTCGTCATAAACGAAAATTACTCATGTCATTTGAGTTACGAGGTATAAATAAAAAGTTAAGCAATACATAACCAATTAATAAATACAATAGTTCTCTCACTGCTGACGTTGATCACATTGATTTCTGGTTCACAGAACTAATAAATTACTTGAATTATACTTATAAATAATTAAAGGATATTACATATTTTACACTTTTGCATGATTTTAAAGCCATATTTAAAAAAAACATAAACAAGAGGATACATGTATAAAACTGCCAATCATTAGTGGCACAGGTATACAATTGGAAAAGTAAAATATTTTTAACATTTAATCCAATTGGGTATATATATATATATATAAGAAATTGCTGATAGGCTTTCTATAGATATTTTAACTTTAATCTATAGATTTTATGTAGATTAAAGGAAGACTATATTAATTCCTTTAAGTTCCTAACGTTTTAAAATGTTTCCTGTTGTTGGTTCAACAGCATGTTTAACCAATGGCTTTTCTTTATCTTTATGAAATATATAAAATCTTTACGGTGTAATAGTGACCCTAAGGCCATTACATGTTTGACTAATGTATTGCTTGTTATAAAATTTACAACTAATTTGATAAATTGTATTATTATAGTCACAACTTAATGTAGCAATGGTGGGTGTATTAAACCGGTTAAATATATGTAACCTTTATATAGTCTAACCCTCTAATGAATGGAGATAATGAGACTTTCTACCGAGAATTTTTATATGATCAACCAACAAGTTTTTCATATATTACAAATATGAGGCTTTTCTGAAATATAGATTTTGAGGTAAAGACAGAGCTATTTGTCCAGGTTCTATTTGTGTCAAAGACCTAGTGGAAGCCATTTTGAGCACATAATCTGAGCGAAAATAAGTTTATTCTTTTTTTCCATTGCATAATTTACTTTGAGATGATTTAAGGAGAGGTTCCATTCGACCAAGAAATCGGATATGGCAACATTGGATAACTACATTTTTCGCCATTATTTTCTTTTTTAATATATTCAAAATAAGAAGTCATTTGATGGAGTTTCATTTTTAATCATTTATAATTTCCCCAACCTACCCTAATTAAACGGGTAGACATTTTTTTTGTCATACAAACATTCCCCTCAGTAGATCTCTTTAACTCTATTTATAAAACAATTTATAGTTGAGTGATTCTCTTAGGAAATCATATATATCTGTTGCAATATATTTTGTTGTTTAAGGACTATTGGTTAATCTCTTTAATGGTAGTGTATCTATGAAAATGTGTTGTTCAACATTGAACTTCTAAGCATCGGACCCTCTCTCTGCCACTCCGTTCAATCCCCGGACAATGTCCCTCTCATTGTATCCATTCGCCAAGGCGATGCGCTTAGTTTCGGACCACTTGTGTATAAAATGGGCTATCTCAGCTTTACCCGCGTATAAGGAGCTTTTACAAAAATGGGTGTTAATACATTAAATTGTAAGTAATACATCGTTAATCCATGTTTACAAACTCCATATTGATGACATTCTAAAGTAGCATAGTCAGTGACGTCATGTCAAGGTTTTACAAAAATGGATGTTAATACAGTAAATTGTAAGTAATACATCGTTAATCGATGTTTACAAACTCCATATTGATGTCATTCTAAAGTAGCGTAGTCAGTGACGTCATGCCAAGGTTTTACAAAAATGGGTGTTAATACAGTAAATTGTAAGTAATACATCGTTAATCCATGTTTACAAACTCCATATTGATGACATTCTAAAGTAGCATAGTCAGTGACGTCATGTCAAGGTTTTACAAAAATGGATGTTAATACAGTAAATTGTAAGTAATACATTGTTAATCGATGTTTACAAACTCCATATTGATGACGTTCTAAAGTAGCGTAGTCAGTGACGTCATGCCAAGGTTTTACAAAAATGGGTGTTAATACAGTAAATTGTTAGTAATACATCGTTAATCCATGTTTAAAAACTCCATATTGATGACATTCTAAAGTAGCATAGTCAGTAACGTCATGCCAAGGTTTTACAAAAATGGCTGTTAATACAGTAAATTGTTAGTAATACATCGTTAATCCATGTTTACAAACTCCATATTGATGACATTCTAAAGTAGCATAGTCAGTAACGTCATGCCAAGGTTTTACAAAAATGGGTGTTAATACAGTAAATTGTTAGTAATACATCGTTAATCCATGTTTACAAACTCCATATTAATGACATTCTAAAGTAGCATAGTCAGTAACGTCATGCCAAGGTTTTACAAAAATGGGTGTTAATACAGTAAATTGTTAGTAATACATCGTTAATCCATGTTTACAAACTCCATATTGATGACATTCTAAAGTAGCATAGTCAGTTACGTCTTGCCAAGGTTTTACAAAAATGGGTGTTAATACAGTAAATTGTTAGTAATACATCGTTAATCCATGTTTACAAACTCCATATTGATGACATTCTAAAGTAGCATAGTCAGTAACGTCATGCCAAGGTTTTACAAAAATGGGTGTTAATACAGTAAATTGTTAGTAATACATCGTTAATCCATGTTTAAAAACTCCATATTGATGAAATTCTAAAGTAGCATAGTCAGTAACGTCATGCCAAGGTTTTACAAAAATGGGTGTTAATACAGTAAATTGTTAGTAATACATCGTTAATCCATGTTTACAACTCCATATTGATGACATTCTAAAGTAGCATAGTCAGTTAAGTCTTGCCAAGGTTTTACAAAAATGGGTGTTAATACAGTAAATTGTTAGTAATACATCGTTAATCCATGTTTACAAACTCCATATTGATGACATTCTAAAGTAGCATAGTCAGTGACGTCATGCCAAGGTTACTGCTATCTCAGATTTCTATTGTTCCTGGTATTATTGAGAACGCATGTCGGGTGTTGTTTCTTGTACGCTGACTCATTACAGTCTGGTATTTATAGACATTAGGTAATGACTTATTGTACTTCATATGTACATGCCTATGTTTAGTGCTCATAAATTATTAATGCTGATTGAATGCTGTACATTTTTATTCAAATCAATTATAAGCTCTTAACATGTATTATTATTTAGTCTTATAATTATTATACAAAAAAAGTTAGTTTGTGCTATAAAAGAAGTTAATTTTTTTATGTAAAATTTTCTCACGATATAGTATGAGAACAACTTTTTATTAAGTCTATTTGATACACATTTTACATGTATTGACTCCTCCTCATTAAAAATGTTTACTTAAATTTGTTGCGTGTATGGGATTTGCCAATTTAATCGCGTGTTATAGTGCACTCATGCTATTTAATCGACAGTTGCTTTCAGAGTAGTTATTCGTTACTGCTCTCTTCAGGTGATAACTCAAAGACTTATATTTGGACTGATTCACCTGCATATTATAGACATATCACTTGTTAGTTTCTTGTATTTGTATGGGTATTATTATGATTTCCGAATAATTTTTAAAATATTTATATCAGCTATTCAAACTACTACCCTGAAAAAATTAAACTTGCTTCCAAAGACTTAACTAACTCAGATCGTAAACTAACTCCACAGACGCTTAAATTGAGCACCCGAGATACACTTCATGGGCTTAAAACATCTGTATGATATTCAACTTCCATATTTGTCTTCTATATGTACATTTTATAATTATAAATTATTATCTAAATATAAAATTCACAATATACTCTCTCACAATGAAACTAAGATCCTATCGACTGCTTATAGATACGTGGATTTCATGAGCTGGTTTAAACTATCAAGCTCCTTAAATTATAAATGAGATATTTAGAAAACGATACCATTAGGAACCAGCAGAACTTATGTAGTGTAGTGTTAGTACTTAATAAGTATTCTCTATATAGCTCAATTTAAAAAGTTGAATTAAATAAAAAATATAATAAAACATGTAGTATAACAGCCCTAACTATTAGCTCTCCTATTAAGTTTTCAAAGAATGCTATCGCTCTCTTAGAAGAATCCTACTAGAATGCAAGCATTCTACCTTAATGAATTACTCAACCTCCGTGACTTACGTGATACAGTCCCATCTGTAAGAATGCTGTCAGTTCCTTACACTACTAGTCCGCTCTTCCCAGCTGAGCCGGGGCTCAGTTTGGACAATTTATTTTTGTGTCTTTTATTTTTCCCACCTCGGCCACTCTTGTCAGTCGGTGGGGGAGTCTCTCCATCAAGTATTGATTTTCTGCCTGGTTGGACTGATTGGTAGAGGTCAGCTGGTTGACCTTGACTAGTTTACCGACCAGCTGTTCACCGGCACCGGCACCGGCACCGGCACCGGCTACTGTTCGGAGCGGTGAGACACGTTCGGAGAAGCTACTGTGTTTCTGGCTGTTCTCTGCTCGTTCCGTTTCCCCATGGCTGGCTAACTCCACTACTTTCGGCAGGGTCCCCGTGAGTGCCGTCAACGGAATGGTGCGGCGAGTCTGCCCAATGGTAACATCCTGAAACAAACATTGAATGCCCGCGCCCTGCCAGCGCTTCTGTACCGGCATCCAACCGGAGTGTATGTGCTCCTATTCATTTCATCTGGAACAAGGTTGGATCCAAAATGTTTTTTTACTTTTCTTATGCGAGGGTTGGGGTGTATGGAGCGCTACAGATATTATGTCTGGAGGAGGGCTAGTATGTAACTAGTAATTAACTAGTTAACTAGTATGTATTTAGTTCAGTGACATGATCTGAAGGGGAGGATTTCATCTTTGATTCGGATTCGTGGAGGCAACTAAGCCCCCGCCTCCTTCGAAAATTGGCTTTAAATATATTTTTTTTAATTTTCGGCTACAAACTTGAAACAAAATTATTTTTTTTAAATAGTGGGCCTAAAAATTCTAGAACCTTTTCCCTCCCCTCAGTTCATAAAAATATTACCAGTTAAAATTTTATATTCACTGCTGCCGTACCTGATATATGTTATTTATAGACCAAATTTCTATTTATTGTGTTATTATTATTATGTTATTTATTTATTATGTTATTGTCATTATTAGAATTATATTTATTGTTGTTATTTAGTTTTTAAGTTACGCGGTGCACCGTGGTGCTGCAGTTAACCATATTTTGTATAAAAATGTTCGCCACCTTCTTTAATTATAAATCATGTTCTCGAAATCTTGTCTCTCTTCCCACTAGTGGCATGTGATATTTTTTATGGTTTGCTCCGAGTTTGGGAGGGGCGCGCTTCCGAGACCTCCTGTCTATTTTCGCTAACTCGGGACACAGCTCTTGTGCTCAATAAAACTGATCATGAAATATTTTTAAAACTCATCTTCTAATCGTGCTCACGAGCATATCTTCACGCTTTGCCTAAAGTTTAGTACGTTAGTAAATTCTTAGATAAGGAACGTGCTCATCTAGTGAATGTATCTCCAAAAACAGTCTACTTCAACGTACATTTTCCTGTAAATTATGTGATCCTAACTTCTTTTCAAAGCTTAACTCTTTCTGAGCCATCTGATTCGAATAAAACTTCAATTCCTCCATTTGCTTCGTCTGTCATTAAAAAGGTTACATGATCTATACTTGCTCTTCCATTAAACATTGCTCTCATAAGCGTTATACCCAATACGCTATTATATACATTTATACGTATTTTTTGTCTCGGTAACTACAACAACGAAATTCCAGTTCTAATGATTATGTGTCTCATTCCAAAAAATGCATTATAGATTGCTTCACTTGATTTTAAAAAGTAAAATCATAAACTGATAACAGTTGGTCGACTCCTCATTCAATGTGCAAGTTGACAATTATGCCACGTTGTGTAGCTCTCTACTGCCATGTATCTTCACTAATGAAACCTACTAGCTGGGGTTGAAATAACATACCTGACGTGTACTCACCTCGGCTTTGTCATCATGAGACAAGAACCTCTCCTCGTGCTACCACCTTCCCTCCACTTTCACAGCTTCAGGTATCTCAATCTCGCTCCTCTATAATATATTGCAATCCCAGTTCAAATTTCCAGAAGTCGTGGAAACAGTGCCTCCTAGTGCTCAAAAATATAGAACTGAAGTCTTGTATGGTTGTAAAGAGTGAAAGTAAATTTCATAATAAGTTCAAATCAGTTTATGGATATAAATTGCAAAATTTACAACAACATTTCAGTTGCTGTTAGACAGATTTTGTATAATTTGAGTGACCAAAAGCTGCGATAACGAGTAATTCTATTGAATTTAATATTTTAATCTTGTCCAACTTAAACTACTCATATCAGATAATACGTCTACATAAAGTATTCTTTCAACTCTCTTTCTTCAAAATAATCAGTTAAAAAATTCTCGAAGGTAAAAAATTTATAAAACCCTTGAAACGCTGTAAAGAATTAAGACAAAATCAATATAAGTAGAAAATAACAATAACATTACCCAAGACAAAACCGTTGCCTGCCATTTTTTGTTTCCGTTTTAAATTTTTGGCACGTTGCCAAGGTGAGATCGATGTCAATTTTTGAGGAATCGTTTAAGATAGTCTAACTTGAAATTTTTGAAAAATAAACTGCTTTGTTGTAATATTTTAGAGTAGTGATGAGATGATTTACATTCTGGGAAAATTTACTATTGCTCAATGTAACCTCGTTTCTGATCCCTTTTACCATACCTTAACCTGCCATATAAGTATTATTGTTTAAATGTTTTTATTTTGTAAATATTTTATGTCTACATTACGAAGTATCAATATTGATTATCGGCAATATTACGCGTGAAATGTTTTGGCTATAATTTATAATCATCTAATTATTGATTAAATTAAATGTAAATTCATTGATGTTTGTACTGTATCGAAGTCTCCCAATTAACTGTAGAAGAAGATTATAGGCAAATAATAACTACAATAAGTATTTATTGTAGCTCAAATCCATTGTTTGATATTGTTAGTTGCAGTTGCAAGCTTGATGATGGTACTGTCCATGAATACAACTGTCATTGTTGCGTTGCACTTTGCACAACTGTTGTCACTCAAACTAGATTCAAGAATGTCGTCAATGATCGTTACCTATAGATATACAATTATTTAACATGCTAGTGTGTTAACTAAGACATTTAAACAATTACTCATTACTTAATACCCATTTAACTCAATTGAAATTATGTCTACATATATTGCTTTTTACATTATTTATAAAAATATCCCTTAAATCAATATAATGAACAGCAAGAACTTATTATTTCAACCATCTTATCCTAAACCAAAATTAATTTTACTATAATCATTAAAAATATTAAATAAATATATTTATTTGCTAATTTATTATTAATTTTGATTATTTGTCCTTATTTTGTTTTAATGGTACTAACAACTTCATTTACTGTCACGATCATTTAGAACTACTGGGTACACAATAGCCTACATTCAGTTCCACTTCAATTTAAAACACAAATATTCTTTAAAGACAATTCCTGCAAGTAAATAAATCGTGCAACGTTGACAATCTATATAAGTTACTCGATGCAGAGAACTGCTCCTTCCCCACAGTTGTGATCAGCCGTTTTGTGGAACAGTTGCGGCGCAACGGTCCTTTGCAACCGTTGTTTGGCTGCAACTGAAACTATTGCAACCGTTACAGAGGATTTCTGGGTCTACCCATGTCTACTTCGTGGGTCACTGTCTTGTGCGGAGATCTTATAAAAAAGACACAGGAGATGGACAATACAGTACATTATCGACGCTACTGGTAAAAAGTGTTCAGTCATTGACAGGACTTAAACATACGTTATATGTAACGTAAAATACCTTAGACCTAAAGTAACAGGAACGGAGAAGCTATCATGCTTTATAATATTCTTGTCCAAGATTCCATACCAGTATGTTTTAAGGAACTTACATCGATTCTAACTGGAATTGGTCGAAAGATGTTATTTATGTATGTTAAAGACTAGGTGGTTTGATATTTTTATTTAGCTGTTTGTCTAAAATGTAATATAAGAAACTTCTTAGTCTGGTTTATTTTGGACATTTTGTTTCAATATTGACATACGGGCTGATACATTGGGGAACAGCATCAGTGAACTCAGGATCTTAAGTATTTTTTCAAGGTCTGATTAAATAATTACATTTTAAATTGCAATCTATTTGCCAAACTCAACTACAAAAATTACTAGATAAATGTTTTTATTTTTTTTAGTAGCTAATTACCAATCCAAGTACTATTTAATCTAAATATTTAAAGAAGGTTAAACTTTAGTTGCAACATTACTAATTCTCTGTAATTTGAAATATATCTCAACATGTTAATACCATTTTCCACGTGGTCATTGAAAACTGACTATATAATATTTAACACATTTAATTTTACTAATACCTTGTCACTCTATAATTAATGTACGTTTTATTCATCGTAAATCAATGAAGTGTCAGATTAACTATAAAAAATACCATACAAGTAAAAATAAAAACACACACAGGAAAGTACTACGTTAAAAATTTAATAAAACGCTTAACTTATTCCGAATTCTGTATACCGTCGCATTATATTTAAATTACTATTATGTCTACAATAATGTATACATGCTCAGTTATAAACCAAACTACTTATCTTCAAATGTTTTTATAATTATCTATTAAGATTTGACCAATCTCTTGAATAAACAATAAAGTCTACTCGTGAAATAAAAATAAGTTATATTATTCATGATTGTTACTATGATAAGACAATAAGTAACTAGAAATGTTCTCGAAAACTGAAAGGAGATATTCCAAAATATTATATACAACACTTTAATCTAAAAGAAATAATGTTATAGGACTTAAAATACTTGAAGCAATTTTAGTTAAAATAATATATATTCTCAAATTATTCACTCTGCCTGTTCAAGAACGATGTATAACTTAAAGTACTATTGTAAATATAAGTTTTTTAGTAGCTAATTACCAATGCAAGTACTATTTAATCTAAATATTTATAGAAAGTAAAACTTTAAGTTGTAAATTTCTCTGTAATTTGAAATATATATCAACATGTTGATACAATTTTGACACTATAAAATATAATATCTAATCTTCCAAAAATCCTTAAGTATTATTTAATTTTGCTAATTATTGACAATTTCTCTCATATGTACCTAATTAAAAAACAAAATCCTAAATTAGTTTAGGGATTCTAATTTTAATCATCCGATTAACTTTAATAAATTTGCCAACTTATGTTCATTCCCACGCAGGCTGATTCGGCATCTCAGTAAGAAACACAATAAACTCAAGCACTCAAAATTTCGGCATACTACAGTTCCCGTAGCTGAGGTTGTATAAAATACCATTCAATAAACATATTATAGCGTCATTACAGGTGCAAGTGATTGTCCTCTGCAAGCATTGAGTACACGAGTTAAATAGAATTCGTAACCACCTCTATTATCTTTATTCAGATGTTAGAACTACTTTATTGATACCTACCTCCCCCCTTTCAATCAAGTAACTTTCTTCCTACACGTTAACACTTTTTGAAATATTGTAGAAGAAGTAAATTAAAGCAACAGCATTAACTAACCTATTAACAAACATAAAATAACCTTTGAAGGTACTAATATATATATATATTATTTACTTTGTCTTCTTTAATTTATTAATTTGGATTTAATATCACTAAAATGAAGTGAGATGCTAAATTCAGCTTTCAGTTTTTTTTATCTGCAAAATAAAGTCTGTCTGTGTCTGTTTCACTAATGAAAACTTTTGCACTGTATTTTTATTGTTAATACCTTCTGCCTTAGACAACCTGCAGTTGCCCTCACCCATAACACTTACATTCAGTCGGAAATAGATATGCATTCTATTTTTTCAGCCAAAAAACAACGTCATAAGCTAATTAACGATTAGTACCCTAGATAATAGTATTTAGATTTCATTATCATATAGTAACAATTATTTCAATGAATTTATTTTAATAAAGCATTGTTTTTGTGCTTTAGAAATACGAAATTCTATTTCATTTAAATTCATTTTATTTAAACGAGATCCGAAGTACGACGTCTTAGACCGTGTTTGGCTCTGGCAATATAATCAAACATCCTTGCTTCGTATGGCAACTTTTATATGTGCTGTAAGTGGTGGACACTTAAAAGATACACCTTAGTAAGTGCATGGTCAATGTTAGATTGCTATATTTTGGAGAGATATTCTATATCTCCGATTTTATGGGATATTTCAAGGGTGTTAAGTAATAAATAATGCACTATCAAATGTATGTAATTATCTGCACAGTTAGAAAAGTAAGTTTTAGAAAAAAATATTGTGTTAATTTTTTGTATTAAGTTTGTTTGACAATGAAAGGATTGTGAACACAAAATTATTTTCTGAAATGTTCCATTGTGATTCAAGTGCATTATCACACTCGGCAATGTGATGTCCGTACCAGGTATCTGTAATACAATAAAAAAAGAAACACTACTGTTTAAGATCTGAAGACTTATGACTTCCTAATGTGCATAAGTAATAAAATATTTGGTAATGTTCATTAATTATTAGAATAGTCGTGTTTGAAATTTTGAAACAATCTTTATACAAAACTAGAATTTTTTATTTACGGTTGTGTAGGACTTGCCTAAACGAAAAATAACATATTTATCATAGCATCTCGTAACATGCAAAATTACTTTTCGATAAAACTACAATAATTCACAAAACCTCTTGTGTGAATTACTTTTTACAAAATGGTAGTTTTAATTAGTGATGATGTATATTACGAAATAAAATATTTTATGCAAACGTCAGTATCTGACATTAATCACGTCAAATCTATCACAGAACAGAGATGTCTATAAGGCTATTGAAATGTTTAGCTTATTATTATCGCACAAAGCATTATCACTCAAACCATGATGTTCCAGCGCGCCCACTCGCAGCATAGATTCCACACAATCCAGTCCTCACAGTCACCTGCCAAACTACCACTACTACCTGCTCCCTACCATGGGCGAGGACAACTACTCAGAGCGTAAGTTTTTGTGAATTGATTGACAAAAGTGATGGAAATTTAGTGTAACTATTTGTGTGATAAATTACATTTTTAACACAATTTAATTGGAACCTTATCATTCATTTCATTGATATATTTATTTAATTGAATTTAAATTTTATTTTTGATCATTTTACGAGATGACCAACTAATAGGTTATTTTTTGTGAAATTTTAACATAGAAAGTTTAACGTGTATAAGATCTTACCCATGTCTAATTATTTTGCACATTGAATTATTATAAATGGGGGAACGATCTCTACTTCCCCAACCCCAAACTATTTTTGCTATTATCATTATGTTCGGTAGAATGTATTATTCTACATAACAATGACTTTAAAGTGATACAACACTAGGCATGATTATTAAAATTTTTAGGAACAACCCTATAATAAACTTTTTAAAATCATAATTTTATATGACCGAAAGATTTGTAATGCAAAGATATGCAATGCTATTCTTAAATAATAGGAATTTTTAAATCAGAAAATTTAAAATTTCACAGTTTTCCATATCTATAACAGTTTCAAGGTGGAATTTAAGCACAGTATTATTTTGTGTCCGAAAACGTAACTTACAGATTAAACTCAAAAGCAATACAATTGGGAAATTACAACCATATAATATAAAAAATTAACATTAAAATTAAAGTTTGGCTTATTTTGTTGGTGTCATAAACGCGTCGAAACGTGCCTTGTTTAGATAATTTATAACATTCGCAAAATAATTGCATATCGACCTTGTTGTAGAGAGCCGTCTTCGGCCAGTTTTAGTTTATCATCTACATCTATGAAATTTGGCTTAATTTGGAAACAATTGTGAATTATATTAGCAGAATATGACATATTCATCTATAGAAACCCCCCACTGGATACGATAAATAAACGAACTGTTTACTTCCCGCTGTAAGTGTCACATCCAGCACCGCTTATTGGTATATGTAATATATAAGTGGTCCCAACTTTTTAGATAGAATCAACTATTATAATTTGCACCCACTAAATTATTTAAATAATACGTTACTGGGTCAATAAAAGCCTTAAATTATGTATTTTTTACACTACTTTGAACTTTTGAAGATTCGAACTCGTTACATCCTCTTTCATAAACATCCAGTATATTGAAATTGTTAGAAGAAGTTTTATGAGATAGACAATAGCTTATTTAGTAAGTCTAAAATTAATTTCTTGGTTCTAGCCAATACCTTTCTCCTTATATATATATATATATATATATATATATATATATATATATATATATATATATATATATATATATATATATATAGTGGACGGGTTGTTTGAGAGTACTTGTCTGTTTCAGTAAACCTCGAAAACCTCGATTCTCCTCAGGAGGATTCACATTCTGCCGCTAGAACCAATATTGGGTACAAGAAACATCGATGTGTTACTTAAACCCAGGGTATCGCAATACACGTCCCCCCAATTTATAAATACTGGGGTAAAGAGGGCTGGTCGATAGGTTTAGTTTACTGCGGAAGATGACTGTTGGAGTGGGTGGCTCTCCTTTAATTCTCAAGGCTTCTTAAAGCCTAAACATTAGGGCTTATGGTTGAAGATGCTGGAACACAGATATCCTCCCATTCTTCTAAGGTAACATGACTGAGACCGAGCTCGTTATCCGTTCTCATGTGATCTTGAAGGAGGCGGCTCTAACCCCACCCAAGCTTACTCATCCTCATTATCCTATTACGGGAAGTGATGCGAACTTCATTTTAGGAAATTATTCAGAAGATTTAATTAATCAATACATTTTTTGGCAAAGTGAAAATTCCTCATTCAAATTAATTACAATATTAAGTATGTAACAAAAATAGAAATAACCCACCTTATGTGTGACAGTTTGCTCATGAAATATATTTTTAAATAATATAAGGAAGAAATATAATTATTTACCCAAAGGGTATATTTATTCGTCATGATCGAGGGTCTCAACAGTTTTAATGTATTAAACGTAATCACGTGGATCTGATGAAGCAAATGACTTTGGGTCATGTAACTAGGTAGAAATTTTACATAGTATAGCATAATTGAAATTTACTAATCAAAATATTGTTTTTTGTATTGCCAATGTTTAGAAAATGATCGTAGACTTTGTTTATCACACTAAGATTAGTTTGGTCATTTGTTACTTGAATGATTTCTGTGTTTATCATGACTTGAGAAATTCACATTATTGTTGCGCCTTAAAACACAGTAATTACAGTGAAAGCGTATTACCGCTACGTATGCGTTTGTTCTTTGTTGTTGTAAATAAGTAATTTAAGTATGGTGGATTATGAGCCTGTCACAATTAATGTGTTTTTCTCCTACGTAACTTAGACGTTTCAGCGTGTTGGTTTTGAATTAAGCAATAGTTGAGTTGATACAGCGTGTGTATCGCAGGAAAAGTACTTTGCTACTACATATTTTGAAGATTTTGAGCGTTTTATGGTTTAGGTATGAGTATTCTGTTGGACTATGGGCACTGATGGACTTTAGGATTGCTTTCTGCTGCTTTAATTTAAGTAATGATATGTTTAATGTTGCAGCTTGGAATAAAACGTATTGGATTCTGGTGATATTGTGGATTGCATGTAGTTACTACGGCTACCGTCAACATTTGAAGAGAGCCGCAGCTCGACAAGCTCAATTTATGGCCCAAATCTCTGCTCTCAGATTTGGTTTGTATCCATTTATTGTTTTATACGTAATATTTATTCTTAGTTTATAATTAAACATTCGTTTTTATAATAATAAATATGTAAGAACATCTTTAAAAATAAAATATATATGTAAACTTAATTTATTATGTTTATAGGGAAGAATATTTTTCAGGCTATGCCTAATTGGAGTACTAAAAAATGTTCAGTCTCGTTATTTTATACGATCTAGTAATCGATTACAGATAATTACTTTTTTATTTTAATATTTAAACTGGCGCAGTTTATGCAAAAAGGACACATTTTACACAATAATAGAAAATTGTAATATGTTAAAAAATACAAAACATTGTACCTAGTTTTCCTGAATTAGATTTAATTGACTATATTATAATATGGTGGAACTTTGCTCATATTGCTTTATTAATTTTGTCGTACTTAAACATATCAAGATACGTGAGTCTATTAAATGTCTCCAATTGCCCCTACGGGCAGAATTGTACACTTAGATAATGTACTTTGGATAAGGTGGATCTGAGGATAATTTCCTCATTAATTAAGAGACAGGGCCTGGCCATAAAAATACTCAACTTTTCGTTATAGTCACTGACTCTCGGGTAAAGGGTTATTCGTGTTAAATAGGCGGAAATGCGTAACGATTGGATCCACTCAAAAGTACACATGTGCACATGGAGCGGCTTATAATCCGGGGCAGTGTGGATGAATTCTATTTGGCATTAGTTTTCTTAAGGTGAAGTACATAGAAAAAACTTAATTTGATATACATAAAAATGTGAATAAAGGGGTAAAAGTGATTAACAACATGAAGCTTTTTAAACGTAATACCAAAGTAATACTATTTAAAGTTTATCAGCTTAGCTATTTCAAAGATTTCTTGACTTATAGAAAGATTTATAAAACTGTTTTTAATAAATAGTCATAGTAAATAATTTTATAGTTTTAAATGGACGTATAAGGTAGAGTTTCTTCATACCTACAAACCCTAATGCTCACTCATCTAATAGATAAAAGTAACATTGATATTTCAATGATTTGGTTAGCGTTCTATTGTATAATAGTAATCAAGTTGAGGTATTGTCAGTATGACACGTTATAGGTCTAGATATCTCCCAAAACTGCCCTGGAAGTAATTACATAAACTACTCATTTATCCTTCTAAAAACAATTATAATTCACTGTTATGTCTTTCGTATTCAGAATCATCTTACAACAGTAACACATCTTAGACTCCCGGAGTTGGTTACAAGAACGGGAGAACAGTGTCGACTATTACAATTTCAATTATAAACGTTACATTACTGACATGTGTGACCAGACTTCGTCTTGACTCCCGGAACAACCAGCGATACAACTGTAGCAAGTACTTGCGAAAGATCTCGTGATTAAAATTGCTTGTCTTATTCACATTATGCTACAGTGCTTTTGCAAATTCTCTCGCAATTTTAATTTACCTGGCTCTCGCTCCAGGATTGGTATACATGCAATTTATCGTTTCCTTATTTTAAGGTTTAATTGTTTGTTTTAATGACATATATCGTTCAACCAAATAAATCATCAGTACGAATACTATTTATTGTAAAGACTGTACAGGATATTTTAATGACTTGTAAGTAATATACGCTCTTACTGGTATTTAAATATTTTCGTACATTTGAGGTTACAGGAATGAATCGAAAAGTAGAGTAACCCCTTGAAAAAATTACTGAAAGGTTATTAATATATACTGACAACTATTCTGCACAACGTAGTCGCGTAAATCAGGCTGACAGTCGAGGGCATCTACGGGAATTTACTGCAGCTGGCCTGTAGACATAGAGCTAGTGGACAATCGCGCTCTCTATCAGGTAATCGGCTATTTAATAAAGTAAGGACACCGGCCCAATAGTATCTTCATGATATGCGATAGGCCGATAAATAACTGGTTACTGCTGTCAGGTGAACACCGGTGCGAGGGTTCAAATCCAATTACAGCGCACCATTTTTTTCATCTAAATAATGAATGGACACACATTTTTAATAAAATAACGTTTTACCAAAAATAAAACCGAAATGTTCTGTAGATATTTTATATACTAAACCCGATTTAAATCACTAACATGGACTTTACCCTGGACAATACCCAAAAGGGTAGGCCTTGTATAATTTTTCAGAAGTAAAGTATACATTGAAGAGGACCCTAGTGAATGGTGATATATCTTGGTTTTACCTCGGAAAAAATTGTGGAGCGTCAGTGAGGACGGATTCCCACAAGACGATGTTAAATGTAGTTAATGAGAAGCATACTGTGCAATATCCTGTCACCATGTGGTCCCTGAAACCCGACTCAAGATCAAATGGTGCGTCCCCGTCTGTTCTCTCTCTCCAAGACACCTCTTCCCCCTCGTCGTTGTTTTCACCACTTACCGTAAGAAAGTCGCGCTCTGACAGCGGAACTCAGACCGAGGACAACCATATGAAGACCTGAAACAATACACCTACACAGGCTCACGAAGTAGCTGCTCAAACGGAGGAGCTCCTGAATACCAATGAAGAACCTTGTCAGCACTGTGTTATACGAAATGAGGAAGCACGAAACATGATGCAGACCATCAGGACTCTAGAGGAGGAACATGTAAAAAAATTGGCCTAACAAAATAAGCGGATTACTCGTGGTATAACTTCCAGGAAAAAATTTAAATTTAATCATTCAACAATAACAATAAAAAATGAGGAATTTAAAATATTTTATAGGATAAATAAATATCTTTCCTTGTCAATAACTCGTCCCAAGACGATCAGACGACCTCGTCCCAAGACGATCAGAGGACCCACGCTTCCATGAATTTGGACAGCGGTGAGCAGTCTTAGCCGCTCTTCAACCCAACCACTTCTGAGGAGGTCGGAGTGCAGTGCGACCTGCCGGTACAGCTAACCGCTGGCACGTGTGAACGAGTTGACCTCCTCGACAGTATGAGGACAACGATAGAAGTCTTGGAGGCTAAGAACCAGAGTCTGAAGCTGCAGTTCGAAACTTGCGAGTGCGCTGATTATAAAGGGAACAACAGGTGGACAGAAGTAAAAAGAGGAAGCCTAAATATCCAGTATCGGTGAAAAATAAACTTAGTAGCCAACGTCTCTCCTGTCGGGGCAAGCGGTTACTGGTTGGAATGATCGTGGCATCGATGACCAGCCACTCAAGGATCATAGATGACGAGCAGCCGTGATTCCGTGTAAATCATCCTGAAACGGCTGCTTCCACCGCCAACATGCCATCGTCCGCTGCTGCCCGACGTGTGTCGGCGACAACCCCTCATCGGCCAGCTAGCATACAAAATGTCTCCTACTCAGACGCCGTGAGACGCTCCCCCAGTCCAGACATTGTACAAGTCAAAGGATGGTTTGCATACTTAATAGAAAATTTAGTTTTTTTTAGGAGCCCACTTTACATCAAACAACTAAATTGTCAGAACCAAAACCGGCAAACTCAGACAAATAAAAAAAATACATGTTCAAGATTCCCTAAGACTAATCCACAAAACGCTTAGTACGCAAACAACAAAAGGATGAAATTCAGCTTATTTGTGAGGATCTGAAATCAGATATTCTCGTTGTAAACGAAAACGGTATAAACAACGAAAACCTTGAACTTGCAAAATTCCAAATTGGCAAATGCGTACTGTCACCAGGCCTCCAAAGGAGGTGGTCTGGCAATTTTTCAAAAAATGTCCAATCAAAGAAACGACCGTGAAAGATTTCAAAGCAGCTGGGATCAGAGTACAAACTAACAGGTCAACATTAATTGTGATGGAGTTTTACAGGTCTCTCAGTGGAAATGAAGATCAGGTTTTTTCAAAATTCGAAGCGTTACTCACTGACCTGACTAACCATTAAGTCTTGATGGGGGATCTCAACTTGCGAAGGACAGCAACCATCCATCCAGCGTTGCTGCTGAGGTCATTTGGCCTTGAACTTTTGGTCAAAACTCCAACGAGAGTGACGGCTACAACACAGTTGGCTATTGATAACATTATTACTAACGTTGGAAATGTCACAGTTTCAATGGTCAACCAAGCTATCTCGGACCACTATGGCCAAGAGGCTGTCATTGGTGGAAAACAAATCGCGAGAGAACCAAAAAGTACCAAAACAATAAGAGACACAAGGTTTCCACCTCAACGCTTCCCTTTCAAAACAATAGTGGATTTTTACAAAATGTTCATACCTCGTAAAGCAGCAGTTTCAAATTTTCAATGAACGTTTGAATTTATATCTCGACAACTGCTGACCTACAAAACCGATCAAATTTTGTAAAAAAGAGGGTATATATTATTTGGGTCACCAAAAGCATTCTGGTTTCGAGAGAAAAACTCAAGATTTTCTCCTACATAAACAGAAAAACAGCTAAAGAACAGTTCAAAACATTTTTTCGAAATCATAAAAAAATTACACAAAGGTGATCCAAGCTACAAAAGCGTATGTAGACTCAACATCAATTATTTCTTGAAAAACGTTTCCAAACCTATATAGGGCATTATTAACAATAAAATTCAAGAATTTAATGAAATCGCAGGCATAATTTGCCACACACTTTCGAGTGATGCTTCTAGGGTTGCCGGCGAGCTTAACGGTTTTTTGCGTCTTTTGCTTGTGGACGGGGCCCACGCGTAGACAGAGTCCAAAAGCCTCAATGGCTCTGACTCCCGTAGTTGAGGAAGAGTTCGATAGAATCATTCAACAACTCCCAGCAAAAAAAGCGATCGAAAATTGAGATCCATGTGGTTAATAAAAAAGTGCTCAAGGCTTATTGTGAAACCTCTAACCCAATCAGTCAATTTGTCTTTTAACTCAGGAGTTTTTCCATCTCTCATAAAAATTGCAAAAGTGCATCCAATTTTCAAGAACAAAAACCTCTGTTCAATAAAAACTATCGTACTGTCTCAATTTTGCCCATTTTGAGCAAAATATTTGAAAAACTGTTTCTAACGAGAATGCTTTAAGTATAAAATAAAAACAACCAGCATTCTGGATTCAGGAAAAATTAATCGACGATAAACGCAGTAAGGGCTAGAGCGTCTGGATCACACACTAAGTGTGTTTTTTGACCTTTCTAGAACATTCGACTTCGTTGACCATGAAACACTGCTTGACATACAAGATTCTCATCGCATCTGAGGCGTGCTGCTCTTATGCCTTTAATCATGTTTAAGTCTGAGGGCTCAAGTGTTTCAGATCTCAAACAAATTTTCCAAACCAATGAAACTGAGTGGATTTCCTTAGGGCTCTATACTCAGTCCAATCCTTTTCCTGTCGTACATAAACGACGTACATTCATCACTGCTGCATGGTAAAATCGTACAGTATGCTGATGAAACGGATCTCTGTTTCAGAGATCTCACAAGAAGGTTTTGAGCTACAAACCTTAGTCGATATCAACAATTATGTTCAATATTTCAATAGCCTCAACCTTCATGCGAATTCTTCGAAATCCAACGTGCTGAATTTCGCACTGCGTCCAGTTGATTCCTAATTTGCGTCAGCCGTCATTTTGGCAGATTCTATATTGGAAGTAGTCTACTCCTCAAAATTCCTTGGAATACTCCTCGATCGAGGGTTGACATGGATAATCACGTTGACCAGTGTGCACTAAACTGTCCTCAGGAATATATGTTTGAGGTCCTTGGCACGGTACTGCCTCAGTCAGGTACTGCGGTGTATTATGGGCTAATTCACCCTCATCTTTCCTATGGAGTGGTGTTGTGTGGGGCCTGTGCAGACAATAGTTTCCTGATGGTGTTCAAATAGCAAAAAAGCGATTCGTATTACCGCTAAGTTGAATTTTAGGGAGTCGTGCAGGAAGGCATTCAAAAACTTTCAACTGATGACTTTGCGCAGTCTCTACATTTTAGAAACATCTTTGTTCTTTTTGCCTAAATGTGCCCTAACCAGGGGACGTGACATACACGGGTATGAGACTAGAGACAGAAATAACTACCGTACTTGAAGACACAGAACAGTGTTTTAAGAGCAGTTGCCTTCGCAGGCAGGTTTTCATTTCATAGACAGATTGCTAAATTCCCTGAAAAATGTCCAAACGCCCAAGGCGCCAAAATTTCGTTTTAACCACTTTCAGGTGTCAAGTGCATTCTACAGCGTTCAGGAGTTTCTGACGATTAACTGGTAGACCGCCCAATTCGATGACTTATTCCAGCGCTGGAATTGGGTTGGGACTGGCGAAGGATGAATGACACAGGAATTAATGAAAAATGACACAAGTTTGGATGTAGTGGTAATGTTGTGTGATTATTTAAAATTCAGAATTAATTATGACGTTTGCCATAAAATGTGCAATTGTTAGGAGCAATTAACGATTTGATTTGATCTGATGTTCACAGGTCCGAGAAATGTCACTGTTGGGTCCGGGACTATAGAGATGCATGACGTAGAAACTGTCAATGAAGTTCCGCGTGGCCCTGATATGGGTGGGGGCTGTTTTTCACGTGTAGTTCCAGATCCTCCAGCATCTCACTAGGGGCTGTGAAGATTACTTCCTGATATGTCATTAATGTCTTCACATGTATTAAATATTTATCATGTGAATAAAATGTGTAATAATACATAAAGTCTTTAATTTAAAATTTCCTGATCTTAATGAATTCATTACACAATACGTTGGAATATTTAATTACATGTTCGTAAAAAATAACTACACTTCTTTTACAACTCAACTAAATTTAAAAAAAGTAGAAATGATTCATGTTTAAATATTATAAATTTACAATCATTTTTCAGTGTGGAATAACGCATAATGTCAGTAATAACATTGCCATGATTCTATCAATGTCCAAAAAACATATATAAAGATATAAAGTCTCAACAAATTTCAATCTGGTTTTTAAATCAAAGCTATTTTAGGTCCTGTCACCATCTATGGAAAAGACAATTTGTTATGGATATAGTTACCAATATTTTTGTGAAGTCTTAAATATTTTATACAGTATTAAATAGTGGTGACGTTATTTACCTCGTGTTAAGAAGGAATTCAGCCAGCTCATACTGAGTGTAATGGATAATGGACAAGACTACTCTTAATAATAGTTTAACTACAAAATTTAATTATTTTTATAAAATTGGTCATCGACTAGAGGGAAGCTGTAATTTTAATCTTAACTATGATTTTATGTTATTAGCCACATGTATGTACGAGGAAGTATAGATAATAACTTGAACATGAAAAACGAAAACAATAACAGTACTTGTCTTTCAACCTCGATGTAGGTTCCAGAAATCATTAAGTAAGTTAACGGGTTAGAAGGAGCACCCTAAAGCCGTACTTTTTCTACACAATTACCCATAAAGTTAACAGTAATGTACTGCTTTTGATAAAGACTAATATAAATGAAACATAAAAAATTTTGTTTTAGTTCTATTAAATATTTATTATTGCTAATACCTCAATGATCTTTGTGTACGGAATACAAGGAAAATTTTGTTTAACATAACACTATCAAAAATTTAATTTTACGCCACAAAGATCATTTGAAAAAAATGTAAAGCAAATATTTTCTTACTATAAAATAAACCAAACAGTGTTGGAATATGTCCCATATAATTAGATTAGGGAAACAGTGATTACATTGTACGATCTTATAGAAAATTGTTCTTAAGTTAACCATCAAACAACAAATATAACAGTAGCTCAAAAACCATCAACTTTTCACGAAATGTTAAAGCGATTTTAAACATTATTTCGATCATTATAAGAATGTTCGGTATATTTCCGATTCATTTTATTTTAAAACTAACATTCAACTTTGGAAAACTGAGTAGGTGGGAGTGCTAAGTTACATTTCCCATTTGAAACATTCCACTTTCTTATGTTACGTATGGGACTGTTAATTTTCTCTTCTTTTGATATTTCATTTTCTTTTCACCCCATTAAAACATCAGTTCACTTATTAAAGAAGACCAATCCTAATTTGCCTATTTAAAGAGAATGGAACGTACCGTATTAACCGACAGAAGACCACATTAGCATTGAAAAGTGGACAGACAAACAAACAGATAACAAGAAGTTACACCAACAATTCGGAGCAATATATAGTTCACGTAAAATTTTAGTAAAGACACGTGACAGATCACACAAACATATCACAAACTTGTGACACAAAGTGTTGACATTTCCTATGGAGTGTAATATTAAGAAAACCATTTCAGCATCATACTGCACGAATTGCAGATGTTTTGTATACATAGCTTGGTTCATAAAGTTATTAATTTTTGTTACCTTATAACAGAGATCTGAAAAATCAGCAGTAGTACAATTAAGGTTTTTTTAAATGATCTAACCTCGTAGAAAGAGTACTGAAGTATCTAAGACTAATTGGTAACAACCGGGTAGTTTGTAAAACGTGCTGTACATAATTATGATTGTATACATACACACAATATTTTTAGAGGACTTCAGGCCCATAACTTGGTTCTACATTCTACATTATCCTTTCCTTTTTTTAACCGATCTACCTTTTAGTTTCTCAACTAAGACTACTCTATATGACGATGATACTGCATTCATAGTTACTAGTAAATTATTCAATTAGGTAAGAGCACATTTTGATGAGGTCGTGGTATGTGCTATATATAGCACCTTGCTTGGCAGCCTTGCTTTAATAGCAACCTAGAAGTTAATACTGATAAAACACAATCAATTTCCTTCTAATTGCAAAAGTTGAACATAAAGTAAAGTGTTTCTAAAACTACTCAATTTCTTGGAGTGACTATTGATCAGAAATTTATTTGGCGAGGCTCATACTATATACAGTAATTTTAAAAACGTATAGCACCTGTTTTCTATTACGAAAATTTAAATCTTGTGTTTGTTGATATATGATGCTTATCTCTCAGTTTGGCTAATTCTACTCTCACTTCCTATATGCTTCAATGCTCTGGGAAATAGTAACGGTTCTATAAAGGGTTTTCAAATGGCAAATAAAGGCTAGGAGAATTTGGCCATTAACCTTATACGTATTTAACAATATTTTATTGATGATAATTTAGAGACAGCTCCTCCATGTTTATATTTGAATATTCAATACATATTAAGAAAAACCAAACCTAATTTGGTTGTTTAAACCATGACTATAGTTCTCAAAGAGCACGCAGGATGTCGTTTTACCTTCTTCCTGAACCTATAGAAGGCAATAGCTGGTCATAAATATTTGCAAATTAGGTGTGTTAACAAATTATCGCAATAGTTTAGAAGCCTAGAACTTCAACCATATTCAGTTCAATTTCCAATCCATTTAATAAAGCCTTTATCCACTTTAAACATGTTTGACAACCAATGAATCTTAACTTAGTACATACAGGTGCATGTGACAGTTTTCACTTGAGGGTAAGACTTTTTATGTTTAGGCTGCCTCCTGCATTGCCAATTTATTTATTTTTTTTATTTGTATGAGGACTTTAACGTGTTTGCATTGAACAGGTCCTCAGTAAGTTTTGACTTTATCTTGCACGTAAAATTATTCTTATTGTTTAGTATTATTATGTTTTACAAAAATTTACATTATATATATATATATATATATATATATATATATATATATATATATATATATATATACACTCGCCCCAGGCCCCCATAATATTCGCTAAGAAATTCGGGGATAAGCGATATTCGGGGAAAGTGTAGGTCCGAGTATTAGATTATCTGGGAGTTAAAAGTAGACCTATTTTATTGAATTCTCCAGTTTTAACCAAAGTTTTGACTTAAAGTGCATCTTGTGGCAAACCATTAGAGATACAAGAAAAAGTGACTGGACCTCTCTTGTCGGAAATTTAGTTTTGTGTTCCCATTCTGCCCTTGGATTTGATGTAAGACCTTTGATTTAGCTGGTACAGAGCTTGGAAGAAAAAGCTGCACTGGTCAGGTATTGTGAGTTGTTTAGTGTAAATATTATAAAAAGCCATGCTAAGTCAGTATTTTCAAGTTGCTTAGGGGTTTTAATTTGCTCGGGGGTTTATGTAGTCATGCCATTAAATTCCGGGGGAATGTTTAATGTTACCGGGGGTTAAGACATTAGGGGGTTACATTTACTTAGGATATTATCTGGTCATACCAGGAAATTCCAGGGGGGGGGTAGTTCCGAGGGTTAAGACACACGTGGGGCTCTTTTGGAGGGTGTTGCGTTAGTGAGCATAAATAAAATTAATTCTGTCCCTAATAACTATTGACCTTCGCTAACCCTCAGCCAATTCGCGATGTGTTCTAGTAGACGTATACTAGTCAGTATTTTACTTAGTAATACAAACTAAATCTGGAACTGTTACGAATTGCACAATTTTTAGTCGGAAAAATAAAAAATCCCTAAAATTGCCAATTCACAAAAAATATTTTGCCATTGAGAGCGTGTAACAAGCTTACGGAAAGATATACCGAACAACAAAAAGCTACTGAACATTTTTTTTAGATCCTATCAATAGTAATGTATAAATGTTTTGAGATTTAAGCTAGCACAATCGGGTCAACTGCTATCGACTCCAATAACAAAAGTTTCACGTACAAACTTTTAACATTTATTAGCCAAACCGATGAAGATAGGGCAACAAGTCACTAGACCTTTTTTGTAGATCGCATTATTTTGTATTAATAGATTATTATGTTGATCGGGGAGCTTAACTTAATCAGAAGTTCATCTACCAGGAAATTCCCGAAAGGGGGTTTTATGCTATCGGGGGTCATAAGTAGGCGAGGTACTTTTGTGGGAAATGTGTGTCTGTGCTAAGAGAATACAAGTATGTGTACAGTAGTTTTATCAAAATTTAAAGTTGATCAGTGGGTTATTACTTATTAAATTATCATTCCATACCAGAGTATTGACAAAGAATCACTATTTTATTAAATTAATTAAACACTACTCTGTCCCTATTTACTATTGGCACTTCGCTGTCGCTCAGCCAATTGACGATTTGGGGTTTTAGTCACTCATTAACGTAGTAACATAATTTAAATCCGGAACCAGAACGGATTGCGCAAATTATAGGCGCATCATATTTACAACTACTGAAATTACTAATTACGACCAAGATTTTGCCATTAAGGAGATTTAAGGGCTTACGTAAGGATATACGACAAAAAGCTACCTAACCTTTTTTAGACCTGTAAATTGTATAGTTATTGAAAATTTAGGATTAAAGCTATGACCAATGGTTTGGCTGCTACCGCCTCCAGAAACAAAATTCTCACGTAAAAATTATAAAATATTTTCATTTAAACAGGTTTTTAGGCCAGACCATTTAGGATAGGGCAAAAAGTTACGAGAATTTTTTTGTAGAACACGTCATTTGCTAAAACTTATGAAATAACGTGTTTTGAGCTACGACCAACCGTTCAGCCGCTATAAAGCATGGAAGGTAAATTTGTTGCGAAAATTTCCAAATATTTTTACTTAATCGCATTTTGCGGCCAAACCAATGGAGATAGAGTAAACAGTTACTTGACCTTTTTTGAAGATCACCTTATTTACTAAATCCGAAATCTGTTTTATTTTGACCCCCGACCAAGGATTTCGCCGCTATCGACCCCAAAAAATTACAAAAAATTGCACATAATCACGTTTTTCGGCCAAAGCAATGGAGATAGGGCAATAAGTCACTGAACCTTTTCTGTAGATCACGCAATTTGCTAATTTGATTGGTCAATCAGATCTGAGCTACGACCAACGGTTCGGCCGCTATCGGGCTCGAAACATTATTTTTAGTGACAAAATCTCTGGAATGTTAAATATTCGAGCGTTTTGTCGCTTAACCATGGAGGATAGAGCAAAAAGTCACTGGATCTTTTCTGTAGATCACGCAATTTGCTGATTTGATTGTTAAATCAGATTTGAGCTACGACCAACGGTTCGGCCGCTATCGGGCTCGAAACATTATTTTTAGTGACAAAATCTCTGGAATGTTAAATATTCGAGCGTTTTTTCGCTTAACCATGGAAGATAGAGCAAAAAGTCACCGGATCTTTTTTGTAGTTCTTTTCATTTTTGACTAAAGATTTTCCATCAGATCCGAGCTAGCTCCAATGGTTCGCCCGCTATCGGGCTTACAAAAAAGGCCTGCAAGGGTAGAAAATGCGCGTTTCTTGCGAATTGTTTTGAGAGGTTTAAAATTTAAAATTCCCGGTTTTCAGACTTTTCCCGTTGGTTATACGACAAAAGGTACCTGAGTGCCAAATTTCAAGTTAGCACTTCTAGAACTATGTTAGAATTTGTATCTATATATCAGTCAGTGAGTCAGTTACACTTGCGGCTGTATAAGTATTTATATATATATATATATATATATATATATATATATATATATATATATATAAAAAAACTCCTGTGTTGTATAATGTAATATACTACACCATTATTTGTTAGTTTTTTCGTTATCAATGAAAATTGTCAAATTAAAATAAAGAGATTCTAATCCTTCCAATATCCTTTGTTTTTTACCATTTTCTAACTTTCTTTTCTATATTTTCAATTTCATAAAAGCTTTATTCAATGTTATCTCCATTTTAACTATTGCCTTTTAAGATAAGCTTTTCCAAAAAAGTTTTCAAGTACTCTTACTTTTCATACAACACCATTACATTTCAACTGAATGAATCATGGTCACCTTTGTTTATAGATTCCTCATTAACATCATAAGTAGAAAAGGCTCATAATGTGTGGTATTTCTACAATCAGAATGAAATACGAAATATAAATATTGATTCTCATCTCCAATGATTGAGTTGGGCGAACGTCATATAATTCGTTTTGGTAGTATAACCTGTTTTACTAGTAAACGTTTTGACAGCTTTTAGTGTTTGTGTTTTTTATTATTGAGAAAAACGGCTGAAACTTAAAATTAGAAATTTGTTATTTTAATCAAAGCTTATTAAAAGTTAAATGCTTTTTTTTATCAAGGTTACCTCCGAAACTATTGTTTTTTATGCAGTGAGAGGAGCGGTACAAACCGAAACTAACCTAACATACTGCAAGCCCTGATAGGAACTATTAACCCATTCAAAACGGTACCAAAACACCTATCGCTGTGATGACTGAACACATTCTGAATTTATAAAACTAATATGGGCTGAAATCATAAATTTTATGTATTACAATTACTTTTTGTTTAAAGTTTGTTATTGATGGTAAAAGGTTTGAAAGGCTAATAGGGTTTAGATCATTTGCCATCGTTTTGTGTTAAAAATTTTATAACAGTATATTTCAAGATCTGAAATCTGATCTCTTCCTTAAGAGAATTAATAAACTAACACATAATTACAATCTACTTTAAAATGAAAAAGTCATACCTGAGCAGTGTGGAGTCTAGTCCAGGCGTTGTCACTGCATAAGATGTGAGCACAAGTCACGAGCACGGGAAGTTAAGCTCACAACCACGCGTAACATCATCATAGGTGAAAGTGGTGTACTAACAAGAAAGTCAATTTCGGCACTTTCTTCGACATCGCGCAGAGTGATCTGAAAAATAGGGACAGGAAGGATAATGGTAGCCGCCTCCGGCCCTCTGCTCTGCAGCTCAACTTCCCTCCCTGTTCATTGTCATTCGGTCTATGGCCATGAGGAGTGCCTACTATTTTCAGTAGGGAGGGCTTTTTTAGCCTCTTTCACTACAATTTTAGCATACTGAGTCATTGAAATGCTCTTCAAATTATCTCTGATCAGATACCACAAAGATTTTCCTTCGACAATTCCGTCAAGATTGTTATAACATATAGGTAGGGTTATTTAGATGTATAGAAACCTCCTCCATTAGCGTGGCTTGAATAGTTTACGAATGGTTCTAAAACAATGCGATGGGACTGTAGAAGTGATACCATGCAAGGAGCTGGTGGTCCCTATAGGTCTTTATCCCACAGAATTTCCGCAGAAGTCAAAGCTTTATGAAATAACCTCGTGAACTTATTTTTCGGTAGGACAATTAGTATTTTTTGAGATATCCAGGCAGTATTGAAGGAGTTGGAATTTTGTGCTTTCAGTTCCAAATTTGTTTGGGATTGCTATAAAGTTGTTTCTTCCCTGGAAGTCATCCTACCTGTGACTAAAGTTCAACCCTCGCGAATCATATTGAGGGTTTATCTCAAAGGTTAAACTCAACATTAACATTGAATCGACTCTTCCAGCCATAGCTACGTTATTTGTAGAGTCCAAGTATTCGTATTTAACTATCTCAGTAGGAATTTGACACAATAAAAAACAATTAATTCTTACTGCAGTGTCGTGTTGCTCTAAGAAGGCACTTTTATTCAGCCATTCAAAAGTATCTTCATGCAAAAAGCATAAATGGGGAAACAATTTTAATATGCACAGTGTAGATCATTAACGTCTGCACATTGATTGTTTTAAATGTCTAATACTCGTATACCATTGTATTTGTTACCATCCTGTAACATATTTTAAGAAATAAGTTGAAGAACTTCTCTGAGTTACTAATTACGATGGGGCAGCAGAGCGACACATAAGGCAGCTGTAGTGGGAATGGTTGATTCCAAGTAAGTTTGGGGGGGGGGGTGCATACATTTTGTTTCTAAAACATCGTAGTGCACTTGATGAGGCAAAAAAATACTTCTTCTCCTGAATTAGTCTATAATCTGTAGCTTAGGTGTTTCTGATGAAGAGATCGTTTAAACTATTTTTTCTCTCCTGAAGAACATGACTCCAGATTCCAATAAGGTCTGTTACGTCAGATTCCAGACACTGCAGTAAGGGAAGGTGAACTGGAGCTAAAATCAACATTCATGTGTAGACTTTGTTTCGGAGCTGGATAACGGAGTTCATTACCGTGTACGAATTTTTCTAAGGTATAAATTCTAAATAGAAACTTTGCATTTACATGCGACTGCAGGTTACGGCTTTAAACAGAAACTGTATTCAAGCAACCATATTCACAGGCTCTGGTGCGGGAGAGAGAGTTTTTATTTTTAGAATACCTTTGATTATATTCGACTAACACTTTCGGTATAAACGGTTGCTGTGTCTCATTAAGGTATGTTTCGCCAGGACTATAAGCATAGCACAAGATCAGCCTTTGAAATTGTCTGATTGAATTTAAGGAATGGCTGTTTCTCCGACGGCCGTTTGTTTCCGAGAGGTGACCAAAACACTGACTATCCGAAAGTTTTGAATGTCTAGGTTTTTGCTCACCAATTCACCATTAGAAGACATCTTCTGGGTGGAGTAAGTAAAATTATTATCTCATCTTTTCAAACCAAACAAATGTTGTCGACACATTCGTAATTTATGCGCTAGTCTGACGTGACGTACAATAGCATTGACGTGACAGACAAAGTCCTATGTCACTCAAAGAACCGTGATTGTATATGTTGAGTCACACCACACAGGAGCGATCAGCTGTTTAATTCCGGTTCAAGGTCACGGCCGGCCGGCTGACTAATTGTTGATAATATGAACCCACACCAACCGTCCATTTACAGACCAGGTAATATTCTTTTTCCTTTGTATTAATAACATCACCTCTTTTTGGCATGTATTTGATACTCCTTTCATTTATCTAATTGTTTTATTTTTAAATTTGAGTTGATTAGTAAATATTGATCATATAATTACATGTTCATCAATAAATATGTTGTTTTACTGATTTCTGAAACAGATACTGATGAATTAACTGATTTGTTGCTTACTGTTTCATAATTTGCATTTTGTATGTATAATTTAAAAAGCGTGAAGGATTCGCTCCTTAATTAAACAACAAATACTCACTGTGATTTTCTATACTTATAAAGAGTGATCAACTTTGTTAGCATGAAATATTGAATAATATATTTGGAAGATATAAATAGTAATTTGAATAGCTAGAATGACTCTCCACTAATTAAATACGACTCTGTTTTCGGTTAAATTGGGCTTTCGAAATTTATTTCGTTAGATTTATAGTTCCATAGAAGAAATAAAAAGAAATAAAGAACTCTTTAATTAATGTCTAGACCATTTATATATTATGTTATTTATATATATTAAACCATAATAATATATAAGTTTCTGCTGTTTTTCCTATAGAAACTGGCTGACCAATCACCTGATTGGCTGACCATTGCCTGATTGGCTGACCATTGCCTGATTGGTTGATCTCTGGCAATGCAAGACAATGTCACAAAACATTCAGTATATAGTAAATAGGTATTAAATAATTATATTGTATGAGAAGAAATATTAAAAGAAAACTAGTTAAGCTGTATTGTAAAATATGATTTGGATCCTGTATGCGTAGACGAACGTATATTGCAGTTATCGAAAAATATTATGGCAAAAACGTTTAAGCTATAAATATTCAAATAATACACATAAACATTGGTGAAAAAGAGAGAAGTGTATCGTCGAACTGCATCTACAAACATGAGTACGTTCAATATTATTTGGCTGCTTCGTGAAACTATCAATTCGTATTTAATTTAATACATGTAATACTTTAAAAGATGTTAAGTTAATGCAAATAGCTTTCTTATCATTTTTATAATAAAAAATCCAATGCGTTCCACGTCCCATAATCGAGTCTAAATTCACAATTCCAACATTCAAATTTCTTAACTTTTTCAGGTTAATTTTTAATGTTTTTGTATATTTTCTTCCAATTCTCTGAATGTTAATGGTTTGATCTCAAAATGTTTTTTAATGTTTGATTTCGCATTAATAAAAAGTTTTTTCAATCTAATCCGACCCGTAACATCTTCTAACTCTTTATCTAACCTATTATGCTTTTCTAATATACGGAAACAATTTTTTTTAACAACTGGAGTATTTTCTCTAAAATCTGCTAAATCTTTCAAAAGTCTACCATATTTAAGTTCTTTTAACTGATTATACGAAAATTCTATTCTGACGCCTTTATAGTTTTTCTTGTGTTTTTACGAGTTAATTGTACTGTTTAAAAATATTTTATCGTCACCATGTTTTAGTTGATCTATTTTAAATTGAATACCAAAAGGTATTTTCTTTTTAAAGGCAGATTTTATTTTTTCTTTTCTGATTTGTACTAAAATCTACGTTTCACAGATTGTTTCTCCATTTATGTAGCTAAAATTATGTAATAAAATAATAATAGCCTTCTTTTCGCTCAAAAATTTTTATTTCCAAGCGTTTTCTTGAGCATAAATATAATTAATTAATTTCCATCGAGTTTTTTCAAATCATCGCTATATCTGTAGCCTATGTTATCTTATTATCGCTGTATTTTTCTTACACCAGATCCTTCGATTCGTTTCTTTCCCAAATTGGTCTAATTAAATTCATATATTTTTTTACATCTACTTGATTTAGGGTTTTTTAGTTGATGGATCATTATTTTTATAAATTGAGTCAAATTTCCATAAAATTTATGTATACTTTTTCAAATCTTCTTCAGAATATAAATCATGTCTAGGGAACATCATTGTCTGTTAATTAATATTCTCCATAAACCTTAAGTCCCTTTAAACGTTTTTTCTTGAATAATTATGTCATTATGATCAAAATTGGCGGGAAAATTTCCAATCATAACACTTTTTTTCTATCCTAATACAAACCAAATTTATCATCCTTCGCTCTAGGGAAGAAATTTTTTACCAATTTCAACCAATTATTATATTCGTTGTTCCAGGTTCAAACTATTGTAGATTATTCAATGTTTTGAGGTCTAAATGGTGTTGAAGGTGGTAATTTGGCAATTCAATCTCTTCTACTTCAGATTCTGGTATCGAATATAAGCAAATTGTCGTACAACTGAAACCAAATTCATAAAATTTTGATTATCGCTTAAAAAAATTTTCAATTTTCCCCCTCAAAACACTTAATTGCAGAAAGTTACAGGTTGATAAATTTTTTGAATACATACTAGCTCTTCTTCATCAATTCGAATCATTAAATTCTTTGATTAATTTTTTCGATTTGATCAAGTTTTTTTTGCCTCTTTAGAAGTAACGCTTCACCATTTATTTCGGAAAATTCTGTAAAGTGTAACATTGGAACGTTAAAAAACGTGAAAACGGAACGTAAGAACGTGAACGAGGAACGTAAAAACGTGAACAGATTTACCCTTTTTTTCAGTTATTTTCATTAATGTAAATAAAAATTAAGGATAATGTAAAAATAATTTATGACAAATATTTTAATCGATTAAAATTTGTCAGACCACAGAGCATGATTTTATATTTAGAACATTTATTCAATATTTACCATTTATAGGCTTCAAAGTTAGATTAAACTGTTAAAAATACGTAGTCTTCTTTCCACATTTTATCACTTCACTCATTAAAGTGGTTAATACTCATATCAGATCCCACATAATTGTTATAAATCTTTCTCTAATAGTGATCCATCTTGTTAAAAAAATTCAACATATTCAAATTATTTCTTATAACTTGTTTATAAACCCTTGAAAAGCATTGGGTAAGATAGATACAAGAGATATTTTTGTGCCGAGACATTTAAGTAATATTCTTTAATAACGTCTTGATTTTCTAAAATGTAGTCATCAAAAAACGATTAAAGAAACGATTTGGTTTACATTCGCTTAATGAAACTATATCCTCGGAAGTAGTTTTCTCAATATTTTCAAATCTTTCTTGCAATATTTTATACGCGTCTTGTTTCAAAAGATTTACTAAAAACATACAAATATGAATAAGGAAATCAACCTATTGTAGATGAAATTTAATAATAAAGTTGTTTTTACACATCCGATTGAACCAACAGTTAACAATCTGATTGGTTCATCTTTCTTATTTTCTTCAAAAGTTTGTAGTTTTATCTTATCTTTTTGATTTAAAAATTTCTCCATTTAAAATAGCGAAAATGAAACCGTTTTAAATTGACTTCAGGAAAACTCTAAATTAGTTTTAAACTTAGAACATCCCATTCATTTAGATGAAGAATCAAATTATTTTATTGGTTTTTACGTGGTTTGTATTCTGATAATTTTGTAATAAAATATTAGTGAAAGTTCTCCTTATGTTGTATAGGATTTAGTGGAAAGAAAATAACAAAATATTATGGTTTAAAACAAAGGATATTATACCTTCGATCAAATATAAAATTCCTTTAAAAATTATCTGAAAACATTCAAACAATCAGATAAATGTGTAAACTTCGACGAAAAAACAATTTGATATGCAAAAACATTTTTTCTTTCACAAAATATAATCACCAGTAAGAATTATTTTTTCAGCAATTATAATAGATTTATTTGGGTTTTGTTCAAGAAATAATTGAGCCAAATCAGATATATTTAGGAAATTATATGCTAAAATTTAAACCATTCGACGTAATCGAAGTACATTGTTATCTCGTTGAACCTAGTTTTGAAAATCCTACCGAACATCTAAACAAAGAATCTGAAATATTGTACACAGTTTACCCAAATGTTGCTTATGGATAAAAAAATCAGTGAAAACCCGAATGAAATCGATTATATTCCAACTAGAAAAAATATTAAAAGAATTCAAAAAATCGTTCTGACTATTTAAGACTCTGAACGAAATTTATTGAAAAATGAGGGTGAAACAACAATATATTTAAGATTACCAAGTTACTAGTTAGATTTGTTCCTATTTAAATGGAAATTATTATCGATTATGTTAAAGAAAAATATAAGAAAAAATTTAAACATCTGAAGGGTATCGAAATAACCTTACAAAAATTACATCCTGACACTATTTTCATTAAAGAACCAGGCATATATTCTCTAATCTTGAAATCTAAAATGAAGATAGCAGAATTATTTAAAGACTGGGTTTTAGAAGAAGTTTTACCCTCCATTAAAAATATGGTGGGTAAAACTCAAAAATGAAAATAAGCAGTTAAAAGATTAAATAAAACCGTTACAAATTTCAGGTCAAATGAAATAATTGAAAATAGAGAATCAAGAATTGCGAATGGAATTAATGAAGACGGATATGGTATGTAAAGACTTTAGTCCAATTAAATTACACGTGTTTGTTTTAATAAAAAAGAATCGTATTTTCGAGTATCCTTATTATGTAATTAGAGGGGAAAAAACGTGAAATACCAAAACGATTAAAACATTTGAAGATAAATGATCCAGAATTAGATATTTTATTCATAGATGACGGGCCGAATTCAATCAATCTTTATAATCAAAGGAAAGAATCCTTAAATATTGAATATAATGGGAATCATTTTACTAAAAATATGACAGAATCTCGACTGATTTATAAAATAACTAAATTTCACGATGAAAATGTTAATACATTTTAATAAAATGTTGAATTATGATATTTTGTTTGTAAATGTCTTTGAAGATTAGAGAATTGTTGAATTTCTCTTTCACATACGCAATGAACTGGTCCAGAAAAGACTTCTAACATTTTTTACAATATGCTTATTTTTTATCTTTACAGTAATGCCAATTGTGAAATTCAGAAATATTCTTAACTTTTTTACAACTTGTGCATTCTTTCTCTTCCAAAGAAAATTTTTCCATTTTATCGTATAAATATTTTCTATATATTTTATTATAATCCCTACAATAATAGTATAATCCATCTTTGGTATTCTTGTTTATAGAAAATTCTTCAAAATCTTTAAATTCTTGACACTTTTTACATTTCTTTTGAGACACCATTTATATAGAAAATGAATTATAGCTTTGACTTTCTGAATTCATATTCATAAAAATTCCAGTTATTTCTTCATTATTTAGATATTTTATGCTATACGTTACAGGATTTGTGTTACTAATTTGATAAGTAACAAAGATTTTTCTTCATCAATTGTTCTTATATTTGTTCAAAAATGCTTGTTTTTACTAGCAATTCTTACATGATCATTAATTTTAAATTAGGTTTCCTGTGCATTTCTGGTGGAACATACTTGAAAACTGTCTCTAATAACTCCTTTTCTGCATCTTTATCTACGTTTTTAGGCTTCATTTTGATCGTGCTATAAACAGTATTATTATAATTCGTGAATATCTTTTTAAAAATATCAATCCATTCAAAATTTTTATTCATCTCAAAAATAACTTTCATTCTCTCATTTTGAGTTCTGTTATATCCCTCTACAATACTTGATTTCTCTTCGTTTTCAGTATGATAAATCTTAATTTTATATTCCTTCAAAACATAATTAAATTATTTATTTTTAAAGTCTAAACCCTTATCTGTTTGCAATAGATTTCGAGGTTTTGCCCGATTTTTATCGCATCTTTTGCTATATCTTCGAAAGCTTTTGAAACATCATTACCGTTTTTTCTTTTGATCGCTCTTGACCAAGCATATTTTGAGAAAGTATCAATAAAGTTTAACATATACTTAAATCCATCATTTTGATCCGAATAATTGGACATTATAACTAAATCTTCTGCCCATAAATAATCAATTCCTAAGGTTATAATCATCCTTTTTTTTAACTTTTTTCGTACTGGTGCATGGATTTCTTTAGCTTCAATCTCTATTTCTTCTTCATTCTTAAATTCTTTCTTTACTTGTTTTTCATTTGGATTCTTTATAGATTTACTCTTATTTGACTTACATATTGAACATTTTGCAGCAATTCTATACAATCCATTTTGAGTTCGGACAGTTTTAGAATCGATATTTTTCGTTTTTTTTTCTGACATTTGTGGCAGTGAATTAAATTATCTTCCATTTATACGTCAAAGTTTAAAGTTTATTTAATTCATCTAATATATCAGATATTCCTTCATTTTTATAGCCATACGGTACTGTTTCGATTTTGTTTTCCAGTACAATTCTCTTATCATCTTTCGAGCTCAGTTCTAGTTTGTTGATTTTTATCGTATTATAGCTTTTTATAACATTCATCTCACGAAATTCTTTCTTATTTTCGAACAAAAATCTCTTTAAATTATCGATATTTATTTTTTTGTTTACAACACTTTTAATACCTCTTTTTTTGTTTTTTTTTTTTGTTTGTTTTTTTGTTCTCTTAGGACAAGAAGCTTATAAATTGCACTTAGTCCTGTGAGGACCTTTGCGCTGCTTCCGGAGTGATAGGATGTTCAGGATGGGTAAGGTTAGGGAGTAGGGGCCGCCTCCTATCGAGGTCCATGAGGAAGAATTAGGGCACTACATCTCAAAGTCATCCGGGAAGAAGGGAGGCCAGCTGTGAACCAGCCTCTCCAGTCAAAGTAGGCAGGGGGTGGCACACCCTTGTTGAGGTTAACAAGAGCCTCTGAGGTAAGGGAACAAAACCCACCAACTCCAACAGCCATCCTCCACAGTAGGCTAGACCTATCGAATTGCCCATGAATCCCAGAATCTGAACATTTGCGGTTAGTGATGTGCCGCTACTGGACATCCATAAGGTTGCCCAGATTGAAGTGGCACATCGGTTTTTGCTGTGCTCAGTGGTGGGTTCAACTGGTAGGTATAAACCAGCCAGAAGTGATCCCTGCTGGGTGTTTAATACCCTTACATCTTACTGGATTTTTATCTAGATATTTGTACGAGTATATTTTCGATCTCAATCTTCAAAATTCTTCTAATATTTCACCATTTAACTCATCTTTAAATTTTCCTATTACTTTCTTGTTTTTGCTAGTGAAGCATCTACGATCTTTTGGATAATCGCTTGCATCAAACTCATCTATGTTTTCTTTAATAATTTTGTAAGGATCTTTTGTCATTTCTAGGAAATAACTGTCTGTACCCATGTAACACAGATTCAAACCTGGATCATATTTCTTAAGTTTATCGTAAAACTGAAAATCCTATTTAGATCGGCTTGTTAAATTTTACTTTCTGTTTGTACATATGACTCGCTATACAGTTGTTATTAAAGCATTTGAAATTTGATATCATAGTATGTTTCATTGAAAATTCTTCATTTCCAAGTTCAATATCGCATCTATTTCGTACATTTTCCATAGATTTTCCAAAAACTGAGTTGTTGATTAACTTGTAAAGATCTTTCTCAAAGTCACTTGTAGCTTTGTTTCTCATGTTTGTGTTAAAATCAATGTATTCTTTCATAAAAGGCTTCTGATCGAATGCATTAACTCTATTCACATGTTTGAACACCATTACTTGTTCTAGATATAATTCCAAATTTCTCGAATGAGCATCGTATTCAGTTTTATGTAATAAAGTTGTGCACAGTTTCTTGTTAAAATGTTCAGGAGCAAGAGGCCAATCCTTGTGATTTTCATGTAAATTTGTTGGATATCCTAGATCAACTTCGAGAATATAGCCATAGTCTTCATTGAAGTGAGTTCTAAAATTTTATCTCGCCATTGTTCTTTTGTATATGTTTTAGGATTCATCCACTTAATACCACTATATGGCAAATTCTGCGACAGCCATAAAGGTTATTTGCATCAACATAAAGTAAATAATTTTCTGGCTTTGTCTTATCGAAATAATTCAAATATCTGTTATTTGCTTTCACATATCGCTTAATAAATTGAGAAATGCCTCCACGAATGCCTTTTTCAATCATCAAATACATATTGTAATCGTGGATTAGTTGAAACTCGATTTTCGTTAATTTTATCATAGCATCTTAAGCTAAACTTTGGAGCTGTTAGATAATGAGCCGGATCAAGTTTATAGCAATGTAAGCAAATCTTTCTGAAATTTTCAAATATATCAGCAAGCAACATCTTGGATGTTATATAAATCAAAGTAATTTCCTAGATTTTTTTGTTTTAATTTATTCCAAACTGATTATTATTATTTGACTGTTTTTCTATAATTTCATTATATATTCTTCAATCCTGTATAAAATAATTTGTATGCTTGAAATAATCTTTTTTGAAACTTTTAGCTAACTTTAAAATAGACGAGGCCATAAATCTGAATGGTTTACTAATTAAAATTGCATAAACTTTATAGGTTTTTCAATATCAAACTCATATCCATATCCTGAACTTACTGAACAATTTATATATCTTTCATCTGTGTTTCCGATCAAATCAACATTTCCATATTGTTTATACAAGTCTTTTATGTACAAATGAGTATCGTAATTTGACATATTGTGGCAGAAAACTGGAATGTTTTGTGGAAATTTCAGATTTAGATTACAGCATAAGTGTACCGCACCTCTAAATTTTTATGAACTATTTTTTGGAATTTTCCACCTAAATGACAATGATCTCTTACTTTATTAAAACTCTTATCTTTATAACTATCAGGAGTAAACCAGTTGATGATTCACGGCAAATATTTGAATTTTGGTATGAAATTTCTTCTTCTTCAGCCAATTTCATAGGTTTCGTGTTCTTTGAGATATATTTTTTCGCTACGTATTTCGATAATATATTGAGCTCTTCAAACAGATTTGTCGGAAGAATTGGTAAATCTTCCTCATTTGTAGCACGATAACATAATAGGTTTAAACATACGATTGGTCACATTTGACACTAAATATAGAGGAAAACCATAAGGAATGTGCTTCTGAATCTTGGTTGTTATAGATTTTTGTGGATTGTTCTTGCATGTTGGAATTTTTTCTAATATACTCTCAAAATCCATATAAATAAAATAAGGATGATTGAACTTTTTTTGGTAATTAGTAAATGTTGTGGTTTGACCTGGGAATGGAATAATTTGCTTGCAAACTTCATGTTTTGTACGTATTTCCAAATGATCTGTTAAATCTCCCGATTTGTAGAAATGGCTTAAACATCTTCTACAAAGAAAATTTTTTATTTTTACATTTAGATAATTGAGAGAAAACGAGCTTATTTAAATCAGTTATCAAAACATAATGATGTTTGTCATCTTTTTTAACTGACAATAAATCGATTTATAACTCGGCATCATAAACTTCGGAAATTTTGAACGGAACAATGTTTAGGTTTTCGTCATAAGTATAGATATTTATGGACATTTTGGGATATTTATAGTTGGAATTGTAGCATCGTTTCTCAAAGATTTGTATATCTTTTAAAGACACGGATAGTAGAATCCAGAAAATACCTCGTCATTTACAAGTTTCTCGTATTGCTTTACTCTGTCAACATGAGTCTTAGGTTTTACAATAGCGCATCAGATAGAGTAAATAAAGCAAAAGTCATCTTCATTTTTTATATTTACACAAGCTTTTTTACCTTGATTTCTTGTGGCGAATCCATATATGATCCTTCGTTAATAAATCCATGTTTATTAAGGCTGAAAACTAGTTGTTTGCAGTTTAAATGTCCAACCAGAACCATTATTTGGATGATTAGTCCGTTCTCGATGTGATAATTCATTAAATTTCTTAGAAATGAAGTCATTTACAACAAAGATTTCATCTGATTTTATAGTAAAATACTTTGGATAAGTCTGTGGTTCACCGTTCACTAAAGTTCGTTCGTATTCACATTCTAAAGATAAATAACCATTCATATTTTTAACTTTTCCTTGAAATTTTTTGATTAAACTTAATTTCTGGCCGCATAATTGCTAAGTACGATTTGTAAATGGACATGAAATTGTCGTTCAAATTCGATAAAATATATTGCTTGAAAAGACCGTGTATTGAGGATAAAAATTCAACATTAATGATATTTTTAGATTTTTCGTTAAGAGTTTCGCCTATTTCTTCGATTATTTCAGATTTAGTTTTATCGTTTGTTTCAATGGATAGTTTTTCAGTGATTGAATGAATTTTTTCGTCATTAAATAGATCTAAATTTTTCTTTTCATCTTTGAAATTTCTCTTTAATTCTCGTAATTTTTCTATGTAATTCATGTTTTGGTGATCATCGATTTGATTCTCTTCAGCCCATTGTCTTAAAAATTTCAGTTTTTTCTCGTAAATTTCTTTGTTTTTTAGGTGATTTTTCGAATTATAATGTCGGGTATAATGATGTTCAAAAATATATTTTTTTACAAAAAGGCATGATATTTTTTACGCTTCATTTAGTTAGAGGAATTTGAATATGTTAAGTTTCACTATTTAGTAAAACATATTTTTATTAAGCTAAAAATAGCAATAATTCATTATATTTTTAAGGATTTTTATCAAAATTTGATGAAATTTAGCACAATTTATGTAGAAAGAACGTTAGATGTTTCTATTTATATAGGAAAAATAATGCATTTAATCATGACATCAGGTTGTAAGAGACAATTTAAATTGTTTATACTATTTTTTAAATATTTTTAACTTCAGTGAGTGCAAAATATTGAAAAAATATTGAAACATAGTCTAAACAATTTAAATTGTCTCCTATAACCTGATATCGTGATTAAATGCACTATTTTTCATATTCCTATCCTAATTTTTTAAAATTTATAATTACATTTATTTCTGACTAAATGGAGTTCTTTAAGGTTTGAACGATATTGGCGAACTAAGGTTTAAAGAATACAAGAAATTAACTGACTTAGAAGAAAGAAAACCGTATAAGATCGTGAATTTAGACAAAATAAAGGATAAATTTGGGATGACAATAATTGCCGAGTTAGAAGATTGTAAAGTTCATTTGCCTAAGAGATTTTCAATTGTTTTAGACGAGAAAAATATAAAAGAATTGAATAAAAATAATAAATTACACTTGATTGTTACTGAAAAAAATACAATAAACAACAAAGCATGTGTTACAATTCACTTTGTAGAATTTAAAAAGATTTCGAAGATTTTTTTGTTTATTCGTAGCAGATTTGACAACATTTCCAATAGATTGATTCAAAGCAGATTTGACTAAGTTCCCAACAGACAGCTCAAGAAAGTCAACTTTGAACAGCTATAGATTCGGTTATCTTTTTCATTAAGATTTCTCGGTTTTATTTATGGTACATTCAACAGTATTTTATATTGAATTTCTGTCTGTCCCAAAAGAGCGTTAGAAAACTGCCCGTAAATCATATATAGATTCGGTTATTTTTTTATTGAGATTTACTGTGTGATTTCTCAGATTCATTTATAGTACATTGAGCAAGATTTTACATTGAATTACGGACTGTCCCAATAGTGGTCTAGCACCCTTACATATATTTCTACTCATATTTCTATATATGTATCCCGGAAGGGTTCTTTTGATATGATGATCGATAGGTCTTGTCTACTTCGGGGATGACTGTTGGAGAGGTAGACCATGATGCACTACTATTTCTGCCCACTTTAGAAGAGAGACAGTAATAGAGCTGACCTCCCCTTCTGCCAAGGTAAAAAGGATAAGCTATCGTGAGTAAATTGCTGCTCATGGGATCTGGACAGGAGGCGGTCCCTGCTCTGGAAGATTCTCTCACTGTCCTGTCAACATTCCTTACTAAGTACAATATATGGTTTCTCAGGTTTACAACCTAATTAAAAAAAAACAGAAGGTTTGTTGTTCATTTTAATAGTTTTCGCGTGACAAGAGTATCTCAACAGAGCAAACCTTATCACAGATTCTCTTTATAGGAACTTGAGATTACCTGAGTGACTGAGATAAGTGCTTAGTACGATTATCAATAACGTGAATTGAAAAAAAAAAACACACGTAGGGTGATTAATTAGTAGCTATACAATTTTATAGAAGTTTTTACATATAAATATTTCAAACTGTGAATAACATAATGACATTATATGTTAGAATTGTTTAGGTGGAATATGTATTTGATATATTTACACAGTTCTGTCACACATGGATCATGTCTATGTGAGCGTTGTGTCTGTTCGTTCAGTTCGGAAACTGTTATTAACATAACGACATTGTATGTTAGAATTGTTTAGGTGGAATATGTATTTGATATATTTACACAGTTCTGTCACACGTGGATCATGTCTATGTGAGCGTTGTGTCTGTTCGTTCAGTTCGGAACGATATCTAAGCAGAAATGAACTCAGGAAATAAGGAAGCGCATATTATGTATGAAATCTGGTAAAATATTTACATTTATCTGGTTAACTTCAGAACTATGTTCTTCAGTACTTGTATTGCATTATCTATTTATAAATGCATGCTATACAAATACTCTAGATTATAATACATAACAAATAATATATTGTTTGGTAATAAATTTGCCAGACAGTGCGTGTTTTCTCCATTTCATGTTAGTCTTGAATTTAAGAACCAATTTGCAAAGTATAACGACAAATACTGGTTTGCTTTGAAATCGATATAGGAATATTCTAAATAAAAATTGAGAAACATTATATGTTCAAATTTCAATAAAAGAGAAACATAAATACAACAGAATAACATAAATAGAAACAGTTATAATGCTGTATACAGCTTAACGTGCTTCACTGTTATTATGTTTAAGTGTCTGAACTTACAGTTAATTTGTGGTTTTGACAACCGCTGTTGCCTAAGACAGCTGTTCTTATTCTGTTGTGAAAGAGTTTTAGCCGAGTAGTGTTAGACATTCAACCATCCCTGAGCTTTAGGAGCCAGCTCGAAGTCCCTTGATATGGTTTTCTTAACATGGGGCTTACCATGCAAATAATTCTACAGATATAAAAGTAAGTAATTTACAATTAAGCAATTTACTGAGGTATTCCCGTTAATGAGTTTCTATTTGTTTACAGTAACAATAATAGTTGCAATAATAGGAATTTAAGTTGCTACAGCTTCAAGTAGGTTTTTATATGCAAATTTGAATTTAGAAATTATTGATTCAATAAGGTACAGTAGCATTATAGTATGGGCCAAACTGCAATGCTTAAAATATATCAATGAAAACGATACAAAAACGATATGTTTGCGTTCTGATTGAACAAAATTTAAATACACTATAAATATAAGAGAAGCCTATTTTAACAGTCTCGGAACCTTGGGGAAATATTTATTGCACATTAGGAAATATAGATTTACTAAGCATTGTGAAATAAGCTTGTTTCACAATTTAAACTTATTAAAATAAATTTAATAATAACTGGTGAACGCTTATTACATTCTCTGAATTTAATCTCCGACCGCATCATTTCAGCCTGAGAAAACGTCATGCTGAGTCTCAATTCAAACTGGGATGATAATATCACTAGCACATATGTATACATAGTGAGGAAATAGAAATAAGTAGATATTACTCACAGATAAAGTAACTTATTTATTCAAACGCGCTGTGCTAAATTCCAAAGTATAACCATCATCAATATTCGGATTCACAAATATCCTTCCTCCAAAGTCTGTTTTATATCAGAGCAAAACATTTTCAGTACATCCCCTCCAGGCAGAATGTTTATAACGTGTTCATTTCTTTCGCAGAGGCTAACAAAATATCTGTATGCCACTCCTTTATCAATTCTTAAATTGTCCAACATTTCATTCATAGTTGGCTTTATTGTATGGAAGTATGAATATTCGATGGCATCCTTCAAACCTGGAATCCCGGTGACCTCGTCTACTCCATCAGCCTTCAGACAGTCAGGACACAGGCTGGAGAACGTGTCTAATAAGCTATGTTGAAAACTCTTTGGGTATCCCCATGTTGGTGCTCTCCAGCCGGTGTAGGTGGCACTGCTCATGTGGTTCTGTGGAATAAAACATTATTAGTCCATACAGAGTTTGAGGTGGCATAATCTGATTTCGGTTTAGTAGTTTTTATATATAAAATATATTTTTTATCAAAATAAAAAGTCAAAGAATGTGTCATTTAACCAGGCGAAGTTAGGGCTAAGATTCCCTCTCTAACACAGCCTGGGGCCAACGGCTTGACGGTGACTAAACCAACACTAAGGACCGGGCAAGCGGGCTGCTTGCAAAGACAGGATCGCTCAGCGGTCACTCGCCCAAGCAGCAGCATCGCTTGGCGTTGCTTGATTCAGTTACCTTGCGATAACCACCGCACCTGCTCCACTGCACACTCGGCAAAACATTATTTGCTATAATTATTCGAAATAGCAATTTTATAGTCAGATCTATTTAAAAATGACTGAAAGTAAGATGTGATGTTTTACTTTTTTATAACATGACTGGATTGTTATTTATTTTATTTAAGACAATTTTTTTATTTTTAGTTCACGTTGCAGTAAAACTCTATTTACCAGCATTCGTTCACGTTCATAATGTAACTAATTTTTATATTTATTTGCCGTTCTATTCCATTAAAACTGGTTACAACACATCAATTGCCATTACTATTGAGACATAGGGGCTGGTCTCAAAAGGTTATCGTATTTTTATTGTAATTAGAGAAACAGTTTTAGTAACCAATAGTTATAAAATTAAAAAGTAATGCAATTAAAAACTAATTACACCACTTTAAGTCACAACTATATAAATTCTTTTCGTTTTCCACTTTAATTTCGAGTTAAAATTTAAACAATTAAACTCAGATACTATAATACACACAGCGTAATCAGCATAGTTTGAAAACTTTCAAGGTTTTAGTCAAGATACGTTCTTAAATTTTTCACTGTATCTAATCTGACAAAATACCACTACATATAAATATTTCTTTTTCATACAAAAGTACCACATTATTTACAACTGTAGGAAATAGTTCATTGGATCATAGTTTTCTATTGCGATCATTACACTTTATTACGGACATTAAAATCAAGAGAGAACCATGGAGTTGTAATTATCAAATAAAATGATAGTAATATATTAATATGTATAAAATAGTACTATTATATAAGGTAATATAATATATAACAATCACCAACGTAGAAAAACTGGTTGTCCTTATCGGCTCTAATACAAGTCACTTATTACATTACTGGCCTGCGAATGTGACTTAAATACTACAATGGTTGCAGTAAACCTGAACAAATCATGTGAGTTTTCCAATGATGCAACTGATAATTCTATAAGGAATCTGACCGACTAAAGTATCTAAATATATATTCATGTTTACCTGTGGATAAGAATAGGGGTACTGGTAAGGCACCCCATTTTCAAACGCAGTAGCTGAAGTTAATATAGCAGTTGCCACGACAACAATAGTCCACATGATTAGTCTAGAATGAAGAATAAAATATAATAGTCTCTTAAAGAGTTCCAAATAAATAGAATAAAAGAACTTAATTAATACAAAATATCCTGTAAGTATTTATATTGTGTATGCATATAGCGCAGTTTAATACAGATCGATTCACAACGTGTATGTGCTAAATTTATTGAATAAAACATGTATAAATTATTTGCCCGTTTAATATGTCAAGAATACACCACAGAACCCTAATTTCATTGATTCCAATCATTCATGTTTTCGTTTTATAATTTAAAATTATTTCTCAAGGAAACAGAAACAAAATTAAATCGCAAAAATAAGAAATGTACGCATTACTTTCTTTTACTGGCAGCAAACCTAAAGCTGTCTCTACAATCAAAGCAAAATAAATAATTATCGGTGATGCGTAACGTTATTTGTTGCCCAAGACCTGACAATGAACTTATTTATTTATTTATTTTACATATCAACGGTCATATCTCCATTTTTACAAATATTAGACAAATAATTAGATAATTCCACTCAAGATGCTAAACTAAAATGATGAAATAGTTCAACTTCACAATATTACGAGAGTTCTATGGCCCTCATTAAAACCGCAGCACACGTAGCCAAAAGAAATGCTCGTATTTTATAGAAGTATGGTAAGGAACGTACTAATGTTTATTGTTAGGTTGTATATTTTGTTTTAGTTGGGTGTAAGATTTTACTCATTTTGCAAACTACGCGGATATTTTGAGCTACTTAGGGACTAGAGAAATTTCCTTTGTCGATTATAAAGTGCTGACTCGGAATATGAGTAGATTTCAAAATATCTTTAGATGTAAATTTAGCCATGATTTTATCATTGCCAAAACCTTAAGTGGAAAAACACAGAATTGAGTATTTGAGATTCATATTCTGTCAACGTAACTGAAGTATTCAGCGTTCACGTTTTATTGTTATACCTTTACGGTAGAAACTATTTAGGCAACTATGAAGATCTAACAGAAACATGATACGGTCGATTTAACAATCACTTAATAAACCAACCGAAAACAGAGTTTTATTTACTGTAAGACAAAAATAAAAACACACCGACATACATGGTAATCTTTATAAAATAACTGCCAATATTATGAAAGCCAAAATATTAGTAATCTCTAGACTTTTATTAGATACAGTTTTTTCGACGAACATATAGCCATTTTCCACTACATTACATTGACCTTTCGAAGTACCGATTTGGATTTCATATGTAAGGGCCCAAATGGTAATTTTATTGTGGTATATATTTAGTGATCAGGATTACTTAACTTATCTAGTAAAATACTAGATGTCCTATACAACTTCAAAGCTATGTCTCACACTTACTATACAAAAATTAAATATATAAAATTAAATTACTGTTACTACAGTACACTGTACTTATCCACAAAAATTACGATACACTATCAATTTACTTTGAAACAAATAAAAACTATTGCTTTATCTATCAGCATTAAAAATGTAATTTTATTAAAACAGGTTCGTAAAATATAGTCAAATGTGGGTTTAAACAAAATTAATACAAAAATTACATAGAAAGTGTAAACACAATAGTTCAGTATGGTATAATGTACAAACTTAATTCACTTAGCCTACCTGCTTCAGGCACAGTAGAGGAACGTTTAACGTTTAGTCAAACTTGCAGTGTTCAGATGCTCTAATATCTCTGACAAGAAGCCGTAAATATCGACGCAGTATATGGCCTGCCAAATGATAATCATGTGCCGTAACATTTAATTAAATATGAGATAAGAGAACAATACTTTAATTACTAAATGTTACGCAACATCAATAATGTTCATTATAAATTGTTGATCGTAAAACATGGAACAATGCTCTGCTTTTAGAGAACAAGTGATAAATGTATTTCCTAATCAAAACCTAATTAAAAGTCAACACCGAATCAAGGCACCAGCGTGACTCATGGCAGTAAAATTTCTTATCATCATTGGCCTGGTAGTTTTACGTCTTTTTCTCTCAGTTTAATTGATTTTTGGTTCTGCCTATAAGTTTCTTTCCCAATAATATCAGCTAGGCTCTATGCGCTTTAGTATGGTTAGGACTAGTCACCGGCCGTATTGTAGTCTGAGCATTATCGAAGTCTATTACTCGAGATGTGGGACAAATCTCATTTTTGTCCGTCTGTTCCTACGATATTCATAAAACAAACTGGTTTATAGACTTGATGTTTTTCGATAAGCTTCATTTCTATATAGGCAACACTGAGTTTCATGACGCGTAACCATAATGGCAACAAGAACGTAGCAGAAGAAATATTTGTAAACAAACTTGAAACATTAATACGTATTACCTAACTATCTCAACACACTAAAATAATTACTTCGTGAATTAATTTATGTGTAGATTTTTATATTACATGAACTTATATATAACTTATATATGTTACGAAACCCAAACTTAATAAAATGCAAAATGTAACTGAATAATAAGGAATGATGTCTCGAGGAAAACAACCAACAGATTTTAAATTTTGGATGGAAGTTCATATCAAAATAGATAAGAATAAGTTCTGTGATGGTTTATATCCAAAAATGTATGTTACATAAGCATTATTGAATCTAATCTCAGTCGGCTGACAATAAGTCTATTTTGTCCTTCATGGGATGAAAATATAATTTTTAGATTGCCTGTCCATCTATGATATCTCTATAATGCCACAAGCAATAAACATTAAAGTTTGAATTGAAACTTTACGAAATATCATTCATAATTTCTGGTTTGAAGTAGGATATGACTTTGCAGGCCAAAAAATCGTAGTCTTGCCACAGATAAATTACGAGTTCCTGCTACTTATTTCTAGTTTTCTTTAGTGGTGTATAAAAATTGTTATGCAATCAGCTTGTTTTAAGCTTTCCTTTTTATTATTTTAAATTTTCTTTTAGCTTGATTTCTTAACATTCTAAATTAAGTACAAATTTGTAATCGATTTAAAACTGACTTTCGGACGAACTATAGACTTTAAATTGTCAACACAAATAGGAACTGAAAAAACGAAGGACGTAATGTACACGTACACTCCCGGGTATGAAACAACCATAAGAGGTGTTAATACTCCCCAAAGGCTTAACATTAAACTAATATGGAACATTGATTTCTTAAAACATTTCTATTTTATATAACTATGTCGCCAAACAAAATTGCTATAGTGTGTGGACTAGTAACACCTATAGCAATCTAAAAATCCATGTTTTTTGTGCCTGTTATTATTATATTCATCATAAAAATCTCAGAATCACAGAGGTGAATAATTGGGTTAAAGTCAGCGTCTTGACTAGTAAAGTCACAATCGACTAGACTAGATTTTACGGGATCATCCTCTAGACTAGCTACAATTCCGAACGGCCTTTCACTGAACTCTGAAAGCACTGCTTTATTATTAGGTAAGTACCAGTATATAAACTTCTTTTGTCCATTTAAAACATCATTGATGCCTGATTGACTAAGGAACTCGAGTCCTGTTTTAAGAGAATTTTAAAATAGGATTTGATTTTTAAAGACTTAGACAACATTAAATCTGATTAGTAAGTTGAAAAAGTATGTTATTACTCATAGCCATATCAGTAATTCAAAATAAATATGGAATTATAAAAGGAATGGAATGAATTAATAGGATAAATAATGAACCGTGTTTTTTCCTTATCCCATATATTATAATGTGGACAGAGAAGAAGAAAGATCTGAAACTAATTTTTTCGATTTAGTGAAATTTATATTTTTCAGAGAATATCAATGATAATTCCCATATGAGAGAAAGACTAAGACTAAATCTGAGAAATCGGTGCTATTAGACGACCAAACTGTACTAAGTAATCTGAAATTGTGGATAAAATGCCTTCATCTACTGTTAGGACTAAAACTTGGAATAGTTTCATATTAACTTAACAAAAAAATATTTTAAATCAAACTTGTACGCTTTAAATAAAAGTGTTTGGCTTATTTTAAAGATAATTAAAAGGTGTATGGGGTAACTATGGTTTTTTAATTGTCAAACGATATTTTTATCACAGATTATATATTAAAAAAAATAAATGTACATTTCATCTCAAAAACCTTTTTAACTGAACTGCTTATACAAATAGAAAAGAGAGACGTGGAAATGTGTTTCACTTCGGTTGGTGTCCGTCTTCCCATAAAAAGTTATTAGTACTAACCTTAAAGTACAAAAACTTAAAAACTGAGGTAGTAGTATGTACGTATACTAATATCTCAGACAATAGTGAAAAATATATACGTTACGAAAAATATGACAAATCGATATTTTATATATTAATATTTTACAGTCATTTCTGGCAAAATTTTCAGATGAAATCAGTGCATGTGTAATTGAAACATGTCTAAAATTATATTACATTGAATTTAATACAATACATAGTAGCCTGAAAAGATTGATACATTTTAATGACAAACTTTTTTTAGTGCTCGAATAGTACAAGTTAATTTGGTATATTTACAGAAGTTATACTAAAGCACAAGTAACGGTTCCCATAAATTTACTTTTTTATTATTCATAGAAATAAGTAATCTTTATGCCATAAAGCTTTAACTATTATAAATGTTATTGCTTTCCCGGAGTGTTCAATAACTATTCCAGTCTATTTATTAGGTATAACCCACTTTGTTCCTTTGTTTTAAAGTGAAAGTCAAGAATTATTTAAGCCTTTATTCAAGAACAACTTTTCAAAAACATTCGATAGAATTTATATGAACAACATTACACCTTACATATTTTTATGAAATTGTCTAACACTAAAAAAACATTTTCATACATTTATTGTTGAAAATACATAAATTAATTATTAAAATGCTTACCTTTTGTGTTTGTGAATCGGGAGTCAACTGAGGAAACTCACTTCTCACTTCCATATATAGCTTCAGTTAATAACCAACAGAACATAAATATTTATCTACGACAGTTTTACGACCGATGGATGTATTGTTTTTGTTAAATTAGCGTAAAAAACATGTAAGTCGTATTTCATACTTGACAATACATTATTAATGAATTCAATCAACTGTGGTTGTTTCGTTCGCTGATAAGAAGTTTATGGTTGTAGCGTCTCAATCTGTAATTGTTTCACTTGCAAACAAGTGTGAAACTCATATGAAATAGTACTGCGTCATTCATACATTTCTACAATATTTATTTCAATGTGTCTTGATTATAATAATATCAATATTAACCATATTATTAAAACTAACTGAATAATAACAATGATCTTTATTTCAGTTCATAAATTATTCATTTAAATACATCCAAATGAGTTCAAAATTAAGTAAAGCTGGTAGATTTCTATAACAAAAGGATAGTTTACCTTAAAACAATAAAATATTGGAGTTTAAATTGCGACAGATGTTGAGAACAGTTCAAATGTATCTGTTATAAATAAAAAATAGACTAATTTCCTATTTTTGTATTGCTCGTGCACCTGAAAAATAATAAACAATTCTGGCTTGATTTGTTTTGTACAGAATTTATATATCTTATTATACTTCATATATAGTAATATATATATATATATATATATATATATATATATATATATATAGATTTTTTTTATATCCTACTTTAGCCTACTAAAATTATTGTAGAACCAATTCACAAAAATGGCAATTGTTAAGAAATAGATAACCTGAGAACAATCAGCCTGATTTTAACTTTCTATAAAGTATTTGAAATAATCACGATGACGTTATTAATTTAAAATTAGTTAAATAACCTGAAACTAGTTTTAATAACTACAATGAACTCAACGAATATCAAGTGAGTACTTATTTTTATTGTAATTTTTAACAAACTGTTTTATAATAGTTTAATGAAAAGTAAATATGTGAAAGGGTTTTTTTTAATTTTTGAGCTGTTTTTAACCTAGTGACATTTACAGTGATAAAAGCTGTTGTATGAGAGGCACACGACTCCGCTAGATCCGGATAGTTCTATGCAGAGGAGAACAAGTGCGGGTATGTGACCGGCTCAGCTCGTCACAGGGCTCGATTCTCTCTGCAACATTTGCTTTTAGGGCTTTATTAACCAATTAAAGTGAATACCAAAAATGAGAATTTGTGCCCAAGCGGCCGCTACCGTTATTTCTTTTTCTTGGAACAAGATTTTAAGTTGTTATGGGAAAATATAACACCTAATCTAGTAAATTTAGAGAGTGGTGTAGGCTATGTTCAATCATATGAAAATTATCTATATAGTAAAAATGAGTTGATAAATGTGTTGTTAAGCACTAAAGTTGATCAAGGCTACTTGTTTCTTTTAATATTAGTTAAAATCCGAGGAAAACTTTTATAAAGAAAAAGATGAGAAGTCATAAAAGCTTCCCGGAAAATTTTAGAATGTGTCAAGATAAAATTAGTATTTATTAAGTGTAATCCAAATTTGACCGACACTAAACAACTGAAATTCGTTAAATAGACTGAAACCTGTTTAAATCTAAATTTTAGAATGTATAGTGCATGATTAGTAGTGTTAGTGGCAATGAAAATTGCAAGGCAGTTATTTTTTTACTGCAGATTGTGCCTGTGGAAAAATTAAATAAATAATTTTATGAATACCAGATTAATGAAGAAAGTTGAGGATGTTTGTATATAAGGTACTTGAATGTCACTGGTTGGTTTTCTACACATAGTGACATATAAAATTTTACAATTTCATAAGGAAAACTGCAGAGTCACTAACATGCATCAAAGTTCATATGCGCTTCGTTCTTTAGGTTTCTCAAAACCTGCTTTAAAATATTAATTTTAAATGTTGTGAGAACTTTGCAAGGACACCAGAAGCGGATTTCAAGCACCAAATAGGATATTTTGTTAAAAGTTGGTGTCAAGCTCTTAACCCAACGTAAAATTATTTTTCATTTTCGCTAATGTACATTAAGTGAATTTTGTTTATTAGAGTAAATACACAAATATATAGTTATAAATTAAAAATAAATTAAACCAATTCTTGTATGTTGGCTTGGTGTACGGTTTTTGCCTTCTCAGAGCATGTATAATCATGCACGGACATCTATTTTCAAATATTATGTACCTCAATCCCTGGCCCCGCGTCATATTTATGAATCTGTGACTGGCTTTAAAAGTGCCGCATTTGGAATACTTTTGGTTTATTACACCAAAAATGGATGAGTATATGGATATTTAGCTCAATGTCAGATAGTAACTTCAGATATGATCTTAGAATGATTGCATTGTGGAATACAACTCATATTTTAGGTAAGCAGTTTATTAGGCTGGTGCAATCATTACAAATTAGGCCATATGAAAATTTTAATTTAAGAGGTATATATTGGTACAATATCCAAGGATCTTAGGCATTATTGGGGATACCCTTCTGTTCAAGTCAAGATTAACTTAAGTCCTTCTTCCAACTTCAAATGTAAAAAACTGAAATCTAAATTGTTTTCAGTGAGCACATACTATATCGTATAGTGATCGATGATATAAACTTCCCTTATTGAAAAATAAACAATTTGCAGCTGAAATACAAAGTCGCTTTAATGTTCTGCAACTTTATTTTATAAGCTTATTCCAGGAAAGCGATTCACCATTCGGTTCACCAGTCGACCGCATCGTCCACAAGTGTTTATAGTTCCTCAAGCCACAACTGCGGCTCGCTCTGCATGAGAGGGTTTATATGGCACGCTAATATTCTGCAACTTGTATTTCATAATCTAATCATTCCAGGAAAGCGATTCACCATTCTGTTCTACTATAATGGTCAAGGCCGGGTCGACCGCATCGTCTACAAGTGTTTATAGTTCCTCAAGCCACAACAGCGGCTCAGTCTTTACGAGTGGGTTTATACGGCACGCCAATATTCTGCAACTTGTATTTCCTATTTTAATCATTCCAAGAAAGCGATTCAGTCTTAAGAGAGAATTTATACGTCATGCTAGAAACCTGCTCAAGGAGTATTTTATTACGTTAAAATAAAGAAAAAAGATCCTAATAATGAATAATGTAAAATGATTGATTTTCTGCATCTGGTGTTTTTGTGTTTCTTACATTACAATATATTCCAAGTATCTCTAATTCTATAAAGTAGAAATTTTGAACACATGCTATACTCAGAACTGTTATTGAAAATACCAAACACAATTTACTCTAAAAAGTCATAAAATAGATAAAAACACTTTATTTAACACGTGTTATTCTTATGCAACATGTATTTAGAACAACTTCGTTCTATAACTCATTAGATGACCAAGGAGAGGCACGAAAAAACCAAATTGATACTTAGTAGGCCTACATTTTTAAGACAATTTCTTGAATTTTTATTTTCAATGTTGGCTATTCACTGTGTAGAAGAATACCTCACTGCAGCATTGACTATTACAATGCTGCAGTCTATCTAATGACTATTACAAGGATTAACGTCGAAAGTTATAAAGCTATCGAGAGTACTTCACAATGATCTTTGCTAGCCTAGACATAAGGGCGTGCCACACCCTGCCTGCTTTGACGAGAGGCTGGTTCAGAGCTGGCTTCCCTTTCTTCCGAGGGACTTGACTCAGATAAATCCTTAAATTAATTCTCATATATCTCAAAAAGAGGCACCTCTACTGTCAAACTTATCGATTTAGGATTCCTGTCACTGAAGAAGCAGTGCAAAGATCCTTTTAGAACTAGTTTTAATTTCTAAGGTTCTTGCCCTAAGAAAACAACTATTAACTAACTCGTATATTAACTATAAATAAAAATTGCTTTTTACTATCGTAATTACGTTAAAAACACCTTTTGCGTTCATTTACATCAGTTATATGTTGAATTATTCTTTGAAGCTTTTGAGACAAGAAATCACTTTCAATAATCGTGATGAATTGTAAGTGGCAGGATAATTTTGATGGCTCTTGGCAGAATTTACAAGGTATATTTTGCAATAACCAACTATTTCTAGTAATTCTTGGGAGATTCCATCTTCAAAATAACCTAATTTTAAAATAACGAATAAAGAATTTATTGAGTTGACTTTACGCTATTTCCATCGTCACATTCTCTAATTATTTCAACTAAACATTCATCACTGAGCATGTATTTTACTGAGTTAACAGCTTTAGACCGTACTCAGCTAATAGTCGTACTCAAGACCAGTCATTGTTTGTTTTTAATCTGATATTAGGTTTAGATATTTGTACATTTATAAAATTTCCTTCGTCTTTAAAAGCGTTAGCGAGAGACTCAGCTCTGCATTTGAGTGTGTTTGTATTAGCACCATCAATTGCTAGACTTAGGTATGTAAACGAAGAAATAGTACTAAGAAAACTGACTAAGGTAAAAATCCTAATACTAAGGAAAAATCTACAGTATGGCAATTGCCTGTCGTCGTCCACCTCATGAAGCAAAACAAGATTTAACATTAGTATTTTCGGTGACAGCCATCCCAAAGGTCGTTGCGTATTTATGCAAAATCAAATAAGTAATGGCAGCAACGTGATTGGTTGTGCGAATTCAGGAGCACGATTGGAGTACGTACTAAAGCATAGTACGGACATGACCCCAAAAATTATGGAAACAAAATATCCGGTCATTATCATAGCTGGAAACAATGATATGGGAGCTAAATAAAATAACAGTTTAAACCATGTTGGTCTCTTTGAACTGATTCAAAAGCATGTTAAGCCATAAAAAAACAAATCCAATGTCGTTGTCAATCTGTTTCATCACCATGATCTGCCCTACAATTTCCCAATCAATAAAGAAATCAAACAAATAAATAGTCAGCTTCAAAGACTTCAAAAAGAAGGCTTGTGGATAGTTGATGTCTCCAGGTTGGCCCGAAGATCGTTCATTAGACACTGCCAGAACCTCAATGGGCGTGGTAAGGCTGCTTTGTGTGTTAACATCCTGTCGAAGATCAAGAGCTTGGGCCGAGAGCAAGATGAGCCCTTAGTCGACGCAGTGGCTGCGGACCAGCTGAGCCGAGTGTTGAACGACACTCCGGAACCGACATCTGTAACACTCCAGTTTGACAGTTATGCGGACGTTGTGAGAAGTAGCAGTTTGAGAGCGGAGAACCACACCAAATGATCGGCGGCAGGCGAATGTCAACACGGGAGCATGATGACGAAGATCCTACCAACCAAATAAATTTTTTAGAAGTAGGACAAACAATTCCAAAAAATGTAAAATAGGACGCAAGTGTGAGATGCCGGTTCCTTCTTCCAAGAAAATTCGTCAAAACACAATAAATTCCATGAAAAATACAAAATTCAAAATTCTACACCAAAACTCTCAGGCCGTTTCAAATAAAACTGATATTTTAAATATGTTAGGTGATGAAGTGACGCCACAAGTGATGGTTATTACCGAACATCATTTTAGTAACGACACCATTCAACAATTTCGACTAGAAAATTATTTCTTGAGCAATTATTTTGCTCGAAGCCAAATTAATGGTGGGGGTGTCGCTTTGTTTGTGAAAGAGGGAATTAAATAAATAAGGGGATGCAATATAGTTTCTCATGAAAAAGATTTTGAATGTGCTTCCATATCAATAACAACAGAAAACAAAAAATATTTTTGATCGGCCTCTATAAATCTCCTAATGGAAACTTTGATACCTTTATGGACCAAATGAACCATTTTTGTAAATTCTTTTTGAAAATAACAGATATTTCGTTATCATGGGCGATTTTAACATAGATGTACTTAATGTAACAGACACTAAAACAAGGAGATTAGGGGATCTGTTGAATACCTACAACCTGCACTGGTCCGTGAACTCGCCGACAAGGGTGACAGCTACCAATGCCACCGCGATTGACAACGTTATCACTATCATTCCATCCTTGGAGGTATCATTGATGGTCACGGCTGTCTCCGACCATGACGCACATCTGGTTACTCTGACTGAATGTGCGCCTGTCACTCTCCCGTCTCAGACTGTTATTAGCCGAGTTACCCGACCCGATAATATTTCCGCGTTATGCGCATTATTGAAGTACGAGACTTGGGACTGTCTCGACAATTGTTACAGAGCTGATGAAATGTTTGGAACATTTAATAAAGTATTACTGTACTACCTGGACATTGCAAGTCCTTTAAGAAAAATATCTCAAAAAATAAATATCAAACGGAATAGTTGGATTACACCTGTAATATTAGTCTCGAGGTCTAAATTAAAAACATATTATCAGATTTCAAAAACATCTACCAATGAAAATTTCCTAACACATTTTAAAAATTACAGAAAAATTTACAAAAAAGTTATTAAGGTGGCTAAAGCTTATGATGTTAATAACAAATTAAAACCGTCTATTAATATATCCAAAACTGCTTGGAGTATTATTAATAAAGAAAGTAAAAATACAAAGGCAGTGTTTCCTATAGAACTGACTGTAGAGGGAAATACCATCAAGGACCACATTTTAGTTGCAAATTTTTTGAATGACTTCTTTGTTGATATAGCGGTGATGAGTGGCGGCGCGCCTCCGTCAGCTTCTAGCTGTGGAGGGTCAAGTAGCCCAGTGGCGTCAATGATCTTAACTGCTGTTACAGAGAGAGAGGTGATGGCAGCTATTCGTGACCTAAAGCCTAAACGTTCCTGAGACGTGTATGGAGTGTCTGGGTGGTTTCCTAAACAGAGTTTTCACACGATTGTTAAACCATTTGCCAGAATAATTAACTTTTCGTTTGAAACTGTACAATTTCCAAATGGTCTGAAAAACGCTAAAATTATCCCATGCATCAAAATAGGTGACTCTAGCTCTCCAGATAACTACAGACCCATTGCAATTTTACCATCGGTCAGCAAGGTATTTGAGGCATTGTTTCTCAATCGGATGTTTTCTTTCCTGGATGAGCAGTTTATTCTCTGTAAGGAACAGTTTGGTTTCCGAAAAGGAATATCAACAAGTGATGCAGTCACCCAATTGATTGACATTGTGGTAGAGGGCCTTGACAGGAGAATGCCTACGCTATGAGTCTTCCTTGACCTGTCTAAGGCATTTGACTGCGTAGGTCACCAAATCCTTATTTCCAAATTACACAAATGTGGTATACGAGGCATACCACTGATGTGGCTTGAGTCGTACTCAGCAACCGTTACCAACAAGTTTATTTAAATGATGTCTCATAAAAACACGCCCTCGTAAAATATGGCGTCCACAGGGATCTATTCTTGGCCCTGTGCTTTTTTTAGTTTATATAAATGACATTAGGTCATCTATATCATCTGGTTCAGTACGCAGACGATACTACCCTCTGTTTCCAGGGCAAATGTAAAGAGTCATTTGGAATTTGATTGCTTTGTAAATTCAAATGATGTCTTCAATGTTTATCAAATGTGAATCTACAAACAAATGAATCCAAATCAAACCTTATCCATTTTTCAGGGCGCAGGGCGCCCCATGAACCCGGTCCATCGGTTGTGCTGAATCATATGGTGATTGATGAAGTTTTTAAGCACCAAATTTCTAGGAATGCACATTGATAAATGTTTGTCCTGGGAAAACATGTGGACGTTGTCTGTGCTAGAATGTCCTCAGGCATCTATGCTTTGAGGAAATTGGCAGAATTTTGGGGAATACACCTACTGAAAATGGCCTATTATGGCCTAGTGTACCCACATATATGTCATACGGCATAAACATTGTGGGGAGGGTGTGCGAATGTCCATTTCCAGAGGTGTTTCGTCCTTCAGAAAAAAGCAGTACAAATTAAGGCAAAAAATATGAATTAGAGAATCCTGTAGGAATTATTTTAGGGAACTTGACTTGTTAACCTTCCCATCCCTCTACATGTACGAGACCGTCTTGTACTGTCGTTACCAATGTGAGGTAACGCGGGGCAGGGACGTTCATGAGTACAACACCGGAGGGTGAGATGCGTTTTTAGATCTGCGCAGCATAGGCTCCAGGCTTACAAAGCTCTACCATCTGAGGTTGGAGCTAAACTATTCTACAAGCTGCCCTTAGACTTGCGTGTAGAAAAATAGGAAAACCACTGTTGAAAGAGGAAGCTAAGGCGCCTACTGGTGCAAGGAAGCCTACTACTCTGTTGGTGAGAGTTTGCGGATCATGAGGATTAATCAATTCTGTTGGGCTGGGGGTGCCGTTATGTGTTCACAATTATAAGCAATTTTATATTTTATATTTTTAAGGGTACTTGTTTGTTATTTGTATTGTTTTGTAATTTTAATTTATATTGTACTATGTTTTAATCGATATGACGCTCGCCATACAAAACTGTAATTGTCTACGGCAATAAAGCTATTATTATTTTTATGTTCTGAACATTTACTTTTTGATGTGCTCATTAGTTGTCTGGATTGATTATATAAAGCATACATTTCAGACAGGCAGCATCACATCAGCATGTGTTTCTGATATCAATTAGCTTACGATTTCCGACCTTAATGAAAAATGTAATATTTTCGATGTTTTACCTGTCTAACTGACGGATGTTTTAGCCTTCCTACTTTGATTGCGGTTTCACACTGAGGAATTTCTGTTAAATATTTTGGTTTTCTTCTAACCCCTGTAGCAAAACCTCTCCATTTCTCCACACATATTAAATCTAAAGGTGCTTTCTGAATAAAGTATACTGCTTCTTTTTCATTCGAATTGGAGAGATCTTTATATGTGTCTTACTATATTAAGCGTCAATATTGCCACATTATGAATAAGCATAAGTATCAGCACTTTCTAATTTGTGATTTATTCGATATTCATTGTATTTTGTAAACTTGTTTTTAAAAACTTCATCAACACCTTCTCCTTGCCCTCCCCTTTGGTTTTGCGAGGGTTTTTATCACAAAAATTTTCATGTTGAAAAACGTTCTTTTTCAACTTAGGTTGGATATACAATATTGAAATCAATGCTATCATCAATAAAATCATTTTTCAATTTTTCTGCTAATGTGTTTACTGTATCACTTTTATTCGGAGCACTTCAAATCTCATATGCTGCTTTGTATGTACTGAATATGCGTACCCCTAATCTACCAAAGCTAAGTAATTTTACCGATACCCCCAGCATTGCTGTTAAATTCGAAAACATCACTCTCTACCGGAGCTTAGATGCAATAAGATTAGAAGATTTTAATTATATCTGTCATGGCAGCAGACAGAAGAGGGAACTCTTTCGGGATCCGTTTTAAGTTCTTCACCCATGATTGGGACAATTGTAAGCATTTAAGCGTCCTTTGTTACCAAGAGCAATTCTGGCGATTGCTTTTTCATATGTCTTTTTATCCGTTTTTTCCAAAAATAGTGAAGGATTCCAATTACCATGGTTTTTTCCATTACTTTTTCAGATTGCTATAAGGCAATAATTTTTCCTACACTTTCAACTAGTCTGATTTCTTCTTCCCCCTTTATTTTTATTGCATAAAAACTAAGGCTTTCTTTTGTAGGATTGGTTTTGAATTGCTCATCTTTACTATTTACCTCACATTGATCTAAGGAAAATGCCATAGTGAAAAAATGCATTAGAGCGTCTACGAATTTATCCAAGGAAGTACCTACTCTTAATTAAAATACCAGACATTTTAAATAGAAGTCACTAAGATGTTGCCTTTCCTTTATTATCCAATATCTTGCAGCTTTGAAGTTGTCCTTCATCAATTACATCATATCACAAAAGTTTCTAGTCAAATCTGACCGGGTTAAAATTTTAAGTCAGAATCAAAAATAAAACTAAACACAGTTTTAAATGAGTTATGTGATGTTGCAGGCTAGTGTGAAGTTCACCTGCAATAATATTACTACTACCTTACTAAAAACCTAAACGAACATCAATACTATCGAAACTAACCTAAACTACCGATTAACGTTAAATTAAAAATTGCAGTGTAGTATGTGCAGGCCAAACTTAACCATAATGATTTGTAATGTTCGAGCAAGGGTAATGTATTCAACGTTGTTATTGTTAACATTGGCAACAGTTATGCAGTTTTCCTCGGCACAAGTCAAATTGCTCCATACTTGATGTGTCCTCAAATATCTTAAATGCAATACTTGTCTGAAAACAATCTGGATCAAATTCTTCGAAAATCTCCAGCTATACAGATTTTCTTTTGATAAAACTTAAACATGGTATAATATTAATATTCCAAATATATTTGTGTCTTTGTACTTAAACAGATGGGGTGGCCTATTTAAAGTGTTGAAACCCACCCAACTTTCTGTTTGTATGGAAGCGTTTTTTTTTTATTGCACACAATTTTATCATGAATTACTGTTGACATCTGTTAACTTCATGGAACTTGAATTAAATAGCATATGGATTATAAGGAAAAATATTAAGAGATTTAATTTAGTCTTGTTTAATTAAACTGGTTCGAAAACTTGAGAACATTGTAAGTTCCGAGCATGATTTTACTGAACATATTTGCTTTTTAAGAAAAGTAATATTGACTAGTTTTGACAACGGTAGAACAACCGAACTCGATTATGTGTGATGCCAGCTGTTACTTTGAAACAAAAGTCTTTCTGATTAATCTTATCTGTCATCTTTCACACAACTTTCTTTGCAAAACGTGCGACAGAATGTATCAGGTTTTCCACAGTCAATGATCGATTTGATTTGATTTAACCTCAAAGGGTTAGAGAAAAAAAAAATTTCAATCAAAGGATTTCCAATTTTTATTAAGTTTTGATGTCATTTAAATTTGTATGAGTACTGGGAAAATGAAAATACGAAGACAGTCATTTAAAGTGTAATGATTGTTTCTTTTCGAAATTAGAATAAACTTTGCTATCTTAAAAGTGTATGGCAAAACATCCTGGCAAAGGAAAGGTATCTTCTAATTTCTAATAAAGCAGGCTTGAAGCAGCGCTTGAAAAACCACTCAGGACAACATGATAATATCACTGGTTTGCTTCTTCGGTTTAAGGTAATGCAAAATGTGGGTTATCTTCTTATTGGCAAGAAACAGTGCCATGGACGATAATGGTTCCACCAAGTCTCGTTGAAAATCTGCAACTGAAGCAACAACGTTTTGAATAATTAATCTTACCAATAAATAATAAAAATTAATAATAGCGATGATATTAGCGATTACTGAAAATTCTTTAACAGAAACCTTATTTTGTTAAATGAGTTAACCTTGTGGAAGTTATAAACGTCATATAACTACAACGACTAACCAATAATCAATCCAATAATTTACAATGATCTGCTGTACATCATCAACAGACTTACTGCTGCGTAACGGCAAGATCAGGACTTTAACGTGTTGCAGATACTGTGTTCTTTTTTTATGAAGGCTTTTTGTCAGTACAGATGTTACTCTATCTGTCGCATTTTGCTACACTCATGGCAAGTAACACACAGCTTGATGTTCAGGACTTGGTTTCTAAGTATTAGTTTTGAAATAAATAGTTTTAGATCAAAACTATCCTGTCATACACACAGCTCCTTTGATCTGCAAAATTACAGATCTTCTAAATATAATATAATCTAAACAAAAGAAATCTATTTGAAAGATAACGATTAGGTTTCTCCTCATCTTTGAAATCGCCAGATTGGAGATCGAGAGAAATCATTTGAAAAAGGGAAACTTGTCCTCATCGATCAAGACGCGGTTGAAGAGGCAAAAGTTAGACTGATTAAGACTATAACTGACTTAAAAACTAACCCTAAAAACTAACAGATCTGAAAACAAAAAATCTTTAGTGCTAAATAATTCTCTAGTTTAGGATTGTAAAGAGTACCAGATAAGCTGAATGACTCGCTCAGCGGTAAAAAATGACACATACCAAACTCAAATTAAAAATTTTAAATTCAAACTACGATTATTAAATGAAACTTTTAATATAGCTAAAACCACAAATTCAAGATCGGAGTAAAACCAAGTGGATAGACTAGGGAGATCCTAGTAAGTTATTTCCACTGTATGTCTGAATGTCTTGATGACCAAAAATGTTTTTTATGCGGCCCTTCTTCAACACAGTTAATCAGATACAGTCCAGTTACTGAGAGTGAGATCACAAAGCTTTCCTCATTTTCAAATAGTAATTATGTTTCTCTTGTGTGTGGAGTAACAGTTCCGATCTCACCAGGGAGGATGGGGATCGCTCTGGAGCTTTACTTTGTATTGGTCCGAACAAATAATCACGATTATCACTTTAATTGACTTAAGTGCTCAAATAACAGTACTGTACAACATTGGGAAACATCTCAAAATACCCCTACAAATCTAGTTGAAAGTGGACTGCTTCCTACAAAGAAATATGTATTCATGTGATATAAACGTTCTAGTTAATGCTAAACACATTTTCAATCATCTATTTTTAAAAAGGTCAAATGGATTGCATCTCTTTAGAACAATGTTTGGATTACAAATGTGTTTAATATTTAAGCAAAACCATTTTCAATTATAAGGCATACGTAATGCCAAGGTAAATGTAGAAAAACCTAGGTAACAGATTAGCCTAAAATGTTACTCTGCCCACTAGCTGCTGATACCTACTGGTAGATAGTGTAACTATTCCTTCCCATATGTAATCGCGATTGCTTACCTGCTACTTTCGTCCAGTAACAGTTGGCGATCATTGTGATTTTAAAATATAGGATTGAGTGCATAGTTTATATTTTGAATACAGCTTTATATGTAATTAAAAATAAACATTTCTTGTATTAAAATATATGAGGTCAGATAAGCTATTCTATAAACTAGCAACCTTCTGATTTAGAGAGTCAAATCTAATCTAAAATTTTCCTAGACGGCAGTGATAAAAACGTTTACTTTTTTATCTGTTTCCTACTCTGTAAAAATGGACATTAAAAATTTATCAAGGTTAACGTAACAAATATATTAAATTAATTTGCTGTTCATCTTGATGTAAAGTATTATCTATAACGAGTAAGTAATTCAATGTGCTAGTAAAGTATTATTAAGGTAATGATGTAAAGTGTGGAGAGAATTTGACAAATAACTTACATTCCAACAGGTCCCAGAACCAGATACCAAAGAAACTGTTGAGCAATTCGGTTGTGTGATAAAGTGCAAAGCTCTTTAGTCTTGGGGTGTCAATTACTTTACCTTCGCCAATATTTACAAAACAGTATATATGTTTATACAGTTATTAACTATTATTTATAATGTAAATACTACTGGTAGAACCAGTTTGAGAACATTGTAGATAGTCAGGCTATCAGATAAAACCCATTGCTAAAAACTAAAGAGTTTTATCATTGGTGAGTAATTTATATTCCAACTGTTTATAGTTAATGATTGTAACACCAAGTTGTAATGATAAATTTCATAGTATTTTTTTAAACGAAAACTGTATTTGTATAGTATACTTAATGTACTCATGTACTGTACTGTGCTGTCAAAATAGAACTAATACTTGTATTTAAACAATCAAAAACCTATAAAAAATTATAGGAATCATGGTTGATTACGTTTTAACTGTTTTTCTTACTTTTTTTCGCCTCTATTCGTTTTGAGTCGAATCTTATGTATGATCTGATAAGGATAGTACCGCCGTATATTTGGGTAAATATCTGATAAAATGTCCATGTTTTTTAAATCATGACTGAGAATAAATATTTATGTAGCTGTAGACAAGAACGTTATAACAGTCAAGATTTTAGTAGAAAAGAACCAAAAAAATTCAACAACAACAAAATTCGGATACATTTTTTATGTAATTTTTTACCTGAAGTGGTGTTTTATCTGTGGGCTTTTGCTTGACACTAAATTTCGGGACATTCTGCAATTTTTTTAGAGGAGCGTTGACCAACGATCCTAAATGAAAGAGATTCTATAAAAAATTTCTTTAAAGAAGGGCCGATTACACAACTGAGCGCTTGACCGAAGTACTACGAGGGTAGGCTTGAAATAAACGCACACATGCTTGTAAAACACGACTGAAATGTGCGTAGAAAGCGCGCATGGTGGCATTCGTACCTACCATTCTTCATCTACACGCACGTGTAGTTAGAAAACCTTGCGTCAATCCGTTGTATTGTTAGCAGCATAACCATGAAGACGGATTCAAAAAGCTATGTCAATTAGATGTAAACATCATGCTGTTATAGAATTTTTAACTACTGAAAAGTGAATTCAATTGAAATCTATCGTCGTTTTAAAGTGTTTACGGAGGACGATTGCTGTTGATAGATCAACTGTTAATCTATGGGTGATAAAATTTCGTGGTTGTGAGCCTGGAAAAGCCATAATGGTTAATGGAACACGTAGTGGACGTCTGATCACTGCCACAGACGACAAGCATCACAAAAATCATCTGTAACCTCTCAAGTTTGCATGAAACAACTTAAGGTAGATAATCAATAAAAACGTATATTTGAATGGTGTATGGCTAGGAAATAAAACTTAGGATGTAAAACTAAAAGTAAAGAAAAGTTAAAAAACTAAAAACAAATTTTATAATATTTGTCTTACACCCGGCAAGGGTCAACAGTATTTTATATACCGAAACATTTTTCTCTTAAAATCCGTTTTCGTGTAGCCAAATATTTCATTGGTTGCAAGTGTTCTCCAGACAGGCGGGAATAAAATAGCACATGAATCTTTCCTATTTACATGTTTTTAAAATAAACTTATCAATTATTATTTGGAATGTTACTTTGATTAATGTAAAGAGTTTGCAAAGCTTACAGTAGATATGTAAACTGTATAGGATAATATCCAAGTAGAATGTACAGTATACAAATACAAAATTAAACAACAATGTAAAGTTTCAGAATTAAAATACTAGAAAGAATAATTACGTCACATATGGGCAAGTACAACAACTTATGTTAAGATGCGTAAATACAGCGTTCCTTTTTGAATATTACGCCGCACATAATAAACCCCATTACTACATTATATAGCAGGTATTTATTTGTCTAACATTTACTCGTTACAACATTTACCGCCTTTTAAAGAAACTGAAAAAATTTTGAAAAGCACAATACATTTATGGCCATGTATATTTTATTGCAGGGACTTTTGAATTCAAAACTGACGTAAATGTGTTGCTAAGAGTGATTACTAAGGACTACGAGGGCTTTAATAAAATCGTGGTCTGTCTGTCCATCCATTAAATGTTGTATTTTAGTTTACTCTTGGTTGAAAAGAGAAAAGGGCACCTAAGCTTAAATTCAATCGGCTAAGCGCCTAGTTGGGATGCAATGTACGCAGTACGGGAGACAGATGATATTGCAGGCTCAGGATAGAAGGCGCGAGCAATAGTTCGTATCAGCTGGAAGATAGTTACAACCTGTTCTGTAGCTATATTTGGTATGTTCTGTCGGACCCTTTGATTTTGCGTTCTATAATTTCATTATTTATTAGTAAATAAACAATTAATATTTTATCATAATGCTATAAATAGAAGTTTTGATACTTAACGGTATCAACCTTTTGTTCATTGTTAAATCAAATGAATAGTAAATATTGATTCCGTATTATTGTAAGTATTGTGAAAACAAGTAAACACCCCACTTCTAATTTTAAATAACATCTTCTAGCAATAAAGCTATGTAACGTAATTTATATTTTATTGTCCTTTAAGTATCCCTAGGTACAATTCGGACCACAGAATTGTGTGAATGTAGTTCACATATAAAAATGAAACTATATATCTTTACATAGAATGAACCAGGGCAAAGTCAATATGAAAACACAATATTTACTTATTTATCAAAACAATTATTATATAACAAAATTTTGTTATATACTTTCAGAATATTATCCAAACACTTTTCTTTGTTTAACAACATTTGAAAAATCTACTATGCACAATGTTTATCAGTAACAATGATACACAATAGTCATCAGACTTTGGAGCGATTGTGTATGTAAGTATTTTTTTATTCAAGAAGGTGCATAGCGAGATAATTTCCTACATGTTCCAAAGTAAAAATTCACTAGATTTAACTTCTTGATACTCTAATTCGTAAACGATATCAGTATACCGGCAAAAACACACCTCTTAAAATTAAGATTTTATAAGGTTTTTATAGTGACAATTACGAATATTTCATTACATTTACTTTTTTTTTTAAATAAAGCCTTAAAAGGTATTGTGCCACTAATAATATTCTGAGGTTTATAAAAACACATATCGTCTAAGTATCCTCTATCTGTTGCTCTAAGGAATTTTTGCTGATTATTTAAAAATTAGTTTTAAATTACATATTTATATTTACATACATAAATCGAGAATAAATTAAATAGTTTTCGATAAAATAAACCTTTTATTTTATTACTGGCTCTTGGACTGTTGTGAAAATCGGTCTTGTCAAAAAATAAATTTAGGTTTCCCTAAATTTCCGATCTGCTGAAAAATGCGGGCCATAAAATAAATCGAAGATAAATTAAATTGTTTTCGATTATATAAATTTTATTTCTAGTATTCAGGCTCGTGGACCGCTGTGAAACTCGGTACTGTCTCAAATAATTTAGGTTTCCAGAAGTTTCCAGTCTGCTGACAAAAAACGCGTTTTAAATACAAATCGCAAAAACTACCCTCCCTTTTCAATAACTTTTTAGAGTGATTAAAAAAGTGGATATTACAGATTTTGAGATAGCTGCTTCGTTATTTACATTTGTCTCCTCCCTTTCAGGGATACCACTATAACCTGAGTCCGTCAGTTGGATACCTTGTTTTCGTTTAAGGAATACTATTTAAAAAACTCAACCTGGCGATTTCTCCTTTGAGGTGTTGGCGATGTTGACGATGATGAACCCGTGGCTCTAAACCACGATAACAGATCTTTTGAGATCTACTGACTTTCTGAATCAGCCCTTTAAAATAGAAATACGAAACTTCTCGGGACCCTTCGGAAATATTAGCTGCAACTATCCGCGTAGGCAACAAAAACTAGGAAAAAACCAAAAGTTACAAAATAGCTCCCAAACAGGAACTCGAGCGTGTACATTTATTTGATTTGAAATGGTTCTTTTCAACATTAATAAAAACAAATATCTGACAAAGATTCATAAAATTCACGTAAAAATGGTTCGGCCAGCTAGATGTTGGCGACTTTTATAATACTTTTTTTGCTGAATTGTGTATATTCTACCTAAAAATGGAACTACGAATAGACCTGAAAAGACGACATCAGAAGCTGAACTCCTAAGACAATACCTGCGATTGTGACTACCATTACCTCTCAAAGTACCGAATAAATCACAAATTAAGGTATTGCGACACGAGATTCGGGTTTTTAACTGATGACTATGAAGGAAACAAACATCAAAGGCGTTTTCCACGTCAGGTTGTTCATCCTCTGAGTTTTTACCCAGTCGTGGGATGGATCTATAAAAACTCAAAAAAGCTCAATTACTAACTGTAATGCCAAAGTTTCAACCTAGATACCGAAGGTAGGATGACCCGATCTTTTAAGTAAATCTGTTGTAAAATTTCTTTGCTTACAGACTGCAGATTAGATGAGGCTGTAGGCGGAAATATATTGCACGTCAAAGACAATATCCGAGCCAATTATCAGTAGATTAGCAATTGATAAAAGGACCCAAAATATAAATCTGAGGGAAATGCTCAAAATTTTATCCGATACTAGTGATGATAAGTAAAGAGGCGTTTGGTTTCGCTTAAAATGCAGAGTAGAACTACGCCTGACTGGAATACTAGACCTTACTATTTGAACAGTGTAATTGACAAATAGCGCAACATAATATGGTATACAGTGACGCCTTTAAACTTCGGAATCCTGCGACGAGTCAGTATTTCCGGCCTGTAATTAACGTAGAACATAAGATGATAGTGAACCTATCAGAGCTTTGTATTGGCCTTGAATACGTTGATGCGACGAAGGAGCGATATGACACAAGGAGAGAAGGTTGCTAGGTTGTATGCGAATATGCACCCTAAGTATAAGCTGACTTCAAGGGCCAAGATATTCGAAAGCGTAGTGAATTCATTTATTCGGCCGAACACTATGAGATGTATATCCGTAAAACTCACTTATAGCGACCACCACCAGCTCAAGTCCGGGCTCTGGTGCTTTAAAAACCGCATATAAAACCCAACAATAAGTTTTTAAAAAACCTTTTGGTGTTTTCAAGATCACCAATGTCTGTTGGTACAGTCAGATCACAGATTAAACATCCTAAATCGCTTCAGCGGGAATATCCACGTAAAATCAACGAACACCGAAGATCTTACAGGTTTTAAGAGGTCTCATACATTATCCGAGAGGCAGATAAATTATATTAAAGCGGATTATAAAGAACAAAGAATAGTAGGGACGAGAATGTGTACTCACCCAAGGAAAACACGACTATCCCGAAGAACGTCCTCAGGTTCGTGTGTTTGGAATTGCAAGAGAGAAGGTCCCATTTTTAGAAAATGTCAATTACCGAAAGCACTGTTTTTTAAGTCCCCTACTGAAATGCAACTTGGGAAAACGGAGTGAAGGCCCAGGAAAATGTGGGTCAGCTAGAGACTCGAGAACGAATTTACCAACCTCCACTGAATGGAGGCAACGGGTGGAATACATCACTGAACTCACGAAATCTTGTTCAGCCGGAGTTAGGAATAAAGACACAAGATCATACATACCCGTATTGTTTAGTGGAATGATAGTATTGTAGGTCTGTATTAGTATAATAGTCCTTAATTGACACTGGTGCGATGATTTCCCTTGTAAGCGATGCTAAATATAAGAGGCTAATTAGGAAACGGGAGCGAATAAAAAACGGACAGACTTCAGACTCAAATGGCCGATCGGAAAAAAACTGAAGTAAGGAGAAGGATAGAATATGAAGGAAGTGTAGAAAACTTATGATATACGTTCAAGTTGGTTAACGTTTCGAACTTATGTCCTCGATTATTTTAGGTATGAGCGTGATAAGTCCGTTAAAACTAATCGAATTAAAAAAGGAAAATGTTATTGGAGGGGTGTGCGAAACTAAGAACAGCGAAGAACCGGCTATATTATGCTATGGTCACGCTGACTCAAGAGGAAGAACATGAGCTTACAGATTTTCTGGAGAACGATTTATCTGAGTTCAAGGATTCTCTTGGTCATACAAACATTGTAGAACACGTGATAAAACTCTAGAAATGGTGAACCGATCAAACAAATATTTTATCTACGTGATCCCACAACGTAAAAGGTAATTAACTATGAAGTTGATTCTATGTAAGCCGACAGAATAATTGAGAGACAGAAAAAATCTAACAGTCCGTGGAGTTCCCGAGTTGTTTTAGTAAAGATACCTTCCTGAAAATTTGGGTTGTGTGCTGACTTCCGAAAGGTGAATGCAGAAACCGAAAAAGGCGCTTGTCCGCTGCCCCAAATCAACTCAGTTGTTGAAAAGGTAAAAGATGCTACATTTATTTCCACTCTTGACTTAAAATATGGATACGGGCAAGAGGGTTTAGTGAAGGATAGTCACAACATTTTACAGTGCCAAGGAAAGGGCTTTACCAATTTATAAGGATGCCGTTTGGTTTGCACTCAGCAGGAGCAACATTTCAACGACTGCTCGACAACATAATAGGAGCCGAAAGCGTTCACATTCTTACACAACTTCATTATTATATCACCGAATTTCAAGGAACATTTTGAATCCCTGACAGAAGTATATCAACGTCTCCGTCAGGCCTGACTAAAACTTCAACCTGAAAAGTGTTAGTTTTGCCTCATATTTGGGCCACATGATAAGTGACTAAGGTATATACATAGACCCAGATAACGTGTCCGCTATCTTGGACTTTCCAACGACGAAAAATATAAGAAACCTCTGAAGTTCCTTAGGCCTCGCCGATTCATAGCGGGTTTTGGGATTCTGACGTCACCATTTTGCTAAATTTCTAAAGGTGATTACGTGGGAATGGACCCAAGAATGAAGAGACTTTTATCTAGCTAAAACCTCGTCTAACCATCGCCCCTATTCTGGCATGCCCTGATTTCAGTGAACTATTTTTCGATCAAGTAGATGCATCTTAGATAGGGTTAGGTGAAACTCTGAGCCAGAAGTGAAATGGTCAAGAGGTTGCTATAGCACACGCAACTAGACTGTTAACAGAGGGAGAAAGGAAATTTACTGTCACAAAAAAGGATGTTTAGCCTTGATTGTAGGCGGTACAAACATCAGACCTTAAATTGAAGGTTACCATTTCCTCGCAATCACCGATCAGCAGGCGCTCCAGTGCTTGATGATGATACAACAACCAACGGGTCGTTTGGCTTTTTTCAGGATTGGATTTTTCAGTCCAGTATCGAAAGGGGGCCTTTAATAGAGTAGCCGCTGTTCTTTCAAGGAATCCGCAAAAACGGATTGATAAACCAACGAAAAACAGCAAATTTAATGATCATTCAATAAAGGTGCTGGTAATATAGAGCTCAGAGAAAGGTGACAATTCTACTCACGTTGACGATCTTCCACTTTCGTGATGTGGGAATTTAATACTTACAATTGGGAAAACCCGCAATTGGCTTCCCTCGGTTTAGAATAAGGAAAGGAAAACTATAAAAATATATTCCTTACAGAGGCCCACCAGCAGGGCAACAGAGGTGTCTTGATTGGAAAATGTCCATTCCCTATGAAGAGAAAAACCAGGTAGTTGAAAAAAGTCACGATAAGGAAACGGCTGGACACTTTGCATACCAGAAAACCGCTAAGTGAATTGCAGAAAGACATTACTGGCCGCGATGGCGGCAAGATGACCGACGTTATGTCGCATCTTGTGAAACATGCCAGAGATTTAAGAGCGAAAAAAAGAAACCTGTCGGAATAATGAAATTTAAAAGGCCAAATGGTCCTTGGTTCGCGGTTTCGGCTGATTTGATTGGGTCGTTACCTCGATCAAAAAGAGAGAACACTTATACGGTCGTATTCAAAGATTGTTTAGTAAATAGGTGGAAATACAACCCATAAAAGTACCCAATGTTCGCCAAATGTGCAAATCGATTTAAGGAATCAGTGTCACTTAGATACGTATCACCTGAGGTACTTATAGTCAACAATGGAACTCAATTCACTTCTAAGCTTTTTAAGGAACTAGCTGAGTATTGGGGAATCGAGGTCAACTATACTGCTCCGTTTTCACCTCGGCCAAACCCTGTAGAGAGGTATAATTACGTGCTGGGGACAACGATAGCCCAATACGTGAAAGGTGACCGTCGAGAATGGGATGTAAATATTTATATACCCCATGAACACGGCAGTACATGACTAAACTGTAGTCGAGAGCTGGAACTACCGAAATCCTCATCTGGAATGTGGTTTGAAGAAGAGAATGATAAACGACCTCCTTCAACAGTCAAAATTCACAAATAAAGAGGCGATCGATTTAAACAATAGTACGGGAGGTGTCATCAGAACCTAAGGTCGGTTTATAACAATCAAACCAGAGCATATAATTTGAGACGGCGAATATTAACTTATAATTGAGGCGATATGGATTTTAAACGAAATCACGCCCTTTTTTCAGCCGCAAACGCTTTTTCCGCGAAATTAACTCCAAAGTACATAGGGCCCTTTAAAATCAATTCCAAAGTGGAGTATAACGTATACCGTATAACCGACGAGACCTCAGGGAAAGTAAGTAACGCCTATGTAAAATATGTGACAAAGTTCGTATGTGAATGTCACCAATAGTGGAATACAGGTTTGCTTGTTAGTTGGTAGCTTAATATGATGGAGGTTGATCACTGTTGACCAAGCTGAAATTGATGCGTAGGCAGTGAAGAGTTCGCTACTAAATGACATTGTCATTGAGGCCTATCTACGAATTGTGGAGAGGCGTTACTGGTACCAACATGTAAGGCTGCCGTTGGTTTATTTGTTTGATACGTTCTTCCAAAAGGATTGGAAGGAAAAGAAGTACCGGGCGGTGAGTTGACGATTTAATAGGATTCATATTTTCCATAATAATATGTTGTTCATCCCCGAGCATCTTCCGGACCGAACAAGCAAGGGACACTGGATCCTTATTGAAGTGTTGAACGAAAGTCTTACGATCAGCGCGTATGACTCGTACTGATGGAATAACGATACAGAAAGTTGGGAGATCCAAGAGTTTCTCCAATACGAGGCGAGGAGAGGAAACCAGCCAGTTGATACGTGGAAGATAGTGGAACCGTCACGGAATATTCAGAAACAGGAAAACGCGTATGAATATAATGGCATCGTATGCATGTATGCAAAGGTACTGTCGAGGGGAGCATAGCTGGAAGACAAAAAAGTGCGGAGTCAATATCCGGAGTATCGCTTCTGTTCTCCGAGCGGGACGTGTTGGCATTGAAGATGTTAGGTATATCGAGCCGAACGATACTCTGGATATGCTGATGCTAGAGGTTCGAGGAAAGACAGGCGTATCTTCAAAGGAAGCAGCGGCCTATTAAAGTATCCAATCCTGGACGAGCCCCTAAGGGCAGCCGATCTAGTATATCCGTCAATGTGACATATCGATCTTTTCAACCGTATTTACCGTCCTGGACCATCACTGCATCCTTTGCTGGTGGAGGTAAATGTAACTGAATCGTCTGATAACGACCAGATCGCCCTCATTGACGTCGCGGTAAGGGACCTCGACGTGGAGCCAGTACGACAACAAGGGAGCGGCGACCTGGAAAAAGGAACCAACATTGGTTCTGAGAGGCCCGTATCTCCATGCTTATCAATCAGGGCTTCTGACTCGTGGGTGATGATAGGTGATAAGACGGAAGAAGAACGAGGAGGTGAATCACTCGGACCCGAAGATGTGAAGGTGTACGCCGAGGTTGGAATTTCGTTACGGACGGAACCTGATACGCTGCGGAAAGAAGAGGACAGGGAAGAAAAGCTGCATAGAACTAAGATTATAAACAGAAAAAATTACATCCAAAGAGAATCAGGATATACGGAGAGGATGGGGAGTTTAAAAGATTCAACGTTAAATATCAAAAACAAAAGGGTATAATAATTTATATAAATTTTTTGGTCAAGATGATTTTTATCAAGTTGATTATCTAATTATGATTTTATTTTATTACGCAAGAGGTTTTTATTTTATTTATGTGCCAGGAACGATTAAGTACATTGAAGATATAGGTTTTATTTTGTTACTGAAAGAAACATTTTGTTTAAATGAAAAGTCTGTATTGTAGGGTGATAACAATGGTAATAAGAAAATTTTGAGTAAACCAGAGGTCTTCTTATTTTTACGTTTCTTTTTTATTTACCATACTAAATGGGGGGATGTAAGGTCCCAAATTTTGAGGTGTGTGTTTTATTTTTGGGTAGAACAATGAAATGCGATGTTATTTTAACGTTTAATTACACGAACTAGAAGAAAGCACCACGAGCTCGGTCATCAACTAATATATGAATCTGGAAGGGCATGTCAAAATGGACGACTTAGAGGTGTACGCTACGACAACGAGATAAGATCTACTACTCATTGACTTTTTCATCATTGGACAATTTTTCGTTAGGTAATACATTTTTCGAGTTTAAAGAAATACAGCTTAATGCTTATAGAATAAAATTATAAATAAAATTTTACTTGTTTGCTTTGTTTTGCTTGCTAAATTCTGGGTAAAGCGTGTTTTACACTGTTTGTGTAAGATTGTTCAAACATATCTTATCTAAGTTTGCTCGAGTTTAACATGAAGTATCTTGTTAAAAATTTGATCATCGTCACTAATAGTAAAATTTTCTGAATATTTAAAAATTAATTATAAATGACTTATAAATCACAAGTAAATTTAAATGTTTTAAATTAAATCAACCTTTCTTTTGTTATTAGGTTCATGGACTGTTGTAAAAATCGATCCTGTCAAAAATAAAGTCAAGTTTCCCTAAATTTTCGATCTCCTGACAAAAGGGAGTGTTATAAATCACGAAAAGACTGAATATTATTGTTTATAAGAAATAAACCTTTCTTTTATTATTAGGCTCTTGGAATGCTGTGAAACTCGGTCCTTTAAAAAATAAATTTAGGTTTCTTTAATTAAAGATCTTCGGAGAAAAGCGGATCTTAAATAAAAATCGCGAAAGTTTTATCTCCCTTTTCGATAACTTTATAGAGTCGACATTGTCTATTTTGAGTTAGCTGCTTCGTTATTGAAATCTGTCTCTTCCTTTTCAGGGTTACCACTATAATGTGATTCCGTCAGTTTGATACCTTGTTTCCGTTCAAAGGAATACTATTTTAAAAACCCAACCTGGCGATTTGTCGTATAAGGTGTTGGCGATGATGAAACCGTGGCTATAACAACGATAACAGATCTTTTGAAATGTAACGACTTTCAGAGTCAGTACTTTAAAATCGAAGTAAGAAACTTTTCGGGACCCATGGGAAATACCCAGCTACAACTAAAATATTCGCGTAGGCTACAAAACTTGTATTAAGTTTGCACCCTACTAAATACAAACGTCGCGACTCCTACATTACAATGAACAATGCTAGTGTGATTTCTCTTCGCCTGTGAGATTTTTGCAACAGATGTGATTTCGTGTATGAACTTCGAGGAATAGTGAAAATTGTTGGTACAGTTTAAATCACCATGCTATTAACTTTAAATTTAATGGATATTAAGATATGTAATGTCTTAAAATAAACAATATATTGTGTTATTGATTTGTTTTATGAATAAAAATTAAAAACTCTGATGGTTTTCAAACAAGTTGTTTGGTTTTAGGCACTTCATAAATAATGGCAATATTCAAGCTAGTGGGTCTTAGCCTATAAGTTACTATACATCTCACTCACTGAACTGTTTACACTTTACTGTAATACTCTACTTTGGAGGGCTACAACATTAGAGAATTATACCTGGCCTAGAGTATACATTTATATAAAATGTTGGCCTACGCTGTAGAGCTCAGTTGATAATCAAATCTCAAGTATAAACTAAAATATAAGCAAATTCAAATTTCCTTTTTACTGTTTCTAATAAAATTTTCGTACACGCGAATTTAATTTTTGTACTAATCCATCTTTTCCTAATCTTATCTTCAAATGAGTTTATGCTAAATAAAAAAATCACACTCAAAGACTCGATAGATAATTTCTGCTAAGATATATGTTTATTGTGATAGAGAAGATACCCATAGACTCCGTGTGTTAACCATGTCATTACCATAAAATAATTTCAAGACTTCCTGTTAACATTTAAATCGAAGCTAAGAATACCATGTTATGGTTGCTGATTCATATCAGGTTATCAACGCACAAAATATAGAATACTGGACCAAAAAGTAGCAGTAATACTGACTGTAGGCTAATAGAATAATGAAACTAAAACTATCAACGTTTTATTCAAATAAGTTAATATGATATATCTGGTCTGTCAACAAATAAATGATGTTTTTCTATTGCTTTCCAAAGTATATATGCTTCACGACTTAAATCCTGATTACAAGTGCTCTTGTCGCACTCTGCGTTGTTCCAAAAAAATTGAAGCTAGAGTTTCTGAAAAGTGACAGCAGTTAAAATCGGCAGATCCAGCCAGCTTTTGGCGCGCTTTTTCCGTGTGGTTGTATGCAGCTTTAAAACAGGTGTCTCTAAATAGTTGCATCAGTTAAATCATCATTCCTTAATAGGAAAACTTAATCAACCTATTACATGTTAAGTTAAAAATTAATAATAATTAATTAATAGTCAATATTATTAATTTATATTTGGCTTTCAAGTATAATATGTATACAAACAAAATACAAAGAAGATTCCGGAGACCTGTATGTTTCGGCAATTTCTTTTTGGAATGTACACACACGCGCACACATAAATATATATATATATATATATATATATATATATATTCTAAACATTTTCACTTAACATACACTTAGGCGCTTAAAATGATATTAGGATATACGAGGATTCTACTATTTCATCTTCTTTACGATCCCTTCCAAGAATATTTATGCAATGACTGTAAGGCCTGTTACCTGCAGTAGGGATAAGATGAAATTTGCAATTTGATGAATAGTAAATAATATTTATGATCGTGTATCAAATATCAGTTGATAAAAATTTGTATTACGACACCGGGTACTGTTAATTATGTAACTAAGTAATACTTTTACCAGGCTGCTAATATAACAAGCATCTGTCATTAATATGTCATACCATTTAGTTTTACATCCTCTAAAAATTCAAACAGGTTTGTGGGATTCCTTGTCATATCTCTCAGTTTTTGCACATATAAATAGTTTTCTAGACGAAATTGATCTGAAAAAATATGACGTAGTTTTTTCATTGAATAATATGTTTTTAACTAAAATTTAAATCACAAAAGAAAAACTACATTTACTACCAATTTTTAGTGTTAACTAGATGTCGTAAAAATCTGTGTACAAGATCTCCCTCATGACAGAATTTCCGGGAGACGTTTTACATGTTTTTCCGATTAAGGTTACCCAAAACTATCGTAACCCAAAAGAAATAAAGGGATTCTTTATAGCGACAAAAGCCGCATTATAGTGTCTTCTCTTTTTCAATTTAACCTTAAACATTGTAATTTGACATATTAATTGTATAACTCTTTAGCATACAGATCTATTTATAAATCTACTTAAAGTGAATGATTAAAATAAAAATCTTCTTTTATCTTTTTTGATCCATAAAACTAACATTACTGGAACTAAACTTTCTTGCTTTAGTCTAGGTGTCTCTGATGTCGAAACGGTGTAGAGTAGTGAGAATCAGAAGTTAAGTGACCTGCTACCAAAATTAATAAAAACGTATCAGTGCAAAGAACGTCATCACTACGAAAGTGACCTAGCATCCATTAATAAATCTAAATAAAAAACTAACTACAGCCTACTGAAAACTATAACTATGTACACAGTCATTGCTACAGCTGGCGGTAAACTAAACTATAAACAAAAAACTGTCTTGAGGAATCCACGCTTTTAGAAGAGTGTTCAGTTGTTCGATAGTGATTTTGTCGTTATTTACCAATATGTTTACAATGTTTAAACGCTACACCAAATTAGTTAGAGTTGACTGCAGCTTATCGCATCTCCAAGAACTGTCACATGTGCTGACGAGCTTTGTTCGTGTAATATTCCGGGCTTGCTCAGGGGCGATTGTCCACCCCAGAGAGTGGTGCCTTAGCCGGGGTACAAATCATTTGTGCACATGGTCGAAATTTTTAATTACGGTCGGATTATTGCCGACCCAACCGATAAGTCAGTTTCTATTGTTGTTACAGTAGGTAAAGGCTAGACCCGTCCCTCACAACCCGAGCAGTGCGGCGCGCCAGAGTCGGTAACAGCTCTGAGCAATTCAGATTATTGTAGTGTACGATCAAGATTTCTACTACGACTCTACAATAAGATCTTAAATAAATTACAAAATAATCTATGAAGCTAAAACTACCTATATTAAACCCTCTACTAACCTTATACATGAGTGCCTGATTGGGAGTGCCGATGGCCGAACGGTCTAGGACTTTGGGTCTCAGTTAGAGATAGCGCAGGTTCAAATCCTGTCTGGGACCGTTGCACTTTTTATCAGTACTATCAACCTCGTACTGTATCGACTCTCCCCCTTATTCAGTTTGATAAGATCCTCGCACAGGCCAGTGGCCCATGAGGACGGACAAAATAAGGCTTAAAAGGGGATCGGTCTCTCCTTAAAAAAAAAAAAAAAAAATTAAAAAAAAAATTGGCATCTCCTAAACGTTCAACAGTAATACGTGTGAGATCCGCCCATCTTCAGGATTAAAATATATCTTGAACGCTAACAAATATAAGCAATATATATTTTAATTAACACCATAATTATGAGCTGATATTCAAGCCGGCATATCAAAATAGTTCACTAGCCTAACGTAATATTATTTGAAATATCAAAATAATAACACTTGTTTGTAATATCAATCTTTAATTCTATAATTTTATAGTTATTTCTATAACCTATTATTTCGGTATGAATGTGAACTCTATATATAATAAGTACACAACTTATAAAATTCATACCGTCAGTTCGTGTGATTACTCTTGATAAAACGGCCCTTGATTTGAAAAATAGGTTCGGCTCGGTCAAAAGGAGAACTCAGTGGATTATGGATGAAACATATCAAAACTAAAGATAAAAAACCCTACATTGGGTCTTATTGGTAATCTCGATGGCAACGATAAAATCGTAAATTAAACTAATCTATCAACACCCTAATTACAGTCATATGAGATTTGTTTTATTATTTGACATTGTAACAAATGTGTTGAAGATTCATCATTGGACAGGTTAGCAAAACATTCGTTACGCCAACCTGAAACACAGAACTCGAGTCCTTCTATTCTCTAATTTATCAGTTTATTCAAATTGAATTGACAACCACTCAATTACAAACAAAAATAAACAAGTTTATTTAATAATCATGAAGAGCAAATACTCCCCCTATCCTTACGTTCCACTTCATTCTTGTAAACGTTAGAAAAGATTGCATTGTAATGAAATTAAATGTAAATACGTTTTTAAAATGAGATGATCACCAAGGTAATCAAATGAGTAATTATGGATTTTAATATAAATATTTCTAATAATTGAAATTATAATTATAAAATTAATCTATATTGAATTGTTACTTTAACAATGTATTAAAAGTAATACCTCATTGACCTCTTACATTCGAATACGTGAAATGATGTTTTAGTCACAGAGTATTTAATTTATCCAGTTTTATTTTCTAATAGTAACGTTTAGATCAATATTTTTGTAGGAGACATTATTATATCCAATTTTTTATACATACATGTTTTAGAAATGTTTTTTATTATATTCCATAATATGTTTTGGAGGCACATTTTTTACAAATTCTTATTGAACCAAAACCTGAATTCAGGTCACAACGCATTGCTAACATCTACTGAGTAAACAGTAGGGTAGCTGTCATCCCTACAGTCAAAAATGAATATAGAATGAGAGTTACTTCACAGTGGTAAGTATAATGAATTTTTAATTATTTTAACTTCGAATAATATAATGACGTTGTAAGTTTATTTATTTTACAACATTTATACCATCCTAAATTGTATAAATGTAATAATAAAGCTATAGAGATGTGAGATCTTTAATAATGATATCGGTTTTAGGTACAGTTATGAGCAGTAACTATTGTGAATCAACATTCCAGATTCCAGGAGTCCAGCCTGCCGCAACGTCACACTTCCACTAGAAGCTAAGTGGAAGGTAAAATGGAGTTACACTTAACATTCGTATTATTGGACTATTATAATTGTGAGGTCTTTAAGAGTAGTGGACTGTATCAAACAAATGTAAAAATAATTGAATACAATTATTTTGACGTGAGTAGCACTAACCTTCCTTGAGACTGGAAGGTGGCTGAGGGTTCAACCTTACTCTATAGAGCAGGTTAATGTGGGGATGACTAAAAACACTCGATTTGTAATTAATTGTTTAAAAAGTTCAAAGAAAAGATTAAAAAGAGAGAAATTGAAAGATAGAAAAGTTCTATCTAGAGTGCTATATTGGCTATATATACAGGGTGAGTCAGAAATATGGTAAAATATTTTAAGACGTGATTGTAGAGCTGAAAATAAGAAAAACATGTTATATAAAGATAGGTCCGGAAACGCTCCATTACTGAGTAATGGCTGGCGAAAGATTTTGCTTTGTTTTCAGTTCACCTGGTGAAACTAAGTGATTCTGAAAGGTTTTGTTCAACCTGTCAGTTACGTTTTTACTCAAATAAGATGGATATATAAGGAAAATCACCTGAAAAATCAAATAACACCACTCTAGAGGTTGTAGTGTGAACAGTTTTTGAGAAAAAGTATGAAATTTGCCAAAAATCTAATAACAAAAATACCGTCTTAAATGTTTGAAGTCGAATAACATTGTTAAATGACCAATAAACAAATTGTTTTTCCTAATACAGATTGTGGAGAATTTAATTCTGAAAACAACCGTAATAAACAAAGTTAACTAAATGTGTAAAAAAGTTATGAAATTGACTCCTTACGTATTACATTACACAGCAATTGTTTGCTGTTTTATAATAAGGAATGAGTATCTGATTGGTAACAGCTGGTAATAATTAACAACTGTTTAAAACATTTTTAAATAATAAATAATCAGCTGGTCATTTATTGTTAGATGACATATGTCACCTCATTGTTGAACAAAACAACAAACTGTAAAGATACTATGTGCTTGTGTTAAGTATTTTAACTAGTTATTTCCATCCATTTTATTGGTGATTTTGTGTTGTGTGTTTCATTTATTAAAAATGGAAGGTAATATTCATGTGTATTCAAACTCTGATTTAGCAGACATGCATTTTAATGTATGGTTTGGAACGCTGCAATAGTACTTCAGCAAGACGTCTGTTTAGCAAAAGAACTTTCCTAACCGCAGGTGTCAAAGCGCAAGATTTTTGCCACTATTCATCAACGCCTATCTGAAACAGGTTCTTTGAAGTCTTCGGAGCATAGTAATGCAGGCATCGCCCGATCATGTAGGACTGTTGAATTAGAAGAGTTGGTTCTTAATAAAATTTCTGAATATCCTGAAAAGAGCACTAGAGAATTGTCACTACAGTTCAATGTCAGCCAATCTAGTATTCGGAGAATACTACACGAGTACCAGTTACACCCATACCACTTCCAGCATGTCCAAGAAACTCCATGTTCCAGCAACTCTTTTGCCACAAGACTACGCTCCCTATGTTGTTTTTGTCGATGGCTTCTGTTAAAATGTGCTGATCCAAACTTTTTGAATACAATTTTGTTTACCAATGAGGCTCACTTTACAAGAACAGCTATCATTAACTTCCATAACAACCACATTTGGGCAGACAGAAATCCTCATGCTATCAAACCTAATCGCCCACAACATCAGTTTTCAGTAAATTTTTGGGATGGAATCTTAGCAGATCATGTAGTCATATTCGTGCTTCCTCCCAGGCTTAATGGCGTGGTGTACTTGAACTTTTTAAGAGACGAGCTACCTAACCTGCTTGATGATGTACCTCTGCATTTGCGCCAAAACATGTGGTTTATGCATGACGGGGCACCTGCGCACTACTCTCTGGCTGTTCGTGGACACCTAAATGAGAGTTTCACAAATCAATCGATAGGCCGAGGTGGACCAGTTTCATGGCCAGCAAGATCACCGGACTTAAATCCTTTGGACTTTTTTTACCTTTGGGGACATTTAAAAACATTAGTTTACTCTTCCCCAATAGATACCATTGAAGAACTCCGATTAAACATTTCTAATGGAATAGAAACCATTAAGCAGACACCTGGAGTTTTTGAATGGGTCCGAAACTTGATGATAAGACGCCTGAACGCGTGCATTTTGAACAATGGAGGTCATTTAGAGCATCCTTTTTAATCTTCCGGTGAAACTAAAAGCGATTGTAGACTATGTTTATTGTATTTAAAAATAACATTTTGAATTAAAAATGTTTATTTTTCACCAGCTGTTACTTGGGAAACATGACTGCACCGGTCAGCTATTACTAATTGTTTAGTGGGAATAAAATAAAAACCGACCCTAAGTCAATAATATTTATCAGATTGTTAAGTCGATCAGGGATTATAGTTTACACAGGAGTTTATCTGTCATAATAGGAAATTCCTGGAGGGGGGAATTAATTTTTTGGGGGGTTAAAAGATGACATGGTTCTTTTCTGGGGTGCATATATAGACCATATAGGCCATATCGACAGAGCAAAACGTATAAAAGTAAATATTTTACGTAGTAATGAATGCTCAATTTGGATATTTTTTGTCTGAAATTTAATTTTGCTACGACAATATGCGAACATCATTTTTATCAAAAGAATATGTTGATCAGGGGGTTTATTTAACTCAGGAGATTATCACTCCACGCAAGATTTTTGACAATGAACCATTATTTCATGGCATTAATTAAAATTCATTCTGTCCCTATCTACTGTGGACGGTTCGCCAATGCTCAGCCAATTGACGATGTCTGGGTTGTAGTCCTTCGTTAATGTAGTAACACAAGTTAAATTCAGAACCAGAATTAATTGCACAAATTATAGTCGCATCAAATTTACAACTCCTAAAATTGCCAATTACGACCAAGATTTTGTCAGTAAGAGCGATTTTAGGGCTTACGTAAGGATATAGGCCTACGACAAAAAGATACTTGACCTTTTTTTAGAGCTCATCATTGTCTAGTTATTATAAGTTTAACATTTAAGTTATGACCAATAGTTTGGCTGCTGCCACCTTCAGAAACAAAATTCTCACTTAAAATTATAAAATATTTCCAATTAGACGGTTTTTTTTTGGCCAAACCATTGAGGATAGGGGAAACAGTTACTAGGCTTTTTTAGACCATCTCAACTGCTAAATCTTGTGAAATAATGTGTTTAGAGCTACGAGCTACGGTTTGACCACGATCGAGCCTTGAAACTAAATTTTCACTTGAATCAGTAATTAAAAAAACTTTGCGCGTAACCGCGTTTTGTGGCTTAGCTCATGGAGATAGGGCCAAAAGTCACTGGGCCTTTTTTTTTAAATCACGTAATTTGCTAATCTGATGGGTCAATCGGATTTGGGGTTATTTTCAAATCCAGGGATAAGCGGAATTCGAGTGCAGGTCAAGTCCGAGCATGAGAATAGATTAGAGATCTGGGAGTTTAAAATATATATTTTTCAATTGAATTTTTTCCGGATCTAACGAAAGTTTTGACTTCACGGAGGTTTTGTGGCTTAACCGTTAGATGTACGACAAAAAGTGACTGGACCTTTCTTGTCGACAATTTCATTTGATCTTTTTTTCGATTCTGACCTCCGATTTCAGCCACGACTTCCAGGGTTTTCTCGGTATGGAGCTTGGGAGGAAAGACTGCACTGGTTAACCCTTCTGATTAAGAGTAACTTCAATAAAGACATTGCTGCCTTTTAGGGAATTTCTAGTGATTTCACGGACTAATCTAGAATTGCGCAATTTTTCTAATTTCTACCATACCAGGAAGTGAATTATTCTCTGTGTACTGAGTAAATCTGCCCACCAGGGTGTTATTACACAATCTGTTTTATTACCTAAGACGTAGTACTTAATCGAAAACAGTAACCTTATTAGATTCTTAAGTTAGTCAGGGGGTTTAATTACTCTGAAGTTTATCTGGTTATACCAGGAAATTCCCGGGAGGGGGTTTAATGTTATCGATGGTTATAAGGTAACGTGGTTTATTTTCTGTGGGATATTTATTAACCATATAGGTCATACCGACATATCAAAACGTATACAAGTCTATTTTTTACATTGAAGTAGAAGCTCAATCCCGAACTGGATCGAACTCCACAAATTGTGGCCGCATAAAACTTAATAACCCTTAAGATTACCCATTCACGACGTTTAGTCGTTGAGAACGTTTTTCAAACTTACGCAAGGATATACGAAAAAACTACTGGAGCTTTTCTGTAGTTTTTATCATTGTCCAGTTATCAAAATATTAGCTTTTTAGATTTTTTGTTCTCATTAAACTGATGGTCACATAATTTAAACTCTTTCTACTATAATTAGTTTCCGTCAGTCCATTGTGTATAACGCATGCCTACAGTACATCAAATTAACATATTCTATTTCTTATTGTCACTGAGCTACCTAAAGACCAAAAGCTCAATTTAGATCACTTTTTCAAATATGAAATAAAAGAAACTTTTTTAAGTTATGTACGGATAAAACTTTTAAATATAAAATAAACTCTAATTTTAAATTTTATAATACATTAAGGGGAGCAGGAAGGCAATTTTTTGCATAATTTGATTCCTTCAAAAGTTTTCTTTAAGAAAATGTCAATAGTTTTGCTGAAAAATGTTATAAACATGTTGAAAAAATGTAATACCATAATGAAGTCGCGAAGATTTTGGCCCAGGGGCGTCTGCATTACGCGCAGTTCATATAGTACACTGTGTAAAGCGGTATTGCAAGGGATATTATTATCAAGGAGGCAGAGGATGACAAATTATATGGAGAGGACCTAGTAGTTGAAAAGCTGGAATGTGTCAACCATGTAAAAAAGAAAATGGGCACTAGAATGAAAACTTTGAAAAAGACATTCAAGAAAATTGACATGTTGGAAGACGGTAAAGGCATTGGTGGTAAAAGTAGACTAAAAGATAAACAGATTTATAATTTACAAGAGTATTATGGCCTAGCAATTAAAAAGAGGTAGTTCAGACTGGTAATAAATGAAAAAGATTGTGTGGGCTATCTCGTATTTTCACAAGATATCGACGGATTAAAACCCCCCACAGATGCTGACAGTTGGTGTGGATACAATAAAACCTTACCCAACAATGGGACTTATAAACATAAGCAATCTCTTCCTTATTGTGTAATGATAACTATAAAAAGTATTTTTAAAGATTTAGCTGATCTGAATATTTTGAAAAATATCTCCAAAAAAAAAAAAAAACAGATGCGAATGAAAGTTTTAATAATTTAGTATGGTCAAAAATTCCAAAAAATATTTTTGTGAGACTGCATACCTTGAAACTAGGAGTACTTGATGCAGTATTCAGTTTCAATTATGGCTTTTGCAGTAAATTAATTATTTACAAAAAGCTGGACCTAAAGTTGAGTAGTACTGCAGTAAAAGCGCTTCGCGACCTAGTTTTGACTCGCATAAAAAAAGGCGGACAAAGCAGCTCAAGAAATAACTAAAGAGGCTAGAGTTACGAGAATCAAAAGAAAACTTGCCCTGTTAGAAGAAGAAGAGAATGCTGATGATCCTCAGTATGGTGCAGGGATGTTTTAAACATCTGTTCTTCAATAAAGACAAGTATTGACTTCTTTGCTCGTTTACCGAAACTTAATTTTTTTCATATAAAAGTAAACTTTTATCAGAAAGTACTGAAGCTAGAAGTTTGGTTTTTTTATGTAGATGGTATTGTATTACAGACTTGTGAGCAAAACTATTACAATAGGTGACCATTTTCATTAACCATAAAATGAATTATTAATATAATAATAATTCAAAAGGTTCTTAAACATTTATTTTGGAACATTTTAACTTGAAAGTGCTTGTGTTTTCTAAGCAAGCAATGTATTTCATGCTGTTAATAGTTTAATTGTGTAGCTTAAATACTTCCTGAGAAAAATGTACCTAAATTTGATGATTTTAACATCCATCGCATATTGTAAAGAACAAATTATAAAAACCCGCTCAAATATGAGCTTCCCAGTAACAATTCATTAATTACCTCTTATCCAAGTTTTGTAGGATTGAATAAATTACACGGCAAACTCAGTTTTTTTTATAAAACCTTATGATATTATGTATATTGTTAAAACATGAATATGATGATCTATAGTTGTGTAGCCGGCTCTAGAATTAAACATCAGAGCTAACTAATTAGTTACACGTTTTTAATCTAATAAATAGCCTACTTATTTAAAAGTTTATTATAAAAAAGTTAGTTCTTTACAAATTTGTATTTTTAGAACCTGAGTAATTTTCATAAACAATTTAAAGTAAAAACAAAAGTAGAAGACTATGAAGTAATGCTATACATGTACTTTTTTATATCGTGATAAATTACATATTTGGATAATTACTATTTTAGTTTTTTCCTATTACATGTAATTTAAAGTATGTTTCTTGTAGCTAGTTACCATCAGCCTATTCTTATGTAATGATTATCTGCAACATAAGCCCGTTCTAAGTAATTATAATCTTCTATGTCAGTTGGCGACTAAGCTGCCAGTGTCGGTACCGGAAAACATAATTCAGTGACAAAAGGGTGACAGGAGTTTTCCGGTGGATGGCCTCTCACTATGGGACTCGATGATGACTTTAGACCTTTAAAATGAGCAATGGTGCGATGCTGGGGAGGGCAATTACACTGGGACAGCCCTGAATACAAAGCTCCTTAGACCAACAGACAGTTCTTGGAAATACGAGTAAACTCTAAGGAATTTATAACAAGATTAGTCACCAATTCTGAAAAAGTCAACCGCTTAGGGATGACACTTAATTGTAAATTGTGTTTAAAAGTTTCCACGTTATAATAATATGCTATAAACATTTGTTTTACTTCTACATCATTATAATTCCATGAGTCACTGCCATTAATAATAAAATATATTACTATAATTACAATGATATTTTATAAGTTATACTAATATTGTTATCTTTAAGACATGCATATTTGTATCTAAAAGTATTAATTTCAACGCGTAAATGTTGCGGAAATCAGGCTTTATTTTTAAATGCAAGTTAAATTTTATTGTATATTTAACCTCCAGTGTAATAGTTATATATATATTACAAAAGAATATGTTTAACACAGTAAATGTTTTTACTTTCTAGGAAAAATTACTATAATGAATAATAACTTTTATTTCGCTTTATTGAAAATTGTCTTTCTCATTCTCAATAAAGTTTCGTTTCATTATGTATATATGCTAATAGTTTTTTATTTATCTCATTCGTTAATTACTTTTGGGTGAAAATGTAACGTTACGTAACTAATAGGTAAAATGTGGTATGATGCTCTAACAGTGTGTACAACGCTTGCGTTGAAAAGACAATTCTAACTTCTAGAGACAAACTAAATACAACAAAGTGTTCAAAAAATTTTTTCGTTTACAAACAAACTTACAGGATGTTGATCCAGGCAGCAAAAACCTAAGATGTATCAAAATCAAAATTGCTTGTAAAACATGTTTGCATATCTGTCTGGAACAAAATTAATAAAAAATTTCATTATATAGAAAAATAAAATTGCAAATTGGGATAGGAGGGTGAAGGAAGGTTTGTAGTTTTCTTAGTTTCGCATATCTTACTAATGAGCAAATACCTCGCCTAAACCACCACGCAGAGAGAAGCCATCTCACTCATTGGAGTTGGCTCCCGTAGTTGAGCAAGAAATAGATTAAATCATTAGACAACTACTAGACAAAAATACAATAAACTCAATCTAATGTTCACAAGGGGCACATAAAAATAGATGCTTAGTTTTTTGAATAGACACAACAAGCTTTTAGATGAACTCGGTGTAAAAAAAGTAAATTATCAATTAACGGAGTAGGACACTTTCTCTATATGGTTGTAGGGGGGGAAATGTCATAACCAGATATCGGTGTGTTTCTTGATCTACCTAAAGACTAATCTAATCTATATATATATATATATATATATATATATATATATATATATATATAAATCTAATCTTCTATTTCAGATAGCGGCTTAGCTCCCAGTGTGACAGGAGTTTTCCGGTGGATGGCCTCACACTATGGGACTCGATGATGACTTTAGACAACAGGAGGACCTTTAACCAGAACAATGGCGTGCCTCTGGGGAGAGCAATTACGCTTGGACAGCCCTGAAAACAAAGTACCTCAGTCCAACAAACAGTTCTTGGAAATGCAAGTAAATGACTGTAAACGAATTTACAACAAGATTAGTAACCAGGTCTGAGAAAGACATCCGCATATGGTAAAACCACTAGCGTTTACCATTTTGCAGCGCTGCCAAAATTTGGTATAAAGTTACTTTAACGCGTTAAGTCATAATTTTAGTCACAAATTTCAATAATGCAGTAGCCTACACTGCTATAATTATAATTTATATTTTTTGAGTTACACAAATATCGTTGAATTTAAGACATGCGTTTATTTTTACTTTAATAATGTTACATTTTTACAAGTGAATGTTGAATTCAAGCATTATTTCTAAACTTAATAAATTTTTCCTATTAACAGTTATTGCTGAAAATCTAATTAATTCCAATTCTTAAGAATATATTGCATAAACTGTATATCGTTAATTGTTAAAAAAAGTTACATTAATATGTAATATTTTCTTTAGTTCTTTTAGCTTTATAGAAAATGCAATATCCTTTCCAATAAAATATAGTTCCATCATGTATATTTATGAATGCCAATAAATAAAAAAGATATTTAATCCTCTCGATCATTCATTTCTCTTTGGTAAAAATGTCTTTCATGCTTATATTATGTCACATATCTATACTTATTTATGGTTTACCAACACGAGTATAGCATACACAAGTAGTATTCCCTTTGAATATACTGGTGACTCTGTACTGTACTATGGCTAAGTTGAGTAATAATGAAGGAACTTTAACCCTTACATCGTTCTCAAAATTCATTAAAACTTCTTATAATTTTGATCAATATAAAAACTAATTATTCTATTATTATTAATAACTACAATCAGTTAGTTGTTGGGAAGAAATTAGATTTTCATTACTATACTTACTAATAATATATTTTAAATTTATAACACTGTTTACAAACTAGAGAAAACTATGTCTAAAACAGAAGGGGAAAATATTAATGTGAACTTATGTTATTTTACCTCAACATAGAGACAGGTATAAACAAAAAAAAGAGAAAGCTACCTCTACTATTCCTGGACTATCCTGGGGGTGGGCATGGTGACCGACTTCTAAATCCTTACCCCCTCCCTTACCAGGTACAACTAATTTTTTCAGAATACCGAATCTTCTCAGTTGCCACTTTACCAGTGACCTGTGCGTTTCCTTCTAGTTTGTGCTGTGTTACCTATTCGAAATGCATCTTTCCTGCATTGTATCTTGCCTTTTTAAACAGGTAAGCTCTGCTTTATTATTTTATATTCATTATGTAGCATTTAAATTCGAATAATCATTTATGCATTAATGAACTAAATAGATTAAGGCGCGCCTATTAACTTATAACCTAATATTATTTAAAAATAAAATGTCAATTGATGAAAGAGTAAATAAAGCCCTTTTTTTAATATTTTACTGTACTTAATCCGTTTGGATTTTTTCTATTAGTGGCAGGTAGTAGTATTTTTATAACAAATAATTATTAATTGATAATTTCAGAATCATAAATATACCTGAAGAATTATTTATACATGTAAATTTATTTAAATTGCAGCTGCTTGCCCTTAATTAAATTTTACTATCAAAATATTGATTTTGAATATGTTTTTGAGTTAAACAATCGTAACATATTTTATTATGGCACTATATTATCTGGTATATTTAGCATAAATATAAATGATGCGGACATATAAACGTAGCAGTTTTTCTTTCACGGCATCTCTGGGTTTAAACGCTTTAATATGTGTACTTCCCTATTAAAACCGGAGACTACTTAGTCCGATGAAAAATGTATTGGTTAAGAACCTGTGAATTGTCTGTGATTAATAGAGTAATTGCTAATTTTTTTTACTATTTATGTAATACGAAAACGAATGTAAAAACTATTAATTTCATTTTACTATTTTTTGGTATTAATTATTCTTATATTTAGGTATTTGTTGACTTTTTTTGTATAATCTTTATAAAGGTACCGGACTTGAATAATTTGACCTAATATTATGTTATTAAGAGCATTTTTCTTTTGATACTACTGTAATGGTTAAACCGTTTTACATAAATTTAAAAAAGACAACGAAAATATGTTTGAAGTGTGTCTTATAAGATATGTCTTTAATTTCTTTGGTCTACCATGGAGGTTTAAAAACCAAAACATTGACATTAAACGTAAAATAGGGAATATCTCCTTGTTTTAGAGACAAAAAAAATGTATTAAAACTTCAACAAACATCTACCAATTTATTAATATGGTAACCAACTTTAAGTTTTATTTTTCACTATCCTGTACTTAAATAATAATTTTTTGTTACAAAAAAATTATGTAAAGATTTTATTCCTGCTACATTTTTATATTTCCCTTAATAACTGAGAACTAAAATTGGTGGGACTCTTCTTAAGTAAGCATTAATAAATCACATTTTTATATAAGTTCATTGCAACATTCTACACTGAAAACTTAATATATTAGATTTGGGAATTTTTCACTGTGATTGAGAGATTTATAAAATGTGTGTTAACACATTAAAAGATTTTTTTTAAACTCAACTGCTTCTAAAAAATAAATTTAGTAGATAATTGTTTAGTACAGTTTTTTTACTTAAGAAACAAAACGCACCTAAATAATATAAATGTAATAAAATAATACATAATTTTATTTTAAATTGTATATAATTGAAATTTTATACATTTTAATCAATTAAACTGTAGTAAAAAAAAAACATGTTTCGAGTTATTACATTTTTAACTACAGTTTTATTACGTAACATATAAAGCAACATAGAATAATTACTTTTTTGAACTAGAACCGTTTACAAAACTGACATAGATTTTTTATTTTATTTTATATTTGGGTGCTAAATGAAGGTTTAACTCACATTTTAGGTAGTTTATGGTACGTATAATTACTTAAATATTTTTGCTCCGTAACTATTCAGTAAAAGTATTTAACAGTAATATTTAAAACTTAACCTCTCTCCTACTTTGAGCACAACTGTTGATGGCGGACTTACTATAATCTATAGAGTTTGTGTTATCGACTCTGGCGCGCCTAACCGCCCATATCGTGAGAGGCGGCCGTGGCCTGTGCCTATTGTAACGACATCAATGTAAACTTGACCATCGGCGCACTTACCTATATCGATTGTGAGAGGCGGCCGTGGCCTGTGCCTATTGTAACGACAGCAATGTAAACTTGACCATCGGCGCACTTACCTATATCGATTGTGAGAGGCGGCCGTGGCCTGTGCCTATTGTAACGACAGCAATGTAAACTTGACCATCGGCGCACTTACCTATATCGATTGTGAGAGGCGGCCCGTGGTCTGTGCCTATTGTAACGACAGCAATGTAAACTTGACCATCGGCGCACTTACCTATATCGATTGTGAGAGGCGGCCGTGGCCTGTGCCTATTGTAACGACAGCAATGTAAACTTGACCATCGGCGCACTTACCTATATCGATTGTAAGATGCGACTGTGGCCTGTGCCTATTTTAACGACAGCAATGTAAACTTGACCATCGGCGCATTTACCCTATATCGATTGTGAGAGGCGGCCGTGGTCTGTGCCTATTGTAACGACAGCAATGTAAACTTGACCATCGGCGCGCACTTACCTATATCGATTGTGAGTGGCAGTATGCCGAAGTGCATAAAATGTTAACGTTCTGTGTCTCCCAGTTCGGTAGTCCTCCCTTCATCTAGTTTAATAGGAGTGAATTTCACTTCCTCTTATATGATCGCACTTTGACCTAAAGAAAAGACAAGTTTCCTAAGATATAAAGGGAAGGTAAGGTCAAGATTTTTAAATTTTTTGAAAGCTGGTCTGCACGACTCTCTCCTATGTAGTTTAGCGATTATCCGAACAGCCCTTTTCTGCAGAGTGAAAATTCGTTTAATGTTTACGGCTGAGCATCCTCCCCACAAGACCAATCCGTAGGAAAGGTGTGGATAGATTACTCCGAAGTATGCCGTCATCAGTACCTGAGTTGGGCAATACTTCGAAAGTTGTTTTAAAACATAAACGCCCTGAGGCTAGTTTTGGCACAGACATTGTCTACATGACAATTCCAAGTCAAACCTCGGTCGAGGTGAATTCCAAGGAATTTGGTCGTGCAGACTTCCTCAACCTCACTTTCATCCAACATGACTGTGGAGTGGAATTTGAGTCTGCCTGTCGTAGGCTGAAGTGGATAAAAGATGATTTTGTCGGGTTTGTTTTTAAGTTTAGCTCATTTGAAATTTTGGAATTACGTTGTTGAGTTCTATGAACGTGTTTTTTTTCCAACTGTGTTTTCACCTTGGACCTAAAGCAGAGAGTCGTGTCATCTGCGTACTGGACTATTCGTCCATGTTGTAGAGGATGACCCAACGTCGTTAGCGTAAACCAAAAAGAGTAAAGGACTTAGTATGGATCCCTGGGGGACTCCATAGCGAAGCTCTCTCTCTATCGATTTGACGTCTGAAATTGTTACAAATTGTTGCCTATTACTAAGATATGATTCGAGCCAGGCGTGTGGCACTCCTCGTATCCCGTAATGCTCTAGTTTGAGAAGCAGGATGTCATGATCAACACAGTCGAAAGCTTTAGATAAGTCAAGGAAAACACTTAGTGTTGTACTTCGACTTTCTATTTCCTCTACTATCATCTTGACTAGACAAGCGACTGCGTCTATGGTCGCTCTTTTCCGCTTCGGGAACCCGAATTGGTTTGCTGATATTAGGTTTTGCCTTTCTAAGAAATCTCCGATTCTCATGAGAAAAGCCTTCTCAAAAATCTTGCTAAAGGCCGGTAAGATTGAAATTGGGCGATAATTTTGAAAAGAAAAAGGGTCGCCCTTCTTAAACATTAGCGTTACTTTTTGCCGTTTTTTAGAGAAGAGGGAAAGGTCCCTGAGTTGAAAGAGAGGTTAATCAAGTGTTCGAGTGGCCTCAAAAAGTGTTTAGAGCATTGTTTCAGAAGCCACGTTGACACATGATTGGAGTCGTTCGATTTTTTTCGTTGAAAAATTCCTAATAACCCGGGCAATTTCCTCTTCTGATACCGGGACAAGAGCCATGGAGGCTGCTGGGCCTGGGCACTAAGGTGAGAAGAGGCTGACTACTAGGCGAGTGGAGGCCTTGGTCAGCCCCTACTGGAAGCAAAGAAACTGTTAAATGCGTTTGCAACCCTTAAAGGGTCTTTGAATTTCTCGTTGTTTGTTTGTTTGGTCCAGGCAGTTTTTGAAACGTTCTTCGACGTGAGCAATGCCTTTATTGACATCGTAAGCTTTCGCAGCTTTGATTAATTTTCTATATATATTACGTTTGTAATTTTTGAAAAAGATTTTTGAACTCTTCATTAGTAGTGTGCTTCTTGATTTCAGAGTAAAAATAATAATTTTTCTCTCGAGACCAGGATACCTTTGGTAATCCATTGGCACTTCTGTTGCTTCGGTTTTTGTTTAACTGTTTTAAGGGGACAGCTCACGTCTAAATGGAATTTGAAAGTCTCTTCGAATTTCTTGAACTGTACATCAACAGGATCCTTAAAATTTAGAAAACTCCAACTTTCTTACGAAAGCAGATAGTTAAGAGCGTTATGTTTGTGGGCCTGCTGTCTCTAATTGTTTTTGTTGATAACTGGATCCAACTCTGGCTCATGATCACTAATAGTAACCTGCTGGCCGTAGTGATCAGATATGGCGGTGTTGATCACTTTCACACTTACGTCAGTCATGTTCGTAACAACGTTGTCAATGGCCTTTGCTGAGTGGTGGGTGACTCTCGTTGGCGAGTTCACCGACCAATCAAGACCAAACGACCCGAGCAAGTCGTCAAACCGTTTTACCATGGGGCTGTTTATGTCTAAAACGTCTATGTTGAAGTCACCCATAATAATGAAGTACTGACTTTTTCTAGTCAGATTTGACAACAGTTTTTCAAATTTGGAAAAAAAGAGGTTTCGTTTCCACTGAGAGCTCGAAACAATCCGATGATTAAAAGGTGTAGTCGGGTCATTTGGAGTTTTACCGCGGTAATTTCGAAATCTGTGTCAGTAGAAGCAGTGAGTATGTCAGGAATGTAAGATAGATTGTTGTTTACGAGGATTGCTGTGCCTCCTCCTTTGGTGGAGGCCCGGCAGTGGGAGTTAGCCAACTGATAATTTTGAATTTGGAACTGGTTGATATTGCTGTTGTTGAACCCGTGTTCGGTAACAACAAGCACGTCGGGATTGGGTTCCTCGCACATGAGAGTTAGCTCATACCGCTTGTTCGTGGCCATTTGTGCATTTTGATGCATTATTGTCACCTTTTTGTCAGATATGTTTTTCAGATTTTGAATTTTTGAGGTTTTGTTTTTGTTGGCTAGTTTTGTGTCATGGTTGAGAGTGGATTCCCTAAAAAAGTATTTATGTCATTTGTCTGTAATGAGTTAGTCTGTCGTGTAGGTGAGGCGGCTGTGTTGGTTTTCACGGCGTCCGCAAAGGTCTCGTGAGGCAGTGTTCTCGGTGAATCTTGGGTCGGAGGAGACTCACAATCAGCAGCAGGCTCGGGACCGCGAGGTGGAGTCCGGACCCTGGGCGCTGCCGGAGCCGGGGGGCGACGTGGTAGAGACATACCGGCCAGCCCTCTCACTATGGCGTCAGCAATCAGAATCTTTCCGGAAGCTCTCAGGTGAAGTCCGTGCTGTGTGAAGTGCTTGCGTCTTATGTGTCTGATGCCAACAAGCTCCGCACCCTTGTAGCGAACACACAGCTCTTCTAGGTAGTGATTTACAAGGGATACGGCGTCATGGATGTGGCTGGAGGGAGGCAGATCGTGTCTATGAGGCAAAGAAGTTACCAGAATCCTGGAAGTCTGCTCGTGCTGTTTGATGATTTCCTCGAAGTGTTGGAAAATGTCGGTCTGTCTTCCTGCAGTCACATCATTTGTCCCCGCAAGCAGCACAAGGCATCCCTGTGGGTCCGGTGGTGGGATGAAGGTGGAGGAGATAGTGAGAAGGCCGGCTCTCGGCCTGCAGACCCCGTTGACTCTGGTCCGGTGAGATGTTCTCTCGGAGATGAGAGGCGCCAGGTGACGGGCATGACTGTCTCCTACCACTGACACGTTAAAGAATGGGATTTTTGTTGGGTAAATTGTAGATTTAGAGTTTAGAGCCGATTGCAAAGATTTCCGGTTTTTGTGATTATTTAGGGCAGGTTTTTTGTTTGGTTTTGGTTTTTTGGTTTTTTTTATAACTGACTGTTTTGAAATCTTCTTCTCGGGCTAGGAGGGACTCAAAACTATCAGACAAAGGAAGTAAAAGGTGTGGGGAATCGGCTTGATTAGATTTGTCAGTTAAGAGGGAAGTCGTCGGTTGAGATGGGTGTGGATATTTTTCTTCGTATTTCTTCAGTTCTTCTTTTAGTTTTAGTATGGTTTCTTCTTTAAACTTTAAGTCATTTTCCAAGGCTTCGTATTGCATTGATCATATTTTTTACTTCATCGTTTACTATTTTATTTTTTGTGCGGAGGTTTGAATTGGAGTTTTCTAACTCTTCGATGTTCGGGAAGGAGCTGCTGGAATAGGGCGTAGAAGGTTAAGTGGAAAGGGGTGTGGTTTGTACTGATTTTTCTTCTTTGGTACATGGCAAAGGGGTTTGGGACGGTTCATTAGAAAATGTGTTTTGTTCAGAGGGTTTAGGAGTTTGAGTGAGTGAAGTGTTAGGGTCCGATTGAATTTTTGTACTAGAAAGATACATAGAATTTGATGGTTGAGAAGTGTCTATGGAGATGCTAACTTGATTTGGCGTGGATGCTGCAGGGTTTAAAAGGCTATATGAAGGCGTTACGGGGCTTGAAATGTTCGGTGAAGGCGTGTCAGTGGCGGTAGAGCGGGTTCGGCGAGATGTTCTCCGTTGCGGTACCGCTGCGACCGATGATCTATTGGAGGTTGTTGGTGATGAGTGGTTGTGGTCATTATTTAGTTCCAGTACTTTAGTCTTATTGCTATCAGTCTTGATTGAACATTTACAGGTTTTAACACAATAGCGCCAAGGTATGTTACCGTTTACAAGAGTTCTTACATCCCGAAATTTAAAGTCATTCAGAACTAGATAGGGTTTGCCTGCACTTGTAATAATTTTTAATGTCATTTTCACAATTTAAGTAAGAGATAGAATAATAAATTGGTGGCAAGACTAACAAAGTTCCAGAATATTAGACTAACAACATTAAAAAAACATAACAATGTGTAGAATAATTAAACTCAATAAATTAATAAAGAAATAAAGTAATTGACTCTATACACACTTCCACTAATTTGTTTACACTTGCAAGTGGAGTTATTGAGTTTTTGGGAGTGCCTACAGCCTAGAGATACAACTGAACACACGAGTGATGGACAGTTGAGTCGACGATAAGAAGCAACAGCAGCAGCTGATAAGAGGTGTAGTCACTGATAAGAGGCGCTCATTGAAAACCAAGTTCAGTTATCAGTGGTCAACTACAGATGGCGTTTAAAGTCTGATGGCTGGCACACTCTATCGTTGCCTAATCGAAGTAAGTTAGGTCAATCTTGCATTGTAATGTTGGCAACACTGTTGAAGATTTGAGCGTGCGCTAAGTTGAGAAAACAGCCGTTTCAACTAAGTTAATTCTTAGGTTAAGTTCCAATCACACATTTCAAACTGTTCTTTTAGGTAGAAATTTAAGTTGTAACTATTGGTCTTGAAAATGTAATTATACATGCGTATATAGATTTTACCTTGAATCACAGGTTAGAACTTAACTTGCTGTTAACACTTCAAAATCAATTAAAAAACTAGAACACTGGTCTTTCTATGTCAATACTGTAGGACCAGGCCTGCCATCATATATTTATTAATATATATATATATATATATATATATATATATATATATATATATATATTTAGATTACATTTTTCTTCCCTCCTGCTTATCACACCTTATTTCAGAGTTAGAGAACTCTTGCTCACGAGGCTTGATCGTGTTGTTACAAAACTAAAGATGCCGTTATTCCTATTTAAATATATTCATTTTTAAACGTTCAGAATTGAGTGGTCTAAGGAACCTCAATAACCTTAGTTTCTCAAAGATGAATTATTAACTCTAGCTCACCGCACTACCCGGATTTTGACAGAAGAGTTTTCCTTTGCCTACTGTAACGATAACAATAGAAACTGACTATCGGCGCACTTCCCTGTATCCCTTAATTAAAATTTAACACCCAGCCTGGAATATTACGGGAACAATGTAACCTAAATCACTTTATAAAAAATTGAAATCAAGACACAACTGGGGTGCTGATTATCATTTTCAAAAACGATGTGAAGATAATTGATAAGCAGTTCTATACAACATTTCATTATTATTGTAGAATATAAAACAGTTATGATTTCTTGACATTCCCGGTGTAATTTTCAATTAAGATTATATTAGGAGTTCAAGATTAAATAACTGCGATTTAAGTCTAAAGAGAAAACTAAAGATGCAACAGTTAATCTTTTCAAAAACATTTAAATTGAAAATAAAATTCCTTCATTATCAAATTTTTTCAAAATTTCATGACTTCCGAATCGTCACAACAAATGTTACAAACAATATAGATCTACGTGTAGCATAGGTAATTTTTAGCCTTAGATTATCCTCATGTGCTGAGTGGGACTAAGAGCTTAGGGCGACCATTAGAAAAATATCGGCCTAAGATCCCAAATTTCCTGCTCTATGCACTATATATTATGTTTAAAAATATAAATTCCAAGTTGAGGAATATAATCAACTGTCATAATCCATCTACTAATTCAATTTATTTATAACTGGTAATGAAAAAAAAAACTGTAGCTAGTACAAGTTATTTGTTCCGACACGCTTCGGTTCATGTAGCGGTTTCTCGTGAATTGTAACAAGCATAAACATTTTAAAACCTGTAGTAACATTAAACAATTTTCGGATATTTTTTAATTATACATTTTATTTTATTTTTTATACTTCCCTAAATTAAAAAACATAATTGCAGCTAGCCCTTATTATGTCAATTAACACAGTCAATTAATTAGCTATACTATTTGTAGCGATTAGAATCATTGTTTTAAATGCTGTTTTATGAAATTAATTATTTATAATATTTTATCTTGATAGGAAATACAGAGATATAACTACTCTGGTTAATTGAAAACTTTTTCTGATGCCACTGTTTATATCATTTGTGGATATCTTTTTACGCAAGAAAATGTTCCATGTAACATAGATAAATTGGCTGTTATATCACATTAATATTATTATTTATTTACTACTTACTAAATTATTACTAATATTTATCTCCTTGAAAAAAACTCCATGAAGACAAAAGGGTGTAATACATTTACATTGCCGCATTTAATCCAAAATAAAACATTACTGAAATGTTGGGTTAATTGGCCATTGCAATCGTTTATATCCCACAGTATTGTCCTACAGTGGGTGTTGCTTTTAACACAAAGATTATTTATACAGCTTTAAGGTCGTTTGCAAGCAATCAAAAGGATTACTTTCTTATGCACCTAATTATAAATTTTATTATTTTTTTTGTGCTTCTCTAAATTGAAAAACATAAATGCAGCTAGCCGTTATCATGTCAATTAACTCTGTCCATTAGTTAGCTATACTATATTTAGCGATTAGAATAATTGTCTTAAACACTGTTTGATAAAATGAATTATTTGTAATGTTTTATCTTGATAGGAAATACAGAGATATAACTACTCTGGTTAACTAAAAACTAAAAAAAATAATTTATTAATCATTAAAATATTTATATATTTAACATGATTACATTCCATTCCAGGAATAAAATTGTAAAGTTAAAGTTTAAAAAAGTTCATAACAAATTTGACATCTTTGTCTTTGTTTGAGGACAACCGTTGGATCTTTGCTTGAATATTATCGTGGGGGAATACTTATATTCTCCATATGCAGTGCTTTATTTTTCTAATATTATCGATGGAAAATATCCGAAAAAAGGTTATCCTTTATAAGATTGGTGATAACATATTAGCTGTTTTGTAATGGAATAGTAATGCATTAGTTTTAAATATATATATAATAACTTGGAAACATTGAAACCGTGGGTGTTAATTCAGCGTCTAGAGCGTGTCCGTGAACTGAATAAGCACCCCCTTCCCATGACGTCAGAGGTCAGGGAATTGCGCTTTTCAGGACCTGCTACAAAAACATACATTTCAGCGGCACTGAGGATGCAAGACGTCGAGTAGCGTTGTTTAAAAGTAATAAGTGTGAAATCATGTTTTGTTCTTGGATTCGTAATGATACATTTTATTCATGGAAATTTTAAAATTAGTATTGTCTGTTGCAGTCTGTGGAGCATCTGAAGAATGGGCGTGATGGATGAAAAAACGTCAACGCATATTTCTAGAAGGTAATTTTTCAGTTAATATTTTGAGTTTTTACTATTATTATAATTATTTTATGCAACCTCATCCATATTTAAATACAAATATTTGCAATGACGGAATTGATATTGAATTATTAGCCTAAATATTTCAATGGATGTTTTAGGTGTATCCCTTGGTCACTCAAATGACCAACGGATATTTTATATACAATAGATACAATAACTAGGTACAAACACTGCATGTTTAGTTTATTTTGTATTATTAACACTTTAAACATCCAATACAATGCTCCATTTCAAAACATTTACAAATTACACATTAAATACACTAGTATTAGTAATGTATTTGTATGACGTGTATTTTTGACAACTTTTCGCAACGATAACACTATGTTTGTCATATAATATTATGTTTATGAATTGTTCAGAACAATATTCAGATAGTTAAAATGATTACAACTGTTTCAGTAAAAGGAGAAGGACGGATGTTTCTCGGATGTGGTCGAGGTCACGCTCGAGGTCATCATCCAGATCCCGATCGCGATCATCAGGGTAAGTTCTTATACATTACTTTTGCAATAAGGCTTCATGTATATATGTTATCATATATATGTCAGTTAGGTCTAATGACTTTTAAAGAATATCCGCTTAAATTGAACAAGCAATTTCAAATCCAATATCAGAGACATCATAGGTGTATCGTTTTTTAATAGCATACGTAACGTTCCAGAAATATGTAGCGGCAAAAGAAAATATTGCTCTCTTCAAATCTTTATTTCAGAAGTAATTGAAATGAAGTAATAACTAGTTAAGAACTTATTTTATTGAAGTAGGTTTTGAAATGATTTTAGTTGTGTTGATTCTCATGTGCGATAATAGTGTTTCATAATGTTTGTGAAGAATATGAAATTAACGATTACTCTTAAAGTGAAACTAATTACTAAGAAATATAATTGTTAGGGACAAAACATACACAGAGTCATAACACTGAGAATCATAATACAGTCAAAGAGGGTCTAATTCCATCGATTGTATTCCACTTGGGGTATATGGGGTAGAGAGCCAACTCTTGGGTGTGCCTTACTCTTCAATAGACCAACATATGTGCTGTCTCTTTGCTGTACGTAAAACTGTTTATGATGTACGATGTATGATGTTTACGATGACTGCACATACTTATGTTAAAACAAACACGATATACTGTATGGGTTTTAACTAGTGTCCTCGCGTTTTATTTAAACCCTCTTTTTATTGTGGTAGGGGAGGGATTGATTTAAGTAATGATATTTTAACTGGATAGGCGTAGTGTTGTTAATAACTTTCCAAGATTATTATTGTGAGGGAAAGAACAATAATTCAAATATACTTTTAATAGTTATGTGTGATTCTATTTAATTGGAATTTTGGTTGAATACAATGGGTAGATGTTAGAGTGCTTGATAATTAATTTATAAATGAGTAAGTGATTTTTACATTAACCATATATTATTTTTCCCATGTTCTTGTTAAGCTGATTTGTTAGTTAAGGTCAAATAAAAATATCTTATGGTACATATTATTATAAAATCAACTGGTTACATTTAAAATTCATGTGTAATTGATTAGTTCTCAATAAGATTTTTTGGGTCAAATCGTAGTTCTGACTTTAGGATAACTCAAAATGAAAAATAGATGTATTCTCTCATGGATATCTTGAACAGTGTCATGTAGTTCTGATCTTGTTTTGTTTATGTTTTCGCACGTAAGGCAACGGATGTCGATGTACGTGGTATTACTGATTTATAGCAGAATTTTACTCAATTCCAATAAAATGAACTATTTATGTATTTCAGGTCACACTCTCCACAACATAGTTTTTTGGCTCAAGAGGAGAGAAGGTTTATCGGCAGGATTTTGAAAGAGACGACGATGGATGATCTTAAAACATGTTTCCAACGATTTGGAAAAATAATTCACATTGACTTCAAAGAGAAAACGTAAGTATTAGAGCTTGAAATTTATGTTATACTGTTACAGTGTGAAAGTAGATAGAATAGTGTATACATAACTAACATTCATATTTTGTAACACGAGTATATTTTTTTAACAGAGAAAACTTTGCATACATTACGTACGCAAGCAGTGCGGACGCCTACCAGGCCGTTGTATATGGCAAAGATCAAACACTCTTCAAAATTCTGCGGTACGACAGGCGCAAGGCGCCTCGTTAGAAGCTGGCTGTAATTAAACTAAATCGAGTTTTCCTATTAAGAACTATGTTAAATTGTTCTAGACAATCGATTTTAACATATATTTTGAATAAAGTAAATATTTTGAATATTTAAACAATAAATTACAAATTAGTATTATTTAAAATTGTAATAGCAATTGACAGTAATAATAAACCATATAGTGTTTGATACGCTTTAATAGGGTGTTTAAAATGAGATTACTCCTATGTTCTATGACTGAAAATAGGGTCGAAAAAGTGCATACGGTTTAACATATTACTTATGGTGCTAAATTCCTGATAGTCATAAATACAACCAGCTATTAACGATATATGCCGAGTGAGGTGAGTTGCTAGATGTTAACATATTTATACACATACTTAGATGATCAATTTGACTGTAAGATAGAACAATCTTAATTTAATGCTGTAATGACTGTTAAAATTATTTGCTAATTATCCTAATAATTATCTTCCTTTTCTTTAGCAGACCCTCACCAGGAGAGAAGTCCTGCACCGAGCGCCATGTACTCTGAGCGCTGAGCTGGAAACCGTGCACTGAGCAGCTAAGTATCAAATGTGATGTAAAACAAAGTGAGGAGGTTCCATCATCTGGCACCAGGTCGAGATTACATACCAAATCTAATTATAACAATAATATATAATTATAATTAGAATTAAGAATTGCAACACATGACTGTTGTTTAACAAGAGTAAACATTTTATTGATATCATATATAAACACTGCATACAATAACTATACCTAACAATGACTAGTAACTTTTTTTCAGTTTAATTTTTTCAATGAGATCTAAATATAGACCTCTAAGTTTGATTAAAACCAATCTTAAATTAAAACTAACACTTATTTTGGTTAGGCTATTAGGTTTACTGTTGGAACAGTACACGTGTACAACTTTAAATAAAGAGGGTTTTTATTTGTTAAGCCCATAGATTTAAACTTTTCAAGATAAGCGGCATCTGGAAAAGTTTTGATGCTGATTATATGATTTGAATCATTAACAGCTACATCATAAAACCAGCTGTACAAATTCCATTTGAAATATTGTTGAACCTTCCTTAAGACCACTACAATCATGATACCGAACTCTTATATTTTATTAAGTAGTAAGTAAACTTGTCAAAAAATAAGTTCTTAGGCATAACATTAGACAAATGTTTGGGACGGTATTAAACACCAATGTTGATATACAGATTGATTCAAGAAGATATGTAGAAGCTGCGGGAGAATATTCTAGTTGTAAAATAATGATACGAGATTTGTGTGTGTGTGTGTGTGTGTGTGTGTGTGTGTGTGCGTGCGCGCGCGTGCGTGCATGCGTGTGCCAGAAGTCAGAAGTCAGAAACACTTTATTCAGTAATGGTTTGCATTTTTACATTATTTAAATTCCCAAGCGTCGCGTAGGACGCGTGCGGGATATCACATTGCACATCGTAAATATCAACTTATTTTATTATTTTGGCAGTCCAAACAGTGGTCACTCAACCATTTATAAATAATTTTCAAAGATACGCAACATTCCGTAGGCAGTCAAAAGTATCATCAGAATTCATTAAATAATCATTACGTTAAATAAATAAACATCCATTACAGTGCTATAACAATTTCAAAAAATACAGACAAAAAATATTTACGACAAAAATAATATAATAAATAATAAATATATACATTTAATGCATTTAACAAATTATGTTAACAAACCATACTTTAACAAACCCCAAAGTATACTCCCCTCCCAACCACGCACTGATACTACTCCACATTTTACTTACTTTTTAAACATAATAAATATCAATAACTAAAGCTATGTGCATGTAAATAAATATAGTAAAAAACAACGCAATGTAATAATTATATTGATTGAAACGGTGTTGGATGTTGAGTTTACATAAAAGTTAAATAAATATAATTAATATCAACATAGCAACTAAAAAAAATATATGGTTGGGAATAAATAATAGTATAGCAATAAATAACAATAAAAACAATAAATAATAAATACAATGAATAACAAATACAACAACAATAATAATAATATTAAATAACAATAAATACAATAAATAACAAACACAACAACAATAATAATATTAAATAACAATAAATACAATAAATAACAAATACAACAACAATAATAATAATATTAAATAACAAATTAAATGATCTTGATATAAAAAACAAGATTAAAAATAAATAATATACAGATTCTGAATAACTATCTTTAAGGCAGTTCCAGGATAAATTCTCTGACTCATTTTAAATTTGGGTTTGTTTGCAACAATAATTTCGTTACAAAAATTTTCAACGAAATTGTTGAATACTTTAGGTCCCTTGTAACAAAATTGGTTTCTACTTCTTTCTTTAGTTAAATTTGGTACTAGAATTTTAATAAATTGAGAGGCCCTAGTCCCTCTATTGACAACTTTCAGAGTAAATTGATTGAAATATTTATGTGTGTATGATAAACAGCTTTGGTTATAAATTTGGTTAAAAGTTAAAATATTTTTCTCTTGATTAATCTGTCTCTTATATTTAAGGAAAAAAATTATTCGAAGTGATTTTCGCTGGCAGCTAATTATATTTTTTAGAATTGTTGTGTATGTACCACCGTAAATAATAATTCCATATCTTAAAGTGCTTTCGAACCACGAGTGATATAATCTGACTAAATGTTCACTTTCTAAATAACCCCTCATATGATATAAAGAATAATTTATCGATCTCAACTTACCACTCAACTGAGCAATATGCTGATTCCACCTCAGATCTCTGTCGACAACCATCCCCAAGTAGGTGACAGAGTCCACGATACTGATATATGAACAGTTGCATGAATTCAAACAACTAAGAGGGTGGCAGTAAAGCTTATAATCATTCAGCAGTTCCAATAAGCTCTTATTTTGGTCAAAGAATAAAATGCATTTAGATTTTGTGGTATTTATCAAAAGCTTATTATCAAATAACCAGCTAGATATCTTGGTTAGATCATCTTAAATATTAATTTTTAATGAGTTTTTATTATATGCAAAGCAGACCATGGCTGTATCATCGGTGTATGCAAATATTTTAGAATTTAGTTGCACTTTTAATAAATCATTAATAAATATTAAGAATATTACTGGGCCCAATATTCCTCCTTGTGCCGTTCCATACATCAATTCCAAAACATCGCTTTTAATATTATTTATTTTAACTACCTGCTTCCTACCTTTAGAAAAAGAAGTTAACCAGTTGAAAGCGCTTCCCCCTATCCCATACTTCTTAAATTTACACAAAAGTATATCAATGTCTAACACATGAAACGCCTTTTTAAAATCCAAATAAACTGCCAAAGTATATTTATACTTATCAGAATTTTCAACAATTTCACTGACGTGCCTAACCAATGCTGCATCAGTACCTTTACCTGGTAAGAAACCAAATTGGTGCTCCGAAAAAAAAATTATTGTCGCAAAAATATTTTAACAGTTGGTCTTTGATTAGTGATTCTACTATTTTAGCTAACGTACTGATAACAGAGATAGGACGATAAGAGCCGACCTGCGTTGCGTCACCTGACTTAAATACAGGGACTACAACTGCAGTTTTAAACTCATCTGGAACAATACCCTCCCTTAGTGATTTTGAAAATATGTTATAAAGTACGGGTGCAAATATGTTAATATTTTCTTTCATTAAAACAATATTTATACCGTCAAGGCCACAACTAAAATTATTTCCCATGCTATTTTTCTTGTTAACCACATCAGAGAGTTGAATATGAAACTCGTTAAGCAATACATTATATTGCATATGATCATCCAGAAATAGGTCCTGGCCAAATTCATCCTGTCTTAATTTAGAAACTATACTTGTAAAATACTCATTAAAAATATTCCCCACCATGCGCTCATTACCCCCCACCTTCATCACGGCATCGCCAACAACAATTTCATCAATACTATTTTTCTTTATTTTAAGAATTTTCTTTACAACGTTCCAGTATTTTTTCGAGTCACCATTGCAAGCCTTAATGAGATTGGAATAATACCTCTTTTTTACTCGTCTAATTTGTTTGGTTACTGTTCTGGATAATTCTCTAAATCGATTTCTTAAAACTAGGTTATCTCTGTTTTTTGTATATTCTTTTTAAAAACACAATTCTTACGATTTATTAAACAAACCAGAAACCAGATCATTAGTAATCCATTCACTCCTCCTTCTATTTTTACTGTTATTTTTTTCAAATTACAGGATGCTGTGAAACATTGACCATAAATATTGAAAAATTCTTTAACACTATCAATCACATGAGGGCTGGAGATGACTGGGCTCCAGTCGGCTAATAATAGTTGCCGCTTTAATAGCTCATTATTAGATACCGTGACGAAATTATCTTTGCATTTTTCATTCATGATTCCAGATAAATTAACACTGAGAGCATAATGGTCAGTAATGCCCAGTTCCTCAATATTACATTTAACATTTAAAGGTTTGGAGTTACGTATCAGTGCGTGGTCCAAACAAGAACTTACACCTACATCTATTCTAGTGGGACAGTTAACCAGATTCAAAAAAACCATAAGAAGAAACTGCGCTCAAGTAATCTTTACCGGATCCCTTATTTTTCAATGTGCATATGTTTAAGTCACCTATTATCAAAGTTGGATCATTTTTTAATTATAAAATATTTTCAAAATCAGGTTTGAACTGTTTATAAGTTAACTTACACTGTCTATAAATACTGAATATTGAACATTTAAAAACATGACTATTAAATGTTAGGTCAATAACAACATTAACAAGCTCAGCTGTGGGCAGGAGGATCAGTTGGTGCGTGTAACAAAGGTTAGTGTCGATGTACATGATAACACCGCCCGCCTGATTATCTGGCCGAGGTTGTAATACCAAGTCATAGCCCGCGATATTGTACCGCCCCAGCTCACCCCCCTTGATCCAGACTTCAGTTAAAACTATTACTTGATATTTCAACGAAAGTGTGTGTGTGTGTCAGAAAATGCTTTGTAAGCGATTTAGGGTTAACAAAAGATTTCACCTCAATTCCACATCACAAATATAAAAGGTCTTCCTAGAATTCTATAAAAGTAAATTAAGTGGCTATTTCAGTTTATTAAAGATTTAGATTTGGTAAATTAAATTTAACACTTCCCATAGCTGTAAGTTCAGTTTTTTTAAACCAGTGTGAAATGCAAAACTTTTTGAAAAATAACACGTTACCCATCTTCGGGTACAAATAACTTTTGTTATTTCACGAAGTAACTGATCAAAGCTCTTAATATACTTGGAATAAATTATTATTTACAACAAAACTGTGTAAATAAAGTACACAGAAAGCGAATAGAGTAAAATAAAAATATAAGCCTCCCTTCCATAACCCCATCATACACTATTATAAACTATTATTTCTTGTTTCTTTAAAAATTAGAATGAATATATTTGCTATGATTATGTTCTCAACTAACTACTGAGAGCTGGGTACACTTGGCATTTTGCTCGACAGATAAGCATATTACTTCGGCGCTCAGTGCACGGGTTCAGCTTAATGGTCAACAAGTCACAGCATCGAGTTAATATAATTTTTCTGTTAGTGATTGATATTATTATTTTTATAACGAAAATCTCTTTGCAAATATTAGTAGTACGATGAAGACTTAAATAATAATTAGGTTACATAATTTGATTTGAGTATGGTTTAGTTACGTTTAAGGAATGGACGCTCAGGTAGTGGCATTTACAGTGTTCTAGATTTAAGTTAGTTTTAGTTTGTTTTTTAGTTTACTTAGTTGCATGGACAGTGGTGTAGTGTTATAAAAGTGTTTTTGTAGTAATATGTCTAGGTTAGTTTAGGCTAGTGGTGGATGAACTCTGTCTTAAACATCACACGATGTTCATAGCAGAGATTAGTGGAGTTGCAGACGTCCTCGAGAGGTCTGGGCAGTTAGTTGCTCAGACCCCGTATCCACTGGGCAACGTTTGATAATCACTTCAATACGAAGTGATTTTCAAACGGCTGACTGCACACGCATAATGAAATGGTGAATATTCACTACAGTTTTCCTAATTTTCATACTACTAATATAACGCTTTTCTTTCATAACATTACTGTATATTAATAGCATACAAGAATATTGCACATTTTGTACTTGAGCACTTAATAGACAACACTACTCCATGCAAGTCCATTGGAACTGTTTACTATATCTCACCATACTACTAGTTTTATTTATTACAATATCCATCTTATTATTAAAATAGTTTATTATTATAAGATAGAATTATTGTGATATCAAAGTTTAAACTAAAAATTAGGCGATGGATTGAACTGTTTTCACTAAAATATTTTGCTCGTAGTACACCTGAAAAAATTTCGCAGCTGTGATATAATTTTGGCAATATTCATGATTATAAAATAAAATAATTTTATTTTTTACTGCCACAATGATCTTTTTATTATTGCTATTTGTGGCAGTACCGTTGTATGCAAGCAATCTTTTAAAAATAACCATAATTTAAGGTTTTATGTTTATAATACATAAATTTTAAATTGGTTGAAATAGTCCGCATAGAAAATACTGTAGGAATATGAATTATTTTAACTATTTTTGAGCAAGCCAACTTTGAGGGTAGTTTATTACTAAACGCTTTTTTTTGATAACTGACATTGTATCAAGACATACTTGACAATATGATATGAACTGATTTCTAAACTAATATGCACTTCGGGTCCTCCGGAATGTCTTAAAGTCCCGATTTCGCTTTGACCGGCCGTATTTCGGTAAATGTATCTTTACGACAAACTAAAAGAGGCCGAGTAAGCATAAATAATGCCCGTACCTACCTTACATGGGTTTTTAATCAAAATTATTTTATTTTACAAACTATTTTATTTCCCGATTCTCTTTGAATGCCCATATCTCTGTAATACTTTTTTTTCGGAAAATCGCGGAAAAGAGTTTTTTTTATACTTTTAACATTTCAATTCACAACAATCCGAGTCTTTTTTGTCAACAATATAACAATTTTTTAACCGATATGCACCTTAGGGTTTTTGCGAAGACGTTCCAGCGGAACGTCTCGTGGAAATTCCAGTTCTCTTATAGGGCGGTGGTGGTTTCCTAAGAGTGAATAATAAAATGTAGTCAAAACCCTCTCAAAGTTCAGTAGTGGCCCGTACAACATATTTAAAATGCTTTTTAGCAATTTTATTCGATTTTTTAGCTTATAACCGGGATTTCAAGTTACCGACCCAAGCATTATTCTGGTAGATCCCCCCACTTCTATCTAGGTATCTGCCGTGAGGCTTTTACCTAGGGGAAATAAGGGTCTGAGCCCTAGAAGCTATTGCTGCCTGTCAGTTCTGTAGTGTAGTCGGATCAGCCTTCCATAGAAAGACGCATTTGGCGGACCTCCTGGACACGAAGTTCTCGGATGTGATCCCACGGAGAGGACTCTGCGAATTCCTCAAGACTCGATTTTAGGCCTTCCACGAAACTCCTGATAGTAGCGAAGTCGGACGAAGCTCAGACGACGGTGTTCCTCACGAACCAGGGTGATCCAGTGGCCTGCCACACACGCTCTGGACTGCAAGCAGTTTTCTCCGGGCGGTCTTGCAGGTGAGATGGTACCATGCTGGGGCCGCGTAGGTTATCACTGGTCGTATAAGAGTAGAGCAGGACCTTCGTCCTGGTCGGTAGCTTCGTGGAGTTGATCAGGGGGCCGATGCTGGCGAAGCCCTGCCTCACTAGACCGCTGATTCTCTTGACGTGGGGAGTGAAGGTCAGTCGGGTGTCCAGAAGTACCCCCAGGTTCTTGACTGTCGTATTCCATGGTATACTGTCTCCGTTGAGTGACAGATGACGGCCGTCCTCTTGCCTCCTTGCCCTTGTGAAGTTGATCGCTTCACACACGTTGACCTTGATCCGCCACTTGGTCAACCAGGGCTCCAGTAGATGTAGCTGCCGTTGGATGTAGAATCCTGCCATTCTCAGGTTGGCAGAGGTGGCCGTGCGGAGTGCGTCATCGGCATACAGCTGCACTCTTGGAGCGACTGGGAATTTGTTGGTGTACCACAGGTAGGATCGGGCCAGGGACCGCCCCCTGTGGAACACCAGAGACGATGTCAACTTGAAGAGCCGTCCTTCGTGCCACACCTTGTCGAAGGCTTTGCTCACGTCTATCAGGACCGAAGTGGAGTGTTGCTTCCTCTCTACAGCTCCGGTGATGGTATTCAGGACTCTGCGGAGCTGAAGGGTGGTGGAGTGGCCGGTGTGGAAGCCGAACTGTTCAGTTCTGTTAGACACGAAGTACATCTTAGGGAATCTCGCTAGGACGATCTTCTCCAGGATCTTGGAGAGCACAGGCAGGATGGAGATCGACCTGTGGTTCTCCGGGAAGAGCGGGTCTTTGCCGTGCTTGGAGATCATGATCACTTTGGCATCCTTCCATGCGGTCGGGAAGTGAGCCAGGCGTAAACACGAGTTAAAGATCGGGACGGTCACCCAAGCCGGCAGATTCTTCAGCGGTGCATTTCCCAAGGAGTCTGGGCCAGAACTTCAAAAGTTGTCACGTGAGGCAGTGGGTCGTCGTCGTCAGGTTGGTATCCCTCCAGGAAATCCCCTATAATCTCGCAGGTGTCCTCGTCATAGACGTCTGCAAGTGGGGATAATTGGTCTTCCATGATGTCGGCGAAGGCCTCCGCTCGATCTCCAAGGGAGAACAATGCCATGCTGGCCATGAAGTGGTCGGTTAGTCTTATTTTCCCCTCGGAGAGCCCTTTAGGTTTTCCAGATGCCGCCGACAACACCGTCAGCTTGATGTTCCATGAAGTCATCCCACGCAGGCGCTCTGTGTTCCGCCAGGAGACGAGAGCACCTCCTGGCCTGACGGTTGAAGGTCTGCTGGCGTGGGGACAACGGGACTGCTGATACTCCCTTCGCATTCTGCGACGAAGGCGAACCTCCTCTCTCAAATGCTCAGGTAGAGGTGATGAGATGTCCATCCGGGAGAGAGTGGATGACGAGGCTGTCATAGCTTTCTGGTGAGTAGTAGTTAGGTCAAGTACTTGTTGGTCTAGCTGGTCCGTTGACTCGGCAGGAGTTGGTAGTGGCCAATGTCTGTCAGCTAAGTGATTTGCAAATTGATGCCAGTTGATCTTGGTGGGACGAATAGGTGGATAGGATGTCACTCCGTCGTCCGGGAGATGGAAGAAAACCGGAACGTGGTCTGGCGAGAGGTCAAACACAGCAAACACCTCGCTGTGTCCGTCCAGCGAACCAGCTGGACCGATGTCAAGTATGTCTGGTAGATCCGACTGGTCGTTGTGGTTGTAGTGAGTGGGTTCCTCGGGAGGCAGTGTTCGTATGTGGCGTCGGTTGTCCAGGAGACGGTGGAGACCTCTTCCATTGGATTTGGTGTTTCGGCATCCCCAGTCCAGGTGCTTAGCGTTGAAGTCCCCAGCAACATGTGCAGGGGAACCAGGCCGCATCAGAGCATCGAAGCAGTGTGCTTGTAGAGTCTTCCGAGACGGATTATACACGAAGGCGATCTCTAGCTCGCTCCGCTGCGCTGTACTGGATGGCAACCAGAGTGATCTCGACCACTGGGGCAGGGACTGGTCACCCGCCGATGCACCATGATTGCCGAGTCTCCGCCGCGTCGGTTGTCCTGCAGCTGCCAGTCGGTGCGGTAAACCTGGTATTGGGGGATGCTGAAGAGGTCTATCGTCCTGATTTAAATCAGTTATGGTTCCTTGGACGGTACAATAACTGTGGTAGTTTGAGAGCTAATATATGCAAACAGAACCCCGACCAGAGATGGATGCAGAGTTGGAAGGGACGCTTTTATTAGATCAAAACCAATCGGGGCACCTGCCCCGCACTTGTTGGTGCCTGAATAACTTTCAGTACGGTTCTCGTACCGGCGACACATCTTTGAAATATCTGACTTATCAACTGTCGATGGTAGATTCTGTGTCTAATATGGTTGTAACGGGTAACGGGGAATCAGGGTTCGATTCTGGAGAGGGAGCCTGAGAAACGGCTACCACATCCAAGGTAGGCCCGGAGGGGTTGGTAGGCCTGGACCTACTGGTAGGAACAGCTAGCTATTCGTGTGCTCGTACAATTTAATTGTATAAATTAATTATAATTAACATTTCAACAAAACAATGTGTTTAAAGATTAACTATAAGTCCTTTGCGTATCAGCTGATATCTTAATTACTCCGCTTCATAATCAGTGAGTCTGGGATGTCAGTCGTTTTGTTGTCAAATCGTGTTAGAGGTTAACTATTGACAGGAAAAACGAGGGGCCTGAAGTTACTCTCTAGATTTCGCGCATGAGCACTCGTGTTTCAGATTAGCCAACGTGCTCTCTACAGGAAAGAGTCTTTCCCCATTCAAGCGAGGATTCCCTTACAGCCGGCCGCTGTTACTTTTATAGCGAATTTTCTGAAGGCGCAACGCGCCCAAGTATAACGGACGGTATCTCAGAATCTGTAGGGGCATCTTCTTTGGAGAAGCATACACCTGGTCGGACAACATGTCTCTTTTTAGACTATATAAATTTTACAAGCCTTAAAATATGTCCTTACAATTAGAAAAAACAAAAAAATGGGAAACCAAGCATTGTGATCGATAAGTATAAATATCGATTGGACAGGACACTGGTAAATGGAGAGGTGTCTTGGAGATGCCTGGCAAAAGACAGCTCAGCGCACAAATTCTGACTACACTGAGGAGTTGAGTCGCAAGAACTCACATTCCTGAAAGCACCCAGTGACCATGCGATCACTTACCCCAGTTTTGTCACCCCTTAAACCATCCACTCTGAGCAATGGCCTCCTAACAACTCCGTGGGTTTCACAGATCTTGTTTACTCGTAAAACTGTTGATAACACCTGTCAAAATGATGACTTAGCTTTTAAATCAAAAGACGAACTTGTTGCCCGCATTGACGAGCTCATAACTCAAAGGAACAATTTGATCACCAAGGTTCAGGAGTTAAATTCAACACAAGAAAACTTAAAAGCAGATAAATGTAATAAAGTCTGTTAAAAAGATTGTATTTCAATTAAAAAAACAAAATGTTCGTTTAAAGCTCGAAATAAATGAGATCAAAGCTGAAGTACTTAGCTTAACCAAAGAAAATAAAACCAAACAGACAATAATTGGATCCTTAAATGATAATATAAACTGTCTGAACTTAAAACTTAAGGAAGCACAAAATGAGAAAATAAGGATAACCAAAGAAGTCTTACACGCGCCCTCCACGGTGGCTGCTCTCTCATTTTCTGCTCTCTCATTGCCGTTATCTTCTCCTGTCCTCACAACCAATAATTGTTTTCCTCTTACTGACACAATTCGGAGGTAATAGCCCGTTCATCACGTCAAGAAAAAAAATCCAGCAACTTAAAATCACTTCGAAACTATGTTAGGAAAATTAAATCGAGGAACTTTAACATATCTGTTTCATTGTACAGCGACAGCCACGGCCGTGACATTAATAATCTTTTAGAGCAGAAATTCAATTCCAAAACCACTTCCTTGAGACCAAGCTTAGTAATACCAGGCGCTACAATCGAGGAGGTTGTTAGGACCGTTAAAAGTGGCAATGACTGTTTCAAGAAGCAGGACTATGTTGTATTCATAGCTGGAACTAACAATATGAATAAGGTCAATTTAAACATCCTAAAATAGTGGAAACATGTAACAGCATGGTAAAGTCTTCTCCTGATGCGAGGTTCGTAGTCGCAACGGCTCCAGTCAGATTTGATCTCAGTCCACACTCACTTGAAAATAAAAACATCACACTTATCAACGAAAATCTAAAAGAGTTGAGCAAAAATAGTGATAACATTCGTCTACTGAACCTGGAGTCAAAACAACGGCATCTTTTTCGAGGTCTACACTTCCATAGAGCGGGCAAGAGGAATATAACTAATAATATATTTCATATAATTGAAAACTGGACAAAACTGCCCTACAAGTCCAAATCACTAAGCAACTTTCGGCTTTCTGTGGCTGGCCCGTCTGGTCTCCAACCTCCCATTGACATCGGGACATCGCTGCTGAGTGTGGTCGACTTCCCGCCGCTGCTGCCGCCCGTGCCTTGCTCCGGCACGCTGAGTTCTGCCTCCTCCTCTTTATGGTCGTATCCTTCATCACCTCGAGAAACGCCGCCATTAACATCATCTAATGAAACTACTGGCCTGGCGAAGCGGTATGCTGGCGTGGGGGCCGGAGAGCTGCCTGAACTTTGTCTACATCGGCGGCCTCTTCCGCAAGAAATACAAGGTCAGCTCTGTGATGAAGATTCCACGGTGCTCTGTACGATGCAGAAGACAACTCCTGAGTTGCAGCAACTGGAATCTTTCAATTTAGAAAATTACTTTTTAAACGTTCAGTCGTGCCCAAATCTTGTGAGATGACAATTTCTGGCAGGAATTATGTGAACTGCCACAATGTACCGACATTGGATTGCTTTAAAGATACGGATTTTTTCTGATCTAATGATAAATTTTCTCTTTCTCATTTAAATATACAGGGATGTTTGCATAAAATTGATGAACTAAGTGACACTTTTCAAGTTTTAAAATTCCATCCAACTATTGTCTGTTTTACTGAACATTGGTTGAGTAAATATTGTAAAAATTATCTAGATACTTTTGCAGGATATGAGGTTGCAGCGTTTTATGGCCGAGAACACTCATCTAGGGGTGTTTCTTGCATAATGGTGAAGCAAGGTGTGCAATATAGCAACATTTCAGTTTTGAATGTTGTGCTGTCACAATTAAGCTTGCTTTTTCTGATATGATTGTGGTGGCTGCAGTGTACCGATCTCGTAGTTCCAGCATTTGTTCTTTCATTGATGCGTTTGAATCGCTTGTTGATGGTCATGTTCAGAATTTTTACAGTCTCATAGCGTGTGGCGACTTAAATGTTGATATTCTGAGGGACTCAAGGGAGAGGAAACTGTTTATGGATGTCGTTAACTCAGCTAATAGAAATTTAAATATTACCTGTCCTAAAAGAATAGATGGTCGTTGTTCCAGGACATGTAGGCCCTATTGATAACATTATAACCTTCTTCAAAGAATTTCAGTAATGGCCTTGAGCAACTGATTGACTCACCCACAGAGGAAATAACTGTTTATATCATATATCTTTAGAACTAGAGAGAGATGCTATCAATGTAGCTTTTAATAGCATGTTTTAACTTCTTTCAGGCAAGACGGATAGTTTACATGCGGTAGTTTGTAGCCTAATATGTTATATCCTAATATGTCATTTTGTCTCCTGAATTTAAAAATAAATTAGAGGCGGCCACACACTGGGAAATATATTACGTTCACTCAATTAGGTTACTAATGTTAAACCACGTAACTATGCCTTTTCCTAAATTAGAAGTTTACACAAATATTTATACATTTATAGCTCCTAGGCTGTATAACACATTATCTTTCGCAGTGTCTTCCTCGAAAACATTGGGTACGCTCATACGCAAGCTTACATGCTGGGTTTTTACAATTATTGACATAAATTAGAAACTTTGTTAAAGATTTGTTTGACTGTTAATAAATGTATTTGCTGAATCTTATATTTAATTTATATGTACTTGGTTACACATTACCTATGCTTGAAAAACTTACATTTGAAATATTGAGCGTCAAAATGAACCGTCATTTTAATAATGAACGAAAGAAAAGAGGTATTGTATTTGTTTCACTGTTATTTTTGTGCATTCTAAGAATCGAATGGTTTCTACTTATGTTTTATGTACTTTCAATAACACCTTCTTCTAACTATTGGTCACTTGATTTCTTTAATGGAACGTAAAATTATCATAGTGCAATTCTACAAAGAGACAAAATGATTCATAAATCTTTGTCCTTTATTTTTACAATATTATTTTTACAGAACATAGGACGCTGTATAAAATGTAGGTAGACTTCAATGTTACCAATATGTAATAAAAAAGAAGTATCTTTCTTAGATTAGAAAATAAACAACGAACGGAAGAAATCTTGTTCATACGGCTAGAAACCTTTATTCTTGAACCGGTCTAGCCCTGTAGAGGCAACTACAAACATTGCTAAAGGCCGGTATCGACAGTGCGACGCTGCTCGCTGCAAATGCCTCTTGGCGAATGCTCGGCTTTGCCTCGGACTGTGGATACCGGGGTTACTCGCTATGAGGCGTTCGCGTTACACAATGTGAGGCGAGCCGTGTGCTTGTCGGTTTTAGAGCAGTGCTCAAAGGTGCCTCGCTCCGATTTGTGCGTCAAGTGGATACCTGCGCTGTCTGCCTCGCACCGTACAAGACACAATTCTGCACTGCAAACCAACAAGCCTCTACAACGAAACTGTCATCATATATAATCATGAAATGATCAGTCAATTAGTGAAGTGTTATGAAACCAAACGTTTACCCGCTTATGGGATAACCGTTGTACCCGCTACACAGCGCCATTGACAGTAGTTTGGATACACGATTGTTAAATAAGTTTGTTTTAGTTAGTGGGTATAACCAGTATTCAAACTGTAATGATAGCTTGAATACGTATTTGTAGTCGCTTATAAACGGTGCAAAATGACTTCCTATCAAAAACGTTTAAAATACAGATTAAAATTGTACTTTAATCCAAAACTTTGTCGTAGGAGGTGTTTTCCCTGCCCAATAATAAAAAAGTTCGTAGCTTTTTCCTTTTTTATGTTTTTAATGGTGTTCAGAATAAGTTAGATTATAAGTTTTAATTCACTAAAATAAATTTACAATAAATATGTAATTGTTAAAAATCCACCCAGTTAAAAGCACCAACTTATTCAGTTAATGACTATAGAAATTAGAAATGTTATGTTCAGAAATAAATATATCGGCACAGGTTTATTTAATATATGTTTGTTTAAAACAGTGCGGCTCATTCAAATTGCCCACCTCAATAGATCGCCAGTTATTTGTGATGGAATCGGTGATCGCCAAGGTTCTGTTACCTGAACCTCTATCCATCTCTGCGCGCCTGAGTTACAGGTGAAACATTGAAACGCTACCTTATCTTGGCTCAATTTCTATTGGTTAGTTAAATATTCATAACTCCGTTCTTGAATGGCTATATTTTTGTTATGGGCGGAGTTGTGTCGGTTGTCTCTTCGGTCGCTTGGGTGGACCCCAAAAAATACTGACCCCTTTAACTCCAACGCCACTTTAATTTATATGAGCATAACTAATCATTTTTATAATTTGTACTTATTAATTATAACTAGCTCAGCCATTTTCCTTACGCTGCCTGCCTTTTTAATGATATTGTTTTGGTTTTACAAATTAGATATATCACAAGATTAGTATGTTGCATATGGGCTAATGCTGCATTATAAAGTAATCGAAATATTATGTAAATAAACAAAAATTACAAGAATAAAAATTAATTTAAAGCATTTAATCTATTTATTTTTACTAATATAAAATAACTTATTATTACACCCTGAATCAATATTCCATGTGTACAATCAGGGCACCAACTGCATAACATTCCTAAATTGTTTATTCAGCATTCCTAAATTAATTGAGTTTTTTTTTTAAAGATATTCACATTTTCAGATACAACTTACTATGATTTGATGTATAGTTTAAAAGGACTTGAATTATTATTTCTTAGCCTTTAATAACTGGTCTGACGTGTAATATAACTTAGGCATATACTTTTAACCTCTTAATGCCCACTACATGATGCAGTATATAAAAAAAATTATTTTATGCTAAAAGTTACTTTAAATGGTACTTAGATGACCTGTAATTTTTTTCAGATTTTTAAATTTACTATTTAACCAAATTTTGGGTAAGTGCCAAATCTGGCACATTGGGCAATAGAGAAAATAGTGCACTTTAGAGAAAGTAAACAGGACATAAGAAAAACTAATAGTATATTGCTTCATAATTACAGTATATTTAGAATTATAAGTAAAACACATTACTACACAGTATAAGGAGCACCTTACAAGTGGAAATCCACAAAACAGTTCTTTCCTTTGTTTAGGCAGAGGTGAACTTTACACTTTTCACACATAATGGATGATTTCTGCTTGCAGAAGGGATGCTTGCATCTCTGCCTATCTTCGACAACAGATGGCCAATGTCCAACTCCATCTTTTCTAACATCTGGTATAGGGATATTGACACATGGACCTTTCTTCTTTTTCTTTGAAAATTCGTTCTCTACCCTGTCTGTTGATGGCCTTCCTCTTTTTATTGGGTCAGCTCCTAAGTTACAAAGAGACTCGGCCACCTCACACCGGAAAGCTAGCAAATCCATTACTCCCTGCTTAGCAATTCCATTATGTTGACAGTCTCGTCTGAAGAGAAGCCATCCATTGACAATACTTACGTCAACAAAGTGGAAGAAAAACCTCAAATAAAACTTCCGAGATCTTAGATTAATTCGGTAGTAGCTGATAAGTCCATCTAGAAGGTCCACTCCCCCCATGAACTTATTGTATGTTGTAACGATTTTAGGGCAAGTGACATCAATCTGCTCACGACCTTTAGAGTCAAAGCGTTGCACAGTGTTGATAGGGCAAGCAGACTCAAAAGTTGACGCAAGAGACACCCCTCGATTGTCTAACCATTTTACAGCCCTAATTTTTACCCCATCAATTGTTGCCTCTTTTTCCTCATAAGACCCACGGCCTTTCTTTTTCATTTCTTGGTCAGATGAAAACAACAAGCCTGGAAATCGTCCTAGTCGAATGGTCCCGAGGGATTGGAAACCAATATTTGCTAGAGTCACTAAGAGAGCTGGTGATGAGTACCAGTTATCAAAATAGATTAAGAATTTGTTTTCATTACGAGGCAAGTGTTCAACCAGTCGTAAAACAACATTTGAACTAGCTCCAATGTCAGGTAGGGAAGTAGCAGGTAGTATGCGACCAGTGTAGATCTCAAAATTGTGAATCAGACCCTTGCTGTCACAAAGTACAAACAGTTTGTATCCCCACTTGTGGGGTTTCATCGGGTTGTACTGTTTTAGTAAAGATGTGCCTTTGAAGGGCACAATCTGTTCATCAACACAGAGCATTTGTTCCTCAATAGGAATGTTTTTGAATTTGTTTTGAAGAGCATCAACTAGTGGGCGGATTTTAAATAGCCTATCTTTGTTTGGATCATTCTGTAATGGCATGTGATCATTGTTATTGAAGTGCAAGTTGGCCTTCAGTTCCTCCCATCTGTTACGTGACATAACATGTGCAACCTTTTCTACTCGTGTATTTCCATTCCAATACATCCTACTCCTAGGTAGACCATAAATGCTCATGTAGATGCAAATGCCTATAAACTGCTCTACTTCCTTCTCTGAGGTATTCAAGGGTTTATTCGGATTTTTTTGGACACTATACAAGTTTGACTGAGTAGCAATCAAAGTTAAAAGGTCATTGTCAAAAAAATCTTTGAAGTAGTCAACTGGAGACTGAAGTACATGTTCGTTACTTAATTCTAGCATTGGCGGAGAAGGTTTCTCACTGTTATCTGGATTCACTTCATTCCAAGCAGGTGCTGGTTTTTTTGGAATCTTCTTTTTTGTGGCTGTAGACGTTGAAGGGATGTTCTCTTCGTCTTCATCTGTGACATCACTGGAGCTCGCTGCATTGTTCACTGAAACAAAACAAACTCGCTGTTGCCTTGCTTTTTTTCAAACCACAAAAAAGTATGTATTTCACACTAAAATAAATAACATATTGAGGTCTTTACTAGTATATAACAGCACCGCTGAAACAATTTTCTATACAGCCTAGTGTAACATAATCTGAATTATCCTAACCGTGTGCATTAAAAATGGTGCTGTCATAACAAGAAAAGACATATAATAAACAGAACATAGCCTATTAGTATTGAATATAAATTTAGATTAGTAAGTATGAGCCTAACTAAGTTAATTATGGAATTAATGGTATAAATAAACTTACAAAATAAGGCTAACTTGTTCTTTTTGTCACGGCCAGGGGTGTAATCTGGATCCTCATCTGAGTCATCCACCAAACTGTCTTCACTGTCATCGGGGGGTAAAAGCGAAGTTGTGTTGTTATGTCTTCTTAGTCGACAATGTGACATCTGACAAAAATAAACATTGTTGTACAAAAAGCTTGTAGGTTGACTTTAATGCCCAATGTGCCATTTTTGGGACGAACTGAAAAACTGCAGTTTTACAGTTGTGCCCAATGTGACAAATTTGGCACAAACCTAAAAAGCATCATAAAACATAAACTAGACATATTTTATGAACTAAAACTACTGTAACACACTTTCAGTTAACTATGTAAACTAGACCATATTTTATAAAAAGGGTACTTACTTTTTTCTGCTAAATACAGGTATGAAGACTTAGAGGTTATGAAGAATTGGTGTTTACTGTGTATGGTAGATCTGCTCACTGGCTGTAGTTCACATAACTGCCACCAGGCAACAGCACAGTACAGTAAATTATTGAAAATAGTTCCATATGTATCACAATGGGCATTTAAGGTTGTAATTTTCATTCTGACACTATACTACATGCATAAAATGGGTATGTGACAAATTTGGCACAGTGGGCGTTAAGAGGTTAATAATTTTGAAACCTAATCGTATACATTGCAAGTTATATTTATGCTTCTGATTTTATTCTTGTGCTAAATTTTAACACAACCTCTCACAGTAGTTTCTGTGAGTTAAAAAATATAAACTTCCTTTATACAAAAATGTATAGTATTATAGGATTAGGATACTTAAAATAGACACTACTGCAATTGTTTTACCGTATCTAGAGGAATGGGAGGTGAATATTATTTTGATTTTTAAACCGATTTAGTTCAAAATTCCAATACATTTCCGAAACCATATGAGTTTTTATAGTTGAATCAACAACATTCAATCTTTCCAACTGTATTTTTTAAGATAATTTCATAAACTTTGTTGTTCTTTAATGAGATCAGGTAAAAAATGGACATCAAAAATGTCATACTGTAGCCTATCTTCTCATCAATCCCGGTGATTATGTTTATGAAGACAAGTTTATTGTCCTGTTGTTTCCATAGATAGACTTCATCCGGCACGGTATATGATAGTAGCTTCTGGAAATATAAACTCAAAAATATCTTTGCTGTTACCAAATCTTTAACTTTTCTTTGTCTGACAAGATAATGATGAATCCCTTACATATTTCACCGACTGTCAGTAATATAGTCAAAGCGAATTAGCCTCAACGAAAACTTTGATCTACAGAGTATCCACGTTGGTGTGATAGAGTAATTCGAGATTTGTTACACGAAAACATGTATAGTGATCACTAATACAGATAATGTTTAAAAATAAGAAGGAGGTGCAAGAAAGTTTCGGTATTAAATTTTGCGATAGCTTATATACTACTATGTAAAAAAATAATTATTTGCATAACATAGTTATGGTAGAAAGGATTGAAACAATGCCAATTTCCAGTTCACTATTCTCTTATTGCAGCGTCTGGTATCATACAATACTACAGACATGCCTCCTTGAATCTGGAGTTATGTTCTTCTAAAGAGATAGAAAAAATCGCTAGCAAAGAAGCTCAAAACGAACTCCTTATATAATTGTTCTGACGTCAGAGACACTACACTACAAAATATGAAAATATGGTATATGTAGGTGAAGAGGAAGTCTCAATGGTGGTTCCACACATTGTCAACACCCTGTATAGTAGATATATCCATAGTAAAATCTAAAAAGCAACATAGAACTTGCTATACTTTACAAAAAGGAGGTGTGTAATATATCGATATCCGCACAGTTCAACTCAACTGTGTGAATATTGCAAGGCAAAATCCAGCCAAGGCCCAAGACGGCCGACTTATAAAATAACATAGTGTTCCTGACTGATTTAAACACTATTCCATGTGTGCAATCAATGCAAGCATGAATAAGACACCTGGTTTTTAGTATTATTCAACGGCATGAAGTGTAGCTTGGTAACATACTATGTAAAAGGTTTTTCAATCTGTATTTTGCTGTACCTCATGGTTATGTTGAAGTGTTAAGCAACACACAGATTTAGTAACTCCGGTTTACAAATAAGTCTTCAAATAATTTTATGTAATAAACTGCTTAGGCTATAGTTCAAGATAGCAACCATATATAATTCTATATACGATTACATGGATATATCGATGGTTAAGAACACAATCATTGTATGTCCATTTTTTAAAACTCTCGGAAAAATGAAAAAGAACATTTCAAAGTTGGGGGAAGCCTGTCTATCATGATTTAATTATACCATAAAACAGTTAGTTTGTTTCCCTAGATAATTCTTTGTAAAAAAAGAATAATTATTATCAGGTTATAGTTCATGTTATAATTTAATTTTAATAAAAAATCCCACAGTGCCGGACATACAATATATGTGTATATGCAAATTAAGTAAATGTGGACATATCACAAGTGTGCTTTTAACAAAGTTGTTATTTTGGAGATACTCTTAGGATAAAATAAATTAATATGAGTTCAATCAAGATTAATTTATTGGATTAAAGTTCTTTTTAGAAGACTACAAATACAGAGTAGTACATATTATCAATGTTTTACTATAACAAACCAAAATATAATTGAGGAATTGAAAGTATTGACTACACAAATTGCTATAAAAACTTAGGTTTACTGTGTACTAATACACTAATAGTACTTTAATAGACATGAAAATCAGTCTTAAGAGCAGTCTTTGTTTTTCTACTTTTTATTTCTGGAGTTTTAATATGAAGGGTAGAGTTTTTTTACATGTTTTCCAAGACGCTTAGATTTCTTTGTAACCAAAGGAACAGTATACTCATCACTGTTATCTTTAAGAATATCTGGGACTCCATGTTTAGTGATGTCAGAACTTTCTGAATTGGATTTTTTTCGTTCTTTTACCAAGACGCCTAGACCTTTGTGAGTTCAAGGGAACAAAGTTCTCATCATCCTCATCTTCGACAACATACAGGGGGATCATTGACTTGTACTTGGGAGATAATTCAACTGTGTCCCAGGATAGTAAATGGTTGTCATTATCGTGATCACTAATAAAGCTCACATTCAGCTCTTGAAACTCAAGCTCATTTTGAAGGTTTTTGGAATCTTAACCATTTAATCCTTAGCCAGTTTACTTGGGATTTATTCAGGTTTGTAGTTCTGTTCTTCATGACTTCATGTCCAAGCTTGCTCAAGTCTAGGATTTCAGAGAACTGAAAAGTTTTTACTGTATAGGGACTTGGCTTCTTTCTTGCCATTTCAATTAGGATACTACATTCTCTGGTAGTATATATTTTTTTGTGTTTTCTTGCACGCTCAATTGTTGCACGCTGGAATCGGCTTCCAGATAACTGTGCCCAGGTTCTATGAACTTCATATCTATGGTATCGATGTGGGTTTTATTCACTGCATACAACATTGCAGCTGCAATATATTGATTCCTGTTCCGTCCCCCACAAGTATCCGAATATGTAATAAGATGAGTAACAGTCTCAGGTAAGCCATTAATGTATGATAATAGGCCAGTGCCTATTTCAGAAGATCCCTTCATTCCATTACATTCGCCCCATAAATAACAGAAACCATCCCCATTTGAATTATAAATTGTAAAGATGTAAACAGACAATTTCCGCTTATAATAAATTTGGCAATCACCTGCATAAGGCACAGACAAAACTGCTTGTAAATCAAAAGTTGCAGTAATTTGATTATCAACTTTATCTCCCATGACCTTTTTCTTCATATCCATTGCTTCCTTTTTTCTCCTACAGTGAACTTGGTAAGCTTCTTCAAATTGGCTCTTATCTTCAACACGGTTATAATGGTTGCATTTGGTGCACTGGTCTTTTTTTGGGGACGTAAGTTGCGAGAGAGGGGTCGTTAGATCTAAATATTGTACGATAACTATACTCTGAAACAGGTTCTAAGTTTTTCTCAGTACAATCCTTGACATACAGTCTATAAAGTTCTGCTAAGTATAGTTCTGGACACAGATACAGTTTTTTAGTGTGTTTCCTGCAGTAATGTGATTCCATCCTTGGGAAACTGTCTATGTGTTCTTTTACAAGATTTACTACTTCTAGTTTTGTTTTTGTTTGTGCACACCTTCCTTTCCTACCATCAGAACCGACATATACTCCACGTGATGATGATTTTGTTAATGCCAAATCAATTATTTAAAAACTTATTTCGAAAACAGAGCAGAAGAATTTCAAGCAAACCCTATGTTTATTTTTTTCTCATCTGGTAAATAATACTCTATAGACTTGTGTTTTTTTCCTACCAGAGTTTTCATTTCTTATCCTGTACCTCTGAACAGGCGTTTTCTTCGCCAAATTTGAAAGAAATAATTTTTGCCTATCACTGTCAGCAATCTCCCAGTACTCCTCAAATAATGCTTTCTGCCAATTTACTGAAATGTTTTTTGAACATTTGAACCTACAGGTACAATTTTCTAACATTGCAAATTTTTTCTCTGGCATAACTATTCCTTTTTGTGTTACATAGGACCTACCACTCATTCTATTTTTCTTTCGGATGTTCCGCTCCCAAGACGCAGGGTCAGCTTTTTGTTTCCTAGTGCTTTTACTTTCCTGTCGGTTATCAATTGTTTCTTCATGGGTTTTATCAACCAACTCTTCTTCATTTGTCCGTATACTAATTACTGTTGCTGCGACTGTTCTGGGACCAGCTAAAAATTTTCTGCTAAAGTTTCAATTCCTTCATCTGCCAGTAGCTCAAAGTTTTTACCTACCTGTTGGTTTTCTGGGACTACCAAAAAACTTTCTGCAACTTCATGTCATTTCGTGATTAATTAAACAATGTCCTCTTCTGGGTTGTCGGTCTGTAAAATTATGTCACCAATATCTTCTTGAAGCATACTACTGCCACATAAATCATACGTTCCTTCTTCTATGTCAAAGCTCGAGCAGTTAAGTGCTAGAGAATCATTGATTCTCTCAGCTACATCTGGAACAATAGAACAGAAACATTATTTTGTAAACATGGTATATTCTTTATATCAGTATTATTGAGGTAACATGTTGAGCATAGAAGGATCTTTTCAAACTTATTTACTAACACAAATAAAGGTATGCCTTAATAGGCGTATTTAAAAAAAAAAAACGAAAAACTCTGGCTTCACTATGTATAAAATATATAGTGGGGTCTGTCAGTGTGTGTATAATTATATATACTGTATTTGTTTCCTTATCATTATGTACAAGTATGTATAACATCTTAATGGACACAATGTAATGTACCTGTTAATGGAATCATCGATGACGTCGGTTTTTTTTCATCTTCGCTGTTCAAGACTTCTTCGCTGTTCAAAGTTGTGCTTAGATCGTGATGGTTTGGGTCTTTTAATATTTTTGGTGTTTCCATTGGTTTTATAACATTAAGACTGTAGTTAACCGTACCTGTGAATGGAATGATTGACAGTGCTGGAGTTTCCTCCTCGAACACTTCTTTGCTGTTTAAGGTTAAGACTTCATAGTTTTCTGAAAGGTTACGACGTTGCTCAGATGGTATTTCCAATAATGGAATTGTTAATGGTAACAGGTTTTCCTCTTCAAACACCCTTTTCCCGCTTGTAGATTCATGTTTCTCTGAAACTAAAATGAATACTTTCGTTAATGTACTTCTACTAGACATAAAATTGTTCATAATTTAGGTTAGGTAATACGTTAACCTGAAGATAAAAATGGTGGTTTGGATTAGAAAAATGACTAGTGTTCGAGGAATTTAATAGCAAGATATGATAAATTTGTGTAATCTGTGTATTAAAATTTATTTACAAAACAAATTAATAACTAAATGTCTATCCTATTTCAGCTTACCCTCGGAAATGCTGGTCAAAGATGAGTTCTCTTGTAAAGGAATCAAATGTGTGTTAGTTGATTTTACTTTCCTCTTCTTCAGCATACGTAACATCAACGCTCCACGACTTTCCATTGTGAAATAACATTAAAATAGTGTTGTTAAAGTATTATTAATTGAGTATACAACACTAACAATAATCACACCATCAACTTCTGGACATCAATTCAATAATACAGCTGAAAGCTGAGACTGAGAGCTTGATTATTACTGCACAGATGTTGTAAGTCCGGACATACTATATGTGAGCACTGAATAGTTTTGGCAATACCGACTGATTTAACAGAACGCAAGGACATACATTAAGTGTGCTTTTCCAACAGCTTTGTCTTTTTCGTTATATGTAGTACATAGATATTGCAAGTTTGGACATACAATATTTGTGAACATCATAGATTTGACAACACCGTCCGTTTTAAAGAATTTAGGGACATACAATAAGTGTGCTTTACCAATAGCTAACTCATTTTGAACACATAACTAATGCTTAAATGAAGTAAATCTGGACATACACTATGTTTTCACACTGAAATTTGTCCTATTCTTGTGTTGTTGTAAAATTATAACGGAATGGACGTACAACGTTTGTGCATATTGAAAGAGAACACTTCCAGCTTTACAGTGATACCAATATCTCATTTTCACCAACAAATTGACATACAATGATTGTGCTCTTAACCATCGATATTAAGGGGTCGGTGCAGATGATTAATTTATATTGAATTTCTGAGAAATGTGATTCGTTATTCTACGACAAATGTTTTTAATTCTAGAAGCTAGTAAAATTTCTTAAAATTAGTTTTTGGACACTCTTAACAACATACTTTTCACTTTTTATATTTAAAGGAATATATATAGTAGTCCATTCTGTTGCTGTTATATGGACATAGCGTTTAAGTTAACAATAGTATTCGGGGAATCTTCAAATTATTAATTTAAAACTGTAAACATCAGAAGCATTACTTTTTTAATCCGAGAAAATGAGTAACATTTCTTTAAAACATTACCTGTTTCTCAAACAGTTAATGGTACGGCCTATGAGAGGCTTTTCTGTAACCTAACTCTCTGTAAGACAGCGACAACCGGCTACGACCCCAAACTCACCTTTGTCCCCGGGAAGTTTCCAAGATTCCAAGTACACTATTCCTCACCGAGAACAACATAAATGCATCCGCAGTTTATTGTGGAGGTGTCAGTTTCTTATTATTACTATTCTTAGAAATGTTACCAATGCCGGAAACCTAGTTCACTTCCAAATGTGTCTGCTATATTTTGCTCTTAGAGAATTTCTATGTTCTCTGAACATTGCCTAACTTTAATGCAGCTTTTAACCAATATGTTCAAAAATTACTAAATAGTTGTTAATAGCTAAATTTAATGGTATTAAAACTTTAGGCATTATTCGTTACTATCGATTATTATTCGTATTGAGTAGGACAGACTATATTCTATTGAGCTATAACAATCGTTAGTGGAATCGAGTGTTTTATTTCTTATAAAGTCCAGTCATTAACCTTAATAAATATAAGTATAAAAATATTAAAGTTAATAATGTAAAGGTAAGACTTGAGTACATACTTGAATATCGGATACAAAAATAATAAATATAAATCATATCAAATCAAAATCATTATTCTCCATTATTCTCCGAGAACGAGTCACCACAAAGTACTCGATTGGTATTTCAAACCGTAAAAGTTTTGTTATATCTGAAAGCAAATTAAGTGAAACAAAATAAATTAAAAATAATGTTTTATAGAATGAAAAAATAAAACTAAAGTGAGAATGTATCGAGATGAAGCAATTGAATGGAAATAATTATTAGAATAACAAAACGACCAACTGTCGGAGATCAAGACCACGGACAGGCCTTGCTGCAACTCTTAGTTAACAGACGGACATCGGAAAAACTGCGTACAAAATTCAACATTCCTTATCATCGAGGGTTGTTATCTATATTTATGGCATCAACGTATTATTCTCACATGACCTCCCCCAGCAGACACACACACTCAAGTTCACATACACCCACGCGCGCGCAAACGCTCACGTGCAGCACACACACACACATTCGCGCACACATTTGTACACAAAAACTAAAATTAAAACTCGCTCACACTATATTACTCAAATTCAAATTCAAATTCAAATTCTTTATTGTGTAGTATGACAATTTTTACAATAATTGTATTACACTCGTCAGAAAAATATGGTTTAAGTTGCATATCTAAATAAAACAATATTTCTCAAACATTTCACAATTTCTATGGCCACTTTTAAATTACTAATCGGAAAAAAAACTCACCAACCGAGTAAAAAGCTTTCTGTATGAGATAGTTATATAATAATTTTTTGAATGTTGTAGGATTATTTTCCATTGTAATATTTTGCGGTAGCCTGTTATATAATTTTGGCCCCATATTCTGGGGAAGTGAGGCACTAAGCTGAAGTCGATGGGGAACTTGCCTATGTTGAGCGCTGGATCTTGTATTGTAATTGTGGACGTCCGAACCAATTTGGATGGAACCGTATTTGAATTTGTAGTGCACAAGCATTTCGTAAATGTATAGAGACGGGAGGGTCAAAATTCTATACGACTGAAAAAATGTTTTACATGACGCTCTCCTACGTACGCCGGCTATTATACGGACGGCTCTTTTTTGCAAATAAAATACTCGTAGAAACTCCCTACGTGACGCTGAGCCCCACAGTATTATACCATATCGCAGCCTTGACTCGATCAGGGAGGTGTAGATTAGTCGTAAAAGAAAATAATTTTGATATTGAGAATATCTGCTTAGTAAAAACAATTGTGATGATAATTTTGAGCATAGCATGTCTATGTGCTTTTCCCAAGTAAATTTACTATCAAAAATTAATCCCAAGTACTTACAATCTGATTCTAAAGGCAATTCGAATTCATTCATAACGATCAGTGGATCGATTTCTGAGCTAAAATAATTTGAAAAAGAAATACTTTTGGTTTTTGAGGGATTAACATGTAAATTATTTCGATTTAAGTATTGATATAACTTTGTTAGTTGTAAGAAGCAGTTTATCTCTATATGCTCTAATGATTTAGCTTGGAAGATTAAGGCGATATCATCCGCATACATCGTAATATGTAACTCTGGAAAATTTATTGTTAAACTGTTTGTATACATGATAAATAATATCGGCCCCAAAACGGAGCCTTGGGGAATACCAAAATTTAATTCCAATTTATTAGAATTTACATTTTTAACCTGAACACTTTGTTTTCTATTTACTAAAAAAGATTTAATCCAGTTGAGGGCTACTCCACGCACTCCTAGGCGACTTAGTCTTTCAAAAAGCACTTCATGATCTAGGCAGTCGAATGCCTTTTGAAGATCAAGAAATACCCCTACAGCTTTACATTTTTTATCTAAAGCGTCGATCGCATGGGTTGCAAATTCTGCCATCGCACAAGCTGTGTTTTTCCCTCTAACAAATCCATATTGTTCTTTACATAATAAGTTATGATGGAAAAGAAACTCTAGCAGTCTATTAGCAAAAACATGCTCAAATATCTTGGAAAATGTTGAAACATTTGCAATTGGTCGATAGTTTTCCGGGAGACCCGTATCTCCGTCCTTGTATATAGGCCGTACGATAGCTTGTTTCATTTCCTGCGGAAAGAAACCTTCCATCAAAGAGGAGTTTATAATATTCGAAAGGGGTATAGATAAGGCATTTGCACATTTGCGAACTAGTTTATGTGATATACCATCGTATCCGGAAGCATTTGAGTTTTTAAATTTCATTATTATTTTATAAATTTCTCTGGGGTCTGTAGGAGTCAGCATGAGCGTACTAGGACAAGTTTTTTCATATTGTGACTGTACCGTCGGTTCCGTTATCATCGAACTCTTATGTTTACCAACATTAGCAAAATAGTTGTTTAAGATTTCCGGGTTCGGCATGTCTGCTGGTAACAAAACAGGTTTTCTGTTTCTGTCTTGATCTATTATTTTCCACGCTTCTTTACCTAAATTATCGGTATAGCGTAGACGTTCGCACAAATAAGCCGCTTTAGCAACCTTTATAACCTTTCGGTATATTTTTCTATAATTTTGGTAGTATTCTAAAAAATGTTTAGTCTTGTTAGTTTTTTTCCTATAATCAAGTTCTTTAAGTTTTCTCGAAGAAATTATTATCCCCTTAGTAATCCAGGAATTTTTTCCTTTTCCTTTAACGTTTGGTTTTGTTTTAATGGGACAGGCTATCGAAAAATAGTGATTAAATATATTTATAAAGCTTCTAAATTTGTCTCCGGTATTTTTATGATCCTTCACAGTTTCCCAAGACTCTTTATTTAGGAGATAATTTAGTATTCTCAGATTTTCCGGGCATGTATTAGGTGTAGCGCAAGCGCTCTGGCCTGAACGAGTAATTTTGGCGGAGGAATTCGGAGGTGAAACTGTAATCAACTGAGCAAAGTGATCGGAAAGTACTGTACCGATTACGTCGACTTGCAACATATCAGCGTTAATATTCGATAAGACATGATCAATTAAAGTTGAAGAGGTGCCTGTTTCTCGTGTTGGTGAGTTTACAAATTGCTTTAAATTAAACTCCCGCATTAGGTCCTTTAGTCTATTTGTTTCAGGACTTTCAACAAGCCAGTTCAACATCAACAACAATCTCCTTCCTTAATCTACTTATTTTCTAATACAAGCCAACATACATAAAATCATACTAGCTATAATATACCTGTCCAAACTTCCCCATATGCTTCCAGTATATTTCAAACATACCCACGCACTCACGCTTACATCCTTACATGCCTGTTACACCAACACTTATATTCATTTTTCCGCCTCCCATCCTAACCCACATCATCTATTGTCCATAATTTGATGTAATCAAGAATTCAGTACGATCTCTTCCCACCAAATTTAGCTAATTAATAATTCTTCTTTTTAAAGAAAACATTGTTATATAATTAGTATTTTTATGGAATCCAGCAATTTATTGAAAATAATGTGTGCTATATAATATCTATTAGTAGTAGAGAAGGTTTTAATTAATCTCGGAACTCTAGTCTGTCCTGTAGTAGCATATCTTGTGGAATATTCATGAGGCAAAGAGTCAAATAGGTTTGGTTGATTTTTAAAAACGTAAATAACAAGTGCTTTGATGTAAAGCTGTCTAACATCCAAAACTTGCATTTCATTGTACAAAACATCCGAAGAGTACCTTCGACACCTCCCCAATGCCGCCTCCATAATAGATTTCTGTGTGACGAGAAGCCGATCTATAACTGTCCTGTAATCACCCCGTCCATGCTAAAATCACCCCCCCCCTCAATAATTGACTGCACATATGCGAAATATGCCATCCTAATTTCTCTAATTGTCAGTACTTCATGTTATTGTTGAAAAGCGAAAATAATTTTCCTTAATCTCTTATTTATATGACTTGTGTGTACAGTCCACGTCAATCTATTGTCAAACATAACGCCAAGATATTTATACTCATTAACACGGTCAATTATGTCACACGGGCAATCAGTATTACGAGTGAAGTCGTCGCATACGTGGAGCTTAATACTATTAATCGAAGTGTCGCTGGATTCACGTAATGATAAGGGCATAAATTTTGTTTTAGCATTTTGATCAAGATTAACAAATTTTGATCAAACCATTTTTTTATTTTTGACCACATTTCCGCTTGGAATAAAATTATACGTCATCAGCAAAAAGATACAAGCTACCGGAAATATTGATCTTTGAAATATTATTCATGTAAATTAAAAATAATAATGGTCCAAGAGTACTCCCCTTGATTACACCATAGTTGACGGGATTCAGGTCACTATTAACACCATTGATAGTTGTAAACTGCTCTCTGTTGACCAAGTATGTTTGGAACCAGTTAAACGAAGTTCCACGTACGCCAGTCAAATGAAGTTTCTGAAGTAATTTTTTCCTGTCTACCGTATCAAATGCTTTTGCTAGATCTAGAAATATTGTACCGTTTGTTAGTTCCATTTTATATAATGCAACATTTCACAACCTAGTTAGCCAGTACAACTTAATATTATTTTTTTATCCAATGTTCCGGAACTAAATTATCGGCGGACCAACTACCTAATTGGCACGCGTATGCATATTTTATTGTAAACTTTCGTAGCAGCCCAACTACGTGACCGATGTCACCTCGCGCGCTATGTCCGTAAGTAAAATTTATATTTTCGTATTATTAAATTAGCTCTTTGATGCAAAACATATAAAAATGAATGTAACGTAAAGTAAAGTTGTAAATAGTAAAGTAACTTACCCTTGAAGATCTTTTATTTGCTAGATTGAAATAGATACAAGTTGTGGCGTCGTCCTTCTGACGAGCACGTTGTTGTGATAAGTTTTTGTCTCATTAAATGGCTAATAACGTCGCGAATTTGTTTTAGGCGAGCTCACGTATTATTTGAGTAGATGGCTACCACTTTCATAACTTCTACTCCTCTTCTAGTAATTACCGACTAGAAATAACCCTTCTTAGACTACAGCTTCAATGTCTCGTGCCAAGACGCCGACGCCCGGGTTGTGAGTCTACATATTGCGAAGGGAAGTAAAATCTTAAAACTTTATAAAGCAAAATTCGTAGGCATAATTCCATAGAACATTGGATATTTTAGGCCCACCTATCAGATATACATTTTTAGTTCTTGTACTCTAATTGGCAGCAACGTGGCAAGGCATACATTTAATTTACCAACTAAAAGTGGTGCTTGTAAGTTTCATTAATTACATTGCACTTATAAGTAAACTTTGCAATTCAAGTATTTATTACTACAACCTCAGAAGTCACCACCCCCATGTGTTATAGTCATTCGGTACAATATTAATAAACATCGGTTACATTTTTGCTTAATGCCAAATTGATATCTTTTGTTACTGAGAACAGCGCATCGGCCACATTTTAAGATCTCCTGAACCCGAACTGGAGGTCTGTCAGAATATTTATTTAGTCTTTCAATATAATCCGTGAGTTGATTTCTTAAAATTTTCTCTAACACTTTAGAGAACACACTAAGTAAGCTAATTGGACGAAAGTTAGATTTTTGTGTAATACCATTGCTCTTAAACAGTGGAACCACTTTAGCAACCTTGAAAGCATCGGGAAACTTCCCGGAACGTATGCTACTGTTAATAATGTGTAGCAGAGGTTCACAAAACAGCTGAAAGTTGTCTTTAAGAAAGGAAGCGGAAATGCAATCGTACACAGGAGCTGAGCCTCAATCTAAGAACTTTTTGTCTCTCAAAGAAAAATAGAAATCAACATAAGATACATAAATTAACCAACTTTTGTTTACCAATATCAAAGAATAAAAAATAACATCTTAATAGTAATAAAAATCAACAATAACTTCTTAATAATAATAATAAAAACCAATAATAACTTTTTAATACTATAAACACAAAATAATAAACAATAAATGTAAGGTTATATCTTCCAGGACTTGGATCCTGTTTGTCGGTCCCTGTACTTCCTAGTACCTTTCCCCAGCCGCTTCACTTTTCTGGTCCGCTGCTTCCTGTCTCTTTGCCTCTTCTTCGTTGTTTTCTCCGTTGAAGATGGATCTCTGGGTTGGGTTGAGTTGGGTACCGTGATGGTCATTGTATCCTCGTCCAAACGTCCTGCCTCTCCTGAGAAGGTCACCTCTCTGGCATCGAGCGATGTTTGCTGAATTACGGTTGGTCTGTCTGAGGATGCCGTATGTCCCCCGAGCACTTCAATTGGCTTCCCCAGTTGAATAACTGTTGCTCGGTGCTGTGGGTTGACCTGGTCTTCTGCTTCCTTGAGGTCAAGGGACTCACTGTCGTGTATTGATAGGACGTCCCAGTCTGTCCCCAGTTCTTCCTGGATGTTGGAGGGTTGATGTTTGGGTTCTCCTGTGGCCACTTCATCTATGATTTCCTCTAGGTCCTTTAGAGTCAGAAGCCTATCCTCTTCCTGAAGGCACAATTCCAATGTTGCGGCGGCATTGTTGCCTTCTTCCTCATCTTCTGACGATGAAATTTTCATATAACATTCCTCCATTTTAATCATCGGTTTTCTTGGAGATGGCTCTTCTGTATTTTTTATTTCTATTACCTGTAACTCAGGTTTGGGTGGATCGGCGTCTGTCGGAGTCTGGGAGGGATTGGGCACGAACATCGGTGAGGTGTTGCGTACTATTTTCTTTCGACCCTTCTTCACTGGTGAGGCTTTAACTCCAGGGATATGGGGAGGTGGTTTTTGGTGAGATTGCAGTTTGCCGCTCTTCAGCTCCTCCGCAATTACTCCCCTTAACCAGGGGATGTCACTTTGTGTGAAAGTGATTGTGCGGTCAGCTGTGCAGGCCTCAGCGGTTATACACAAAAATACTCCGCAGTCCACTGTGTTATAATGTTTGGGGCCTGCCTTCCCAAGCAGTTTCCACTTCCTGGTTAGTAGAATTTCGTTTCTTTTGTTCAGTGCTTCAGCACTTTTCTGTCAATTTCTCTATGGCTGCGGTGTGGTCCCCATGAATGCTGTCGAAAACGGTAATTTGTTTTGTTCGCATTTTTATTGTTATTAATACCCAGTGTCGAATGTTCTCTACAAAATAGGGCACCAAGAGCATCTCGAAACGAAAAATGTCTACCTTCTTAGTCCACCTGGCGACTGCACTGTACTTCTCGGAGAGAACTTTCTTCATAAAGTTTGTGTTGTACAAAAAGATGGTGGGCCATTGGGACCTGGTTCCCCTTACTTGTAGTAAGTTAAGGTAAGCCGTAATTACCTTATCGCCAATTCTCTCGTTGTTCCTTTACGGTGTCAGCGGAGGGAAGGCGAAATTTTTTCAACTCTTCCATAAGTTCGTCTTTCTTTAACTGATAAATCCACGAGATCCGTGGATTCTTTTTATTTTGAGCGGTCGCGACACTCTCAGAGTCCGAGTAATAGTCTGACATTTTTGAAACAAATTTTAGAGATTTCACGATTTCCATATTAACTAGCAGAAACAAATCTTAAAGTACTTAAGTTTATGTGTGTTAATATTATAGGGGCAATGTCCTATAATGTTCTTACGTACCAATAATAATGTTCTTATATGTACAACCGGTGTTTCATTATAAATCTAATCTATACAACTAATCACAATTCAAACCTGTGTTTCAAAAAATTTTTAACAGTTTTTTTAAAAATAAATTTAGCAAACACAATGTCTCACAAACTGCACCCAAAATACTTTAAACAGTTCCTGTTCGGGCGCCAAAATATGTAAGGGGGTTTTCCCCTCTCTCACTAAACACTTCTATCCCGCGGGAAAACCTACCTCCGCACTAGTCTTTTGTAAGGGGATTCTATCCTGGGTCACTAAACTAAAATGAGAAACACAGTTTAAGTGAAACACTGGTCTGCTTTATTACATCTATCCCTAGTCTATGTACAATATATACAAATGAGCTCTGATTCCTTAACTCTAATATTTACAACTTGGTGTTCCCTTGAGAACTCCCGCACTGGACCTGGAGCTGGATGGCCGAGCTGTGTATCGAACCACGATCTCGTCAGGTGCAGTCTTCAGATAAGACCCCCGTAAGCTCCTTAACCTTCGCAGGCAAAAAGGAGGCTTCGGAGATCAGCATAGCTGTCATGACTCTATGGTCCCCGGTTGAAACAGCGGCGTATGATGTCCCCTAGCTCCGTGTCCTCTCGACTGGCTGGCAGACCATCACATCCAAAATCACGACTCCTACGAGTACTTCTGATCAGGTAGCGATCCTGCATCAGAATGAATCTAACAACATGCAAACTCTCTTTATATGTATCAGATAACATATGGAAGGAGTGGGGGGGCCATCCCCATCCAACCACATCTGTTACTAATGACATCGGTGGCTCAACACGCCCTTCCGATGTTCCGCGGGCTCAACACGCCCCTGCGGGGATGCCGGTGGCTCAACACGCCCGTCCGACGAGGTACCGGTGGCTCAACACGCCCGTCCGGTGTCTCGCGGGCTCAGCACGCCCATGCGGGGGTGTCGGGGGCTCAACACGCCCGTCCGACGAGGTACCGGGGGCTCAACACGCTCGTCCGGTGTCCCGCGGGCTCAACACGCCCATGCGGGGGTGTCGGGGGCTCAACACGCCCGTCCGACTGGTCAGGCCCGGAGGCGGACAAGTGACCGAAGGGACAAGCGACACACAATTTTTCTATTGGAAAACACTATGTACAAATGAGATGGCAGAATGGTGGTGGGGGCGTGGTTTACGCAAACTCCAAAGTAATACAAGCAAAGAGTATCAGGCGCACAGAGGTTGGCAAGAAAATTGGATGATGCTACCGTCACTGCTGTGTAGGGGAGAGAGCGATATGACGTAACAGTGTCTGAAAATGTTAGTGATGAACGTCTCAAGTATTAGGAAAGCAGAGAATACCAATAACATTGGGGCAGAGTGATCATCGCTATCCTGCGTTGCGTCCTATGTAGAAGGCGGTGTGAGCCCACCGTACTCACGGCGTATGCAGTGGATAATGCAATGACACTGCAGTCGCAATTTAGTTATCTCTATACATAAGTTTGTTTTACTTCTTGATTACATATTATATCATACTATTGCAGTTAAAAACTGCACATATCAATTAGCAGCCCAATTCTTTTAGTATAGATTGTTTTTTCTAAAGAAGATCGGTTTAGACTTTGTTGTTCCTACATGTGTGGTTTGGGTGAAAAACACAGACTCGGTGGTGTCGCGCTCCATGCGGAGATCCCACGAGCTACGAACTAAGTTGGCTGCTCGCTCTCCCGCATTCCATTCCAATCTCTTTATTGCTCATCTTCCAGTCCCGACCTACGTTTTGTTTCCTGCCACATCGGCTGATGACTCGATACACATAGTTCCTAAATAGTCCTTAATACCTTGGGCACTTGTTTTCTAACAACCATTCCCTTTTGAAGTTCTTGATCAATATACGGTATATGTTTAACAAAACTATAATGTAAATTAATTTGTACGATTTTTAATAGGAACCCAATTCAGGTTCAAGATGTTGAAGTTCACACTAAAAATACTTAATGGGAAGCCCATTGTGTGGTATATGGTTTAACACTGCTTTTCTCCACTGATACCTTTGGTACAATAAAAAATGAAAATTGTTACACCGCTTTCAAGACAAATTTAAGATTTTGAAAGCATTTTAAAAACTAGAAGAAGACAGCCATGCCATAAATTGTTTACTATAATTTGTTTTTCTAAAGGATATACCTGACGGAACCGGGACCCGAAGACCTCTCTTATATGCTAAACATCTTATTTCAAACTTCTACCACATTAAAGTAGGCTATACATCTATATCACATTGGTGATAAGGTTTACTGATCGTTTACTGATAACGTTGTATTCACACTTAATGTATTCGAGTAAAAGAAAAGTATTTTGTATGTTATTTTGGATTATGATAACAAAAAACAGTTTTGTTTAAAATGTAAGCTTTCTCCTCGTTAACTTATCATTATTCCTTATTCTTATTCTGCATTTTGTGTATGTCTTTTGAAGAAAGACATACAAAGAAATCAGGAAGAACCTTACAAAATCGGTTATCAGTTATTATTTTGAGATTTTATAACACTGTATGATATTACTCGTTCTGCATGTGAACACTGATAGGGATTTATTCTCATTAGACATGTATATTTATTTATAAATCAACCAGCTGTTACACGCGGCCGTTGCCTACTTTGTCAAAGCACTTATGATGTTTGAATGTTGAATTTAGCTGCAATTCACAATCCTTTTATAGAAGTGTGTGGTATTTGACTTTGTCTCAAACTTGAGTCCTGGAGAGATCCAAAGAAAGTCGGCGACGAAGAAGCTCAAAACGAAGCTTTAACACCTTTACATCAACAGAGACACCTAAAAATAGATGAAGTGGTGTTCTCATTTTCTCATCATATGCACAACTGAGTGCACTACGATGATCTGAAGCACAGTGGAGCAACCGAGTTTTCTACACATAACGTAGATATGGTGGGAAGGGTTGATTAAATTTGTATTTTGAATTTCATTCTGACTTTCTGACTATCTTTGGATCCCTTCAGAGGAACGAGATACTAGGAGTCAAGCCTGATACAGCGTCAGATAACAGACGCTGCAATAAAAGAAAGGTAAACTGGAGCTAAATTTAACATTCAAATTCAATACATCTTTCCTACCACAGCTATGTTATGTGTAGAAAACTTTTTCTCCAAGTTCCGTTCAGTTCCGGTACTATTGTAGAATTTTCACCGATCAAGAAATAAATATATACTAACGGAAACCAACTTCGATGATACAGCGTCTTCTTTCGGTCCTTTCAATTTTTTTTCGATCTATGATTCTTAAGGCGACATTTTTATAGTTAGCCTCTTTTTCCGATGAAGAAAATATATATCTTACAATGCGACTTAAAAGTTACTGCAACCTTATTTACAGTTACACTATTGGATTATGCTGTTGCACTTACAAAAAAAATCGTCCCATTTGTTGGTTTTTGGAATCCAACTTAGATTAATTTCTGACACTGAAGTGATTTTGACGTTTTCACTGATCAAGAAAAATTTATAAAGGAGAGTGTGCTCCCCTTGCTTTTCTTTCGCTACAATAAAAATTGCATACACAATGTCAAGGGAGTTAACCATATTTGATTAGCTTATGTGCAAACATTCACTGTTTTGTACAATAAGGTAGTTTTTATAACAGTGCTTAAATAGTATTTTCATTGCATTACATGGTTTATTGATTATTGGGTCAATCAAAATTTTAAATTAGATAATAACTTCGTTTTTGCAAATCTGCATTATAGTACTGATTAAGCACTTTAAAACAGTTTAATATTTTCTGAAATTTAAATATGAACAAATGTTTCTGCCTCTTTGAAGAAGTTCAGGTGAAAGTATTAACAGCTGTTAAGTATCAGTACACTTTGTATTACGTGCATAGCGCAGTCTTCCGGAATCAATGTAAAATATTCCAAAATCTGCAACACTGTATAAATAAAAAACTAATTAAATTAAACAATTTAAATTTGACCGGATTGTAAATCTAAACCATTCTTGAATACACCTGAAGACACACAAAAATTTCATTAAAATTAGTTCATGCGCTTAGCAGGAGATCAGTGACGCACAATATACGCACAAAAGAATTATATATATATATATATATATATATATATATATATATATATATATATATATATAGAATTGTGCACCCATGATTTTGCAAGATGTGGACCCACACGTACAAGTAAGTCCTTACTTGTACGTGTGGGTCCACATCTTGCAAAATCTTGGGTGCACAATTCTAGAAATGCCGCGTTTCGGCCCGACCAGCCTCTGTGCCGTCAGCGTGCTAAACGAGCACCTATCTATCCTATATTTTAAAATAAAAGATGAAATGTTGTTTGGACACAAATAAAACAGCTAGATGTTTAAATTAAACCTGTATGGTTTTAAATAATGGCACATTTAATTGAAGAAAATGCCAGAGTGATCGGCTGGGAGAACTGAACTAAATTCAACTCCGTATCCTGTTCAATGAGAACGCTCTACATCTTTTAGGAAGCCTATGAATAAATAAAAAGATCAACTAAGTACACGGACCCTTTCTTGAACCTTTCAAGAACGTAAATTTCTTATAAGTATCATTCCTAGCTAGACAAAACAGCATTATTCTGTTAATGTGCTCAAAGGCTTGTAATGCCTCTTACCCTCAATTTATAATCGTTCAAGACTATTATGCAGTTTACATTTAAATGTGTTTTCTTAAACTTAATCCACGCCATTCCTGATAAATAATATTGGAATAAAAATGGACTTGTATTCTTATAGAGGATAAACTCGTATTTACTGTGTATACAACTACACATATTTTGAGGCATTAAATTAAGTAGGCCCTAATTGTGTTTCTACCGTTAACTTTATTGATTGCATGAAGTTCTCTAGTTTATTTTACGAGTAATATGAGGTTAAAATTTACTTTCTATTAACATTTGGTTAGTATTATTAGTTTATATTATACTCCTGGAATTTATGTGAACAAAACATGTTCTAGTATGCAAAATAAAACAAAAACATTATGAAAAATTATTATATCAAGTATATTATTTAAATGACCACGATATTTTTTTACTTTGATTGTGGTCTTACAGTTTTTTTTGATTAAAATATGTTATAAAATAAATTAAATGGGTTATTCCATTACCGTATAAGAAACTCACTACCAAAGGGTTAAAACTTCATTATTTAATTTTTTTAGGTAGATCAACTATAAAACACGTTTTGATAAGCATCTAATTTAGTATGTGTCTTACACAGTTTTGGTTGAAGCAATGCTGGAGATATTAAACAGAGAGTAAAATATATTCCCTTTTAGGAATTATAATATTTCTAAACTGTAAAATTAGATATCTAGAGGTTTTATGGTATTATTTTGTTTTTTTAGTACTATCTACATCAATACTCATCAATAACAAAAGTCACTAATACGTGTATTAGTGACTTTAGTCGTGACTAGCGCCGAGAACGAAAGCGATGAGAACTATGTTAAGACTATTACAAATTAGCCGTTAAAAGAGATGACCGGTAGGGGTTCATGGTCATTACTCGCTGTCTCTCTCACCGGAAGCGCGGGAAGTTAGGAAACTTTTGTGTCTATATTATATTTGTCAAACCCTTCGGGTCGCAAACGGACTCGCCATTCCGAAAATTACAACGCATGAGTCTTGTGTCAGCTGTTATAGTTAAATTTCAAAAGAAATTAAAACAAAACTGAACTATGACAAATTGTTCAAATACGAGTATACTTTCAGTTTAACTCAAGTTAAAATATAATTTAAATATATGTATTAAAGGTGAGGGGCGGTTACAACATCCAAACCCTCCTCCCCTGGATACGCCTATTTACATGATCCCAAAGCACATTAACAACACAAAACTTCCCCATGAATGATTATTTATTTTGTAATCTAGCCAGTTGGTTGTTATGAAACTGAAACGCTATGGATTTTAAGAAACAACATTTTAACCTATATAGTGCTTAATAGCACCTATGTTTACACATTCAAAAGTGCTGGACTCCACCCTAAGCTATATCTTGCAATTTTGGTTATAAGAGATAGTGCACTCCTGGAATTGTATTACTCCTGGTGTCTTTCGTAACAATCAATTGAGTATTTTGTATCAAAAAATACAATTTTATTGATACTAATACACTTATTTGCCAGCAATATTATAGCCTACCTACCGGCAATACTAATTAATTTTTACAAAACCCATATTAAAGGTATACATATACTGCATGATTTATGTGGCGTTTATATATTGTTTATTAGTAAATCACGCAGACTTGAACTACTAATACATATCGTAGAAAACTTTAAAATAAATACAATTTTTATTTTTTAAAGAAGATACCAGAGCGACATTTGAGCAGCTGGGCGGATGTGTAGTGTTGCCTATGTCCATTTCATCATTTTACGTGAAACAGCCCGTGGTCTAGTCTAGTGCAAGTAGCCTAAGCCATATTATGATTTATTAAATTTGAACATTATTTTTCAGGATAGCATGAACTCATGGGCGACCAGCTCTCATTTATGTTATTACAACATCATACAACATTTTATGTTTTAGCATTACAAAATAGTAGTTAATTATCAAATAGGTAATTATCACTCGTGACGATTAAACATTATCATTTCTGTATATCTGTCTGTCTGTACAGACGATATCTCGAAAACGAACCGACTTACAGATTTTAAATTTTACGTTAGGCTTCTTTTTAAATTAGCAATAACAAGTTCAACAATGGTGTATATCACTCCGTGGCATTTGGCTGAGCGTTAACACTTTTTATACATACATTGGTTTTATGTGTAACCTTTATGCAGTGAGAAGATTGCAGAATACACACAACTGTAATTGAGCTGTATAATAACATATGGGATCTTATCATCCCACTAATATTATAAATGCGAAAGCTTGAATGTTTGGATATTTGGATGTTTGGATGTTTGTATGTTTAGATGGTTAGAGGTTTGTCCTCGAATCACGCTGAAACTGCTACACGGATTGTGCAGAAATTTGGAACAGGTATAGCTTTTGGTCTGAATTAACACTTAGAGTGCTTTTTACCACTCATAACACACATTCATTTCACCAAATAAAGTCGAATTCAAATTTAAAAATTAGTTTGTTTACATTCGAATGTTATGAATAACTATACAGCTGTTCACACCTTTAGTTCGATGGCGAAAAATTGGCTGAAACATCTGTTTACATTTGAATTTGATCAAATATTAAGTAAACCGTGCTTGATCAGTAATGCAATGTAGATAGTAAATAAAAAGTTAATATCAAAAGTTTACTCCAGATAGCGCCAGTGACGAATTTAAATTATCTAATGCATTTTAAATATTATTTAAACACTGCTATGTAACCAACCAAGTTATGAATGTTTTCACATAAGTTACTTTAAACTGGTGGGCTTCCTTGATATTGTGATTTTGCATTTTATCAGTGGCTTTTGGAAAAACAGAGAAATGAACACTGAAATGTCTCAACGATTCATTCTTTCCCTGGTTGCAGTCCAAAAAACAAGTGTAACGCAAAACTTTAATAACAATTATTTTGGAATGTTGCATAACCTTAATAAGGATTTCCCCCTTATACCGAAAGTACATAGGAAGTAGGTATTACTTCCCCTTGGCCGTAATAGGTCCTACGTATGTGTATATTTTCTTCATCAGGACAACAAAACAAACAACTATGTCACTGGAAATATTTTAAACTGAAAATAGATTACAGAAGCCGATAGTAGACGATTATGACCAAAGTAGATTTCCGAGAACTGCATAATCAAACGTATCTAGAATTTGATCTAGGTTGCAAGCTGAAATGTGACATAGTAAGTGAATTTAAACGATCTGAAATAGACACTTTTTAACCGAAGTAGGTTTTTTGGTCCTACGTAAGTATATATTTTTTCTTCGTCAGGACAAGGCAAACTCTACTATGGTACTGGAGTTATAAACACAGTGATTGGTGACTGGGGAAGGAAACAGACTCTGATAGAATAGGGACCTTGTATATGTTAGAATAATCCAAACAAAACCTGTTAAGAAAGGCTATTTCACACATTTACAAATAGTGGATCGTGATATTTTATTAAATACCATTGGAAAATAATTAAACGTGTCCAAAATTTTAATTAGCAGTAGATATTTAACAGTGCAAAACACCAATCGATAGAATAGTTATTGTAGACCCTATATGAAACGCAAAGTGATAACAAGAAATTGTGTTACGCTCGACCGTATAAGCAATCAAAATATACGTAGTTAAAATAATCGAGTACGATGAAACTGTAATAACTAAAAATATTACCGACACATCAAGGATTGGGATTTCTTAACTACACTCTGTGTATGTCGGATATACAGTCTGGGAGCGCAGGAAGCTGGCTATCTCGGCCCACCTGCCACACGTGTCCAGTCTAACAATGACTCATAACTAGGCTATTTCTGAAAACATCACTTTCGAAACATCCAAATTTTAAGATAGACGTTAACAATGCTATTTTTAAATAGCAGGTTGTATGTATAGCCATTAACAATGTTTGGTGAGGAAAAATAAATAGAAATACGTATTATACTGAGTATATTATTTTTTTATTGTTATGCTTAAATCTATGATATTAAATAACCAGACTTAAGAAACAACAAAAGTTTACATAATACGAACTTAAATTCAAGCTAGCATTCAAAATAATTGAAGAAGAAGATGAATGATTTATTTCAATGAGTAGTAGGCTACAATATACAACTCAGTAGCTTCAAACATAATTATACGCATATTGTAAAATAATACAAGAAACAATTTGTCATAATCCTACCTAACCCTAATATCGTTATAAATGTGAAAGTAAGTTTGTTTGTTACGCTAAAACCATTCAATATGTTGTATTGAAATTTTACATAGACATTCCTAATGTTCCAAGAGAAAACATAGGCCTATTCTTATTTTGTAAATCCTTTCGGGCTACGCCAAAACTATTTTGCCAAAACTGTTATGAACAGCTTAGAAAAATGTCATGTTCATAGTTCAATTCACTATCAAAATATCACCATGATTTATCTCAAGTTAGTGGTTTTGATAGAGCTCAGCCAAATCCTATAGAGAAATATGCACTTATCTTAGAACTCTATATTGTCTATATAGAAACAAATAGATAAAACAGAAAATATTCCGGCTTACTCAGAATATTTAATAAAAATGTTTGAGAAAACGTAACGAAAGTCTTGTGTATTGCGTTTTGTATTTACACATTTATTTACATTTAAGGTTCAATGTTTTAAATGTTGTCGGGTGCTTATTACAGTTTTCATACTGACTCCTGAACCGAAACTAGTGAATTTTTGCAAAAAGGAAAAACACATAATAACTTTGAATACATTATTGTTTTAAAAAAAATAGATAATTGTAAACGATATATCTTATGACTGGCTTCTTATAATTTTAAAAATACTTTAAAATCCTAAACCTGGCCATACATTGAAAATCATATAACGCTAATTTATTTTACAGTTAGTTTTTGTACATATAAAAAGATTAAAGGGATTGGGTTGTTGGAAACTCGTAGATCGCAAAATAATAAGGAGTATTAAAGAGCTAGTTATATCGAGCCGATACTCCCATGAAAACAGAACATACGTTGGTACGAATAGACAAGGAGTAGTGTAATGCGGAGGAGGGCAACCTGGCGACTTGGTTCGTGGGATCATCGGGTGACACCACCGAGCGCCAGTGTAGAAACATAATTAGGGCTCCATAGCTACAACGTGGATAAAATTGAATTATTGGGCCAAAAACAAAATTTTATCAACATACAGATTCTACTCCTATTATTAAAAATTCCTAGATTTTTAAGTTAGAACCACGCTCCGCCAGGCCCAAAGCTTCCTCCCAGTTGCTCCCCTCAAACAACAAAGCCTTGTCGTCGGCATAAAAGAACGCCCGGTTCCCGACTAAATTGGCTTTATCTAGGTTATTTACAAAAATGAGAAACAGGAGATGGCCCCACATACTTCCCTGCAAAACCCCATAATCAGTTTTCATTTTAGTACTATTCTGGTAAAATATCCTAACTGGATAGTGATCAGAAGGTGCTTTGCAATCACTTCAGAACAGTTTTTTTTTACATTTGTAATCAATGAAGCTGTATTATCAATGCCGGGAGCATACCCGTAACAACACGGCCTCAGGAAAACTTGGTTTCCTTTTTAATTTTAATACTTTACCGTCTTTGCCAGATGTCATTGTACTGACAGAAGTTTGGATACACAATTGTGCAATAAGTTTGTTTTTAATTAGTGGGTATAACCAGTATTCAAACTATAATGTCGGCTACAGATCAACTGGAGTGATTGTTTATGTGAGTGAGCGATATGAGGCCAGACGATCAGGCGTTACTATGAAATCAGCTGACGAGCTCAAGGTCACTGTTGACATTGAGTCTGTTGGGCTTTCTGTTGCGATCGTGACGGTTTATAGGCTGCATTCGCATTCCATTGCGTCTTTCTTGAACGAATTAAATATCTTATTGTCTGAATCCAAAGATCGGAATTTAGTTGTTACCGGGGATATGAATTTATGCTTGCGTAAGCGGTCACGATCGTCGACGAGTATTTAGCGATCATGTCAAGTAATGGCCTTGAGCAACTGATTGACTCACCCACAGAGGAAATAACTGTTTATATCATATATCTTTAGAACTAGAGAGAGATGCTATCAATGTAGCTTTTAATAGCATGTTTTAACTTCTTTCAGGCAAGACGGATAGTTTACATGCGGTAGTTTGTAGCCTAATATGTTATATCCTAATATGTCATTTTGTCTCCTGAATTTAAAAATAAATTAGAGGCGGCCACACACTGGGAAATATATTACGTTCACTCAATTAGGTTACTAATGTTAAACCACGTAACTATGCCTTTTCCTAAATTAGAAGTTTACACAAATATTTATACATTTATAGCTCCTAGGCTGTATAACACATTATCTTTCGCAGTGTCTTCCTCGAAAACATTGGGTACGCTCATACGCAAGCTTACATGCTGGGTTTTTACAATTATTGACATAAATTAGAAACTTTGTTAAAGATTTGTTTGACTGTTAATAAATGTATTTGCTGAATCTTATATTTAATTTATATGTACTTGGTTACACATTACCTATGCTTGAAAAACTTACATTTGAAATATTGAGCGTTAAAATGAACCGTCATTTTAATAACGAACGAAAGAAAAGAGGTATTGTATTTGTTTCACTGTTATTTTTGTGCATTCTAAGAATCGAATGGTTTCTACTTATGTTTTATGTACTTTCAATAACACCTTCTTCTAACTATTGGTCACTTGATTTCTTTAATGGAACGTAAAATTATCATAGTGCAATTCTACAAAGAGACAAAATGATTCATAAATCTTTGTCCTTTATTTTTACAATATTATTTTTACAGAACATAGGACGCTGTATAAAATGTAGGTAGACTTCAATGTTACCAATATGTAATAAAAAAGAAGTATCTTTCTTAGATTAGAAAATAAACAACGAACGGAAGAAATCTTGTTCATACGGCTAGAAACCTTTATTCTTGAACCGGTCTAGCCCTGTAGAGGCAACTACAAACATTGCTAAAGGCCGGTATCGACAGTGCGACGCTGCTCGCTGCAAATGCCTCTTGGCGAATGCTCGGCTTTGCCTCGGACTGTGGATACCGGGGTTACTCGCTATGAGGCGTTCGCGTTACACAATGTGAGGCGAGCCGTGTGCTTGTCGGTTTTAGAGCAGTGCTCAAAGGTGCCTCGCTCCGATTTGTGCGTCAAGTGGATACCTGCGCTGTCTGCCTCGCACCGTACAAGACACAATTCTGCACTGCAAACCAACAAGCCTCTACAACGAAACTGTCATCATATATAATCATGAAATGATCAGTCAATTAGTGAAGTGTTATGAAACCAAACGTTTACTGTGGGACTCGAAACACCCTGAATATTATAATAAAAACAAGAGAGAAGACTTGTGGCGCTAAATATCGCAGTCAATTATAACCGATTTCGATAAATTTTTTGACCCACCCACGGGGTTTACGTCGCTTTTTCTGTTGTTTTTTCCTGCTAATCGTCGCCATCACAATAAAAGCAGCGGTAGCAAATTGCGCATTTCTAGGGGAAAAAAACATTGTCCCGACTGTCTTCACTACGAATGCGGGTGGTTCGCGTGCTCGCAGTGAGCATTCGTTGTTAAAAACTAGCTGCTAGCTGAAGAGCTCACCCTGAGGCAGATGGCACGAGGCATTCGCAGCTAGCAGCCTCGCACTGTCGATACCGGCCTTAAAACTAGTACAGTTTCCTGCTCTCCTGATACTCCGGTCCGATCAATCTAATCGCGATAACTGGGTTGGCAGAGATGGAGACGGTTTTGGGACTTGTGTGTGATTGATTGATTTACTAAGGATACTTTTATTTATTAATGTGAGTAATTAATTTATTTCAATATCTAGAAGTTTTATATCTTAATAATACTGGAAATGACACAGTAACACGTCTAAATAGTCTTTCGATGGAGCAAGCACTAGTAGTAAATAAACTATTTCTGAAGTAAATAAACTCGATTGGTTGTTTACCTTCACAACCGTTATTTTCAAATTACAGGGATAGGGCGTAAAGTATTTGTTCTGCTAGCTAGACGCTTGCCACTGCTCAAACTAGCACACAACATGCGTACATTTGAATCGCAATATGGCATAGTAAGTATGTAGAAGAATTAAACAACCGTCAAAAAGCAGAAGGTTTGAAAGTTACAAACAAACTTTTATACAGCCTAAGTATGTATTTTATAGAAGCCGAATAATAAACGTGAAATTAGCAGTAAAAGCGCTGAGTGAAACCAAAAAAACTAGGTTTTTTATTAAGCAAAAACTATCCACCATTTGTTGGTTGTCAACCAACAATCAGTTTTATTAAGTCAAAGATCGATTTTTGACTACTTCATGCAATTAAATTAGTTCGATTTTTGTATAATCTTTTTATTATAAACATTGCCATAGGAACTATAACATTAATACGAATCACCTTTATTACCATGTCAGAAGTTTGCTGGACAAATATTTGATGAATATCAATACAACAATTTGACTTAGAAGATATTCGTGAGGCGAATCTCATTTAAAGTAATAAATAAGTGTACTATTGTACAAAGTTGTATACAACTCTTCTGATGTGTTTGTGTTAAGTATAGTTAATACACGTTAGTACTTTTATTAGCCAAATTGGTAATAATGACCTAAATTCCAATACTTGTGGCTCTCATATGGTTCTTATATTATTATAATGATAATTACGTGTGACTCAATATAATAGCTTCCGCCAGACTGAGAACAGAAGTCGAGAGTCCAGTGTCAGTGCCGCGCCAGTTCCCCTCATTTGTAAAAACAAGTACAGTAAAGATGTCTTATTCTACCAGGTGGAGGGCTAAGAAGCCCTCTCTAACACTTAACCTGGGGACCAACGGCTTAAAGGTGACTTACGAACCACCACAAATGGTCGGGCAGGCGGGCTGCTTGCAAGGACTGGATCTCTCAGCGGTCACCCATCCAAGCAGCAGCCACGCTCGACGTTGCTTGATCCAGTTATCTTGGGATAACCGTTGTACCCGCTACACAGCGCCATTGACAGTAGTTTGGATACACGATTGTTAAATAAGTTTGTTTTAGTTAGTGGGTATAACCAGTATTCAAACTGTAATGATAGCTTGAATACGTATTTGTAGTCGCTTATAAACGGTGCAAAATGACTTCCTATCAAAAACGTTTAAAATACAGATTAAAATTGTACTTTAATCCAAAACTTTGTCGTAGGAGGTGTTTTCCCTGCCCAATAATAAAAAAGTTCGTAGCTTTTTCCTTTTTTATGTTTTTAATGGTGTTCAGAATAAGTTAGATTATAAGTTTTAATTCACTAAAATAAATTTACAATAAATATGTAATTGTTAAAAATCCACCCAGTTAAAAGCACCAACTTATTCAGTTAATGACTATAGAAATTAGAAATGTTATGTTCAGAAATAAATATATCGGCGCAGGTTTATTTAATATATGTTTGTTTAAAACAGTGCGGCTCATTCAAATTGCCCACCTCAATAGATCGCCAGTTATTTGTGATGGAATCGGTGATCGCCAAGGTTCTGTTACCTGAACCTCTATCCATCTCTGCGCGCCTGAGTTACAGGTGAAACATTGAAACGCTACCTTATCTTGGCTCAATTTCTATTGGTTAGTTAAATATTCATAACTCCGTTCTTGAATGGCTATATTTTTGTTATGGGCGGAGTTGTGTCGGTTGTCTCTTCGGTCGCTTGGGTGGACCCCAAAAAATACTCCTTTAAAATACTGATCCCTTTAACTCCAACGCCACTTTAATTTATATGAGCATAACTAATCATTTTTATAATTTGTACTTATTAATTATAACTAGCTCAGCCATTTTCCTTACGCTGCCTGCCTTTTTAATGATATTGTTTTGGTTTTACAAATTAGATATATCACAAGATTAGTATGTTGCATATGGGCTAATGCTGCATTATAAAGTAATCGAAATATTATGTAAATAAACAAAAATTACAAGAATAAAAATTAATTTAAAGCATTTAATCTATTTATTTTTACTAATATAAAATAACTTATTATTACACCCTGAATCAATATTCCATGTGTACAATCAGGGCACCAACTGCATAACATTCCTAAATTGTTTATTCAGCATTCCTAAATTAATTGAGTTTTTTTTTTAAAGATATTCACATTTTCAGATACAACTTACTATGATTTGATGTATAGTTTAAAAGGACTTGAATTATTATTTCTTAGCCTTTAATAACTGGTCTGACGTGAATATAACTTAGGCATATACTTTTAATAATTTTGAAACCTAATCGTATACATTGCAAGTTATATTTATGCTTCTGATTTTATTCTTGTGCTAAATTTTAACACAACCTCTCACAGTAGTTTCTGTGAGTTAAAAAATATAAACTTCCTTTATACAAAAATGTATAGTATTATAGGATTAGGATACTTAAAATAGACACTACTGCAATTGTTTTACCGTATCTAGAGGAATGGGAGGTGAATATTATTTTGATTTTTAAACTGATTTAGTTCAAAATTCCAATACATTTCCGAAACCATATGAGTTTTTATAGTTGAATCAACAACATTCAATCTTTCCAACTGTATTTTTTAAGATAATTTCATAAACTTTGTTGTTCTTTAATGAGATCAGGTAAAAAATGTACATCAAAAATGTCATACTGTAGCCTATCTTCTCATCAATCCCGGTGATTATGTTTATGAAGACAAGTTTATTGTCCTGTTGTTTCCATAGATAGACTTCATCCGGCACGGTATATGATAGTAGCTTCTGGAAATATAAACTCAAAAATATCTTTGCTGTTACCAAATCTTTAACTTTTCTTTGTCTGACAAGATGATGATGAATCCCTTACATATTTCACCGACTGTCAGTAATATAGTCAAAGCGAATTAGCCTCAACGAAAACTTTGATCTACAGAGTATCCACGTTGGTGTGATAGAGTAATTCGAGATTTGTTACACGAAAACATGTATAGTGATCACTAATACAGATAATGTTTAAAAATAAGAAGGAGGTGCAAGAAAGTTTCGGTATTAAATTTTGCGATAGCTTATATACTACTATGTAAAAAAATAATTATTTGCATAACATAGTTATGGTAGAAAGGATTGAAACAATGCCAATTTCCAGTTCACTATCCTCTTATTGCAGCGTCTGGTATCATACAATACTACAGGCATGCCTCCTTGAATCTGGAGTTATGTTCTTCTAAAGAGATAGAAAAAATCGCTAGCAAAGAAGCTCAAAACGAACTCCTTATATAATTGTTCTGACGTCAGAGACACTACACTACAAAATATGAAAATATGGTATATGTAGGTGAAGAGGAAGTCTCAATGGTGGTTCCACACATTGTCAACACCCTGTATAGTAGATATATCCATAGTAAAATCTAAAAAGCAACATAGAACTTGCTATACTTTACAAAAAGGAGGTGTGTAATATATCGATATCCGCACAGTTCAACTCAACTGTGTGAATATTGCAAGGCAAAATCCAGCCAAGGCCCAGGACGGCCGACTTATAAAATAACATAGTGTTCCTGACTGATTTAAACACTATTCCATGTGTGCAATCAATGCAAGCATGAATAAGACACCTGGTTTTTAGTATTATTCAACGGCATGAAGTGTAGCTTGGTAACATACTATGTAAAAGGTTTTTCAATCTGTATTTTGCTGTACCTCATGGTTATGTTGAAGTGTTAAGCAACACACAGATTTAGTAACTCCGGTTTACAAATAAGTCTTCAAATAATTTTATGTAATAAACTGCTTAGGCTATAGTTCAAGATAGCAACCATATGTAATTCTATATACGATTACATGGATATATCGATGGTTAAGAACACAATCATTGTATGTCCATTTTTTAAAACTCTCGGAAAAATGAAAAAGAACATTTCAAAGTTGGGGGAAGCCTGTCTATCATGATTTAATTATACCATAAAACAGTTAGTTTGTTTCCCTAGATAATTCTTTGTAAAAAAAGAATAATTATTATCAGGTTATAGTTCATGTTATAATTTAATTTTAATAAAAAATCCCACAGTGCCGGACATACAATATATGTGTATATGCAAATTAAGTAAATGTGGACATATCACAAGTGTGCTTTTAACAAAGTTGTTATTTTGGAGATACTCTTAGGATAAAATAAATTAATATGAGTTCAATCAAGATTAATTTATTGGATTAAAGTTCTTTTTAGAAGACTACAAATACAGAGTAGTACATATTATCAATGTTTTACTATAACAAACCAAAATATAATTGAGGAATTGAAAGTATTGACTACACAAATTGCTATAAAAACTTAGGTTTACTGTGTACTAATACACTAATAGTACTTTAATAGACATGAAAATCAGTCTTAAGAGCAGTCTTTGTTTTTCTACTTTTTATTTCTGGAGTTTTAATATGAAGGGTAGAGTTTTTTTACATGTTTTCCAAGACGCTTAGATTTCTTTGTAACCAAAGGAACAGTATACTCATCACTGTTACCTTTAAGAATATCTGGGACTCCATGTTTAGAGATGTCAGAACTTTCTGAATTGGATTTTTTCGTTCTTTTACCAAGACGCCTAGACCTTTGTGAGTTCAAGGGAACAAAGTTCTCATCATCCTCATCTTCGACAACATACAGGACTACATCTTTGGATTTGTCTGAAGCTGGGATGTCATTGATTAGAGTGGAATAACAATTTGGAATCACCCCTGTATTTAGAAGAGAAATGAGATCATTTTTCTTGGCCTTAGATATGGGGATCATTGACTTGTACTTGGGAGACAATTCAACTGTGTCCCAGGATAGTAAATGGTTGTCATTATCGTGATCACTAATAAAGCTCACATTCAGCTCTTGAAACTCAAGCTCATTTTGAAGCTCGTACTTGTACTGTATAGTGCAAGGCTCAGGTTTTTGGAATCTTAACCATTTAATCTTTAGCCAGTTTACTTGGGATTTATTCAGGTTTGTAGTTCTGTTCTTCATGACTTCATGTCCAAGCTTGCTCAAGTCTAGGATTTCAGAGAACTGAAAAGTTTTTACTGTATAGGGACTTGGCTTCTTTCTTGCCATTTCAATTAGGATACTACATTCTCTGGTAGTATATATTTTTTTGTGTTTTCTTGCACGCTCAATTGTTGCACGCTGGAATCGGCTTCCAGATAACTGTGCCCAGGTTCTATGAACTTCATATCTATGGTATCGATGTGGGTTTTATTCACTGCATACAACATTGCAGCTGCAATATATTGATTCCTGTTCTGTCCCCCACAAGTATCCGAATATGTAATAAGATGAGTAACAGTCTCAGGTAAGCCATTAATGTATGATAATAGGCCAGTGCCTATTTCAGAAGATCCCTTCATTCCATTACATTCGCCCCATAAATAACAGAAACCATCCCCATTTGAATTATAAATTGTAAAGATGTAAACAGACAATTTCCGCTTATAATAAATTTGGCAATCACCTGCATAAGGCACAGACAAAACTGCTTGTAAATCAAAAGTTGCAGTAATTTGATTATCAACTTTATCTCCCATGACCTTTTTCTTCATATCCATTACTTCCTTTTTTCTCCTACAGTGAACTTGGTAAGCTTCTTCAAATTGGCTCTTATCTTCAACACGGGTTATAATGGTTGCATTTGGTGCACTGGTCTTTTTTGGGGACGTAAGTTGCGAGAGGGGGGTCGTTAGATCTAAATATTGTACGATAACTATACTCTGAAACAGGTTCTAAGTTTTTCTCAGTACAATCCTTGACATACAGTCTATAAAGTTCTGCTAAGTATAGTTCTGGACACAGATACAGTTTTTTAGTGTGTTTCCTGCAGTAATGTGATTCCACCCTTGGGAAACTGTCTATGTGTTCTTTTACAAGATTTACTACTTCTAGTTTTGTTTTTGTTTGTGCACACCTTCCTTTCCTACCATCAGAACCGACATATACTCCACGTGATGATGATTTTGTTAATGCCAAATCAATTATTTAAAAACTTATTTCGAAAACAGAGCAGAAGAATTTCAAGCAAACCCTATGTTTATTTTTTTTCTCATCTGGTAAATAATACTCTATAGACTTGTGTTTTTTCCTACCAGAGTTTTCATTTCTTATCCTGTACCTCTGAACAGGCGTTTCCTTCGCCAAATTTGAAAGAAATAATTTTTGCCTATCACTGTCAGCAATCTCCCAGTACTCCTCAAATAATGCTTTCTGCCAATTTACTGAAATGTTTTTTGAACATTTGAACCTACAGGTACAATTTTCTAACATTGCAAATTTTTTCTCTGGCATAACTATTCCTTTTTGTGTTACATAGGACCTACCACTCATTCTATTTTTCTTTCGGATGTTCCGCTCCCAAGACGCAGGGTCAGCTTTTTGTTTCCTAGTGCTTTTACTTTCCTGTCGGTTATCAATTGTTTCTTCATGGGTTTTATCAACCAACTCTTCTTCATTTGTCCGTATACTAATTACTGTTGCTGCGACTGTTCTGGGACCAGCTAAAAATTTTATGCTACAGTTTCAATTCCTTCATCTGCCAGTAGCTCAAAGTTTTTACCTACCTGTTGGTTTTCTGGGACTACCAAAAAACTTTCTGCAACTTCATGTCCTTTCGTGATTAATTAAACAATGTCCTCTTCTGGGTTGTCGGTCTGAATTTATGTCACCAATATCTTCTTGAAGCATACTACTGCCACATAAATCATACGTTCCTTCTTCTATGTCAAAGCTCGAGCAGTTAAGTGCTAGAGAATCATTGATTCTCTCAGCTACATCTGGAACAATAGAACAGAAACATTATTTTGTAAACATGGTATATTCTTTATATCAGTATTATTGAGGTAACATGTTGAGCATGGAAGGATCTTTTCAAACTTATTTACTAACACAAATAAAGGTATGCCTTAATAGGCGTATTTAAAAAAAAAAAAAAAAAAAAAAAAAAAAAAAAAAAAAACGAAAAACTCTGGCTTCACTATGTATAAAATATATAGTGGGGTCTGTCAGTGTGTGTATAATTATATATACTGTATTTGTTTCCTTATCATTATGTACAAGTATGTATAACATCTTAATGGACACAATGTAATGTACCTGTTAATGGAATCATCGATGACGTCGGTTTTTTTTCATCTTCGCTGTTCAAGACTTCTTCGCTGTTCAAAGTTGTGCTTAGATCGTGATGGTTTGGGTCTTTTAATATTTTTGGTGTTTCCATTGGTTTTATAACATTAAGACTGTAGTTAACCGTACCTGTGAATGGAATGATTGACAGTGCTGGAGTTTCCTCCTCGAACACTTCTTTGCTGTTTAAGGTTAAGACTTCATAGTTTTCTGAAAGGTTACGACGTTGCTCAGATGGTATTTCCAATAATGGAATTGTTAATGGTAACAGGTTTTCCTCTTCAAACACCCTTTTCCCGCTTGTAGATTCATGTTTCTCTGAAACCAAAATGAATACTTTCGTTAATGTACTTCTACTAGACATAAAATTGTTCATAATTTAGGTTAGGTAATACGTTAACCTGAAAATAAAAATGGTGGTTTGGATTAGAAAAATGACTAGTGTTCGAGGAATTTAATAGCAAGATATGATAAATTTGTGTAATCTGTGTATTAAAATTTATTTACAAAACAAATTAATAACTAAATGTCTATCCTATTTCAGCTTACCCTCGGAAATGCTGGTCAAAGATGAGTTCTCTTGTAAAGGAATCAAATGTGTGTTAGTTGATTTTACTTTCCTCTTCTTCAGCATACGTAACATCAACGCTCCACGACTTTCCATTGTGAAATAACATTAAAATAGTGTTGTTAAAGTATTATTAATTGAGTATACAACACTAACAATAATCACACCATCAACTTCTGGACATCAATTCAATAATACAGCTGAAAGCTGAGACTGAGAGCTTGATTATTACTGCACAGATGTTGTAAGTCCGGACATACTATATGTGAGCACTGAATAGTTTTGGCAATACCGACTGATTTAACAGAACGCAAGGACATACATTAAGTGTGCTTTTCCAACAGCTTTGTCTTTTTCGTTATATGTAGTAGTACATAGATATTGCAAGTTTGGACATACAATATTTGTGAACATCATAGATTTGACAACACCGTCCGTTTTAAAGAATTTAGGGACATACAATAAGTGTGCTTTACCAATAGCTAACTCATTTTGAACACATAACTAATGCTTAAATGAAGTAAATCTGGACATACACTATGTTTTCACACTGAAATTTGTCCTATTCTTGTGTTGTTGTAAAATTATAACGGAATGGACGTACAACGTTTGTGCATATTGAAAGAGAACACTTCCAGCTTTACAGTGATACCAATATCTCATTTTCACCAAAAAATTGACATACAATGATTGTGCTCTTAACCATCGATATTAAAGGCGTCGGTGCAGATGATTAATTTATATTGAATTTCTGAGAAATGTGATTCGTTATTCTACGACAAATATTTTTAATTCTAGAAGCTAGTAAAATTTCTTAAAATTAGTTTTTGGACACTCTTAACAACATACTTTTCACTTTTTATATTTAAAGGAATATATATAGTAGTCCATTCTGTTGCTGTTATATGGACATAGCGTTTAAGTTAACAATAGTATTCGGGGAATCTTCAAATTATTAATTTAAAACTGTAAACATCAGAAGCATTACTTTTTTAATCCGAGAAAATGAGTAACATTTCTTTAAAACATTACCTGTTTCTCAAACAGTTAATGGTACGGCCTATGAGAGGCTTTTCTGTAACCTAACTCTCTGTAAGACAGCGACAACCGGCTACGACCCCAAACTCACCTTTGTCCCCGGGAAGTTTCCAAGATTCCAAGTACACTAATCCTCACCGAGAACAACATAAATGCATCCGCAGTTTACTGTGGAGGTGTCAGTTTCTTATTATTACTATTCTTAGAAATGTTACCAATGCCGGAAACCTAGTTCACTTCCAAATTTGTCTGCTATATTTTGCTCTTAGAGAATTTCTATGTTCTCTGAACATTGCCTAACTTTAATGCAGCTTTTAACCAATATGTTCAAAAATTACTAAATAGTTGTTAATAGCTAAATTTAATGGTATTAAAACTTTAGGCATTATTCGTTACTATCGATTATTATTCGTATTGAGTAGGACAGACTATATTCTATTGAGCTATAACAATCGTTAGTGGAATCGAGTGTTTTATTTCTTATAAAGTCCAGTCATTAACCTTAATAAATATAAGTATAAAAATATTAAAGTTAATAATGTAAAGGTAGGACTTGAGTATATACTTGAATATCGGATACAAAAATAATAAATATAAATCATATCAAATCAAAATCATTATTCTCCATTATTCTCCGAGAACGAGTCACCACAAAGTACTCGATCGGTATTTCAAACCGTAAAAGTTTTGTTATATCTGAAAGCAAATTAAGTGAAACAAAATTAAATTAAAAATAATGTTTTATAGAATGAAAAAATAAAACTAAAGTGAGAATGTATCGAGATGAAGCAATTGAATGGAAATAATTATTAGAATAACAAAACGACCAACTGTCGGAGATCAAGACCACGGACAGGCCTTGGTGCAACTCTTAGTTAACAGACGGACATCGGAAAAACTGCGTACAAAATTCACCATTCCTTATCATCGAGGTATGTTATCTATATTTATGGCATCAACGTATTATTCTCACATGACCTCCCCCAGCAGACACACACACTCAAGTTCACATACACCCACGCGCGCGCAAACGCTCACGTGCAGCACACACACACACACACACACACACACACACACACACACACACATTCGCGCACACATTTGTACACAAAAACTAAAATTAAAACTCGCTCACACTATATTACTTATTTTCTAATACAAGCCAACATACATAAAATCATACTAGCTATAATATACCTGTCCAAACTTCCCCATATGCTTCCAGTATATTTCAAACATACCCACGCACTCACGCTTACATCCTTACATGCCTGTTACACCAACACTTATATTCATTTTTCCGCCTCCCATCCTAACCCACATCATCTATTGTCCATAATTTGATGTAATCAAGAATTCAGTACGATCTCTTCCCACCAAATTTAGCTAATTAATAATTCTTCTTTTTAAAGAAAACATTGTTATATAATTAGTATTTTTAATGGAATCCGGCAATTTATTGAAAATAATGTGTGCTATATAATATCTATTAGTAGTAGAGAAGGTTTTAATTAATCTCGGAACTCTAGTCTGTCCTGTAGTAGCATATCTTGTGGAATATTCATGAGGCAAAGAGTCAAATAGGTTTGGTTGATTTTTAAAAACGTAAATAACAAGTGCTTTGATGTAAAGCTGTCTAACATCCAAAACTTGCATTTCATTGTACAAAACATCCGAAGAGTACCTTCGACACCTCCCCAATGCCGCCTCCATAATAGATTTCTGTGTGACGAGAAGCCGATCTATAACTGTCCTGTAATCACCCCGTCCATGCTAAAATCACCCCCCCCCCCCCTCAATAATTGACTGCACATATGCGAAATATGCCATCCTAATTTCTCTAATTGTCAGTACTTCATGTTATTGTTGAAAAGCGAAAATCATTTTCCTTAATCTCTTATTTATATGACTTGTGTGTACAGTCCACGTCAATCTATTGTCAAACATAACGCCAAGATATTTATACTCATTAACACGGTCAATTATGTCACACGGGCAATCAGTATTACGAGTGAAGTCGTCGCATACGTGGAGCTTAATACTATTAATCGAAGTGTCGCTGGATTCACGTAATGATAAGGGCATAAATTTTGTTTTAGCAACGTTCAAGATTAACAAATTTTGATCAAACCATTTTTTTATTTTTGACCACATTTCCGCTTGGAATAAAATTATACGTCATCAGCAAAAAGATACAAGCTACCGGAAATATTGATCTTTGAAATATTATTCATGTAAATTAAAAATAATAATGGTCCAAGAGTACTCCCCTTGATTACACCATAGTTGACGGGATTCAGGTCACTATTAACACCATTGATAGTTGTAAACTGCTCTCTGTTGACCAAGTATGTTTGGAACCAGTTAAACGAAGTTCCACGTACGCCAGTCAAATGAAGTTTCTTGAAGTAATTTTTTCCTGTCTACCGTATCAAATGCTTTTGCTAGATCTAGAAATATTGTACCGTTTGTTAGTTCCATTTTATATAATGCAACATTTCACAACCTAGTTAGCCAGTACAACTTAATATTATTTTTTTATCCAATGTTCCGGAACTAAATTATCGGCGGACCAACTACCTAATTGGCACGCGTATGCATATTTTATTGTAAACCTTCGTAGCAGCCCAACTACGTGACCGATGTCACCTCGCGCGCTATGTCCGTAAGTAAAATTTATATTTTCGTATTATTAAATTAGCTCTTTGATGCAAAACATATAAAAATGAATGTAACGTAAAGTAAAGTTGTAAATAGTAAAGTAACTTACCCTTGAAGATCTTTTATTTGCTTGCTTGAAATAGATACAAGTTGTGGCGTCGTCCTTCTGACGAGCACGTTGTTGTGATAAGTTTTTGTCTCATTAAATGGCTAATAACGTCGCGAATTTGTTTTAGGCGAGCTCACGTATTATTTGAGTAGATGGCTACCACTTTCATAACTTCTACTCCTCTTCTAGTAATTACCGACTAGAAATAACCCTTCTTAGACTACAGCTTCAATGTCTCGTGCCAAGACGCCGACGCCCGGGTTGTGAGTCTACATATTGCGAAGGGAAGTAAAATCTTAAAACTTTATAAAGTAAAATATCGTAGGCATAATTCCATAGAACATTGGATATTTTAGGCCCACCTATCAGATATACATTTTTAGTTCTTGTACTCTAATTGGCAGCAACGTGGCAAGGCATACATTTAATTTACCAACTAAAAGTGGTGCTTGTAAGTTTCATTAATTACATTGAACTTATAAGTAAACTTTGCAATTCAAGTATTTATTACTACAACCTCAGAAGTCACCACCCCCATGTGTTATAGTCATTCGGTACAATATTAATAAACATCGGTTACATTTTTGCTTAATGCCAAATTGATATCTTTTGTTACTGAGAACAGCGCATCGGCCACATTTTTAGATCTCCTGAACCCGAACTGGAGGTCTGTCAGAATATTTATTTAGTCTTTCAATATAATCCGTGAGTTGATTTCTTACAATTTTCTCTAACACTTTAGAGAACACACTAAGTAAGCTAATTGGACGAAAGTTAGATTTTTGTGTAATACCATTGCTCTTAAACAGTGGAACCACTTTAGCAAGTGGAACCACTTATGCTACTGTTAATAATGTGTAGCAGAGGTTCACAAAACAGCTGAAAGTTGTCTTTAAGAAAGGAAGCGGAAATGCAATCGTATACAGGAGCTGAGCCTCCGCGTAGGCTACTGACAGTTGTATAAGTCTTGTTCCGTGACAGTTCTCATAGTAAAAACAGAGTCCACAGTATAGTCGTTATCGTCTACAACAAGCGGACCGCTTGAGTCGATTAAGCTAGCCAAGTTAAATCCAACCTGTGAGAAATATTCATTGAACTCGTCGGCCACCTGTTTACTTACATCATTCATCGTCGCGTACAGTCTGTTACCTGTATACTGTTCTAGAGGAAATCCGTCATTTTTATTAGTCCTTCCACTCATTTCGTTGACGGGTTGCCAAAAAATTTTAGGGTTATTACAATTATTGTTAATTTTTGTCCTAAAAGTAGTTCTTTTTTGTATTCCTTATAAGTCTGTCCAGTCTGTTCCTGTATGACATGAAATAAAGTTTCAAATCAGTATTAAATGGTTGTTTTATCAAAAGCTTACTCAATTTATCTCTTTACCTGATAGACCGTACTAAGGTTTCTGTAATCCAAGGTTTCAGTTTACGTAGTCTCGGTTTGGTATTAGTAATATTTTTACACGCGTTGTTCGTACAGTCTTTTATAGTGGCTAAAACAGATTAGCGCTAGTATTGAGATCCGCTGTGTCAAAAACATGAGTCCAGTCACACCCGTTTATGTTATTTTGCAATTTATATTTGTCTAAGATGTAGTTAGTGGCAATTGGGTAGCTTGGATTAGACCGAGGGTAATTTATTTCAATGTTTAACACAATACTGTAATGATCTGTAATATTATTCGCTATAACAGCAGTTTTAATCTGATCATAGTTATTGTGCTTTACAAATATATGGTCTATACAATTCTTACTGTCCCCTACGACTCTAGTCGGTTCCGTAATACCACACATAAAACCAGTCTCATACATCACGTCCAAGTAACGATCAGTTTTGTTATCTGTTTTAATTAGGTTTGCATTGATGTCACCGATAAGAATGTATGTTTTGCTTGTATCAGTATTTGAGTAGTATTGGTTTATAGCGTTAGTAAGGTATAAGGTTTTGTTCCCTGCACTCATATGCTGACGATTGCCAGCTATTGCTTCCTTACCCATCCTCAGAAGCAAAAACGGCACTAACAAAAATTAACAATGATTTGTCAAAAGTGCTAATGTGATCGGAAAGTAATGACTTGGAATTAAACCCAGATAAATGTACAGTTTTAAATGTGAGATTTAATAACACCGGCCAATCTCTTCCCGGTGACGTCATGTTGAATAACTCACCCCTGTCTCTCAGTGAAACTGTTAAGATTCTGGGTGTTAAAATAGACTCACAACTAGAGTTTACAAGTCATGTTAAATATATATATCAGAAGGTCATTTGTAGATTGAGGATTGTTTGCAGGCTGAGGTCGTTCCTGCCGGTGTCAGCTAAGCTCCAGATTGTCAAGCCATTGATATTACCTTTAATATATTATGCTCTCCCCGCATTTGGAAATAGCTTGACCAAAGAAAAATTATTAATTTTAACAAAGTTAGAAAACAGAGCCATAAGATTTGTGTATGGTTTGAGGAAATATGACCATATCAGTTCTTATCGTAAATTGGCTCAAATTCCATCAATACAGGACACTTGCAAAATTCAAACTGTGTCTCTTGTCCACAAGGTATTGACGACCAGTAGGCCAACATATCTAAAAAATAAATTAGTTGCCCGGTCAATAATCAGTGAGCGTAAGACGAGACAGGATGCCCTTCTGGCGGTGCCGCGCGTGCGCCTTGAAAGAGGGAAAAAGGGCTTTTCTTACTTCGGTCCCCAGCGGTACAACGGCCTGCCACCTGAAAATGAAATATTTAAGTATGAGGGCGTTTAAAGACAAATTAAAAAAAAAATGTTAGCTTAAGGAATATTGTGAGGTTATTTTTATTGTTTGGTTGTATATATGGTATGTTTAGTTTATACATGACCTGAGTTATTTTGTAAAACAACATCAATGTTGAAAATCGCTCATGAATAAAGGCCTTTTTATTTATTTATTTATTATTTATTTTAGTAAAGTTGTCTAGGTCACTGTCATGAGTCATGTACAAAGCGAGTACGTTACATTGTTTGTTGTTATACATGAAATCCAGGCTGAGTCCATACACGTCGCCCAGCTCCTCCTCTCGCACCGACACACACACACACACACACACACACACACACACACACACACACACACACACAGTGAGTTGCACCCCGACATCGTCCTCACCGAGCCAAGTCTCCCCCAGTATAATGAGGTCCCATCTCGTATACATACCCTCTAAATAAATCACTTAATTGTCGAAGTTTTTATAAAAACTTCTTATATTCAAGTAGAATATCTTAAGCCCATTTTCTGAACCAAAAATACTTGTTTCATAATTATTCTCTATAATCTGGCAGTCAATCCTTGTATATTTATCAAAAGATTTGACCATTTTATCCATTCTACGTTATATACAACAAACCGAAAAAAAATCAAGCACTTATGACTTATCAATGAGACTCAGACAAAATCAAAATGACAGACAGACAGTCAAAACCCCTCCCGCCGCCCCGCATCGTTATTAATTCAAATATTGACACGAGTTCAAAAAATATTATTAAAAAAATACAGTACTCAAAACTACAGTCGGAAAAGTATATGCCTAGTTATTTATATAACAACTAGTACTTTTCTATGACGGACTCTGTTCCCATCACAATATTCAATTACATGTAATTGTTCAATTATACCTATAATTACCTCTTATCAGAATACCCAAGTAATCACTATCTAATCTGTACACAATGCATATAGAAATTATTTGCTTACTTAACATTCGCCTGACACATCCAGCGGGCCCAGGAGCTTATAAATATAAGAAAACTAAATAAGTATTAAAACTGAGGTATTTTATGACAGGATATGCATATTAAGCAAAAGACTCGTAACATGTATAGTAATACTTGGTATCCTACACATGAGAATTAAACTATATAAAAAAAGTAGTTGCTCTTCTCAATAAGTACAAATAAATAGTAATTTGCGCATTTAAAAATGTAATAACCTAATAATAAGGCTGTATAGATTAGTAATTTTAAATAACATGGACAAGAAAAAATATAAAAATGCCTTCTAGTATTTATATAACAAAACAAATCATATTTACTAAACAGAAATAGGTATACATTTCTTAATATCAGTATATCACATATCAATTTTCAATTCAAACGACAAGGAGACATCTAAACCTTTTACGGTATAAGAATATAACTAAATTCTCAAACTATCATTAAACAGTGATCCAAACTAAGTACTTCATTAACTAACATGCAAAGTTAAAAGAAAAATAGTAAACTCTTTCTTATTATAGTTTAACAAAAATGTTATGCTTCTTTATAATAAAATTGGTAAAATGAATGTATGTTACGTCAGTATTAAATTTAAACCACAAAATTAAGGTTTAAATTTTTTCCAAAATGTTGTACATTAGAATTCCTCTAATAAATAAAAAAATATTCAATTAAATTCATACAGTCCCAAACATTTACTAATTGTCTAATTATTCACATTGAATATGTCATCACCAAAGCGCGAGCACACACACACACACACACACACACACACACACACACACACACACACACACACACACACACACACACACACACACACACACACACACACACACACACACATATTAATTTATGTCATTATAAATTTACTATAGTAAAATTTAAACATATTATATCTAAACATATTTATATACTGGAAGAATGCATTTGTCTCAAATATATATTTTTAGTGTTTAATTGGAATAATGTTAAATAACTTGTGCATGGAGAAGATCAGAAATAATTAACTAAAAGTAAAGCAATGACTGTCAAAATAAGCAAAATAAGCAATGCACTTTAGTAAGCCAACTTTATTTCCCGCACGCGCCATTATAGGGGCATTGGGAATGTACGGTTACAAATACATGTAAAGATAGATATATAAACTTCATGTACTGTTTAATTTTTTGCATGTATTCACCTTTGTTATTCTTTTTTCACCTGAATAAAGATCTTTTGAACTTGAACTTGAACACACACACACACACACACACACACACACACACACACACACACACGCATGCACGCACGCACTCACACAGACACATTTCTTGACAAAATTAACCATTCATTCAGTCCATCCTGCATTATAAAAGTATTAAAAATAAGTAGCCAATCAATATATTATAAAATGTAATGCATGAGACATGTTACAGTATTGTAATAATGAAGACAACTGGTGATACAATTATTCATTTAACAGACTACCTATTGATTAGATTGTGTTTTATCGATTATAATGTTTGCACAGATTATTAGCTATGTGATAAAATAAATATTCTTATTATGAATGTGTAGATACAATTAAATAATCCTATGTGGTATCTATATTTAATCTCGTGTCTAATCAGTAATTTGGGTGTGACCTACAGAGTAAAATTTTTATATATTAGCCTGATAATAATAACAAATAAAACCATGTATGGGATTAGTATCAGCAACAGTACATCTGGAATTAAAACACGCTCACTACAATTTTGTTTTCTCGCTTCACTTAAAACGCATAAATGACACCAGGTCGTCAGGACTATTCACTCTCTTGGTACGGCCATCTGCAGTTACTTTTACAAGGACCCTACCTTCTTTAACCCAGGCCTTGACCATTTTCTTTGCCTGACTTAATAGTGACGACGTGGGCAGTCAGATGCTCGTTGATAAATACTGAAGTCGGCTGGAACTGGAGCTGAGATGCACGATGCTCAAGTTCCTTTTGTTTCTAGCTGCTGCAAACCAGTCCGCTCTGGTCGATCTGCTCACGAAACGGATGACGATGCTCGGTGGACGATCTTTCCTGTTGCTGTGAAGGCGATGAGCGATTGATACGTCCTCTCGACGCAAAGGCGTATCGATAGCGTTGGCCAGGGTGTTGAGAACGGAGTAAATATCCTCTCGGTTGGTCAGGGGGACACCAACAATTTCGATGTTATTCGACCTGCTGTACTGCTGCATGTCATAAACCTGATCTTTAACGCAGTTCAGTTCTCCTGAGAGAGTTTCAACTTTGTTTTTCAGGACCTCACATTCTTCACGCAAGGCTACATTTTCAGCCTTTATTATAGCCAACGAAATTTCGAAACATTGGCCCAAATCGGCGATTTTCTGTGGAATGGCATTGAACGTGCCATTAACCTTCTCATCCATGACACTGAGCTTTGTCTCGAGCTTCTCTGTTAAATTATCTCTCAGTTCATTAATCGCCCTCAGAACTGTAGTCTCCTGAGCTGTCCTCCACATCGCTGTTCAGCGACAACGCCCCGGTACATCTTCCACACCGATACGATGTCCTGCGAGAAAGTTTTTTCACTGAAGTCATTCCACAACACTTTGTATGAAATACATCACCACAGCGATTACAGATTTTAGATTAGCTTCTACAATCAATAATTTAAAGAATAAAAACCATCGCAGTTACTACTAAAACACAGTTGTAAATCCAAACCGTAATGTCCAAAGCTGTAAAAGTTTTTACATAAATGACTTGAAACAGTTGGGCTATCGCGACATTGTGATATGACATGTTTACACTGGCTTACGAAAAACCTAAGAAAGTAACACTAACATGCATCAAAAACCCATTCTTTCCAGACTTCAGTAGTATAACATCAAGATGCAGAAAACTTATAAACGTTTACTTTGAAATATTACATGAGCTTTGTAAGGTTATTTGACTTTTACTGGAAGTAGAAGGAGTTTTCTCTAAACCGTAATAGGCTTATTCTATGTATATATATATATATATATATATATATATATATATATATATATATATATATCTTTCTTCATCTTGACAACGTAAATTCAACTATAGGACTGGAAATACATTGGACTGAAAGTAGACTTTTTTGACCAACAAAGGTTACCGAGAGCTACATAAATATATATTGTTTTGAGTGGAGAAAACAAGGTAAAGTCACTGTGTCTCGGTAAGTTCATTCTACCTCGGTAGTAGTCTTTTCAGTCTTACGTGTTTATGTTTTTTCTATATCTAGACAAACAACCTACTATAGCACTAAAAATATGTTTCACCAGAACGCTTTTTCACCACGATAGGATTCCAAGAACTAAAAGTAAATAAATAAATATACATACATACATAGTATATATATATATATATATATATATATATATATATATATATATATATATATGCAAACACAGGGGGTTCACAAAGGGTACAACGTCTTTGCCTGATAGTCCTAAACGAAGATGATATATATAGAGAGGTCAAGAACCTGTCGTTTGGCCCCTAGCCTCCATTTTATTTTTTGTATAGTAAAAACTTACCTCAATAACTAGAAGAGCTACAGATATCAAACTTAGCAAAAATGTTATGACAAATATGAGAAATTATTTTAACGACAATTCGAACAGTACTTCTTTAAACGAAATTCCTCTAGGCATAAGCGAGCACTCCATTTTAAGGATATGCCTATGGAAGCTTTGAGTTGGAGTAAAAATGTGTTTTAAATCATACAAAAGCATTGAGACAGGATGCGTGTCTTATGCGTGTATTTCTGACTTATGTGCGTGCAAAAGCTCTAATATAATTTGTTTATTTTACCCTACATTGTAGTTTTGTATTAGGTACAGTTCCAGGACTAGCTGCACGCGTGACCTTGAGTGTGTGGTAGGAGGGAGGGGTGACGGGGTAGCATTATGCGCTGCATTCCGAAAACATTTCCTGTGACTCATGGGTAAAAACTCTCCTTTCAGGAATCGTATTGGACCAAATAACTCATCACACTCGCTACAATTAGTCTATTTTGTGACAGTGCTGTTTGTGGTGGAATTAAATAATAAGAGAAAACCAAATAATAAGAATAATATTACTTATCCTTGTTTTTCAGTTGTTGTAGTGTTGTTTAACGTGTTTTTGAAAATAACATATTTGCCAATACTAATCTGCAACTCGAAATTGTGAGTTTAAATTCGCTAAAAAGATTGTTGCGCCTTCATCTCAGCGGCTAGCACGTAAACGTAGCCCGCCACACAGATAGCGTTTATTTGTTGATCTGGGCCCTACGAGCACAGCTAAATTCCTCCAACTGTAATTTATTCAATTTAGGAAGATATAGGTTTCTCAGATTTAGAAAAGTAGTGTTACATACTTTTTCACTGAATGATAGATAAACGTCTAGAAAATATCCCAGTTCCTTTCTGTACTTTTACAAACACACCTGAATAAGAATGATGTGAACACATAAAACCTGCAAGTAGAATGGCATATGTAAATATGAATTACACAATCATGCAATTTTCTCCAATACACTAGACACTCATAAACTTGGCTTCTGGAATCAAGATTTAGTTCTGCGTCGGTCTGAAGACATCTAAAAATAAATTCGGGTATGAATACGTTAAAGATGAACTCTTTGTATCCTGCCAATGTCTAAGACACCTAGTCTACAGATGGAGTCTGCCTGGTTTACCCAGCGGCCATCCAGTTGAATATAGATGACTAGGTGTTCTATAATGTTTTCAACTGGGCAGCTAATAAAAAGTATATGTTTTATTAATAACAGTGTATATAGTATTCAGTGGTTTGATATTTCAATCATTACGAATTGCAAATATTAAGGTATCACCTTAGAACTACAACCTAACGTGATCTTCTGTTGTAGGGCACGGAATTGTGACAGAATGATTGTCACTAACTTAGTTATTTATTCTCATCAAGCTAACTGTACTGTTGGTATACACATTACTTTTTATAGTTACTACCTTATTATCTTATGCATTATAGTTGTACTACAGCATGTATTACATGAATCATCGGTACAGTGCACCATAGTCAAATCCTTTTTGTTTAGGCCTATTATATTTTCGTAGAAAAATTTTTTTTTTTATTTCGAACAATTACAAAATTTCCGACTATTCTTAAGTTCCTTTAATCGTGACGTTATAAAAAATCCTCTGTAACGAGATCAATTTCAATGTCTATATCATAAAGTGTATCACAGTATTGTTTATATTTCATATATAAAACACACTTTCATCGTGACTGGTGTTTAATTTTGTGTTCAAGCATTTTTGGAAAGTATAATAACTATACTACTCTATGGTTTTGTTAAACTGAGAAACAGCACACAAATGTAGACAGTCCAGTTTACAACTAAAGGAATATGTTCTTTATATGTATTATATTACTCGTATTTGTAAATAAGAATCATAGTTAACTTTACATAACATAACCTGTGATCTGGAATATATAAATCCGTCCAAGTAAATGTTTGATTTGAATTGAAGGCCTGGGAAGTTTATAGTATTATTCGCTAATTTTTATATCCTAGACGCTAATCAAATTAATTAGTTTTCTTTACATATTTTGCTATTGACACATGCAATTTGATATCTACTCTTTTAATTAACGCGATCTTTTAAAAACCCACACCAAAGAAAAACGTCCAATTTCTGGATACAATGAACAATTTTAAATATTTAAAGATCATCGTTATGATAACCCATTTTATTACAATGAAGTAATTTGCCAAAAACAATTTTATTTAAATTGGACATAGCTTTAACCCTTTTTTATAGTACTTGGGGAGCCTCTGTGAATATTACAATCATACCAATAAACATCTTATGCATAAAATCTTTCTAACCAGAGATGTTAATATGAAAATATTTTAAATATTAATTGTTTCTCAAACAGTTAACGATACAGTAGACTAAGTGCTATATAAATGTATGGTTAAGCCCCGTAGCTCTTAGTGGCACGGCACTGACAGGCTACGACCCTTTATTGATCTTAGACCTTGGGAAGTTTCCCTAACCCAAAGTCTAATAATCCTCACCGACAACACCATAAATACATCTGCAGTTGACAATAGAGGTGGCAGATTATCATTATTACAATTCTTAGAAATGTGAACAATGCCACTAAACAAGTCTTTCCATTGTTTGGCTTCCTGGGAATCTCCATGTCCTCAGATAAGTGTCATGCATTACTAAATGGTTGTTAGTTGCTAAATTTAATGGTAATAAACAGCCCGTCACGTTTTTATACAAAATCGTGTTTACAAGCAAAACATTTATTGAAAGCGAACGTTTTTCAATTATTTTGTATAATAAAAAGTGGTTTCTTTATATGTCTACATCTATTACAAGTTGAAACGCATGCACTTAAATTATTTAAAATATATTTGACTTAAAAAGCGCATTTTTCTCTATTGTCTATTCTATAGATTAAAATATTAAGATAACAATTGGAAACTGACTTATATATTAATCATTATTTTACATTAATACCAAAGAATGAAAGTTACTGTTTGATTTTCTTGCCAACTTACTCACCCAGCCTAATAGTAGACTGTTATTCTGAATATGGTTAAGACACTGAGTAAGCATCGTCTTTATAGTACAGTAATTAGAATTTGTCTTGGAAAACTATTTTCTTCCTAAATTCTAATCTAACTTGATACAAACGCTTAGCTGTTATTTAAGGGGCTGGCAAAGTGTTTCTACTGTTTGTCTTTCTGCCCACACGATACTTTGAAAACTCATCGATTTAGTTGAAATAGTATGGCTAAAACTTAAAATCTGTCACTGAGCTTCATTTATATATAGGCAACATCGCTTTCAATGTGCATGTTCCTCCATGTCATGGGTCACCAACCTATTTTGTGCTAACCTTGCGTTACCAGTTCAAAATATGTTACATATGTAACTTTAGCACATTATTTGATTATTGCCGCGCTTTGTCTTTCCTATCGTCGTCAATACGCCAACGGACCAGCGCGGAGCTCAAGATCGTCAGTTGTCGCAGTGGGTAATTAGCACGGCGCGGTGAGTTGGTATTGTTTTACGCTGCCAATTTGTGTTGTATCAACAAACTTAATCCTAAACAAACTTAACGAACGTATTCAATCACCCCGACATATTTATATAGAGTATTTGAAATAACTTCACCCATACAGATATAATCAGGCCTAATTAAACTTTCAAATAACATTTCTATAACATTATATTTCTATTTTCCTTTATATAACATATCTAAATTGACAAATCGTTTAATTAATTGACAAAACTAAAAGAACTTAATTGATGAATTAACCCATAATGTTAAAATCCTCTTAGATTTTAAATCTATGAGACGGATCAGAATGCCGTTTTATCAAGATGTTCTATATTCATAAATGGATTAATAGGAAGGAATGTTTAAGGATTTTTAATAAAAAATTACTAAAATACTAACCTAATATAAAATTATGGAATATTTCAGTTTTTAAAGATAAGGCCTACTATGTGAGTCATCTGCACAGTGAGGCATGTGTGAGTCATCGACACAGAGAGGCAGGTAGGCTGGGCTGCGCGTGTGACGATGTGTGGGCGTTCGGGTGCAAGGGTCACCTTGTTGGACTCCTGCTGGGGACTTAGTCATCCATGGACTAATTGTAAAATGATTAACTTTACTAGCCTGGCCGAGTGCACAGAACTCTAGACTAAAACGTATGGAATGTCTAACACTTATTTATTACTTCTCCGAGGGTCTAGTATTCCACGAAACTATTGTAAAAGGCTAAGCTTTACTGGCCTGGCCAGTGTGCAAACTTTCTCCTGCAGGTGTTTGTGTTGAAGAAAGGTTGAAGAAGTGACCATTTCCAAGTTACAGGACATTAGGTATGTGATATACATACACAGCACTAAAAGTGTTATAATGGTGCAGATTATAATAAGCTTATCTCTAGTTATTGTTTACACTATACAAAATATTTGCTATTAGTCAGTACTTATAGAGCTTTACTAAGTCTAGCTAATTCTTTACCTTTATGAGTTTTTAATACTATTTGAAATTTGTATTTAACTACAAGTTATTAAAAATGTTAAAAACCGATAATTAATGTAAATGTGATGGGAATATCAAAACTACTTTGCTCTACGATGCATAACAGATGATATATAATTATTCCCTTTTGAACCCCTGAACGACCGCCATTTCTCTTGCAACCGAGACAATTTTGTGATGAAGCTGTAAATTAACCAATAGCATTGCATACGGTATACATTGCGGTTGGGTTAGTTTTTTGGTTCCTATTCTTAAAATACGTAACAAACCAAACCGATTTTCATTTGATTCGACGGATTAATAACAAAATTATTTTCCAAAACTACAATTCTGATCCACTCCCTTAAGAAAATTAAGAGTAAACATGACAACGCTTCAAAGCTTAGCAAAAATCATATCTCTAACTTCGAAATTTTTATTTGATAAGATTTGAGACAAAAAGAACTAAATCATTCCTTTTTCGCACAGAATGTGGCTGAAGAGGAAAAGCACAAACTATACAAAAAGTTTCAAGTATTATAAAATAAGATAGCTTCTTACTTTACTAAGTACAAAAGCTTATTAAGAGAACACAGACATAGTGAAAATGAATTAGAGAACTACAGTCTGACAATTGTGAAAATTCCTCGTTGAATATTAAAATTAAAATTTTAAATGATGTTAATATAAGTCTTAAGCACAAGATCAATACATTAACCAATGATCTATTAGTCTCAAAGTGGTTTTACTTGGGCTGAGATTAGGTGGACAGGTAAAATTGTTTTAAACAAACATTTTGATACAATATCAAATGACACATCTGGTACTGATGTTGTTCAAAATCTATTTGTTACAACACAATTCGTTAAATTTAGCTGACGCAGTTGTAACAATCGAAATATAGCTCCTTTTAACAAAACCAGGTTCTACTGTGTTGTGTATGTAATAGTAAGGTGCCTGATAAAGATTATAGTGGCACAGATTGGCGTTTTCTATTCTGTTACAATCGATCAAACATTGCTTATCATTTTGATTCGAACGCGGGAACAAACATAAAATCAGCCATTTGAGTTGCAGGTAATTTGGAATTTTCGGAAAGCTGTGCTTTGACCCTCCCTGCCATCAGAAAACTAACTCTTATGAATGTGGTATCAATGTTTTAGTTAATGCTAAACATGTATTATACTATTATTGTTTAGTTAATAATGGTAGAAATCAGTTCCTAGATACATGTACGAATGCAACTCTTTTTCCCAAAAAGGTTAACATTCTTTCAAAAAAGTGCACTATTCCAATCAAACTAAATAAATGTAAAGACTACAAATGGACTGTTGTCAAATCTAAATCTCACTATTTTATAAGTTTAGTTGTTCGTAATCCTTTTAAAACTACTAGTAAGTATAAAGTTCTTAGTCAATGTGGGGATGAAATGAAATGAAAAATGTCTTTATTGAATACAACGTAAAACATATTCAATTGGCGAGGTTAGGACTATTAAGTCCTCTCTTACACCTAACCATAAATTAATAAACTCTACTATTACTGTAAAACAAGAGCCACAATACAGTTTACATTACTATTTTAAATCGAAAAAAATTATAATCTCTATTTATATAAAGTAATAAAATGGAAACAAAGGTTTTCTATGAAACTAAAAATAAATACATAGAATAAAACTTACAAGGAAGTTAAAAGACATTCATCCATCACCATTCATACAAAGCCATCGTCCCATACCCTATGCCACGACATCGTCAACCCGACGAGGTCCAAAACAGATGGTCCCTAAGCACCCCCCGAAACCGTTCCCGACTACGAATACCTCTAATATGATCCGGGAGATTATTCCAAAGTCGACAAGCAGAGACTGTGAATGATTCATAGATGATCATTTTGAGAAACGTAATGATGATATTAATGTTGATCAAAGTCCTTGTAAGAACTATATATCTGTATATAGGGATAAGTTTAGTGCAAAGCGAATGAACCGCGATAGTAAGAAGTCTAAAGTAGATACTCATAGCTTAAATCATTCTAAAAAGAATAAGGTTAATTTTAAGGCAGATACAATGATGATGTAAATAATAATAGTGATAAGGATGCAAATATTGTACAAAACATAAAAAGTAAAGACAGTCAAGGTCGGCACTTTTATGACTTTATGGTCCGGAAACGTCCAGAATTAGATGTATTTTGTGTTGTTAGACTTAATGCTAGTTTTGAACAAATTATTGACAATGTGGAATATTTTTCGAAAGACCTTGACAGTAATGAAGGTAACAGGTAACAAAGGTGTAATTGACCAGGTAGAAATCTTTTATCAGAAAGTAACAAAACCTAAGATTATAGTTGGATTTCCATTCAGGCGAGCCCAGCCGTCTCAACGACACAATTGCACTCATTAATGAGGGGATCTGACGAGCCGTTTCACCTGTAAGTAATGCAAGTTTCTTACACTGAATCTGTTGTCAAACCGTATTTCTAAACAAGACACGGCTTACACTTTATATGTCTGGGAGAAGGCGGATCGCTGATATGTTCTTTAACTCCTTAGTGCCAAAAGTTCCGAGCTTATACAACATATTCCAGTTTTACATTTCCACATCTCCCAATAGTACAGTTCTTCATAATTCATATAACAACACCAGATATCATAAAAGACACTTACAGAGTAATTTTAAGGACCAATTTTGATATCTTCGGAAATAATGGACATTGTAGATTGCATATCAGAATGTTCAAGGCATCTTAGCTAAGCTGAGAATTCTTGAAGTATTTATTGAGCTCGTCTCTTCGAATATTCTGTTTGTCTAAGCATTTCTTATTCTTATATTCATATTCTTATTGAAGCCGAATTAAAAATGTTTAGTCTCCCTAGGTTCACGACAGCTTCAGGGTTTTGTCATATTTCTATCTATAAAGGAGGACTGTGTATTTTAATTGAAGACTAGCCTTCCAGACTATTAATTTAGGAAAATTTAGTTTTGAGGGCATATGTAAAATATCAGCTTTTAGCTATAATTTGAAAGGTAATTTGGGTATTTTATACTTACACTCTACACACCTCTACGTAAGTCTGTTGATAGTGTAGATATATTTATTCAGTATTTAAATGAATGTCTGGAATCATTTGCGAAACCAAACCAGAGAAATAGTCTCATTGGGGAATTTAATATTATATGTATGTTCGTGATACTAATTCAAACAAATGGTCTAGCCTAATGTCGTCAGTGTGGTTGCACATAACTGTTTTTGCTTATACCAGAGAGTTTAATGGCTCAGAGTCCGTTATTGACAATGTATTATGTAATATTAGTCTATCAATCTTAAAAACTGACGTTGTTGTTTGCGGCATATCAGATTATCATGCTTAGGTTTCAAACATTTCACTGAAGAGGCCTTCATCTATGGAGTTTAGAATTCAGAGGTGTTTTTGCAAGGAAAACATTAGTCTTTAATATGTGTCTAAACAATGAAAAATTGATGTTTTCTTGGCTTATGGTGCCAATAATATGTTTGATTGTTTCCTTTGTACCATTACATATTATATAGAAATGGCCTTACCATGGGAAAATTTGAAATACGTCAAATAAAGTATTCCACTCTGATTAAGTTCGATCGCTTTGATCGCCTTTCGAAGCTTCGTGAGAATCTAATTAACGTGTACTTTGCTGCAAAAGATCTTGCCACCTCGAATCCTGCGAGAAAACTTTATCTTGATCTAAAAAGAAAGTTTAGGAAAGGATTCAGAGCGGTCAAGGAATGGAAGGTCCTTTCTCGCATTGAAGACTAAAATAACAGCCAAAAAGCTGTTTGGGATGAAATTTAAGAAACAATTCCTAATAAAAGCTTAGTTATTTATTTTATTATTATTTAATTTTATACATTTTTACAATTTAATTTTTTTCTTTTATACATAAATAGATTTTTAACATCCTCTCCGACGTTCACTGATGATAACCTGTAACAAAAATGGTTAAATTTAATCATAAATAAACTTAATGAACGCATTCAATCATGCCAATGTATTTATATACAGTAATTTAAATAACTTTAAACAAAAAATTTTAGTCGGGACAAATTATATTTTGGAATAAATTGTAGACGTCGGAAAAATATAAAGAGATTACAGAAAGAAAATGTAGTACAAAATAAATATAAGTGTAACTTGATTTAATTTATCTTACATATCTAGATTGAACAATCATTTAACTAATAAACATATTAAACTAAAGAAACAGAAATTAAGTGGTAACTACACATATTGTTAGCTAAAAACAATGCAACTATCAGAGAGGGAGAGTGCTTGGAGTAGAGAGAGAATGTGTACCAAAGCAAATATTTTCATAAGAACACATTAATCTGAGTGACTTATAACAATCTTATAAGATATTTATATAGTAAAAAGCATCGAAATTAACTTGCCCCCGACACCTAATTATAAGATATGTAGTCAGGGAAACAAATCTAATTTCGAGTGTCTGAAAGTCACTTATTCCAAAAGTTCTACAAAAAAAGGCACTTAATTTAAAGAACAAAATACATCGAATTGTATTGTTCGTAACTGTATGAATAATATTTGATGATATCAGTGTTGCCGTTACTGATGAGTGTATTACAATTAAAAAAGAATCTTGCCGCTGAAGAGAACAGTAACCATGTTGTTTTGAAATGTTACAATTTAAATCGCTTTAGTGCACTATCGAGTTGCTAGGAATATCTGCATTTCTTACCGCTACGTTGTGCCTAGCAGAAACGTCCTGACGGCTAGAATAATTGTCCTGACAGTCTGTTTCCTGGGAGCCTTTCGTTTCCTGTGGATCTGGTGTTTCCTTTTTTACAGTCTGCTGACTGGCATTTTCTAGAACACAGACATTTTACATTGTAACCACATATAAACATTGTAAAGATTAACTATCTAAAGCAAAACATAATTTAAACAATAATGTGGTATTAATAATATTATTATATGTAAAATCTCTTGTACATAAATTTTACGTTTATAATTATAAATAAAGTAAAATATTACTGTTAACCTCTCTAATAAATGGTATTTCATACATGGCGGGTAGTATGACAGTAAATCATTATACTTTTTATACATGTCTCCTATGTACGTCACAGAAAAACAATGACTAAAATAAAGATGTAATTTGCCATTTATTTAAATAGATCATAGAATTATTTAAGTAAGCACTCTTGACTCAGTATTTAGTAATACAACGATCAAACTATAAATAATTTAATATCTCAAATTTATTATTCATGTATCGTATAAGAAACTAAAAAGTAATTACTGTTTTATTAAAAAAAGTTAATAATATTGAATTCTCCCTAAATTACAATTCTGAATCTGAATAGTGAATAGTTAATGCCACTGCAGGATCTTGTCTAAATATGTTATTGCAATTGAGGTATTTCTTAAAGTTTGTTCATTTCAGTATTATGGTAATGAGAAACTGTTACTTATTAAATATTATTTTATACTGCTTTAAATCATATTATTTAAACATTTTCTTTATTTACCGCTTTCTACTTTACATTGAACACAAAGTTTTATCTTTATTATTTGTTTCAAACCGTAGTTTATTGTTTAATTAACATGTTGAATTACTGGGCTTTTCTTTGAATGTAATTTGAAGTGTAATTTCTTCAATATTGTATAAATGGTCTTGACTTAACAGGTAATTACTGGGTATAAAGTATTTGGAAGAAATTACAATAAGCACCAGATAATTATTGTAATGCGTTCAATGGTTCAGATTTATAAACCTCAATTTATACACCTCATTCACCGTATACAATACACAGTTAATTAACCATATCTCGTAAATTCCAGTTGTAGATATTGTATTTCAATACATCCTACAAGACATACCTTCAGCTTTATGCTCTTGTTTTTCCTCCTTGCGCCGCCACTTGAGCGCCGACCGCGGTGGAACTGTTGGCCTCCTGGGCGCCGACCGCGGAGGAAATGTTGGCCTCCTGGGTGCCGACCGCGGTGGAATTGTTGAGTTCCTGGCCGCCAACCGTGGTGGAAATGTTGGTTTCCTGGGCAGCAATTGGGGTCTCCATTGGGGAAATTTAGGCCTCTTCCCCTGATTTAGCTGTGGCCTTCTATCTAGACAGTACGGGGTGAAAGTCTTGGTCCTAAACAAAAATGACGAAAATTTTAAGGTCAACTGGCTTGAATATATGATATTAATCTCTGATATTTTAGTACTAACATACATTTTATTTTATAATAGGAACGTAAGTATTCGTTTTTTAAACTTATTTGGCTGTACCTGGAAGTCGTATGCTGAACGAAGGACTAAAAAACACTTTATTACGTAATATAGAATGGAATTAGTGAAAATGAATTTCGTTCCAGCATAGGATAATAGATTACTTTGAACTTCACTTTGGGTCGGTTTGGAAGATGTGATTTTGACTATGAAAATGTTACGAAATCCGCAAAGGAGTTTGTATGGGTATCAAATAGATTATTACGTGAGATCTATTTCCTTTTCATAATGCTTCAGATTTCTATAACCTTCCAAATCAAAACAACTCCAAGTTTACATACAATATTTGATTTAGAAAATTAATATTATAATTAATTTACATACATTCCTTTAAATTAAAAAATCATGTATAATTTAAAACCGTTAGAATTTAACCGTAGTATATGTCCTACACTGAAAGCTAGAGTAATAAATATTATATCTTAAACAAAGTGAAGAGTTTTTACCCAATGCCATAGTGGTTAGTCAGGCTCCAAATTAAAGGCAAAATGCATTAACTTTATTTCATTAATAGAAACAATAAATAATACATGAAACATAAGTAATTTTTGTCAATGATAAACAACAAAATATGTTATTGTTTGTTTCAAAACTATTTCAAAATATTTAAAATAAAGAGTAATATTACAGTTGTATATCAAATCTGTACATTTGTATACTTTCTGTATTACCTTAACACAAAGGTAAATGGTTCCTAAGTAAGGCAAATTGCTAAATACGTTGTAATACGTTTCCTTTTGAACGACAAAAAATTCGTAAATAATAGGCCTGTACCGTGGATTAACATGTCTCATATACCCTTAGGAATAAGTGTCCGTGGGAATAAATCCGTCATATAAATTCCAAGGATTTTCAAACCATAACAAGCAAATGTTTAAACTATGGAATCCTTTTTTGGAGTATTACTGCACTGATACTATTCTGAGTGCGATGCCTTGAGGGAATTGAATTTATTAACAATGAATAAATGTATCTCATTACCAAACTATAAATTATCTGTATAGTTGATAACACCATTTTCAAGACGGAGTGTTTGGTATGTTCTACAAACTACTTAACAAATTACAGAAAATAATTAAAAATTAATACAAAAAAGTCTGAAATTAAGGCAAATAATATTCCTTAAATACCACCCTTTACTTCATTTACACTTGTTATTACAAACATTCATTTTATTTTAATCAATAATGATTAAAACTAAAACGGTAATATTCTATTTAATCTGTAATTTTATGATACCTTAAATAATTATGCAATCTTATCCTATTATAGGATTATTGTACTTATTTAATATAGCCTATTATTTACTTATAAACAATTAAAAATCTTTATTTGTTTATAAATTCAAGACTGCGGCCCTTTAATGCTTGGAATATGAAGGTTTACTCACAAGTAATTATGCATTGTCGTTTACTAAAATATTTTTAGTTTTTCTGCTCATTTACGAATATGTTTATTTCTATTTGTTAAAAGAAAATTCAAGTTTCCTAGATAGCGAGCGTATAAAGTTCTAAGTAGTGTACACCATTGGAATAACTCTGAAAGCGAAAACTACCATCGTTTTCAATAAATATATATATATCGAACTTGGTATAGAAGCAATATTTACAAATAGTTTTGTTGAGTTCATCCGCTTCAACCAATAGGCCTAACCACACAATTTATTGATATCAATTGAGGTTTCAAAATGACGGTCATGAGAAATTTAGAAAATAGATTACTATATCAGTCATTATGCATAATCGTGCCATCAGTATTGCTCAAATTAAACATCTAAGCTTATAACGCATCTTCAGTATCAGACATTTCGAGATAACGGCCTCACGTGAAATCTACATTTTTTTTAACTGAACCGGAATAGATTTTTTAATTTTGCATTACTATAAATAAATTGCTTGATACATCCTACTTAAGGCAATTGACTGGAACGAGCTAGCCTAGTCATCCCGGTCTTTCAATAAAAGTTACCCATCCCAGGTAGTTCCCTCTGAGTTCAGAGTACAAGGGCTCACAACCATTTAATTTTAAATTCGGAAGTAGGTTTGAAAGGAAATATTTTTTTTATAGTATGAGGGGAATTTTTATATAAAAGATATAACAGCTTATATTTCGTTATAGTGCTATTTAAATTTTTCAACAATAAGAAAGTGTTTTACTATTTTTGTCAGTCGTAACAACCGTGGGGCCCCACAGCGGGGAATCCTATTGCGAGAAATCTATCAAGAATCCCACAACAAAGAATACCATACTGAAGAATATCATAGCTTGGTATCCCATAGCAAGGCGCCTAGCTGTAGAATGTTTTCCTGTTAGTTGCCTCGCTGTGGGACTCTTCGAAGTGAATATAATTTTTAAATATTCAAAGTATATGTTTATAATTTACTCTGTCTGTACAATGGCTATTAAAAGTTACTCATCGGCACGAAAGTTTTAAATGTTTATTTTAAAAATAATTAGACTACTTGTAAATCAAGAGAAACATAATACACATAAATTAGATATAACGACAACAATTAAAATGTTTGGTGTAGTCCTGAGCCAGCACTCCTACACTGTGGACACTGGATGATGGCTTGATAGTTTGGTAGTGTGTCTGAGTATGTTGCACTCAAACACAGTGACCACATGGGGTCACAACATCTGTTTCTCGATGTAGAAGGCACACTATGCCTCTATGACCTTCTGGTCGGTGTGCAGCAGGAGCTGTCACTGTACAACTGTTTTAGAATGAGTAATGAGCGGTCAGATCCTATGTCCTTGCTCATTTATTCAAACAATCTTACTAAATGTGTCTTAATAAAGTTGATTGCACCCATGAATATATTCAGTATATCGTGCAGTTCTTTAATGAGGTACTTAGAGGCTAATGCTTCTCTATGGATCATTCAAGGGGTCAAAATCGCAATGGTCGCTTTCGCTTGAACGGAGGTTAATGCCTCCTTTTTGACTCGCCATTGAATTGCCACTATTACTAGACACCGTTAGTTGCTAGTAGTAATGAACGAACAATACTGCCAATCAGCGCCAGGCGCATCACGTACTAGTCGGACAAAGCAGGTATGGGGACGTCAACTTATTATGACAAAAGAAATTGACCGCTCTTTTTCTGTCTTTGTTCCGATGTGTCATAAAACATCTATCGCTTCCTTCACGTGTAATTATATGTATGAATCTTAATATTTCCTTATGAACTCTCTTTTTCCAACATGTCACGGGTTAGTGCTTACTTGAAAATCTTGGCAAGTATATTATAAATGTAGACTTCAAACACTGTATGTACTTGTTTATACAGTTTGTCAAGTATTTCAAGTTTATTTAAATTACTTTTATTTGATTTACACTCCTGGTCATGTGGGTAAAAGGTATATAATAATACACGCAATAATACATTGCAATGTACATTTTTCTAGATAATTTCGTATTTTTCTCGAGTTACTGAATTAAAGTACTTGTTACCAACGTTTTTCAAGTATATTATTACTGTAGATATAAAATACTGTATTTTAGTGTCTTATCAAAAGATTATTTCCAGTCGGGTTATAAGATACAGTGGTTTACATTTTGATATAATGCAAAATATGATTTCAGTAGTTAATGCCGTTTTATTACATTTACTAAAGTAAAGAAGTTGATACAAACTTTGTCAAGCATATAATTAAAGTATACTTAAAATATTTTATTTTAGTCGGTTTTATAGTTCGCAGTGGATGATGTTATGAATATATAGTGGATCACGTATAGATGTAAAGATAGATATTCTGTGGATTAAAGTAAATATGAAATACTTTATTCTAGTAGCTCTATAATTATGTTCATCATTTGGACTTAAAAACTTACAGTATATTGGATTTTGTACGAAGATTATGAGTTGGTTGTTTCCTATTTCATAAAACAATTAAAGTTAAGTACTTTTTCAAAAAAATTGAATTTTAATTATTCTTTATACAGTTAATGTGCCACAATAAACTTTTTTTTACGAAATAGTATTGCATAAGGCATAAGTTATATTTTTGTCTAATTCAAAGACCCATAATATATAGTACTGTATTTTGGATTAATACCTATGAACCTTATTTAAATCCAGTAAACATGGAGCAAAAGCATCTGATTAGAATAATATCATATGGAAACGTGTTTGAATATTCTCGACCTTTATTTATAAAACAAAATTTTACTTTAAAAATATAATTTTTTTAATGAGTTAAAACATTTTTACTCTACAAGCGAAAATAGTCCTTGTAATAATAATAGTATATGGGATTAAATTGAAACATACTAAAAACTTGAATCCCGCGGCCTAGGAACGTGTTTTTTAACCTACAGTTCTATAGCACCAAAACTGTTTAGTTTAATACCGGAAAACTCTAAAAATAATAATTTAGTAAAATCAGTTAAATAGTTTGTTATGTAAAAATAACACGCGCGCGCGCGCGCGCACACACACACACACACACACACACACACACACACACACACACACACACACACACACACACACACACACACACACACACACAAACACACACACACACACATAAGCCAGCTAAACAACTAGTAGCAGTTAAGAACATTAAACTATTTAATAAAATAACAGGCAAATTACTTAGGATACCTGAATTGTCTACTACAGACAAATTCCATAACACTATATAATAGATGAACTGACTAACTAATCAACCAACTATAAAGTATAAATTAATAAATCTACTTACCGTCTCCACTTCAACCCGTTCTGAGAGAGGTATCCCGCAGCTTGGTTTTCACTCATCGTTAAAATTCGCACTATCGACTTAACAGCTCAACTGTACGACCGAGAATGAGGACGCTTGGGGAAATTACGGTAGGTTACTGTTCAGGTGGAGGGGGTTGAGAGAGAAGGGGTTGGTCAATTATTGGCGTAGGAGGGGCGAGTACTGGGAGGGGCATTGTTGGGGTGTAGATTTCTTCTTTAAAATACTGATCCCTACACCACCAATGTCACCACCACCATAATTTTTAATTTATATGAGCATATCTCATAAACTTAATAAATTGTATTTATTCATTAGCTCAGCCACTTTCCTTGCGATGTCATTTTAATAATATTGTTCAGGTTTTACAAATTAGCTCTAACACAAGATTAGTATGTTGCATATAAGCTAATGCTGCATTATATAATATTATCGAATTACTATACAAATAAATTAATCACACGAATAAAAACAATAGCAGTCGTGGGACTGCCGATAGAAGTGAAAACGGAACTATTAAGTTGAGAGTAATTAACAATACGTTATAGTAGCAGTACATCTGTAATTGTAAATGTGACGCGTTTTTAATTTTCCAATTTTGAAATCCACGAAAAAATATTATCAAATAACTAGAAATCTATTTTACCACGCTAGTAAGATAAATCTTATACCGTAATAATACTCATTTCATGATGAAGAGGTTAAATATTAAAAATATAATTAAAATGAATAATGCTAAATTTTAAATACAAATATTCGTACAAATATTAAAAATGTTTAAAAATATATTCGTTGTTTTCATTATTCATTTATCTGTATAAAAATATGTTGTAATTGCTCAATATTAATAGTTAGTTAAACATAGAATACAAGTGAGTAAACACCGAGTGAACAACAGTGAGTTGAACACCGTTGTAAATAATACAGTTATTGCTACGGATAAAGTATATAATTGCAATAACAATTAAACCCACAATATTTTTAAAACTAATAAATTAGTTAAATTAACTTGGTTCTTTCGTAAAGGTATTTTTATTGCACAATAAACTAATTTATTGAGTTAATACGGTATCAGTGAGCCAATGCACCAACTACAGTTCCGGCAGAAACGTTCACTCATCACTTCATACGCTACTACAGGCTAAACTAAACTGCCAATAAAAAAATGATAAATTACAAAAAAATATTCATCTATTTTCACACAACTTTCTCGCTGACAAATTTTGTCTGACCAAAAAATAAAAAAAAATCCTCGCTTACTACTTTTTTCTTGTCATTGTAAACGCTATGTAAAATGTAAACAATAATCAAAATTATTTCGAAATTTTTTTAATATTTAAAAATGTAACCAATAGATTGCCAATATTAAGAGCTTTATTTGACGCATCTTACAGAATTGTACGACATTGGCTTCACTTTTAAATCGCGAGAGGAAGCCGTAAAGGTCACTGATTTTCGCAGTCTGTTTTCATACTCCGCCAGGACAGTTTTAACACAGCGAGACTGACTTTTTCATGCAGGTTAGTATCATTAGCATGTCGGTGACGCGAACCGAGGATTTTACCCTCTACCAAAACGCTCAACGCGCCTAAAGAAGTTTTCACTTCAAAAACTAGTTTCATTATTTGTACTAATTTCAAATACTTATTGTTACCCCCTGAATCACACACTATTCCATGTGTGCGATCAGAGCGCCAATCGCTTAAGATTTATAAATTGTATGTTCAATATTCCTCAATTAATTGTGGATTTTTTTAAAGATATACCCATTTTCAGATACAACTTACAATAAATTAATCTATAATTTAAAAGGACTTAAATTTTGATCAAACTGTTCTGCAAGCGTCATTAAGAGACCTGGTTTTTAGTATTATTCAACGGTATGAAGTCGAATATGTGTGCATATTTTTTTATTTCAATGGATTTAATTAAGTGGTGGGGGATTACTATTAGTTCTTAGTCTTTTATAACCTATCTGCTGTGTAATATAATTGGGGCTTGTAATTTTAAATAATTTTAAAAATTAAGCCTATACAACGCATAGATAATTGTGCTTCTACTTTTATTCTCGAGCTACATTTTAACACAATATAACATAGTAGTTACTATGAGTTGAAAAGTAGGAACATCCTATTCACTCAAATTTATAGTATTGAATTAGGATAACTAAAATAGAAACCACTGCAGTTTTTACGGTACCAAGTGGAATGGGAGGGAGGTGAATACTATTTTCATGTATAAACTAGTTTCATTCAAAATTCCAAAACATTTCCTAATTCACATGCATTTTTATAATTTAAGCAACAACATTCAATCTTTCAGATTTATAACTGTAATTTACTATGTAAAAAGGTTTTGCAAATTGTATTTTTCTGTAGCAAATGGTTTTGTTGAAATGGGAAGCAACACACATTTAGTAACTCCAGCACACAAATAAGTCACCAAGTAATTTTATGTATCAAACTCTTTATATTACCAAATAACAACCATAGGTATATACGACTACATAGATATATAAAGGCGTCGGTGCAGGTGTTTGATTTATATCGAATGCCAGAGAAATTTTATTCGTTATTATACGATACATTTTTAACCCTAAAAGCTAGTCAAATTTATTTTCTTGCATATTTGCCTAATTAAATATTATTTTTTTATTTAAAGGCAGACTATTTAAATAGTAAACCATAATTTGTACTAAGTAAAAATATCAAATTAATGTTTAGTTTTTGGATACACATAACACCACATTTCTCATTTTTTTATATTGTCTTTAATATAATATTCCATTCTATTTCCGTTATATGGATATAGAGATTGAAGTTAACAATAATATTCGGGGAATCTTGAGATTAGTATCCTTAAAGTATAAACATCAGAAGCATTACTTTTTTGTAATCGACGGAAATACATAAGCAATATTTTAACGTTAGCTGTTTCTCAAAGAATTAATGGTACGGTCTGCAAGCGGCTTTTTATAACCTATCTCTGAGTAGGACGGCAACGGCCGGGGACGACCCTAAACTGACTTTTGTCCCCGGAGAGTTTCCAAGAATCCAAGTACACTAATCCTTACTGACAACACCATAAAAACATCCGCAGTTTACTGTGGAGGTGGCAGCTCCTCATTATTACTATTCTTAGAAATTTTACTAATGCCGGCACCTAGTAAACTGCCAATTGTCTCTGCAATTCTTTGATGTCTGGGAATTTCTGTCCTCTGAACAGTGTCTAACTTTAAAACCACTTTTTAAAAATTGTTCCTAAAATTACTAAATAGTAGTAATAGCTACATTTAGTGATATTACGATTTTAGACATGATTCATTACTATCGATTAATCATATTGGGAAAGTCAAGCCACATTCTATAGCGCTATGAAAGTCCTCACTGTAATCGATTGTTACATTGATATCTATTGAACTAACTAAATATATAACATTTCACAAAGATCTAAACCGTTTAGCCTTAGTAAATCTTCATATATTGTTAAGAAGTAAAACTTTTTGGTTTGTTAAACCAGATTCTTATTTTTAAACAGGAATTAATCGCAAAGTGTATTCCTAAACATTAATGTACTGAACGGCTCGACCAATTAGGTTAATTCTTTGCGAAAAATATAAGTTTAAATGATAGGAAGTTATATAAGAAAACAAAGATTGAAAACGTTACCGGAAATATTTTATAATTCGTAAAAAATAATATGTATTTTTCAAATCCAAATATAACTGACACTAAACAGACGTTGGCACGTTAAGTTAAAGTCAAGGAGGCTATAACTAGTAAGTCTAAAGTTACCAAACTTTCCACACACAGGTTATGACAAATATCATAACTCAGTTTGTAATTTCAACAATTCCAACATTGGTTCTTTGAACGAAAGTCCTCAATGCATAATGGAACACAATCACTTTAGAGATATGCTTATGCAAGCTTGAAGGTAGGGTTAAAATTTAAAAAATCATACAAGACGTCTGTGGCACGCATAAGCCAGAATGCATGTCTAATGCGTGTATACCTGACTTATGTGTGACAAAGCTCTGGTATGATATGTTTCTTTTAACATAATTGTATTAACATAAAGTTTTTAACATACATATGTTAGGTAAGTTATTCACCTGAGGAAGAGATCAGATTGCAGATCCTAAAACGTAGTTTTTTAATATAAACGATGGATAAACGTCTGGAAATGATCCTGTTCCCTTCGTCCTAAATATGCACTCACTTTTAAAAACATATTTCAATATGAATGATGTAAACACCTAACGTCTATAATGCCGTTTTCTTAATTTAAAACGTGGGCTATCCAAACACGCAATTTTGTGCAATACACTAGGTACTCAGAAACCTGACTTTTGGAATCAGAAGTTCAAGTATGTGTCTGTCTGAAAACATCTAAATCACTTGAAGACGATAAAGACGAACTCTTTGCATCCTGCTAACGTCTGAGACACCTAGACTACAAAAGAGGTCTACCTGGTTTACTCAGCAGCCATCCAGATGAATATATATGATGAGGTGTTCTCATTGTCTAATATGTTTTTTAATTGTGCACCAGATATAAATGGCTTATTTAGATGGTGGTTATTGAGAACAGTATTTATAATATTCAGCGACTTGACATTTTACTCATAACTGAATTTAAATTACTACGGCACTAGTTTAGAACAACAAACTCCCGTTACCTTCTGTTATAGGAGATGGAATTGTGATAACAGAATGTTTTTCACTATCACAAGTTATATTCTAATCACAATTCGGCTGTTTTGTTGGTAGATCTGTTACTTTCATATTATTACTATCTTTCTTGTTGTGTATATAATAGCTTTACTAGAGTATTTATCGTATTATTTATCGATACAGTGCGTCAGCATGTGGAGGCCCTTTGCTCTAAGCTCAACTCGATATTGTTTTCCTTAAGATGTCTTTCAAATTTTCTGAAAAGTAGTGCACTGAAAATGGTATATGATGGTTACTTTTCCTCTGTGATGTCATATGGCATAATGTCATGGGGAACTGCTTCATCTTCTCTGTTACAAAGAGTATTCAAATTGCAAAAGAGGGCTATTCGTTTAGTGTTTGGGTTGAGGGGCCTGGAGAGCTGTAGGCAAGTGTTTCACCAAGAACGTATACTAACCCTCCCCTCCATTTTTATCTATTCCGTATCAATTTACACTTTTAAACACATTACCGATTTTCCTACCCACAATCATATATATCCCACCAGAAATAAAAATAGTTTAACAGTACCCCACCATAGTAACAATATGTTCCGCAAATCAATAGAATATTTAGGACCTACAATTTATAACAGATTACCAGATTATTTAAAAGCCAGCACTTCACTTGCATCTTTTAAAAACAAACTAAAAGACTTTCTTGTGAAAAACTGTTTTTACTCACTCTCTGAATTTTTGTGCCCCACCCAACCTTACAAGTAAAACTATCATTAGTACTGTTTTTCAATATATTTTTAATTTGTAGTTTTACCAGATATAGCAATATTTTTAGTATTTAGTTATTTTATACATATTGACAATTCTCGATACATGTTAATGTTAATGAGAAATAAATGATTTTGATTTGATTTGATTTGATTTGATTTTGGTAAATCGTGTTATATATTATATTTTTTTAAAGAACTAATTATTCTCTTTCGAAATCTCAATGCCTATATTCTAAAATGTATTACAGCATTGTTTACATTTCATACACTAAAATATACTTTAATCATATTTGGCGCTATATTTTAAAATATGTTAACACAATTGAAGTTTGGCAACATAGTGTGTTAGCATTTTTGTAAAGTATAACAATTGTGCTATAATGTATGATTTCGATAAAACTGAGAAACACCACACAACGTTAGACAGCCCAGCCTACAACTGAGGCAATATGTATTTTATACATATTAAAATAATCATATTTTGTAATAAAGATTATAGTTAATTTTGCATAACATTACCTGTGATTTTGGATATATAAATGTGTCGAAGTGATTGTTTGACTTCAATGGATCGCCTAGTTTAGATAGTTAATCTCCGATACTTTTTTTAAATCGTAGAAGCTACTCAAATTTAGTTTGTTTTATATTTTTGTATTATTAAATATGCATGTTGTTTAGTATTGTTTTAATTAACGTGATATGTTGTTATATCACACAAAACAAAGAAAGTAGTTCAATTTTTGATACAGTTAAAGATTTTATATTTTTAAGATTACCAGTTTGATAATCTATTCAATTACAACGACTCAATTTGTTAATGACACTGTTTTATACATAGTCGTATTTTGGACATATCCATAAAGTTTTTTAGTCTTTGGGAAATCAAAGTGTATATTATAACCATAACAAGCACTAGTACTTTCTAATGCAAGAAAATAATATGAAAATTATTATTATTTCTGTGACAGTTAATGATACTGTAACTGCTACTTAAAGGTTTTGTTGCGCTCCGTAGCTCTAAGTGGGACTGCACCGACCGACTATGACCCTTTACTGACTTTTTACCCTGAGCAGTTTCCCTGACCCAAGATTCACTTATCTTTACCGACAACACCATAAATACATCTGCAGTTTACAGTAGAGGTGGCAGCTTCTAATTATTACAATTCTTAGAAATGTGAACAATGCCGGCAGTAAACAAGTCTCACATAAACGTCTTTGCATTGTTTTGGTTTCTGGGAATTTCCATGCACTCTGAGATGTGTACAGCTTTTGACGACTTTTTACAAAATTATCCTAAATATTACTATGTGATTGTTAGTATCTGAATTTAATATTATTAAACAGCTATTCACGTTTTTAAATAAAAAATTGGGTTTAGGTGCTTGATTTTTATCTACATCTACTACAAGTTTACAAGGATGAACTTGGTGTAATAAATCAGCCTACCAGTAAACTGTGTAAATATTTTCACTGAGTTTGATTCAAATTAGGTGAGCATTAAACCAACATCATAGAAAATTAAGAAGTTTTAGAAGGATTAGAAATAATTTTTCCTTCCAAAATAATTTAATAAAATATAATATCATAATGTGCCTATTAACATTACAGAAAGATCCTATGTATCATGAAATACTTTGAGCTCTCTCGCAATGTAAATTATTCATTTAAATAGCACGCTTAAATATTTATTTTATTGTTGTACCATAAACATTTTTATATACCAAATATATCTTTAATTATGATGTATTTTTACCTGTAAAAATCATTTGTAAGAAATAACTACATCTTAACTATAGAGGAAACTTGTAGTAGCATTCAATTAAACAAGATCGGACACTTAAAAATGTGTATATGAGGTTAAATACTGTTAGCTAATCATATACAAACCAACTATTTAGCATAAATGTTGGGAAATTATTGTCTTTACCAACATTTCTGACCACACCGCGAGAAAAAATAACCTCTATACAATTTCATCTGCTTTTACATCCGTAAAATTATCATTTTAATCTCACATGATACAAAACTGCATCTGGTTACTTACTGTATTTGTCTGAATACTAAATCACAAAAGCATTTTTTAGCTACGTATAAAGTAAAAATATAAAGTAAAGTATGCCTTATTTTACCAGACAAAGTTAGGGATATGAAGCCCTCAATAACACTTGACCGCAGACCGATTTATAGTGTTGGCAGTTGAAGTGCTAATATCGTATGCAAAAGCGTATTTTGGTTAAAAGTCTGTGCATACTCTACAATCCATACACTTCACTTTGGTGACGGTAGTTACTGTATAATGTAATGTAAATATCCCCTGGGTAATAAAACAGAATACTAACGAAATTTTAAAGTACACTTCATTTTATTTTATTTAAATGTAAAATGGTAGATTAGTAGTAGTTTCATATGTGTATGTCCAGGCTGGACCTGTCATGTCGACAGGTTCAGCCACTGAAGCTCCTGCGATCAGGATGGAAATGGAACAGGCGGTGCAATCCTCGTATATTAGATACAGATCATGATTATACTAACACGAATATTAATGACAAAGATAACAAAAGAAAATGTAATGAAATAAAGAACGAGAATAATACAGAATTAGAATTATTATCGGTCCCACCAAGATTGAAGAAACCCCATATACAACGTCTTTACAAAGGAAACAACACAGGACCCTATGAAGTAATCATACAAGACAAAAATATGATAACAATCAATCCTTTTACAATTAGGATATTATAAGTACATCACTCAAATATAGACCACATCACACGAGCTGGCAAGAACTTATCAGTTATATGCAACAATTATACAGCAGCTAACAACCTAGTTCATTCTCAACATCTCTTGGAATATAATGTATTTGTTCCACCCATTAGAGTACATACCATTGGTGTGGTATATGCTGAACCAGAGGTAAGTGAATCAGAAATATTGTCAGAGGCGTCAATCGACTACCCCATTATCCAAGCCGAAAGGATCCAACGTAGATTCAAGATTCAAGATTCAAGGTTCAAGATTTTTATTGCTGTAGACTGTACAGCATAACAATGGTCAAAGGTCACTAAGGCTAGAATATTTTCCAGTTAAAGTTAGATTTAACTACGTTAAAATACTCACAGACCTCATATAAACAGTTTTCGACTAGGAAGATCTTAACTGCTGATTTACATTTATTGTACGGAAATTTCTTGATATTACTTGGTAAAATATTGAACATTTTTATACCCATGTATTCAAAACTATTTTGTGTACTAGTATACATACATCGTTTCGTGTTTAAATTATTTTTATATCTTGGATTAAAACCGTGAATACTGGTTGATTCATTAAATTTATTAATATTTTCTTTAATATGCAACAAGTTTGAGAAGGCGTACAGTGATGGCAATGAAATTACTCCTAGGCATATGAATAAAGTTTTACAATGGGTTTGATCCGAAGCGCCACATATTAACCTGACTGCTCTTTTCTGTAACGTAAAAACTGTTTTACACCATCCGGAATTACCCCATAGGGAGATACCGTACCTATAGTCGAATAGATACAACTTCCGTATTAGAAGGGTTAGGAGGGGCAGCGAGCAGTGGGGAGACTGATGCCGCGGTGTTGCCGCGTTGGTGCGGGCACTGCGGTCACTTTCTCACCGAACACAGAAGAGAACATCAGATGGTGCGCGCCAGCGTACTTACCAACAAACAACGCGTCAGTGTGTGTTGTCTTTTGATTTTTTACACTAGTAATCAGAAACGAAATTTCTCTAATTTAACACAAATATGGGCGATATTAATATGTTACCATTATACTACATAATAATCTACAACTACTAAATAATTCGGATATCGTGAAGGACACATAATTTGGGTACTCTGAAAACCTAATATTGCATTCACAGCACGAATATATTTATTGCGGGGGCTGTCAAAATACTTCAATGTGGATTTATTCCACCCAAATCATCATCGTCATCATCTGCTTCGTCAGCATACGTTCTGTTGACGTATATTTCCTGTGTTCCTTGGTCAGTTTGCACTCTATATTCGTCAGCAAAATCTTCAAGGTCACTAGTTTCACTGTTACTGTCATCTCCATTCACGTGAATTATCATTTCCTCTACTGCTGTTTCAATGAGACCTTCTTGCGCCCACGCTTCTAAAATAGATTTTTTGTGTGCTTTACGATATCCGTCTATTCTACAGTTGTAACTTTTTGAAGTCCTTCTTCAGTTAACCTCCTAACTTCAGTCATGTTAAATGTTTTATTGTTCCGGGCAACGTGTCCCTTAACTTGTGCCCAAACCATCTCTATTGCATTGAAATGGCAAATGGTAAGGTGGGAGTTTGACAATTTTGTGTCCTTGGACTTTAGCCATCTCATGTATAATATACTTGGGGACCGTTGGTTTATTCATTTCACATGTTTCTAACAACTCGGCTTTTGTAAAATCGTCTGCAAATTGTACGTTATGCTCGCGAAGCCATGCCTGAATTTCCGCTTTTTTGTTACCTTGCGTTGGGGCCTTATCTAAAATCTTGGAGTGGTATGGGGCGTTGTCCATAACAATAACCGATGGAGCAGAAAGGTTAGGTAGAAGTGATTCTCTGAACCATTTTGAAAAAGTGTCATGGTTCATTTCTTCATGGTAGTCTGTGGTTTGCTTTGAAGCAAATAATAAGCAACAATTAGCAACAAACCCTCCAGATGTACCAGCGTGCAGTAAAATTAGCCTACCACCTTTGCCAATAGAAGCGGCTAATGTTCCTTCAGTCGTGTCATCATTCCATCCTTGAGAGACAGTGTGGCCGGTATTTACCCATGTTTCGTCTAACCACACTATGTTATCAAAATTTAAGTCTTTCACCTCCCGCAGAAATCGGCAACGCCAAGCAACAATGTCATTTCTTTCTAATACAATTCTCCTCCTATACAACTTTTTGTATTGAAACCCCAAAGTAACTAAAACACTCTTGAGAGACAAAATGCTGCCTCTAAACAAATTTGCGTCCCTTAATGAAACTAACAGTTATTTCACAGTAGGATGTTCTTTTCTCATAACATAACCATATACATGACGGCGAATAGTGTCCTGTTGGAAACCATGTAAGGCAGTAATGGTTTTCTGTTTCCTCCTCTTTTTCCCAGGAGTCTGTAAGGTCGTATTACCAACCCCATTTAAACGTTCTTTCTCCTTGCAAATTGCAACTACGGTACTTTTGTTTATGTCTAACGCAGCAGCGGATCTTTCTACCACTTTCTCTACTGTTATTATAATAGCCCCGTTATCCTTTTCTTGCTGAAAAAAATTCCGGACTTTAACCCCAAGTTCTCGTGACTGACTGCACAAAACAGAGCCCTGGCCGATTTTGGTGTATGGTGATGGTCTCACTGGGCGAACGCGAGGCAAGAAGATCACATTTCATTGAGACCAGACCCTAATGATACCATTTTGAATTAGGATTTCTTTTTTTTTATACAGCTACGTTTCAGGGGGATTGAACAATCTACAGCCCACAAAAAGTAATAAAAAAAAGTTTAAACTTATCATTAATACCTAAAAAGGAATAATAAATTTCAGTCCAGTTTATTTTGTGCAGATAGTAATGCAATATTTTTTATTTATTTAAAGTTCTGCTTAAATTACTTAATCTATTAGGCCTAGGTTCTATAGTAGTTAAAAGCTCAACATTAACTTTGAAAAGAATAGGATTATAATCTGATACTCGAGTATGTTGTACAGAAGTAGTCCATCTGTCTTGATGAAAAGAGGTAACTACATTGTCTACTAGAAAAGCCAAATATATTATCAATACTCAATACATAAATAGCGAAAAGTAGAGGACTTAGTATACTACCTTGCGGTAATCCTTTGATAGTGTGTCTAGTTATACTGAACTTGGAGCTGATAAATGATGACTGCCTATTTATTAACCATGTGATGAGTTTTGGTGGAATATTGTACATTTTCAACTTACCTATTAATTCCAGTACATGGACTGTGTCATAGGCATTAGATAGATCTAATAATGTTGCAATGGACGTTTCGTTGTAAGTTAACGAGGTTTGAATTTCGGCTATGAATTTAATTAAATAATCATTACACCATTTATTATTTCTAAATCCATATTGAGTATTAGGTAATATATTTGTCTTTTCTATTATCCATATCCTGCCTGTTCTTAATAATAGTGTTAAATATTTTTAATATACATGGTATTAATGTTATAGGCCTATATGAGCTTTCTACTTGCTATCTTTTTCTGGTTTTAGTAGGGCTATTATTCTGAATTGTTTCCACTTACTTGGTATTTCAATGATTCTGTTCCATATGATGTTAAAAAGTTTAATATATATAGTCGTGCTATGTGTGGTAAATGTCGTTACATGCTGTAGGATATCCCATCGAAACCTGGTGTAGTATCCTTCTTCTTAGAGTCTATGGCAACATTTAATTCTTTAATTTTAAAATTACTTTCTGTACTCACCATGTTATGCAGGTATGAATTATTTGGTATGTTAACCTCACACTCCATAGGGACTTGGTCTGGTATTATGTGACACATGAATTTTTCACATGATACTTCATCTTCTAAGATTGATGAGTTTGCGTTACCTTTGGTATTTCCAACTATTTTCCATGGATATAAAGAATTATTTTTACTACTTATTTCCTGACACAATTTTCCCATCCATTTTTTTTGGCTTTTGTAATTACTTCTCTGGTTTTAATTTGTGTATTTTACAATATGGGTATTTGATAGTTGTCATGTTATTTTTAGATTTAGTAAATTCCAAGCGTCTAATAGGAACATCATGTTTTGGTGTAAACTTTGCTTTATTTACTAGTTTAACTTGTGGTATTGATTTTTCTGCTGCTAATATTAAAATAATATTGTGTATTTCATCCCACTGTTTCTCCAATGGTATATCTGGTAAATTATTAAAGTATTTTTCAACTGTATTGGTATATATTAACCAATCTGCTATTTTATAATTCCTCTTATTACTTATGTTATTAAAACAAGTATTAATGCTATAATTATTATTTAGACGTGTAGTATTAAAATATATGTAAATTGGTAGGTGGTTACTACCTAGAGTATCCTTACCTACCTCCCATCCCTCCAGAAGAGCGTGAAGATTGGGCGTGGCAAAGCTAAAATCTATTGTTGATGCTTGGTGGTACAAAGTAGGTACAGTGGTGTGATTTTTATTAATGAAATGAAAAAGTGCTTTATTTTCCTTTTAGTTGTGTATACACATTTAGGTCCCCACAGTGAACCCAACTTCAAACACTTGACAGCATTGGTCAAAATGACCGTCAGCTGGCTGGCTTTAAACTATAGGAGTATTAAATACAGTACAAAATAAACTGCTAAACTACCAAAATTTTCACAAAACGAAATTTGTACAGTAAAAGAGAAAAAGTAAAAACACATTTACATCCTAAAGGCAGTTAAAACAATATGTTACGTTGATACAAATATACAGATACAGTACAGAAAAAGGAGTATAAAAGTAAAGACTGAATCCTTATCTTAATGGTCTCTCCTGTGATGTATAAGTGCAATATAAACTCATAATCTACATAACTATGTACATTATAACTAGCGCGTTATGTTTGCACAGTTTTCCTTACATATTAAGAAATTAAAAAAGAAAAATCTAAAAATTGAATTCCTGTATTAAATTCCACCTGTACCTCCAAGCGTCCTTCATATAATCCCCTAACGCCTGCCAATCCCTCCCATTCAAAAATTCCGAAAACTCCCTTTTACTTAATATACAATTTCTTAAACGTTGTTTTCGAATATTCCTGAGAATAGGACATATGGCTACAAAGTGGAAAACTGTTTCATTCTCTTGCAGGTTGCACAAAGAACAGATAAAAATTGAATCTGTTAGCCAAGGCTTGTAATTTAAGCTGACAAGTTCTGCTCGAGCTTTAATAACCCATGAAATAGTACCAACATCAAGGTTATTACTGATTGCACTTCTGTCCCAAAGGTCAAGATCAAGGGTCAGGTACTGCTGGTGATAACGAGAGGTCCGTGCTCTGCCCACACAGTCTGCATGAAACCTATCCCTCAGCCCCTCTACCACACTCATCAGCTGTGTCTGCAGTATGTCCAACTCCTCCTGCACACTGAAATCTACCTCAACTCCCACTCTGACACCTAACTCTATCCACCTCCTGCACCATGCGCTCTTACCTTCGATAGTTTGTCTTGCTAGAATGTTTGGTAGGCGGTCTTCACCCCAGGACAAAATTTTCATAAGATAAGAAAGATTCAGTTTCAGAGTGTATATGAAAATAGTTTCAATATTTACTTCTAAGTGGATCGCATAATTAGGTGTGTTGTGCGGCAGCCGGAAAAGTCTCTTAATAAATTCTCTTTGAACACTTTCTATTCCGTTGCTTTCCAGACATCCCCAGACTTGTGCTCCATAGCAAAGTATTGCTTTAATAACGGCTTCGAAACATTTAAATTTTGCACTGATTGGGACCCTGGAGTTACCTATTAAATTGCCCCACATTGTGTTCATTGTCATTCTCGCACATCTGGATTTTTCTTTGAATTGTTGATTCCATGATAATGCGGATGTGAACGACGTACCTAGATACTTATAGCTATTGACCACCTCGATTCTGTTTCCTGTATACCACCACTTACATTCAGAGCTCAGCTTACCCCCTTTCCTAAACACCATAATCTTAGATTTATTCAAATTAACAGACAGATTCCAATTTTCGCAGTAATTTTCTAACCGTTTTATCATATGCTGTAGTCCTGTTGGAGAGGGGAAATTATAACTATGTCGTCCGCGTACATAAGCATATTTACTTTAGTCCCTCCAAAACTGCATCCCCCTTCTAGCACCTCTGGCAAATCATTAATGAACAGCGAAAACATTGTTGGACTAAGTATGCAGCCCTGCCTCAAGCCCATGTTAGTGTCAAAACTGTCAGTGACTCCATCCCTGCACCAAACACCTGCAGTTGTTCCGTTGTAATAACTCTTCAGTAGGTTAATAATTTTCGTAGGTACACCCAAACAAGATAACTTATAAATTAATGCGTTTCTATCTATGGTGTCGAAAGCCGACGAAAAGTCAACAAAAAAAACAAAATAACTTCTCCTTACTTAAAATTTTCAAGTTTGCTATAGTGGATAAACTAAATATATTGTCTATGGTTGAGTACCCCTTTCTGAATCCAGCTTGAAACTCGCTAACAATTCTTTTTTCACTTATCCAGCTATTTAATCTATTATTTATTAAACCTAAAAATATCTTCCCTACACAATCGATAAATGACAGCCCTCTATAGTTTCCTACTTCTTCCAAGTCTCCTTTTTTGTGTAGTGGAAATATTATTGACTTTTTAAAACTGTCGGGTACATCACTAGTATTGAAAATAATATTATACATAAAAATCAATTTATTTTTAAAACTGGTAGGAGAATTTTTGAAAAACTTATACGGCACTCTGTCGTATACAGGGGCCTTTCCAGCTTTAACTCGTGCTAAAACAAACTGTAGCTCGTTAAGAGAAAAGTCTCTATCTAAATAGTCGTCCTGCACCTCAGGAAGTGCAAAACTTATCCCAGATGACAGCAAAGGTGGATTCAACAACCCTTTAAAATGTTCAATCCACATACTGGCTGGAATATTTCCAGTTTTCATTATCTTTTTTCTCTTAAACCTATTTAATGCCTGCCATAATGTTTTAAAATCAGACGCATGTCTCAAATCAGTTATAATACTCTCCAAGTTATCTTTCTTTTTCCTGCCACACAACGTCTTATATTTTTTCTGTTCTTCCAAATACTTGCTTTTCACTAACATAGAATTATTTTTTCGAAAGAGATTTAATAGCCGAAATACGCGTTTTCTGCTGCTAAGCATTCGAAGTCAAACCAAATCTGTTTTTTCTTAACCCCCTTATTATTTAGGAACACCTGATGTTTCCCCCGGGCTGAGTCAACTATGCAACCCACGAGTCAACGTTGTTTTGGTTGTTGTTAGTTAACTGTAGTTCCGTAACTGTCCGCTCCAGCTTATCAGTGTAGTCGGACTTAGCACCATCAGACCACCTGAGTTTCGGCATCAATGGGAGCAGCCCCTCCCCCTCCTCGACCACGGGGTCAGAAGCGCCACCCCTGATTGTGCATTCAATGGGTAGATGATCCGATCCTGGAAAGTCCACTATCTGAAAATTGCTGATTGAGTCTAGCACATTAATGGAAACTGCGGCTAAATCTATTACAGAACATCCTCTAGTATTGATAAATGTGAAATCGCCCTTGGAATCGTCTCTAGATCTGCCATTCCAAACTATTAACCCATGATAATTAAAAAGTTCTAATAATTTACGCCCATTTGAATTTACAACCATATCTTTTGAATTTCGATCGCTACTAAAGTTCGCATTGAAATCCTCTAAATTTATTTCATTTTCTAAATTTTGCTCGTGCCCTATTCGCCCATTCAGGTCTCCTATCAAAACTAAATTTCTGTTGAAATTTTCCTGACAAAAATGTGTCAAATTTTCAAAGTCCCTGTTCCAATTATTAAAATTAAGGTACACTGGTACAATTAATAATTTTGTCCCATTTACTTCGAAATTTATAACAGAAAAATGTTCTTCCTCTGCTATGATAATGCAATTAAAAAAATTAGATTTTTTTCCTTATCATGATTATAGATCCGCCTATATTCCTACCAAACTGCGCTATTCTATGTGCAAAAAAAATTTCAACTTATAATCTACCAAACTATTTACAATATAGTCTTCTTCCCGTAAGGGAATGAACGTTTCTAATAAAACAATAACGTCATATTTATTTATTAAAACTAAAAAACTATCGTCACTGACCTTATTTAAATGACCACAAACATTATATACTAAAAGCGTTAACCCGTCCACTTGCCGCTCTGAGTCCGTTATATAAGTCATTGTTTGTTGCCGGGGGGTGGGATTGGCTGCACCTCCTCAGCGTCTGCTGGTGTCACTGCCTCCGCTTGGCCATGGTACTCCTCCGCCGCCGCCGCCTCCGGGTGCTGCCGCCTCTTTCTGCTGCCTGTCCTCCTGGAGCTCACCGAGGAACTGGGAGAAGTCTCGGCCCACCACCTCTTTGAGTCGGGTGCCGCCGTCCACCGCACCAGCCCTCAGCTTCCCTTCGTCCCACGTGAAGCGACAGCTCTCGATGGTCAGATGGTCGAACACTAACGGCATCTTCCTCCGCCCTGTGACGCACTCCACCTCAGCTCGGACCTTAACCAGCTTAGCCCGCTTCTGCCGTATCTCTTCTGGGTAGTCTCTGTGGACGATGTAGCCGGTGTTCTTCAAGGTTTTTACACGAGACATGATGTAGTGTATGTCCCGGTCGTCTGGCAAGTGCGCGATGACAGCTTTGCTTCTGCCTAGAGTGTGTGCACGGTTCACGAAGAGATTGTCACCACAACCTAGCACTTCCTTGCAGAACGCTTGCACAATAATAAAGTGAGTTTTATTATTTAACATTATAAACTGAGGTTCATTGTACTCTTTAAATATAACATAGCCCTGTTGGAATTCCAATAGGGGTGGTGCGCATTAAAATCACCACACTAGGGTATAACCTTGATCCTTACTGAATATTTCATCATGCGAGAAGTTATTATTTACTTTTTTATTTTTACAGTAAATATTATAAATAGTGATAGGCCTGCTAAAATTATTTACCTTTATTGCTTGAAGTTTAGTTGTGCTATCACTAAGTTCTGTGATAATATTAAAGGTGATTGACTTGTGAATAATAAAAGCAGTTCCTCCATAGGAGTCATTTCTGTCTAAATGATTTATAATACAATTATTGTCTAGTAATATATCATTGTTTTGTAACCATGTTTCTTGTATTATGCCTATATGAATTTCTTTTTTAGCAAATAGTTGCATGATCTCAGGCCATTTAGGCTTAAGTGCTCTAGCATTTCACTGTATTATATTAAGTTTACTTGCAATCATTTTTATCAATTGTATTTGTTACATGCAAGTTTTGTTTGATGAACATTTTGTTTACCTCCCACTGATGTATTGGGGGTTGGTTTAATCCGGTTAGTTGATGGATTTGCTTTTGTTGAATTGTTGAACCATCACTTACATAACTAAGTAGAATCTTGTCAACTTGTTTAAGTCAGGTTATATTACTATCACTTAACTTACCTCTAATTTCCTCTATTTTCATTTTAAGAAGGGTGTGGAGGTGTGAATTTTCTTGTGTACCAAGTCTATCTACTTGATTAGGCTTACCGAGAGGTTTGAGTCTCTCAATGCTAGGCCTACTTCCTTCCCTAGGTTTTTGACAGGTATTATAAATGTTTGTCTTGCGGTGACCGGTTGTCCCAGTATTTAGCTGTATTGTTGGTGGTTCATGGTATCTATCTGCATTTGTGAGTGTAAGAAGTGGGGCGTATATATTGTTTAAATTTATCTGACTGTTGGGTGTTGACACTTGCGAGCTTGGTAAGTTAGGATAGCTGCTTTCATCTGTTATGTCAAGTTGGGTGGCTTGAGAGTAAGATAATTATTTATTATTGGTAGAACCCCTCATATCCGGCCTCGGTTTTACCGCACCTCGGTTTATCCGGCCACTTCCCGGAAGCCAATATCGAAATTTATTTACCACGGCTTGCAGACGCGCAGTTGCACGCACTAGTCTCCCACGACTCTTGCGTTATTTTGGTGTATCTATTTGTTTACATTTTCCTGTGTTGTCCTCAGTTGAGCTAATAGGTTTAACCTGTAAACAGTTCGTTGATTTTTTCCAGTGCGGTTAGTACAGTACAGTACAATTGTTTTGTTTCGTCAAGTGCTGTGTACTGTAGGTTGGTTTATCCGGCCGAATCGTTATCCGGCCAGGGGCTCGGTCCCGTGGTGGCCGGATATGAGGGGTTCTACTGTGTATTTGCCTTGTTTGTTGTATGTATTGCGAGAATATTGTGTAGCTATGTGATAACTTTCTTTTTTAAGGCTAATTCGGTTCTTAATGTTTTATTTTTCTCAAATATTCTGGAGAATACTTGGAGTTACTGCTGTGTTCGTTATCACAGTGAATACATTTCCGGGGTGACTGGCAGGCACCTGTGTGAAAAGATCCAGCACAGTCCCTACAAATTCTTTCTTTATTGCAAGGAGAGTTGGCCACATAGCCTTAAGCAAATCAATGGTAGCATTGCTTTACCCTTATCATATAAGGGTCTACCGGCATTCTTAAAAATTAAAAAAAAAACATAGCTTGGCAGTTTCTCAGGCTCAAAAGTGATTTTAATGAAGTGAGATATTAATTGTTCGTAGAGTTACTTATCCGAATTTTGGCCTACTGGTGCATACGTAAATCGATTCTGGTTCTCACGAAAACACCTTAGTGAGGCGAATAGGTCTTTTTGTACGTTTTGCAAATACTTCCCAGTCTCGTATATTACAGAGGTAGATCATCTTCAAATTAGAGAGAGGAGAGGAAGGAGCTCATGGGTTAGACAGCCGTCTTTCTATGCCCAGAGTCACATCGTACTCAGATTAGAGAGAGGAGAGGAAGGAGCTCATGGGTTTGACAGCCGTCGTTCTCTACCCAGAGTCACATCGTCCTCAGATTAGAGAGAGGAGAGGAAGGAGCTCATGGGTTTGACAGCCGTCGTTCTGTGCCCAGAGTCACATCGTCCTCAGATTAGAGAGAGGAGAGGAAGGAGCTCATGGGTTTGACAGCCGTCTTTCTGTGCCCAGAGTCACATCGTCATCAGATTAGAGAGAGTAGAGGAAGGAGCTCATGGGCTAGACAGCCGTCTTTCTGTGCCCAGAGTCACATCGTACTCAGATTAGAGAGAGGAGAAGAAAGGAGCTCATTGGTTTGACAGCCGTCGTTCTGTGCCCAGTCACATCGTCCTCAGATTAGAGAGAGGAGAGGAAAGGAGCTCATGGGTTTGACAGCCGTCGTTCTGTGCCCAGTCACTTCGTCCTCAGATTAGAGAGAGAAGAGGAAGGAGCTCATGGGTTTGACAGACGTCTTTCTATGCCCAGAGTCACATCGTCCTCAGATTAGAGAGATGAGAGGAAGGAGCTCATGGGTTTGACAGCCGTCTTTCTGTGCCTAGAGTCACATCATCCTCAGATTAGAAAGAGGAGAGGAAGGAGCTCATGGGTTTGACAGCCGTCTTTCTGTGCCCAGTCACATCGTCCTCAGATTAGAGAGAGGAGAGGAAGGAGCTCATGGGTTTGATATCCGTCTTTCTGTGCCCAGAGTCACATCGTCATCAGATTAGAGAGAGGAGAGGAAGGAGCTCATGGGTTTGACAGCCCTCTTTCTATGCCCAGAGTCACATCGTACTCAGATTAGAAAGAGGAGAGAAAGGAGCTCATGGGTTTGACTGCCGTATTTCTGTTCCCAGAGGCTCGAAGCCTTGACTCAAATCGTAATTAAACCTCCGGGGACACTTCCTATTTTAGGTCTTTATAAATTATAGTCAAATCGATTTTTATCATCCTCCATTATCTACACTTATGTCGTTTACAGAATTATCAACCGATTCCCAATCAAATTAACAACCTTCCAGCCGAAAATATATTTTTGTTCATAACCCTCGTTTGAATATTTACAGAAGTGACTTCTATTTCATTCTTTATTTTTATAAATGAGTCGGGGAATCTTATGCTGGCAATTGTCGTGAACTAAAACAAAAGCCCACCTAGTTTGCTAGTTAACAGTGAATTTGTTATCAGCTGAACATTATCAGTAAACCTGATCTAGAATCCCAGCTCACGTTTGGTCACAGCCACTTTGTCCTAGTACTGGTAGACATGGACAACATGGGGTATGTTTAAAGGCAAATTTGGAAGTCTGGGATAAGATAGGAAAATATGTATTCATTTCAAAAGAAAGTAATAAAGACAGAATATTTTCAACAGACTGTACTTGATGTACTTGACGTTGCAATCACGTCAACACTAAAACTAATTATTTTCTTTTATTTGAGGTTTGTAAACTGAACACGTATTAAGTTTAAGCATAAATAATTATCCAAAACTAAAGATAGAAATAAAAATATTGCCTTGACAGAGGATTCTATAACTTTTCTCACAGTGTTGGTGAAAGGGGTGACTTGTTACCTTGAGTACGCAGTTCATTCAGACAGAGGCCTTATGGTCTCTCATTAGATTTTTCTGAGACTGTTGAAGAAAGGGGTGACTTGCTACCCTGAGTACGCAGTTCATTCAGACAGAGGCCTTATTGTCTCTCATTAGATTTTTCTCAGACTGTTGAAGAATGGGGGACTTGCTACCCTGAGTACGCAGCTACCTTAAAATGTAGTTCAGTTTCGCCTTATGGTCTCTTTTTAAATTTTCTGAAGCCCATCGCTCTGCAATGGATTGCTATCATATAGTAGCTTAAATTCAAACCAGTTTTTAAAAAACTAATTCAGTTTTGTAAGAGTTACGCGTTATAACAACACTGGAGTTAAAACCTTGTATCAGTCGGGAGTATGTACTGGTAATATAATTCCTGTTGTATTCATTGTCCTCTAGTCATTATATTCTTTAAAAACAAAGATTAGGATTTAGAATTGTTTCCGTTCCACACGAATTTTCGCCAAATTCTCAATGAAACAGTGATGCCGACATCTTTAACTGTTCAAATAATGTTGCCCACAGATGTCTTCAGTAATAGTTCTACACGGATTTTATTACCCATGAAAAATGTACATCTACGAGTGAGTTTAGATTTAAAAAATCATAAATTGATCAGAATTTGTTGGGTAAATGTTTCACCATAAATTTACATTAGGCTAGTTTGGCAATAACATTGATTACGTCTTATTCTTATTTAATCAAGATTAATCTAGACTACTGGCTACTGGTTTCAATATTTTTTCTGAAAAAACGTAAATACTCAGTAAATTGTTTAAAAGACTTAAATATTGTCCTTCACATTTTCAGTTGCTTGTTGCTTCAAAACTTGATGCTGTTCTGCCATAAACACACTGCGACCAATATAATTTTGATACTAAATATGCGTGTTATCGTGCAGCAAACTGAATCAAATTGTTACAGGCCCTACGTCTTCAACATCTATAAAGGGATTAGTATTATCTTATAACGAAGCTTGATTCAACTATAAATTTGTATTGCTGTTCACAATTAAACTGAAACAAGCAATGTATTCAGTTATTCATTTAACGTGGCGTAAACAACAAAATATCTGGTATATACACCTAGTATCTACAGAAAAAATGTTTATTTAATTTTACGATTTTCCATTCAGTTTTCAAATGTAAATTGGCTCAAAAAAGAAAGTTATATGGGGATTTGTGTACTTATTACAAGTTGCTTTGAATTCATAATTTTTGCTATTGCTCCATTAATTGTCATTGTAAAGAGTGTCAAAATTGAGGTTATACAGAATACATTACACAAGGAATTACTAGGAACTCATAATCTTAATGGATAATACAGAACTTGTAATACAACTGTCATTGCCTTGTGTGTATAATACAATACAATGGACTTACCAGCAGAAAAAAATGTATTCGTGCGTAGCTAATGTTTTAGTTTATTATTATATAATGTCGTTGAATCAATCATAATGTATAGATGATTATGTATAAAGACCACTGCCTAATGCTGCTGAAATAAAATTAAGAACTTGCAAAAGAAACAAATTTAGCACAGAAAGTCTGATAATTCTCTTTTAAAACATTCAGTTATGTGGTTAGGAATTAATATAGTTATAAGACTGAGAAACATACTGAGACATAACTAATATAAATTATCACTGTATTTGGTGAAAGAATAGCTGATCATATTGCACATATCCTGTACAATGCCTCATATCAAACGATTTATCAAAAGTCACCTTAAGCAATATAAGGTTCTGGTGTAGCATAGATGCAAGGTTCTATATTTTAATCTTCGCACTCCAAATCATAATAAAACTGGTAAACTATATTATTATCAATTTTGTAAAATTCTTTATGTATTTATGTTGAAAAGTATTATGATTAAAAAAATTTACATGATTGATATCTACTTTAATGTTATAAGGTAATATGATAATGTACAGTGTGTGCGACCTTACTTTACATTTGAAACATCTGCCGTTTAGTGTAGCATTGCTATCGATAACACACCAAAGCAGTGGCGAGCGTCCTTCCGGTCTTATCGCGTTCTCAGGAGCACGCCCTTACAAGTCCCCTTTACATTTGAGACATTTGCCGTTTAGTGTAGCATTGCTATCGATAACACACCAAAGCAGTGGCGAGCGTCCTTCCGGTCTTATCGCGTTCTCAGGAGCACGCCCTTACAAGTCCCCTTTACATTTGAGACATCTGCCGTTTAGTGTAGCATTGCTATCGATAACACACCAAAGCAGTGGCGAGCGTCCTTCCGGTCTTATCGCGTTCTGAGGAGCACGCCCTTACAAGTCCCCTTTACATTTGAGACATTTGCCGTTTAGTGTAGCATTGCTATCGATAACACACCAAAGCAGTGGCGAGCGTCCTTCCGGTCTTATCGCGTTCTCAGGAGCACGCCCTTACAAGTCCCCTTTACATTTGAGACATCTGCCGTTTAGTGTAGCATTGCTATCGATAACACACCAAAGCAGTGGCGAGCGTCCTTCCGGTCTTATCGCGTTCTCAGGAGCACGCCCTTACAAGTCCCCTTTACATTTGAGACATCTGCCGTTTAGTGTAGCATTGCTATCGATAACACACCAAAGCAGTGGCGAGCGTCCTTCCGGTCTTATCGCGTTCTCAGGAGCACGCCCTTACAAGTCCCCTTTACATTTGAGACATCTGCCGTTTAGTGTAGCATTGCTATCGATAACACACCAAAGCAGTGGCGAGCGTCCTTCCGGTCTTATCGCGTTCTCAGGAGCACGCCCTTACAAGTCCCCTTTACATTTGAGACATCTGCCGTTTAGTGTAGCATTGCTATCGATAACACACCAAAGCAGTGGCGAGCGTCCTTCCGGTCTTATCGCGTTCTCAGGAGCACGTTCTTACAAGTCTCAAAAAATTTTTAGGTTTAATAACTTCACATTATTTACCTAGATTTCAATAGGGATGTAATAGCTAAGTATGTAACAATAATTTGAAGTGTATAATTCTGGCTTTTTCAGTTAAAACATAATGTAAATATTCCATCCAACTGTACTTTTAGTACTCTTAGGAAAGGGTTGCCTATATTGGACCATTTTCTTACATTTTAAACATTGTTTCAAACGCTATAAAACTAATTTTACTTTAATAGTATAGTTGGTCCATTATCTTGTTCATATTTTTAAACATTATACCTATATTAAGCTTGCTACTGGCACAATTTAGGAAACTACTTTCCTAAGTCGTGCCACCGGTTTCCTTAGTAGTACCTATGCAAAAACTAAGATATTTTTTAAAGGGAATGAAATTACAAACATGAACATGAAATGTCTTATATTTTATTATTACTATAATAAAAGTAATAAAAGGAATTAAGTAAAATAATTGAACATTTCACCATCATTTCTTATCCAGCACAACTAAATAAATACACTTTGCTAACTGCAAAATCCACAAGAAATATAGATTATTTAAATGTTTATTTACAGTTCCCACACATTTATTTAGTGAAATCTTTCAATACGTAAACCATAAACTACAAGTTAAACACTGAACCATGTCTTCTATGATAGGTTCCTCACAAATGATATAATACCAGTCTCATGCATTAACATTGATGACGACGTTAGCCTAATTAGAACACCCAGGCAAGTTCAGTAGAGTATCCACTGAATGGAGATGTTCAGGAGCGTTTATTGTTACTATGGCAACATCGGTAGAGCTTTCGAGGTTTAAGTTTAAGTTTTGGTTACTTTTTAAGCGACCAAAAAATTACTCAAAAACCAGTAGCTTTCTTCGGCGACTGGTTTATATTTTTTAACGTTCTTTTCTTTCCTCGTTTTGAGGTTTCTTCTTTACGTTAAATTTTACTAATTTTAAGTTTAAGGTTTATGACTTTTCTTGTGCTATCTACAGTTATTTTACTGTTTGTAAAGTGTTTTTAGGGGCTGCTCGTTATTAACATGGTTTTTAGAATTTCTTTTCCTCCTGTTTTCTTTTTCCTTTAGAATTGTAGAAATGGTTTAAATTCCAACTGTAACCATTGCTGTATTTTTGGGGGAATTTCAACATTCAGTCCTCAGATAATCCATGTCAGCCTACTCTGGCCAATTTATTTCTAAAGCACTATTGTCTGCGGCGTATCTGTCTGCAATAGAACAAACGGCATTGCTTGGTGTGACGCCAGCTGGAATTTCTTGGGACACAGGAACATCCTTTTGGTTAAAGTTTTCGGCAGTAGCAAAAACAGAGGCTCTAAATACATAACAATCAGCTGGTCATATTCCAGGTCATACGAAACCCTCCAATTGTAGCTGCTCGACCATACGCTTCGGTCACATAGCCATCCACATGCAACTGTGTGACTTTCATTCCGAGGTTTGTTCGTAACCATTTTTCTGCTGCTTTTGTACAGTAGTCCTTTCAAGGAACTGAAAACGATCTTTCCGGCGGTGTGTGCCGTGTCCCGTAAGCTGGAGCACTAAAGTCTCGAGATTATTAGATTGAGTCGTGTGACCGTCGTAAACCAGCAAAACGTTTTCAACAGTTAGTTTGATTGTAGATATAACTATTGTCGTGTTAACACCTATTTCTGCTGTTGAAATTGACCCCACTTAATGTTTGCTTTTTTGATTTAATAATTCTTGGCAGCTGGATTGTACTGTACTTATAACATCAACAAACTCGTCAACATTGAAAATGGACGTGGTGAAAAAAACGTCAAAGTGATTTTCATCAACAGTCTTTTAAAATATGCCAGACAGAATTTAAAAACATTATATTTGTTAAATATAACTATTCTTGACAGTGAATTTGCATTTGATGCTAGCAAAACTTATTTTTCATGACGGGATTTAAAAGAGTAAAACCACTTTTTACCAGCCATTACTGATTTTCCTCTGAAGTTGTGAGATTATTTTTTGGATAACAATCTCGAATGCCAATCCTTTAACATCGTTTATAGTAACACTCAACATGAGATTTTCTAATTTCAAAATATACCGTGCAAGTTCTAATTTTACGTCTGGAGGCAAGGATGTTGAACGTCCAAACAAACTAGTAATTTTATTTGCAGTAACGTTCTCTCCTTCAAGGGGTGGTTTAAGAGTCAGCTTTAGAATTGGATATTGACGAAAAACTTCATTTAAGTCACTGTCTCCGTTACAGTAGGCTTGCAAGGCGTTTTCAATACCGTCCTGTCCCCATATGCCATACTTCCTTGTTGCCATCTAAAATACAGCAATAACGTGCGTCATTAATCAAGGCGTAGAAAAAACCACTTGGGAATGGAACTTGTGGGAGAAATACCGGAAGTCGTCCTGATACGACTAAGAGAACCGTGCGTGGTACAATATAGGCAACTCGCACTTCGTCTAATGAAAATCTCGTTTGTAACATATAAATACAGCAATGGTCTAAACTGCTGGATGTTCACTCATGTATTAACAGCTTCTGTTAACACAATATAATAATGAAATGTTTGTTTACATACTATAAATGGAGATATATCTTTAGCTACTGGCAGAAAAAACTGCATCTCAAGTTCACAAATTATGCAACTGTCCGAAATACTAAACGGAGTGTAACAGTTGACTGAAACTTTGAGACTAGGCACTATTTTAGTTCCTCCAGTCATCGCTAGTAGCTCCACTGTCCAATGCTTCTTGTAAAAACAACGGTTTTACGATTTAGTCGGCGGTATATTATATGCAACCTTCCCCTACTTGTTTGAAAAAAAAAAAAATTCTTGTCTTTCAAAATCATAAATATACTCTGTAGTGTTAATATGTATAGTTAAATTTTAACTAAGTCTTAAATAATTAGTGTAGATTTTAGAAACTGCCATGTAAGTTAATGTTACATGGATGTGTGTGACAGGCAAGATTGTATTGAGAGCTTACTACGTTTTAAACTGTGCATACCTCAAGTGAAAATTAAGGGCTAGCTGTAATAAAAATAATGATATTTTGGTCTTATAATTAATACTCAGTTTAACACAATAAAATCACTATCACATACTCCATGTATTTATAAGGAGCAATATTACTTGTATTGTTACATAGCTTAAAATAGCTCATAGATTTTATATAATCATAATAGTCACTGTTACTATATAGTTGTAAACTTGCCCACAGCAAATTTCAATATTATTAATTTAACTACATTTTCTAAAATTATTTTTATAACTACTATTTATTGCGTTATACCCATGTGCTCTCTTCTGACCAGTTTTTACTTAGTGAGGTCAAATGTATTTTAAATATGAATAAAACAATTTTCAATTCAATGAAACACATGGAATATTTCCTATATTACATTACTATAACCTCAAGCCATAAACATAGGAATTAATATTAATAAAAAAACGTGTTTCTTTCCACGATCTGTTGTGTTTTAAGAAACTACGCTATAAACAGCTAATGCATCTCAACTGTGATGCTCCCGACTTATACAAACGTATGTTTAAAGTGGCCCAGCTCGCTTATAAGTTGACGGAGTTCGTTGACATAAGTGCCGTTGGCATTGTTATAAAAATTTCAAAATATCGGGTATTTTGTAAAATCTGTATAACCTACGTAAAAGAACTGATAAATATCAAAATACAAAGTGTTAGCTGCTCTCGGTTTTTGAAGCGTACACTTTAACAAGTACGCTCGTTAAAGTGCTCGTGTTCGCTTATGCATTGATGGATTTCCATGATCTTTATAACCTACGTAAAAGAACTGATAAATATCAAAATACAAAGTGTTAGCTGCTCTCGGTTTTTGAAGCGTACACTTTAACAAGTACGCTCGTTAAAGTGCTCGTGTTCGCTTATGCATTGATGGATTTCCATGAAATAAGTACCGTTCGAATTGTAAGAAAAATAGTAAATATTTTCTAGTTACTTTTTAAAACTTCATTGGTAGTTTTGTTATTTAACTTCCAAAATTTTTAACAGGCACCATTCTATTAACGTGAAAAGATTATCACTCTTAAAAATTCCTCTTATCTATTAAAACCTATGTGCGAAAATTGGTTTCTTTAGCTTAACTACTTTTGAGATAGTAATTTTTAATAGACATACAAAATGGCGGCTATCTGCTGAACGGGACATTTCTCGATCTATTTTTATATCATTTTTTTAAAGAATGAATACTATGACATTTGGAACGAAGTCTCTTATGAACCTCAAGTTAAGCTTAAGCACTTTTGATATAATGTCCGATTTATTACTTTTCATCTATCTGAAAATAAAGAAATAACATTTAAAACCACTTAAGGTTTTAGAGATATCTGTGGCTACCTTACGGAGGACACCCGTGGCACACATAAATACATGATATTTTGTGCTTGACATTAAACTGAACAGGCCTTTCTGGCATATTTTGATGATTGCTAGGTTGTGATGACGTAAAACTTGTGATATATCATTAATTCCAGTTGTTACTTGGTGTTCTGTCACTAGATTATTATTTTAAAATATATCTATAAAATTTGTTATTTAGGTATCATACTTTCTATGAATAAAGTATTTTTAATTGTAACTTATGTATCTTTGTTCTTTCTTATTGTACTACACAACATAATAAGAATGTGTTGATTATTATTAAAGAAAAAACTGTATAATTTACTCTATATGTAGATATGCTGTGTTGTGCAATCAAAGTGAACGGTTTATTATTACTGTTATTTAAGAATCTATTAATTTATTAGTTATTACTGTGTTTTGTTAACAATTATAACTTTTTCATTCATACTACCATACTGTTAACTTAACTGTTCACTTTCTCTATCTACATTAATATACAGTATCTAAACTTCTTTCTATAGCGTATTTAGAGAAAAAATTATATCAGAGATGTTGAATTATATAATAAAGAGTATTGTTTTATTGGAAGAATATTTTTATACAACATAAAATAGAGCAAGGAAACTACAGTACTATATAGATAAAATTGTAGTAGGTGGTCGTAATTCTAGAACCTGAGTCTTATTTGTACAAGGTTATTTGCAAGAACTAATGTATTGCGAGGAAGGTTTTAGAAACTTAACACTTATTCGTAAGATCCTTTTGGTCCTAATAAAAGTCTTATGATTTTGGAGTCGAGAGATTATATGCAGTCTGTCTGCCTGGGTGAAAGTTCTTGTTAAAACTATGATAAATTATGTTACATAATTGAATATTGGTACATCGATTGTACAATTTTGCGGTCAATGTAAAGTAAAATTCAGTTCATCGACGATTTCGTTACATTCTGTAGGGTTTTTCAATACTCCGCAGTATTCAACTATTTATTCTGATTTTTATTAATAACCAAGAAGCTACCTCTTTTTTAATGATTACATAATTTTTCAATTTACTTTTCATTATAAAAGAACATACACAGTATATTATAGTATTTTGTTATAACAGAAATTATAAAATAAATAATAGTACTTGCTGTAAGAGAACATACAAAGTACATTAAAGTAGTTTCAAAATATTTAGCTTATTTAGAGGGTTCATTTATAAAAATCACGAACAAGTACTGGCAAGTTAAAAATCCCAACGTAAATAGTACTGGAAGGAATAAGTCTGTCATAAGTGAACCCTCCAGAGGATTTCGATTCTTTGCCTTATTTAATGTTACAAAGTAGAACACAAACTATCGAGGATTACTATATAACCTATCATTTAGCTATAAAAATACTAAGGCACGACGTTAATCATTGAAAAAAATAAAAATAATTACTATGTGGTAAAGATTTTAACAATGGACAGATAACAACAAAAAGTTTGTAAGTTAAAAATTCAATCTCATACGTCATGTCTAAGAAGGCTATTGGACAGGTACTACCTCTACAGAACAATCGCACCGGACAACACATTTACACCCACCAGAATTTTCAAACATTGACTTAGTAGATAAATCCAAGTATCCGGGGAATGATACTTGAAATATGTGGAACTACTTTAAACTTCGCAAGGATATGGCTCTACTTTTAGTGGCAACATCCTGATGTGCTTGATTTTACATCGTACAATACAATAGACACGGCTCGTCAGTATTGCCATAATAACAATTAGATACTGTATGAAGCTGTCTTCTACTTGGAAGAATATGAAACTCTATAATGTACTCAAATTATACTGATCTATTGTTAGGTGATACTGCACTACAGAACTAGTAATTAGGGAGAGCGGCTGAAAGGCCGGGTAGTTCCCTCTCACGGACGCACCCCCACATTCATGAGCGCAGAGGGTTAAGGGAAGCGTAGCACCTGCTGTTTTCCGTCTTAGGATATTCAGTTATATCTTATATTCAGGACTAAGTAATACTGTGTGACAATATAATTTATTTTATTAGACGTAGGTTGGTTTTTTTGTTATTATGTTCATAATCTATTTATAATAATTATTTTAGGATAAAGTCTAAATAAAAACACATTAATATTATTTAGGTGTGGTAGTTTATTTGTAGTAATTTAACAGGGCAGAAGAGCGGACGGCCCTAATTCCCTGCTCCCATGCATGTGTCGAATCTGCGGGTTTTTTTGGTGTAAAACTGTCTGGGTCTAGCCACATTCATTATTTGCTGTCACTATTGAAGAGAAGATATCGTAAATAGTACAAAGCTGTTCGAAATGCTTCCTAAGGACATCAAAACGCAAGCAAATTTCAAACTTGGGTTAAAAACGCCTTCTTTAAGATCCCTTTTTTCCAGTGATAAATCTTTTAACTAATAATTGGAATATAACAAAATAAATGTTTTTTTTCGATTTGATGTATCAATACAGATCATTGCATTGAATATTAATAATGTATTGGCGCAGAAAAACCTGCGAGAGTGTCACAACACTAACCACAAATACCGTTTATTTTAGTAAATATAACTAATACTGGTAATACTACTAACTATTACCGATTAGATGTATTACTATCTAAAATAAAAATATTAACACTGATATTTTCCAAAAATATAATTTACTTATTTTATACTGTATATGGATCAAAGTTCTTAACATTAGTTTATTATGATATTCATGCTAATTTTAGCAAACGTAATAATTTTATATTTTTAAATTTATATTCGTTATAATCAGTAAAAAGAATGTAGTAATTTTGTTGTAGTTTACTAATTACTGTATTAAAGTGGACTCCTGATATCTAAATTTAATGTACTTATTTTTCTTCCATCCACTGTGCATTCTATTAGAATGATTTCATCTTTTTGATATGCGTCAAAACATTATCTGATGATTTCTATAAATAAATATAAACTATTTTGTCAAGAATTAGTACATTTAATTTTTTGTATGTTTATTTTTGCAGGTAGTATATTTCGCCATATCAGTCATGATGATTTTCGTTCAGTTAATGATCTAGAATGGAATCCATTAAATGTGGTAAATGGTGCAGTGAAATAAAAAAATATTTGTGCCTGTTTTGTGACTAATATGGTATTCAATTTGTTTTAATTACATGCTGGAGAAATACAAACTGTAAGTATTGCAAAGAAATAAATAATAATACTAAATAATTATTTACAGTCTAATTGTCATAAACAAACAAATTTAATTTTAATATTTAATACACAATTTAGCGAGAGATGAAATTAAATAAGAAGTATTTACTAATCCTTAAAGAAACGGGATTCATGGCCCGTCCTATATTTAACATGCTTTACTTAGACTACTTCTCGTTAATCGTGAATTAACAGAAATTCAATATACACTAAGAAGGCTGCATTTCTTTTGTTTTGATTTTAATGGCTTTTCCATTATTCTAAGAAATTAAAACACTAATAATTAAAAAATAACATTAAAATTTGGCATTTATAGCCACATTCCGGACAAACGAAACGAATAATGATGCATTCCATTAATTTGATTAATTTGTGGATCGTTAAACTCCACAAAGAGCAGTGACAAATCACCTTTTTCTAACGATTAGTGGAATCGAATAGTGTTGCTATTCATTAATTTTTCGATCGATTAGCTCAATAAAGAGCAGTGAAAAATCAGCTTTGTCTAACGACTAGTGGAAACGAATAATGTTGCTATCCATTAATTTGTCAATCGTTTAGCTCCATAAAGAGCAGTGACAAATCAGCTTTGTCTAACGATTAGTGGAAACGAATAATGTTGCTATCCATTAATTTGTCAATCGTTTAGCTCCATAAAGAGCAGTGACAAATCAGCTTTGTCTAACGATTAGTGGAAACGAATAATGTTGCTATCCATTAATTTGTCGATCGTTTAGCTCCATAAAGATCAGTGACAAATCAGCTTTGTCTAACGATTAGTAGAAACGAATAATGTTGCTATCAATTAATTTGTCGATCGTTTAGCTCCATAAAGATCAGTGACGAATCAACTTTGTCTAACGATTAGTGGAAACAGTTTAAATGAAAATCTACCTGCACTCTGTTTGATATTTTGTACAACAAATACTTAATTTCTTACCAAGAGAGCGCTCGGTGTGTATAACGATTATCGCGTCTTTGTAAACGTCACGGCCTCGGATATAGCCGCTACTACCACCGGAAGTGTTGATAGAATATAGCGTTGGTGTGTAAAGACGTAAGATCTGCACTAACCTACGTCCTACTGACGTGGACAGTCACTGATAGATAGCCGGGAAATGAAGATACAACACAACGCCAAATACACAGACTCTCACTTGTGCATAAGGCAAGTCAGTGTGACATACTCCTTCCTACCTTGTCATTGCTCCGTTTAGTTTCAATGATAAAAAATATCCTGTAACTTAATTTCTTACCAAGAGAGCGCTCGGTGTGTATAACGATTATCGCGTCTTTGTAAACGTCACGGCCGTGGATATAGCCGCTACTACCACCGGAAGTGTTGATAGGATATAGCGTTGGTGTGTACTGTAAAGACGTAAGATCTGCACTAACCTACGTCCTACTGACGTGGACAGTCACTGATAGATAGCCGGGAAATGAAGATACAACACAACGCTGAATACACAGACTCTCACTTGTGCATAAGGCAAGTCAGTGTGACGTACTCCTTCCTACGTTGTGATTCCTTTGCCAAAATAATATTGTGTTTAGTTCCAATGATAAAAAATTATCCTGTAACATTAATGTTTATAAAGCGACAATGTCCCTGCTCCCAAAATTAAGCAACCGGAAGATTCTCTCACTGTCCTGTCAACATTTCTTACTAAGTACAATATATGGTTTCTCAGGTTTACAACCTAATTAAAAAAAATTTAGAAGTTTGTCGTTCGTTTTAATAGTCTTCGCGTGACAAGAGTATCTCAACAGAGCAAACATTATCACAGATTCTCTTTATAGGAACTTGAGATTACCTGTGTGACTGAGATAAGCGCTTAGTACGATTATCAATAACGTTAATTGAAAAAAAAAACACACGTGGAGTGTCCTAATTAGTAGTTATACAATTTTATGGAAGTTTTTTAATAAATATTTCAAACTGTTATTAACATAATGACATTATATGTTAGAATTGTTAAGGTGGAATATGTATTTGATATATTTACACAGTTCTGTCACACATGGACCATGTCTATGTGAGCGTTGTGTCAGTTCGTTCAGTTCGGAACGATATGTCAGCGGAAATGAACTTGAGAAGTAAGTAATCTCAAATTGTGTATGAAATATAAAATATTTACATTTATCAGCTTAATTCAGAACTATGACCTTCAGTACTTGTATCGAATTATCTGCTTAGAAATATATACTATGAATCATGTATGGATTGGTAATAAATTTGTGTTTTCTCCTGTTTGTGTTAGTCTTGAAGTCAAGAACCAATTTGCTAAGTATTGTTACAAATACTGGTTTGTCTTAACATCGATATAGGAATATTCTCAGTAAGATGTTGGGAAACATTATATGTTCAAATGTCAATAAAAGAGAAACATAAATAATTTATTCGTGACTTCACATGCGTAACAGTTATAATGGTTTATATAGCTTAACGTGCTTCACTGATATTATGTGTAAGTGTCTGAACTTACAGTTAATTTGTGGTTTTGACTACCGCTGTTGCCGAAGACTGCTGTTTTTATTCTGTTGTAAAAGAGATTTAGCCGAGTAGTGTTAGGCATTCAACCATCACTGAGCTTTAAGAGCCAGCTCGAAGTGCCTTGATATGGTTTTCTTAACATGGGGCTTACCATACAAATATTTCTACAGATATAAAAGTAAGTAATTTACAATAAAGCAATTTACTGAGGTTTTCCCGTTACTGAGTTTCTATTTGTTTCTATAACAATGTAAATTTAGAAATTTTTAATTCACTAAGGTGCAGTAGCATTTAAAGTATTGGAAAAACTTAAATGCTTTAAATATATCAATAAAAACTATATGTATGAGTTCTAATCGAACAAAAAAAAGTTAAATACACTATAATTACAAGAGAATCTAATTTGTTTAACAGTCTTGTTAACTGGACTACGGTTCGAAAAACTTTTACTTGAACCTTGGAGAAATATTATTTACACATTAGTAAATATAGATTTACTAAGCATTTTAAAATAAGCATGTTTTATAATTTAAACTAGTCAAAATAGATTTAATAATATCTGGCGAATGCTTAATACTTTTTCTGTGTTTAATGTACGACCGCCTCATTTTAAGCTTGAGAAAACGCCATGCTGAGTCGGAATTTAAATTGGGATGATCATATATAATCAACACATATGTACAGATAAGGAAATAGAAATAAGTAGCTATTAATGTAACTTATTTATCCTAACGTGCTGTGCTTAATTCAAAAATAAAACCATCATCAATATTAGGATTCACAAATATCCTTCACCCACTATCTGTTTTATATCAGAGCAAAACATTTTCAGTACATCATCTGCAGGCAAAATGTTTACAACGTGTTCATATACCTCACACATGGTAAGATAATATCTGTATGTCCCTCCTTTAATAACTTCTAAATTGTCCAACATTTCATACAAAGATGGATTTATGGTACGGAAGTATGAATATTCGATAGCATCCTTCAAACCTGGAATCCCGGTGACCTCGTCTACTCCGTCAGCCATCAGACAGTCAGGACACTGGCTAGATAACGTGTCTAATAACCTATGTTGAAAACTTTTTGGGTATCCCCATGTTGGTGCTCTCCAGCCGGTGTAGGTGGCGCTGCTCATGTGGTTCTGTGGAATAAAACATTATTAGTTTATACAGAGTTTGAGGTAGCATAATCTGATTTCGGTTTAAAATTTGTTAAATTTAAAATATATTTTTTAACAAAACAAAAAGTCAAAGAGTGACTAATTTAACCAGGCAAATTTAGGGCTAAGAAGCCCTCTCTAACAAAACCTGGGGCCAACGGCTTGACGGTGACTAAACCAAAACCAAGGACCTGGCAAGCGGGCTGCCTGCAAAGACAAGATCGTTTAGCGGTCACTCGTCCAAGCAGCAGCATCGCTTGACGTAGCTTGATTCAGTCATCTTGCGATAACCATTCATTATACCTGCTCCACTGCACCCCTAGTAATACATTATTTGCTATAATTATTCGAAATAGTAATTTTCTAGTCATATCTATAAAGAACTGTCTAAAAGTAAGATGAGATTTGTTTAACTTTTTAATAACATGAATGGAATATTGTTTATTTGATATGAGAAAGATTTTTATTTTTAGATCATGTTGCAGTAAAACCCTATTTTCCAGCATTCGTTTATATTCATGACGAAACAATTTTTTATATTTATTGCCATTCTATTACATTACAGCTGGGACAACACTATCAATTGTCATTATTTCAAACTGATCTCAAAAGGTTTCCGTATTTTTCTTGTCCTTAAAGAAGGAATTTTAGTAACCAATAGTTAAAAAATTAAATATAATATAATTAAAAACCAATTATACCACTTTAAGTCACAACTAAAGTAATATATATATATATATATATATATATATATATATATATATATATATATATATATATATATATATATATGCCGGTTCTGGCTCACTTTTGGAGACGAACGGAAATACTATGTAAAATCTGGTTCAATGTACCAATTCAATAAATTCAGATTCATTCAATAAACGGAGAACTCTTTAAAAAAATGTTCTACTTGTAACATGGTAAAAGATATTGCAGAATTTGGAAAACAACTCGAAAAATCATTTTGTAAAAAATGTATAAATAAAAAACGATTAAATCGGTATTATAAAAATAAAATGATAAGAAAGACCAGGAATTTTGTGATAAAAACGATAACAATCTTGATCACAGACGCAAAAAATTGCATAATAATCAAGGTATAAATCTGTTAAAACGATATAGAGAATCAGGTTATTTTATAAGAGAAAACTTAAAATTTTAAATAGATCACTAAATTTGTCAATATTTTTCCTAAATAAATGGCTATTGCAATAACATTATTAAAAAGCGAAAACATAGAATAAGAATGAAATAAAAAAATCTTAGAATTAATTCAAAATGCAGAAGCAAACTTTAAGAATTTGAGAAAATCTTATACAATCTTCTAGATGACAAATTTAAACCAGAGCTTATAGAAATACAGTTCAAAAATGCTAAGAGTACTGTACATACATGAAACAATGCAGAATTAGATTCATTTACATTCGATACAGAAGATGAAGAAAAAATGTCTAACATAGTAAAAAAGATTATCAATAGCACAATTGATGTAGATGATTTACTAAATATTTCTGGAGGCCGACTGTATAAATATAGATTTAGACCAAAATACGGTTGTGGAATAAGAAAAAGTCTTAAATTCTAAACAAACACAAAATTTTTTATGGACACAATTTTATAAGCTCAAAGCAGATATAAGAACACTGACAATATACTTTACATTAATTCGATGCCCATTTGACAATATTTCCAAAAAATAATACATTTCTTCCAAACAAATTTTACATTGATTTCAAGCGGATTTGACATTATTTTTAATAGATAGTTCATGGCTTTGTGAGAGCTGGCTTCGTGAGCTTGCTTCGTGAGCTGGCTTCGTGAGCTTGCTTCGTGAGCTGGCTTCGTGAGCTGGCTTCGTGAGCTGGCTTCGTGAGCTGGCTTCGTGAGCTTGCTTCGTGAGCTGGCTTCGTGAGCTTGCTTCGTGAGCTGGTTCGTGAGCTTGCTTCGTGAGCTGGGTTCGTGGTCTAGTTTCGTGGTCTAGCTTCGTGAGCTTGCTTCGTGGTCTATGAATGAATTAGAAGAAAATAAGGAATATAGAATTTTGAATTTGGAGAAAGTGAAAGATAAATTCGGGTTTACAATAATTGCAGAATTAGAAGCTTTCAAAGTACATTTGCCAAATAGATTTTTGACTGTTTTGGATGAAAAAAAGATTAAAGAATTGAATAAAATTGATAAATTACACTTGATTGTTACTGGGAAAAAGACAATAAAAGACAAAGAATATGTTACAATTAACTTTGTAGAATAAAGATTAAGATTTCGAAGATTTTACATTGACTCTAAGGAGATTTAACAACATTAGCAATAGATTTTACATTAAAACTGCTTAAGAAAGAAGAAGAAAACAGCTATAGATTCGGTTATTTTTCATTCGTGATTCCTCAGATTCATTTATGGTTCATTAGACAGAGTATATATATATATGCAGGTTCTGGCTCACTTTTGGAGACGAACGAATGTAGATTCAGTTAATTTTTCATTGAGATTTGCTGTGTTATTTCTCAGCTTCATTAATGGTACATTGTATAATATATATATAGTATATTAATATATAATATGCCGGTTCTGGCTCATTTTAGGAGACGAACGGAAATTCTATGTAAAATCTGGTTAGCGCTAAGAATACGAATTTACTTGCAAAATCACGTTAAATAGAACATAAAACACAAAATTCACGTTCATGTTATGTTCGTGTTGTCATTTTTACGTCCGTGTTGTCATGTTTACATTCGTTTTGCCATGTATTACGTTTTTATTGTCATGTTTATGTTCTTTTTGTCATATTGGCGTTCTTGTTATCAAATTCATTTATCCCACACATTAATAATTTATCCAACAAATACAAATCTTTCTTTATTTTTATTTGGAGTTGTTTTGAGTTTGTCTAATTTTATTTTTAACTTGTAATTTAGATACATTTTCTATCTTTTATTTCTTTTTCTAACCAACAATTAGAAATATAACAATATTCTATATTTTCGAATTTTAAAATATATCTTTCTGCTTTTCTACAACAAATGCAGAAATTTTATAATTTCCTATACTATCTAAATCTTTCCATTATTTAGAAAAATAATCAATTATTTCGTTCTCGATTTCTCTAATTTTTTTATCTGTATCCAAACTATCTTTACACTTTTTCTGTTCTTCTTCTAGATGATCTAAATATGTTCTTTTTCTAGTTTCCATATCAATTTCTTCTAATTCTTGTTTCCTTTTCTTAACACATTTAATAATATAGAATTCAATGGACCAATTTTCTTAAATGAATTTGGAAATAATTTGATATTAACGTTAAATATTTTCTGACAAATATGTGGAACAACGTTTTTGGTTTTTATTAATCCCAATTCTTCTAAATTTATTTCTTTCGGAATTGTAGAAAATAAAGTATTAGATTTAGAAAAATAATTGTTACCTTCTTTTATATAACATTTATGTTTAATATTGACTAAATTTTTGTCTTTTGTGTCATGTTAACTGGTAAAAGATTAAAACCTTTTTCTTTAAGATTTCTAATTGATCTTCTTAAAGATCAACTTGTTTCTTTCTTCTTTATTTTCTTGCACTTTTATCTGTATTCCAGTTAATTTGTTTGTATTTTTATTTTCCCAATAAACATATTGTAAAAGATTATTAAAAACTATATAACAACTATTTTTTAATGTATCCGTCAATTTTTTTCACATTTTATATAAAGATACAGAATAAAATGGAGCTTTCTTAAAATATCTTCTATTTTGTTTTAATAAACTAATACAATCATCTAGTGGATGAAATTCTTTATCTGTTTGGAAATTTTCGTTTACATAATTATAAATTGTTGCTTCTAATGTTGTAAATCCATTATTTTTTGCCAAATCACAAGAGAAGGTTTCTTTTAATCTTTTATCGGGACAGTTTGCAAAATTTACCATACGGTTACTTAATTGTTTATTAATTCCCGGACTTGTTATTTGGCAAATAAATTTATTATATATTATTACTCTAGAATTAGAACTTAACCATGTTAAACAATCTTTCCCAACAGTTTTATCATTATCTACAATAATTTTACAATTATTTTTATATTCTCCTTGCTTATAAAAATTATCTATTAAATTGTAACATGTTACTTTTTGTAACATACAAAATTAAATTAAATTTTAAAATATTCATTAGTAAAATTTCAAAATTAGAACAAACTATATTTTTAACATTACGAATAACGACTTGAGTTTTATAATTATCATTAAAAGGAGCGAAATAATTATTTTACTGACGATGAGTCAGACACAATCTGGCAAGTTGCGAATATTTTCGCTTGCCCCGAAAATAACATCACAAAGTGGCGCCCGAACAACCGGTACTGCAATATACGTTAATTTACGAACTTTACGATTTATTTTACACTTTTTTGTGAATATACTTTACAATTTACGACTAAAAATTGTTAAAGATTTACAATAGCTTTTTGTTTAAGAAAATATGATACGTACAATAATGATGTACTTACTGAACCTCTTTCTCCGCCCTTATAAAATTTAATTCTTTATGTATGTAAACGGAAATGATGGACAAGGGGACGCAAACAAACTAAAAACAACTACAACTACTACGACTTCAACTCGGGTTACGACACCACAGGCTTCTGTTGGTACATTACCAAAACTGTGTCCCCCTACAGTCGCACCGATTACTACTACGTCTACTGCTACTAGTACCACCACCACTACTATTATTACTACTGCTACTACAACGGGCCTACCGATCCCCCCTACAACTATTCCAAATCCCAAAATTATGCTTCCTTCCTCTTCGGAGAATGATCCTGGTGTGGGCTGGATTTATAAACTACAAAAGAACGACCTACAGGAAGAGTTAAGAAAATGTAATCTGAATCCGGATGGTAATGTGGCTGAACTACGAAAGCGACTTGTAATTTTTCTTAGGTCTGGAAAAGCACCTCCTGAACCTCTTATTCAAGAAAACAGGGATTGGGAAAACGTTAGACTAGCCAGCGATATTCCACTAAGAACAGAATTATTGTCAAACGAACAAAACCTCGCGATCAATGTAGTTTCCTCAGTATTAGGACCTATTAGTGCCTCTCATGTTGATGGTCATATAGAACATGAGGAAGTTAGCATTCGAGAAATGTTGAACCTCCCTCCTCAGCTAGTTTTAGATTAGTACAGGAACGATTAGCCCTTTTAATGCGCGAAAAACCTGTAAATGCCATAGCCCCAACAAACACACAAGACATAACACACCTCACCCGTTGAGAATGCCGACAGCAAGATCCCTCACAGGTGATGAGCTTTGTGACCCGAATGTTGGATTGTACAGTGGCGCTAACATGGCAAGCAGGCCTACATCTGAACTTAGACATCCGGATATCTCTCATATCTGCAACCAAGTTAGGAAATGGAATTTGAGATTCGATGGGGATGGAGACTGTCTCTTTCATTGAGCGTTTCAATAAACTTGCCGAATCTTATGAAATACCTCCCGATCGGCTACTAAAAGCATTACGGGAACTTTTTAAGGGAAACGCTCTTTTCTGGTACCGAAATAATAAGTCATTGTGGACAAATTATGACGGCTTTATAATCAGCTTCGAAGAGCAGTATCTTCCTCCAGATTACCGACGTAACTTGGACGAGGAAATAGCTCGAAGAACTCAGGGCGAGAGTGAGCCAATGCGAAAATTTATTGTAGCCCTTACGACTCTAATTCGACGACGTGGTGGCTTCTCTGTAAATCAAACACTAAACCGATTATATTCAAACATGAGACCTGAATTCAAATTAACGATCAGGAGGGAAAGTTTTCACTCGATGAGTGAACTAATTCATCTTGCCGAGGGGTATGAAGGTTATTTGCGAGAGAAGAATAGTTATTGACCTCCTCCAAATCCGGCTCAATCCATGGTACCTGTGACGGCATACGACTCAAAACGTAGAGTTTTCAAGTCATACCCACTACAGATGATAGATAAGCCAGAATCGTATCACGATAAATCCAAATCTTTTACCGATAAACGAAGGTTCGAGCCTTCTACAACTCAGAGGCTATGTACCACCCCTAACAACACTACTCAGCCAAGGCATCTTACTACAGATACAACGACTGCCATTCCTATCTGTTGGAATTGCGATACTAAAGGGCACAAGTATCACCAGTGTCCTCTCCCTAAAACCATTCGATGTTTTAACTGTAAAAAAGTAGGAATCCGAACCGTCCAGTGTCCTTGCAGGCAGGGAAACATTTCCGGAGCCCGAAGCGTAAGAGGTGTCCCGGGACTCTGGGGCAACAAATCACCTCAATCGAATGGCCCAAGTGGCTCAACCAAATAAAGGAATGTAACAAAAGCAGTAGTGCAGAAGTTAAATCAAACGATCCTAGACCATTTGTATCCATTAAGATTCAAGAAACTACCTTTTGTGCACTGCTTGACACGGGATCGATGGTGACTATTATAGGGGAAAGAGTAGCTCATCATCTATTACAGTTAGGCGTTAGGCCTTCTTAGGCCTAACATTTACGTTCTTACGTAAATGTTTATGTTAATATGGCCGATAGCACAAATAGCCAGATATCTCAGGCCTTTGAATGTAACTGCGAGATAGCCGATACTAGAACTAAGGTACGTGCCCTGTTTCTAACAGGCTTAACTACGCCGATGAGTTTGGGTATGGACGTCATAACGCCTTTAAAACTGATCGATATCACTTCTCATGAAAGTGACTAGATGAGATAATTCAAAGACTATTCATACTGATGCCGTTATGACAATAACAGAAGGAGAAAGTAAAAAACTGAAAGAATTCCTTGATAATCAGTTACATTTTTTCGATGGTTTTATTGGTCGCGTTTAAAACTGATACACCCATTAAACAGAGGTATTATTATCGCAATCCAGCAATGCAGGCGATCATTAACAAAGAAGTTGACAAGATGCTGGAGTCAGGCATTATTGAACCATCATCTAGTCCTTGGAGCTCTCCACTAGTGCTGGTTAAGAAATCGAATGGAAAAGTAAGGTGTTGCATCGACTTAAGGCGAGTTAATGCGGTCAGTGAGAACGATGACCCTCTTCCCCAAATAAGTGCGATACTCGACAAACTGAGAAATGCTTGCTATATATCCACGATCGACCTAAAGGATGGCTATTGGCAGGCACCTCTCGAAGCTAACAGTAGACCAATTACGGATTTCACTATTCCCGGCAGAGGGTTATTCCAATTCAAGGTCACGCCATTTGGCTTACACTCTGCTCCGGCTACCTTTCAGAGATTGCTAGACCAAGCGATAGGACCTGAGTTTGAGCCATACGCTTTTGCCTATTTAGACGATTTGGTGCTGGTATCCCGAACTCATTTACAACTTCTCAAAGAAGTGTTTGAACGCCTTAGAAATGCAGGATTATTACCAATTATGGAAAAATGTAACTTTTGTATAAAGGATTTGAAATACCTTGGCCACGTAATAAACGAGAAAGGAATCCAGACGGATCCAGAAAAGGTTAATTGAATTGTGGATTTTCCAGCACATAAAACTGTTAAACAAGTACTGAGTTTCTTGGGACTTGCGTCTTGGTACAGACGATTTATCGAAAACTTTGCAAACATATCTATGCCATCGACAAAACTCTTAAGAAAGGGGAATAGATGGGAATGGACGGATTCTCAAGAACGAGCATTCAATTCTCTTAAAGAAAAACTTTCTACCGCACCGGTCTTAGCCTGCCCTGACTTCAAGGAAACTTTTGTGCTCCACGTGGATGCCCCCAATGAAGGTTTAGGGGCTTCGCTTACCCAAACTATTGGCAAGCGGGAGAAGGTTATTACATAATTATGCGAGTCAACTTTTACACGAAAATGAAAAGAAATTTTCCGTAACCGAGAAAGAATGCCTAGCGCTGGTATGGGCCGTTCAAAAATTTCTTCCGTACCTCGAAGGGTACAAGTTTATTGCGATAACTGACCATCAAGCTTTAAAGTGGTTGATGAGTTTGGAGAAACCATCTGGAAGACTTGCTCGCTGGATGCTATAACTACAGCAACATGACTTCGAAGTCCAATACCGCAAGGGAGTCCTGAACCGAGTATCAGACGCACTCTCCCGGTATCCGATCGACACGTCAAGCTGTGATCCTGTAGTCGGTTCAACCGTTGGTTGTAGCACCGCCAACGATAGTTCGAATAACTATTGGAGGCAACTATCGCTCAAAACCAAGGAACCAAGGCTAGAAAAGCTTCAAGCGAACTTATGCCCGATTGGCACTCGAAAATGCTTCGGAAGGCATCTGCAAATCCGAATAAATATGCAGATTACAACATTAGAGGAAATAAACTATACCAAAAATTCGATAAATCATCTACCGACCCAAAAACCAATTGGAAACTTTGCGTACCAAATTCTCTAAAATCCGATGTACTGAAAGAAAATCATGACAGCGCAACAGCTGGCCATTTAGGTGTAAACAAAACGATTCAGAAAATCAGCGCCAGATACTTTTGGCCTGGATGGAGAAACAATGTTCGAAAATATGTAAAAAATTGCGACACTTGCCAGAGATACAAGGTGGAACAATGTAAACCGGTGGGTAAAATGCATTTCAGACGCCCCCAAGGACCTTGGTTCACAGTAACCAGCGATCTAATGGGACCTTTTCCTCGATCTCGTAAAGGAAACAGATTTATCCTGGTGTTCTAAGATACCTTTAACTAATGGGAAGAAATTGTAGTATTACCATCAGCAACTGCTAAGAAGGTGGCAGAAAAGTTCGAAGACCTTATATTGATGCGATATGGTGCTCCAGAAGTAGTACTGACAGATAACGGAACGCAGTACCTCTCGAAAATCTTCAAAACCTTACAAGTGATTGGAGAATAATTCACAAAACAACCGCACCCTATAGTCCGCAGAGTAATCCAACAGAGCGAACGAACCGTGTATTAAAAACTATGATTTCTTAGAACGTGCGAAATGATCATCGTAGTTGGGATCAACGTTTAAATGAATTTAGATATGCGTTGAATACATGTTGTAGCGAACCAACAAAATTTACTCCGGCCATGCTCAATTTTGGTAGAGAAATTAAAACTCCAGAAAGATAGGATGAAATATATTCAAACTTCAAGATCTCCGTGGAAAAGACGTAGGCCGAGCCCATACGAAGGGTGTGAAACCATACTCTTCCTTGGAGGCACACTAGATCCCTGTGATACCCTGTAGTGTGCCCATAGTATCCTTTCTACTAACCTATATTATTGTATGATTTCTTGGTTGCCCGATGTGTTTTTTTTTTTTTTGCGCCAAGAATTACTTTAGTATTCCTATGACAAATTACCTTTCTCTTCCGTATTATTACTTGTAAGACTGCCACTTTTCTGTACCCGGCGTGTCTAATATCCTTCCCTTAGAGATTTTATATTTTCGAGTTCGGCTTTAGTTTATTTTTTATTAGTAAAGCGATATCTGATTTTGTTTTCTAGTAATTATATGTATTGTCAAATACTGTGTCCATAATATATTTTAGTGTAAATTTTGGTTTTGTTAAATAATTTTGTTTTGTTTATGCAGATTGCAATTTGTTTTTAGTTATATTTTCTTACCAGAAAACGATGTCATTTTATTTTATTCGTTGATTAAACCATTTATTTCGTACGAAAAGAGTATTACATTTGTTTCATTTCATTTCAGAAACTTTTACAAAACGGTTACAAAAGGAGGTTAAACTACGGTAACTTTTATCATTTATATACAAATACCACATTAAATTTTTTTTGTTTCCCGAAGTACAGATGGGGTGTAACATGTTTTTAACATACAAAACTAAATTTAATTTTAAAATATATATTTGTAAAATTGCAAAATTAGAACAAACAATTTTTTTAACATTACGAATAACGACTTGAGTTTTATAATTATCATTAAAAGGATCGAAATAATTATTTTACTGACCATGAGTCAGACACTATCTGGTAAGTTGCGAATATTTTAGCTTGCCCCGAAAATAACATCGCAAAATAATTAGTCATTTCTTCTTTATTAAGGATAGCAGCAAAGTCTTGTATTATATCCAAATCTAATAAATAATAATGTTCTATAGACAGTTGTTCTAATATTTCTGGTAGTTCTTCCAATAATGTTAATAATTTTACATCTGCTAGTTCTATTTTATATGGTATTGCAACTGGCTTTTTGTACTTTTTTTAATAATGTTTAAATCTGTATGTATAATTTGTTCAATTCCTTTATTTTTTTTGTATTGGAATCTAGAAATTGTGGCAACTTAACTTTTACACCATGTTTTGCTAATGGAAATCTCGAAAATTTACTTCTTAAATAACTATTAAATGATCCACAAGCATCTTTTTTTTAATAATTTTCCTTCTAAATCTGTAGAATCTGTTCTTTAAACAATCATAATATTATTGAAAAAAGGTTTTGTATTTCTTTTAAATTTTGTTAATTCTACTTCATGTTCTGTATAGTTTATATCTCCAATATTTGTAATTAAGTTATTTTTATGTAAATTTTCGTTTAAAAACCTTAGTCCAAACCTTTCGTTAGTTGGTTTTATTTTATTTCCTAAGAGTTCTGTTAAAGAATACATGTTTTCTGTAGTACAGATTTTATTTTCAACTTCCATTTATTTAGAAAAAAATTCAATTAAGGATTTTATGTTTGTAAATATTTGCCTAAAACGTATTAAAATCTTTCAAAATACCTAACATTTTCTAGAAAGTTGAAAGTATTTGAAATGTTTATACCAACATTTTTGATAAAAAACACTAACTTTTCAGAAAAAACTTTTTTTAAGAGACTATTAAAGAATTCTTGACAAAAAGATGAGTTTTTAAAGGTAGTTGAAAAGTAGCATAGCAACCCTCCTTTCTTACCTTTTTGAACCACAATTATGAGAATCATAAACAACATGTTAAAGATTTTACAACAGAAGTCTATGACAAGTTAGAAGCCAGAAATAGAAGATCAGTAGACGATGTTGGCGAAATGAATGAAAAATTTATAAAAATTGCGCAAGATTTTAATACATTTCAAGATGATTTTGATACACGTATTCAATTCAATGAAAGAATTATTAGAAAATTAATGACTGGAATAGATGAATTAAGGGGTAATTTCAATAAATTTAAACAAGATGTCGATAAAACTTTTAAAGACATATACAACAGATTTAATGGATTAGACGGTTATGATGATTCATTTTAAATTTTTCCTTTATAAATGACGCTCATGTATTGTGTGAAATGTAAAAAAAAAACTGCAACAAATGATATAAAATCTCATGCAAACATCAATGGAGTTGAGAGAATTTCTGGAAAATGTGCTGAATGTATCACTAAAAAGAGCCAATTTATAAAAACCTGATCTGAAATATTTTCCTAATAAATAGAGAAGGCGGGACATGCCAGTGCTTTCGCTCTTTTTATAATGCAACACGAAAGAGATTTGAAAAAAGAACATTGGGATGATATTTCTCAAAAATATGACCTATCCGAAGATACGATGCGATTATACATTAATAAGTTAAATTGGTATAACATTGCAAAATATCAAAATCTGTCCCCAGAATTCATTAAAGAAAATATACATTATCCATTGAAAGAACACATGTCTGTTCTTTGCCTTTATCAACATTTGAGCACAGGTTTTTGGAAGAATTTAAAGATTCAGTTGACTGGGACAATATTATAGATAGCGGTCACTATTCTGTGCAAATTTTATTGAAATATGTGACCGAAATTGCAAAATTTAAAGCAGAAAATCCCGAATATGACGAAGAAGATCAGAAGTAGATCATTAATAAATGAATAAAAGTTATATCCTTTCTTATAAAAACGCACATTAAATCGATGAAAAAATGATATCTTTCTTATATATGATGTTTAAATTTTTTTCTTATTAAATGGCGGACTACAGAAAGTATGCAAATGATATTGAGAGGGCAGAGTTTAAAAATTTCAATCCAATTGTTAAACAACATTTGAATGAACCGAATAAAAGAACTGAGTTTAATATTGATTTTGGAGATAATTTTTGCTCGTCTAACTTCCAGTTTTATATTTCTGGAACTTTAACAAAACAAGATGGTCAAGCATATCTTGGAACAAATGATGTCAGATTGATTGATAATTTCTTGCCGTTTTTATTCTCTAAAATTGACATAAGAAAACACAATAAATTGATAGAAGAGATTGAAAATTGTGGTCAATTAAGTACTATTAAAGGAACCATATCTTATTCCAAAAGTGATGTATTTTCAAATAGTTTTGAATCAACTTTTAAATTTGGATAATTTGAAGCGGTCGGTGATTTAGCACATTTCGGCTTAGGATTCTTTGAAAATGTAAATTTTCCAATCTATAAAGGTGGATTTTACATTAGTTTCATAAGAGCTGAAGATGATGATGCGATATTAAAAACAAAAACTGGAAATGATATGCCAGTTGATGGAAAAATTACAATTAACGAGTTTTTCATTAGAGTTCCGATGATTGATTATAAAACCACGAGTAAAATGACGTTGATTGATGAAATTACAAAAATTCAAAACATTATGTTTAATTTTCTAGATTAGCAATGTATTGAGCAAAAATGTATTTCTAGAACAACTTATTCATTCGATATCACAAATATTTATAGAAATATTTTCAACCCAAAGTTCATTATTGTTGGTTTTCAAACAGATTGTACATTAATAACAAGAATAATAATCAAGAAAAAAATCCTTCAAAGTTCGATAGTTTGAATGTGAAAAATATCAGAGTAAAATTGAATGGTTCTTATTTTCCAGGTGAATTACAAAATTTAAAGATTTCCGGAGGTCTTTTCAGAATTATGTATCAAGATTTTAAGAAAGTTTACTATAAAAATATGGAAATGTATTACAATCCCAAAGAATTTATAGCAAATAGACCCATTTATGACATTGACACAACAAAGAGTTTGACAAATATTTCTGGTCAAAAAACGATATAATTATCAATATGAATTTTCAAAATGCTGTTGCAAATGCGATTTGTTATGTTGTTGTTGTTTCTGAGAAATTGCTTGAATATGACATAATAAAAAACTATATTAGAAAAATTCAATAATTGGTCTATTATTCCTTCTCTTTCGTGAAAAAAATCCCGATTTCTTCCGTCATAATTTTCATAAAAAATATTTCTATTTAAATGAATGAACAATATAATACCAACTGTTATAAGTGTTCAGTGAGAGGCAAAATTTGGGATAAAAGATTAGTTTGTAGAGATTGTAATTTAATATTGTATGAAAGACCTAAACCTAAGAAATTTCGAAATAAACTAACACATTTGAATAATCTGCTTACAAAATTACAATATGGAGGGGAAAACAAACACAATTTGTTACATAATTTAGAAAAAAGAATGAAAAATTCAAACTATCTATTGTAAATATTGAAAAAATCAATATGTTATTTGATGAATATATCAGATTTGTTGGTTTAAATACACACGTTTATTATGGGAAGATTTTACCTATAATCTTTCAATATTTGGATATTGAATTTGACTACGATTTTAAGCAGGAAATCTTTGATGATTTTATAACACACTTGAAAAAGAGATTTAATCAACCTCGTGAAACAATGAAGATTGCCAAAATTCGCTCGACTTCTCGAGTGATTGTTAGAAAATTCCATAATTTCCGTTTATAAGTTTACATACTTCCTTAAAATTAAAGCTATTACGTATATTTTTTAAAACAAAGATGTGTCATTGGAAAAATTCGTGGTATTTTAAGTATTATAATGTTAATGGCCCCTATTTTGAATGAAATTTAGTTGATATTGTTTATCAGACAACAGGCATGGGCAGTATTTATCAATATTTTGTTAGTTGTTTACTTCTTAAAACAGTTAAGTTGCAACATATTCATTTGTTTGTAAATATAACATATATACATGAAGACGGACGCTGAGCCGAAACCGACAAATGGTTACATATTGATCTAAGGTCCCATTAATCCAAAGTTATATTTATTATTTAATACGCGATTGGCGTTTAAATTACGAAATTTAATTACATCCATGTTAAAATTGGACTAAATACCAATACTAGACAAAACATGTTTATTTAAATCTATTTCTACATTTAACATAAATCTTTATAAGAAATAAAACATATGACATTTTCCACATAGTGAAGGATATAATTAATTAAGAACAAACAATACAATTTGGGCGTGAGGAGTAGCTAATGAATATAGAATTTGAATAATGTTGGCATTTTAATAATGTAATTCAAAATTTATGACTCATTCAAGTGAAAATTGGACTTCGTAATCGTCTGGTATTATAAAAAATGAGATAAAATATTATAGTTCTTTAGTATAATTGTAGATTATCTCTTCCCATTTTGTTGTTATGAGTCCTTTTATTATTTATTAGACAATTGAATAGTTCATACATAATATTACTCAAAATCAGTTTAAATTAAAATCTCGAACTACATTGCTTCGATATTGAGTAAAATGAAATTCACGCAAAGATACTGAAGTGTATCAATTGTTGACAACATCATTTCTCAATATTTTGAATTTAAAATAGTCTTCACCTTTAGTACATCACTATTCTTATCCATATTATTTACAAAACAACAACAATAATAATAAACATATTATGGATATAGTAAAGGGACGAAAGATCTCTGTACGTTACCGTCATGACCAACGCACACGCATGGTACATTACCTGGTAGGGTTTTTTCACTGTGATATAGAATAAAACAAATATAAAATGTTAACAACTGCAACCTTTTAAACTGTCTGAATACATTATTTCAACTAAATTTAAAAGAATACATGATCCGCAATTTCTTTCAGGGTTTCGTCCCTTCAATAGTTCATTGGATCTTAGTTTTCTTTTGTGATCGTTACAATTTATTACTGACATTAAAACTAAGAGAGAACTATGGAGTTCTAATTATCCAATAAAATGATAGTAATATATTTACATGTATAGTACAGTATTATTATAAAAGGTAATATAATATATAATAATCACCACCGTAGAAACACTGGTGGTCCTTATCGGCTCTAATACAAGTCACATAATATATTATTGGCCTGCGAATGTGAATTAATTATTAAAATTGTAGCAGTAAACCTGAACAAATCATGTGAGTTTTCCAATGATGTAACTGCTAATTCTATAAGGAATTTAACCGACTAAAATATCTAAATATATATTTATGTTTACCTATGGATAAGTATAGGAGTACTGGTAAGGCACCCCATTTTCCAACGCAGTAGCGGAAGTTAATATAGCAGTTGCCAAGACAATAATTGTAACGACCCTTATTCGTCCCCGTCCTTAATCCTCACCCTTCTAGTAGAAACCCTGTTTACCAGAGTGTAGTTTCCCTTATTGCCCTTGACCTTTTTATTTTCCGCCTTCCACTATTACCGACGTCCTGTTGTTCCTAACTTATCTTATCTTAGCGTCTCCTCCCACGGCCCTACGTCTAGCCCTACACCCTTCGTTTTCTTTCCGCCAATCAATCCTTATTTCCGCTACACATAAAACATCTCCTCTACTCCTCTCCTATCCGTAAACACCGAGCGTCGTCCTAATTTCCCCTGCGTCGTGCCCTAGTTCCACGTACCTCTTTTACCCTGACCTTTGCCCGCACCCTAGCGGTTATCCATGTTTCCGCTTACCATTATACATTTCCTGTCCTCGTGTCCTACTAATCCGCTTTGGGCGTCGCCTTCAGGTAGTCGGCGTCGTCCTATACACACTTCCTCTTACAATTCCTATGCCCTTCGCTTTCCGACGTTACAATAAGCCCTGTCCTATTTTCCCACGTTCAGTCCGGCTCCTCCGTCACTTGACCCTACCCTGCGCCGCCGATGAAACTTCCCGTTACCTTATCGCCTTCCGCGTCTTTCCCCATAAACCTTACCCTCTCCTAAACACTCCTACATGCACACCTAATTCCTACCTCCCATACGTCCTGCAGCGCCGCTTTATACAAGTCGGCACATTTTTCCCTATGCCGACGGACCCCTAACGACCCCATCCCTGCAATTAAGAATACGATTGAGTATTCAGAAACAGCAGCGTCGCCATTTGAAACAGGTTGGAACAAGCAGACCATATAACATGTATTTTGAACAATTCCCTTCTATAACTCATTAGATAACCAAGGAGATGCTCGATAAAAACCAAATTCATACTTAGTACATTTTTTAAGACGATTTCTTGATTTTTTATATAGAACGCTGGCTATCCACTATGTAAAAGAATACTTCACTACAATATTGACTGAGTTCAGTATGTATCTCATGACTATTACAAGGATTAACGTCGAATGTTATAAAGATATCGAGAGTACATCGAGTAGTAAACATCGACATGGAGAGTAAGGTACAATCTGCAGGAAGAGAGGCAATTTAGAAAAATTAAATCAAACAAATCCCATATATTTTAATTGTTTGCCTTATATTTTTGGACCCCTAGAAATTGAAAGATATTCCAGGTACATTTTATGTTTTGGGACCATTGAAGTCATTTTTGATTGGTTATAGTTAGTGGAGTGAAAACAAATGCTGTAGCAATGGGCTTTAAATCTTCTCCTTAGAATGCCTCGTTCTACATGAGATCCGACTTATGGACCATAGATACTTAATTATATCCTTGATGGCTCGAGGAAAATAATTTTTGTGTCAGAATGTTTCAACACATTTTCTCTTCAAGATATCGCTGTCTTTAAAAGTGGAGCGCAAGAACTATGGCGTGAGGTAGATTCACAGTTATTCACAGTTCAAACTCATGTGAATGAGGAAGGTCTGGAGTGTGCTTGTTATAAACACAAGTATATGAAGACAAATATGGGTCTAGTAGAAAGTGCTAGGCCAACTGAATGCGCTAAAAGTAAAGATGATAAATTCAATAGCGTGTTACAATAGTAAAATTGTGTGCTTCACCTTATGTTTAGGACACTTTTTTCTTCTCACCTTTGCCAAGTAAATTATAAATTGACTCTTTTTATACATTGAAGTTAAAAATGTTCTTTAAATATGAGAAATCTACGAACAGATTAGTGGATTATTTGTAGTAATTGGTATTATAAATAGTATTATAACTGGCAAAGTTATGTTAGTTAAGATTTATTAGTGGCATAAATACACAAAATCTTGCTCAGCATGTAGATGCACGTGTTGCATGTACGTTTCTGTTGTGAAGATGGTAGTAGTTTGTTCGTGTGTTCGTGGTGTGAAACCGGAATCCATAGTCTCTAAATTTCCATACCAGACTCTCATGCATATCCTAAAAGCGGTAATTATTATTCGAATCCTGGCGGAGTGAGTACTTTATGTAAGTAAAATCAGTGAATAAGTATAAAAATAAAAATTAAATTCTGTATAAAATGTTATATTACACACACACACGCACGCACGCACACGCACGCACACACGCGCGCGCGCACACACACACACACACACACACACACACACACACACACACACACACACACGCACGCACGCACACACGCACGCACACGCACGCACACACGCGCGCACACACACACACACACAAACACACACACACACACACACTAACCCCTGCTACAGTTCAGATACTTGTCGCCACGACTTCTGCGACATCCGAGCACCCCGGGTGACTTCGCTGTGCAGTGTAAGGAGTTCTGTTAGCCAACACGAATTGTGGTCGGAACACAGATATCCGCACCGTGCCCTACACGTGAGTCGGCCGAGTGTGGGTGTGGGCTCGGCTCGGTTACCGTGAGGCCACACATGTCCGTACGCAGTCCAAGCGCAACCATCTCACTGTTTATACAAGAGCATTATTTCTTTTGGCGTTCTAAGTGACAGATACTTAACAAATATTCAGAAGGTTCAGTATTGCTAAATATGAAGAATTTTAATTTTATTGCTGTAATTTTTATTAATCGCTGTGGCGAATGAAACATTGCAAGGCTTAGACAACAATAATGCTTAGTACAATCAATCAGCTAGTATATAAAATGTGTTCATAACATTATCTTGGTTTATTTTTTATCCCTATTATTCTTGTTCAATATGTTTTCATTGCAGTGACTTTCACTCAAATACATCATAAACAGTATACTAGGTATTTTTTGTATAAAACCCAAGAGCTTATAACGTGACGCCAAAGTTTTCCATGTTCAAAGCCTTATAATAATCTGTAACAAATAGTAAATATTTGTAAAATATATAGTGGAGAACATGTTTTTTTCTTGACTGAAAATTTTATTGTAAATAAAATATTTTCATTTTAACTTTACTGTATTGAAAAGAATAAAAAATAAAAATTTCATATAAAAATTCTAAATATGACCCATACATAATAACGGTTTAAATTTATCAAGTAACTTCAATACATCCAAGATAATTAGAACTTTGCGCAAATAAGTATATCCTTGTTATTATTTTATTAATGAAAACTTTTATTAAGATTTTACATAATTCGAATTTAGGTTTTTAAATTTGTTTTAATTTTAGCACAATAAGAAAATGTGACTAGTTTACTCTAAAAGTAAAAAAAATAATACTTTTATCAATAAATATGATTTTGTACGCGAACGCAGGATGTAAAGTTAGTAGGCTATAATAATCCATTAAAATAGAACGTTTAGACTACATAAATAGTTTTAAAAGACGAATTCAACAGTAACCAACATAGAATTATATTTCATAGCTCTATTCAAATTTATGTCTTTCCAACTCCTAATTTTCCGTAATATTCTCATTACCACACATTCTCATTAAACTCTGCATCCCGATATTTTTAACTTGATTGATCATAACTTTAAATAACAGGATAAATAAATAACATGATAAATAACAGGAGGCTTTCTTACTTCCTCGATAAGTATTCTATATCCATGGCTGATGGCGCTATCCGTGCCCGTCAAAATTCAAACTTCGCTAATCGGCGACGGTGCGGGCACGGTGCGGCTACGACGGTCTGGTGTCGGGGCGGTCATGTGTGGACTTGCAGGTTGAAAACTGCGCTTCAATTCTTTCACTGTGCGACGGCCAACACACTGGCGACTCACGTGTCGGGCACGGTGCGAGAATATGTGTCCCGGCCTGAAGTTAGAGGACTTGTGGCCAGCCTGAGGACCACAGTGGAGGTGCTTGAGGCCAAGTCGCAGTGCCTGTGAAAACAATTTGTGGTTGCGAGTGTGGAATACGGTGAGAGAGACGAATTAACAGTTCAGCCTAGAAGAGCTGGAGCAATGTATCACGAATTGAGAACTGCTAAGGCGCTGGGGTGTTCGGAAGTGGTCTCTACTCTGCCTTGCAGACACAACATTCCTGTCCAACAATACATAACGAGGAGACAACTCTAAACAGTTCCTACATAAAGGAACGTGCGTAAAGGCGATGTTTATGAACTTTAACCGCATCTGAAGGAGTGCATTCTCCCAACACTGAATGCTCCTAAAACCTCATTGTTTATGTATTACTGAGTGAAATAGACATTGTAATAACAAGCTAACAGCCGTATCCTTTAACAAACTACATAGAGATTGTATTCGATATTTGCACACATCTAAAAACTTATTATGTACCTTGTTCATGGTCAGCTGGACATAGTCCAAATTATATCTTCATTATGTTAACGCGTCTATTGGTTTATGCTATTTTTAGCAATGTATTGCGCTATATATGTAAAGAGTTCGTTTCAGATTTAAATCTGTGATATTACATCATGTAACACTTCTCCATGTTATAGAGGGTCTTTATTTTAACAAACCTGAGCATTTGTCTCCAGGACGCTGTTGCACCATGATGTTACCATATATATATAGTTAAATTTTATTGATACCAGTATAGTATTAGTTTAAGATTCCTTCCTTAATACCTTTATTCACGTATAGAGTGGTATTTATACCTGTATACTCCTTCTGTAAACACTATCACCGTACTATAATACAACAAATATGAAATGTATACGCACAAATTGTAAATATCTTTTAAATGATTCATAATAATATACCTAAAGGTTGTTTTATGTAAAAAAATAAAGTCTATATCTATAACGGTGATTATATTTTCAATATTTTCATACGAGTATAAAATGTGCCAATAATCAGATTTCTTGGCGGCTAACTGATATGGATAAGTGGTTAGCTCATGGGTGTGTGATTGATACACACTAAAAACCCACCCCCGCCTTAAACCGATTCGGTGCCATTGGGTTAACTAAATCGTTACTTATCACCATATCTACAGATAATAATCATTATTCCTACACCAATGACTCCACTCTTGTATTGAGTGATACAAATGGATTCAATGTCATCGGGTAACTAAATCATTACTGATTTCAATATTTACAGAGAACCGTGAAAATTCCTACACCAATGACTCCACTCTTGTATTGAGTGATATAAATAGATTCAATGACATCGGGTAACTAAATCATTACTGATCTCAATATTTACAGAGAACCGTGAGAATTCCTACACCAATGACTCCACTCTTGTATTGAATGATACAAATGGATTCAATGTCATCGGGTAACTAAATCATTACTGATTTCAATATTTACAGAGAACCGTGAGAATTCCTACACCAATGACTCCACTCTTGTATTGAGTGATATAAATAGATTCAATGACATCGGGTAACTAAATCATTACTGATCTCAATATTTACAGAGAACCGTGAGAATTCCTACACCAATGACTCCACTCTTGTATTGAGTGATATAAATAGATTCAATGACATCGGGTAACTAAATCATTACTGATCTCAATATTTACAGAGAACCGTGAGAATTCCTACACCAATGACTCCACTCTTGTATTGAGTGATATAAATAGATTCAATGACATCGGGTAACTAAATCATTACTGATCTCAATATTTACAGAGAACCGTGAGAATTCCTACACCAATGACACCACCCAGGTATTGAGTGATATAAATGGATTCAATGACATCTGAATATTGATCTCTTACTCTGTACAATTCATTTCCACCCTACTAGCCCAATAGTATCACTGAGTAAAACGGTTGTCAACAATCACTGTATGTTAGCAAATGGATTTGTAGATTTGTGAAGTTGGCCTGCACATACTGGCCTGCATTTGTAGTTTTGATTTAAATCGATTGTTCAGCATTATTTTAGGTTATTTTTGTCAATATCAACGTTTGATTAGGTTTTAGTAAGGAGATATTGACGGCATTATTCTTGTAGCCCTATTTCACACTATCCTGCACGTTTAAAAAATGACGGTTTTTTTAGTAAGTCGTTAGTTTTGCGTTACTATAAGTAAGTTTTGACATTCTCGACGTTTATTTAGTTTTTAGCATGAGATATTGACTAAATCTTTCTTGTATGCCACTTAATACTAGTCATGTTAATCGCTAATTAAGTTAGGTGACAAATATTTTACGTTGCTTTAGAATGTTAAAAGGTAAAAGGTTAAAAGGTAAAAGGTAAAAAGAATGTTACCAGTCAGGTAAAACTACCTTTTAACAAAGAACCTAGTAAGTTTCAACAATCTTATGTATACGACGTTAATGTTGCAGGTTAACTTCGCACTAGCCAGCAACACTATGGAAATCATTACAATTCAAAATCTAAATTTAAAAGCGGTGGTACAAATAGCTTATAATTATACTATAGCATGTTTCAGAAAGAAAAATAACACTTGTATTTAGTAAAGGATTTTTAACAAACATTTTACACCTGTATAGCAACTATTTTACTGTACATAACTGTATCATCATTACATGGCATTAAAAGATAAATATTAAAAACATCTCATCAAGTTGTATGTTAATCACAAAAAGTACTTGCTCCGCCGGGACTCGAACCCGGATCTCTCACTTGCCGGGTGAATGTGCTACCATTACACCACAGTGCCCTAACTTTTTACGATTCAACTATTTTTAATTTGGCCGCATCTGTCACATATGTGTTTAAATAACCAAACTAACATATGACAGGAAGACTAAAGATAATTGTCCGTTTGAAAGAAACTTTTTTTCATGCAAAAGTGATCTTTTGCCACAATGGTGGATTATAAGTCCGAATGGAATGGGGCAAAAGTTTGCTATGTGCAATTAAACTGCATTTTCAAAGAAAAATAATTTTGTAATTTATTGAGTCCAAAAATGTTGTTTATTAAGAAAATAACATAAAATATAATAGTTTAATAATAATCACAAGAAAATTTGCCCATTCCTTTATAACTTCATGCCACCTCTCTTCAAACGTTAAACTCAGAATCCAATCTTTGGTCTGAGGGTCCTTGTAGTCCTCCTCTCATGCTGGACATATTATTTTGTTGGAGGACGATGATGGCTGGTCAGGTTTTGATTTGGATCTGGTATCAAGCGACGGAGATTAAAATATGATTTTTCAGTTTTTATGAAGAGTTTTTTCAAGAATTAAAATCTTCTAATCTTATTGCATCTACAGCCCCGGTAGAGAGGGATGTTTCGAATTTAACAGCAATGATGGAGGTATACGTAAAATTACTTAGCTTTGATAGATTTGTGGTCACGCATATTCAGTACATACAAGGAGCATGTAAGATTGAAGTGGTCCGAATAAAAGTGATACAGTAAGAACATTAGCAGAAAAAAGAGAAAAGATTTATAATGATAGCATTGATTTCAATATTTTATATCCTACCAAAGTTGAGAAAGATCTTTTTCCACATGAAAAGCTTTGTGATGAAACCCTCGCAAAACCAAAGGGGAGGTAAAGGAAGGTTTTGATGAAGTTTTAAAAAACAAATTTACAAAATACAATGAATATTGAATAAATTAAAAATTAGAAATTGGAAGTGCTGATACTTATGCTTATTCATAATGTCGCAATATAGACGCTTAAATTAATAAGACACGTATCACGATATCTCCAATTCGAACGAAAAAGAAGCATTATACTTTATTCAGAAAGCACCTTTAGATTTAAGATATGTGGAGAAATGGAGAGGTTTTGCTTCAGGGGTTAGAAGAAAATCAAAATATTTAACAGAAATTCCTCAGTGTGAAACCTCAATCAAAGCAGGAAGGCTAAAACATCCGTCAGTTAGACTGCTAAACATTGAAAATATTACAGTTTTCATTAAGGTCGGAAATGATAGATACTTGATATCAGAAACACATGTTGATGTGATGCTGTGTGTCTGAAATGTATGTTTTAAATAATCACTGTAGACAACTAATGAACACGTCAAAAAGTAAATGTTCAGAACATACATACGTAAGTCTAGCAACTGATGGTGCTAACACAAACGTACTCAAATGCAGAGCTGAGTCTCTCGCCAACGCTTTTAAAGACAAAGGAAATTTTATAAATGTACGAGTTTTTAAACCTGCTATGAAATTGAAAACAAACAATGGCTGGTCTTGAGCACGACTACTGGTCCAAAGCCGTTAACTTGGTAAAATACATGCTCAGTGATGAATGTTTAGTTGAAATAATTAGACTATGTAACGATGGAAATGTGAATTTAAGCGTTAAATTAAACCTAAAGGTCCAGTAGTTGTTCTGAGGAAGATTTAAAAGATTATAAAACAACTTTTGCGTACTCTTGCCCCACTTTACTCTACCTTCTTTGTCTTTATATGTTTTACTGTGTTATGATAATTAGTATAATCGAAATAGTAACTTATATTTTTTTACAGTTTATTAAGATCTTCCTTTTAATATAGTTGTATACAAATGCTTTAATTCGTAATAAATATTTATCAAAATCCAAACATATAAGCATTTAAGTAAATGCTGGGATGAATAACAGCCTGCATTGGCTTCAAACTGACAGGATCTCTTTTACAGGCATGTGAAACCTTAAAATATTAATTTTAATTTTATATGTTTATAATAACCATACTGTGGATTAAAGTGTGTTTTCTTTTTTGCATAGGATGAGTCTTTTACCTGTATTTCCGATGAACACAACAGCAATGACAGCAAACGTCTAGACAGGTACGGTAATACTGAACCTTAGCCTTTATTACCTTGTTATAATCAGGTTAAGTACTTCTATTACTGATAATTTCTGGACTAAAACAACAGATATCAACATTTACCAACTCAGATACAGCAATCCTCCAGACAGCTACGGTAATACTGGACCTTAACCTTGTTAGAATCAGGTTAAGTACTTATATTATTAATACTTTGTGGACTAAAACAACATATATCAACATTTACAAACTCACACATAGCAAAAGTTTGTACAGGTGCGGTAATAGTAGAGTCCAGACAGGATCGTAGAATTTAAAAGTGACATTAATTTTAGGAAGGGATTTATTTTGAGCATAATACAACTCTAATTCCAAAATAAATTAAATTCGTCTCTTTCCTTTCTAAACCTTAGTGTTTTTTACCATTCATACTTTCTTAAGTATAAGTTGTATTACGTTATTGCAAGTATGGTTTTGTACGCCTTAAAAGATCGATTACACTTTTAACAAAAGCTATACACACTGTTACTTGGTTATCTTATGGAACAAGGCGAATGTATCCTCCAAAACGTCGTAATTTTTATATTTTATTATCAAATGTTCACTTTATTTTACAAAACGTTTCTTGCGATGAGTTTTGATTATAAAAATATATTCTTTTACTTTATTTATGACCATAATGAATGAGATGTTGTGGGACTTAATCTTAGTAGTCTTTATAATCAAGTGTTTTGGAACGTAAACCTCTAGAAATTATTGGTTAATATGTTCAATGACTTCAGTTCTGCTTGTTTAAGATCTGAAGATTTCCTGCTTTATCCGATATTAGAGACTAAATAGGCAAGAAATATTGTGTTATAGTACAGTATCAGGGACTTACTTCTATTCATATTCTTGAGCATGGAAATGTGTAGTCCCAAATCGGGACCATTTGCAGCTTCGCCAACTGATGAGTTTCAAAGCCATTCGTAAATACTGATATTTTATGATCAAATACCTCTAATAACCAACTTCACAAGTTTATATAAACTAATTGTCATACGATATTTTGTAGTTCTTATACATTTAGACCAATGTTTAAAATAATAAAGAAAATTAACCGTATGCAGGGTGATTCAAAACACACTACAAACATAATGGTGTTGTCTAATGAACGTCGAGTACTCAAAATGTAAATGCAAGCATTTTTCTTTGAAAAATTACACAAGTATGAAGAACACTAATAATTTATATTATAATTAGATATACTTAACTTACATATATATATATATAGCGATAAGAAATGTGTGAATCTTATACAAACCTAAATACTCTCAAGCAGTCAATTATTAATGTAATAATCGGTTACTACCTACGCTATCTCTGATACTGATTTGTTAAAAATGAGAGTGCCTAGATAAGCAAGTACGTAAAGGTGATTCCATCCTCGTATATGAGAATAGCATTCGTAGGCATTTTATACAACATTTTTCTTACAATCTTAAATTGACAGTCCTCCTCTTTATAATTTCCTATCTTTTTATTATCTGTTGAGTCCTACTTATGTTTTTCACAGTAAAAAACCTTTTCATTGCAATTATCATAACTCGGATTGAGGATTAATTATGGTATATAGGATTGGAAATTACATGTTGAAAGGAAACCGGTAACCACAATGTTATCCCTGTTTAAAATTGACCTGACAGTTTGCGGTATACGTGATTCAACTCAGCTCTGCAGGTAAATTTAGTTCAAAAGCTGCTGTTGAGATAACTGCCTCGTTTAACAATAGTTTGTCATATCTGAAGTAGCTAAGACACTAGATTCAAACACCCAATTAAGACCCATCCGTTCTCAGAAACTATATCTATCTTTAAGTAATAATACATTACAGAAAATTATTTTGCTATAATCCCCGAAAATAAATACCTGATACAAACCCAGCAGCACAGTTATCCTTTCCTCAAGTGTAGATAAAGTATATGACATCGCCTATACGTCTTAGATACCTGCTCCTGTACCTTGTTACTATATAATGTGGTAGTGAAACAACAATAAAGTGACTCTGTAAGTGTTTTGTTATATCTAGTACTCCTACATATTAGATTGGAGTATGAGCACATTTATTCTTTCCTCAAGTGTAGATAAAGTATATGACGTCACCTATACGTCTTAGATACCTGATCCTGTACCTTGTTACTGTATAATGTGGTAGTGAAACAACAATACAGTGGCTCAATAAGTGTGCTCCTACATGTCAGATTGGAGTATGATCACATTTTTTCCCTCAAGTGTAGATAAAGTATATGACGTCACCTATACGTCTTAGATACCTGCTCCTGTACCTTGTTACTATATAATGTGGTAGTGAAACAACAATTAAGTGACTCTGTAAGTGTTTTGTTATATTTAGTACTCCTACATGTCAGATTGGAGTATGAGCACATTTACTCTTTCCTCAAGTGTAGATAAAGGAGATGACTATATTTATCTTTAAGTAATAATACATTACAGAAAATTATTTTGCTATAACCCCCGAAAATAAATACCTGATACAAACCCAGCAGCACATTTATCCTTTCCTCAAGTGTAGATAAAGTATATGACGTCACCTATACGTCTTAGATACCTGCTCCTGTACCTTGTTACTGTATACTGTTATAGTGAAACAACAAAACAGTGGCTCACTAAGGTTTTGTTATATCTAGTACTCCTACAAGTCAGATTGGAGTATGAGCACATTTACTCTTTCCTCAAGTGTAGATAAAGTATATGACTATATTTATCTTTAAGTAATAATACATTACAGATAATTATTTTGCTATAACTCCCGAAAATAAATACCTGATACAAACCCAGCAGCACAGTTATCCTTTCCTCAAGTGTAGATAAAGTATATGACGTCACCTATACGTCTTAGATACCTGCTCCTGTACCTTGTTACTGTATACTGTTATAGTGAAACAACAAAACAGTGGCTCACTAAGGTTTTGTTATATCTAGTACTCCTACAAGTCAGATTGGAGTATGAGCACATTTACTCTTTCCTCAAGTGTAGATAAAGTATATGACTATATTTATCTTTAAGTAATAATACATTACAGATAATTATTTTGCTATAACTCCCGAAAATAAATACCTGATACAAACCCAGCAGCACAGTTATCCTTTCCTCAAGTGTAGATAAAGTATATGACGCCACCTATACGTCTTAGATACCTGCTCCTGTACCTTGTTACTGTATACTGTTATAGTGAAACAACAAAACAGTGGCTCACTAAGGTTTTGTTATATCTAGTACTCCTACAAGTCAGATTGGAGTATGAGCACATTTACTCTTTCCTCAAGTGTAGATAAAGGAGATGACTATATTTATCTTTAAGTAATAATACATTACAGAAAATTATTTTGCTATAACCCCCGAAAATAAATACCTGATACAAACCCAGCAGCACATTTATCCTTTCCTCAAGTGTAGATAAAGTATATGACGTCACCTATACGTCTTAGATACCTGCTCCTGTACCTTGTTACTGTATACTGTTATAGTGAAACAACAAAACAGTGGCTCACTAAGGTTTTGTTATATCTAGTACTCCTACAAGTCAGATTGGAGTATGAGCACATTTACTCTTTCCTCAAGTGTAGATAAAGTATATGACTATATTTATCTTTAAGTAATAATACATTACAGATAATTATTTTGCTATAACTCCCGAAAATAAATACCTGATACAAACCCAGCAGCACAGTTATCCTTTCCTCAAGTGTAGATAAAGTATATGACGTCACCTATACGTCTTAGATACCTGCTCCTGTACCTTGTTACTGTATACTGTTATAGTGAAACAACAAAACAGTGGCTCACTAAGGTTTTGTTATATCTAGTACTCCTACAAGTCAGATTGGAGTATGAGCACATTTACTCTTTCCTCAAGTGTAGATAAAGGAGATGACTATATTTATCTTTAAGTAATAATACATTACAGAAAATTATTTTGCTATAACCCCCGAAAATAAATACCTGATACAAACCCAGCAGCACATTTATCCTTTCCTCAAGTGTAGATAAAGTATATGACGTCACCTATACGTCTTAGATACCTGCTCCTGTACCTTGTTACTGTATACTGTTATAGTGAAACAACAAAACAGTGGCTCACTAAGGTTTTGTTATATCTAGTACTCCTACAAGTCAGATTGGAGTATGAGCACATTTACTCTTTCCTCAAGTGTAGATAAAGTATATGACTATATTTATCTTTAAGTAATAATACATTACAGATAATTATTTTGCTATAACTCCCGAAAATAAATACCTGATACAAACCCAGCAGCACAGTTATCCTTTCCTCAAGTGTAGATAAAGTATATGACGTCACCTATACGTCTTAGATACCTGCTCCTGTACCTTGTTACTATATAATGTGGTAGTGAAACAACAATTAAGTGACTCTGTAAGTGTTTTGTTATATTTAGTACTCCTACATGTCAGATTGGAGTATGAGCACATTTACTCTTTCCTCAAGTGTAGATAAAGGAGATGACTATATTTATCTTTAAGTAATAATACATTACAGAAAATTATTTTGCTATAACCCCCGAAAATAAATACCTGATACAAACCCAGCAGCACATTTATCCTTTCCTCAAGTGTAGATAAAGTATATGACGTCACCTATACGTCTTAGATACCTGCTCCTGTACCTTGTTACTGTATACTGTTATAGTGAAACAACAAAACAGTGGCTCACTAAGGTTTTGTTATATCTAGTACTCCTACAAGTCAGATTGGAGTATGAGCACATTTACTCTTTCCTCAAGTGTAGATAAAGTATATGACTATATTTATCTTTAAGTAATAATACATTACAGATAATTATTTTGCTATAACTCCCGAAAATAAATACCTGATACAAACCCAGCAGCACAGTTATCCTTTCCTCAAGTGTAGATAAAGTATATGACGTCACCTATACGTCTTAGATACCTGCTCCTGTACCTTGTTACTATATAATGTGGTAGTGAAACAACAATTAAGTGACTCTGTAAGTGTTTTGTTATATCTAGTACTCCTACATGTCAGATTGGAGTATGAGCACATTTACTCTTTTCTCAAGTGTAGATAAAGTAGATGACAATATTTATCTTTAAGTAATAATACATTACAGATAATTATTTTGCTATAACTCCCGAAAATAAATACCTGATACAAACCCAGCAGCACAGTTATCCTTTCCTCAAGTGTAGATAAAGTATATGACGTCACCTATACGTCTTAGATTCCTGCTCCTGTACCTTGTTACTGTATACTGTGATAGTGAAACAACAATACAGTGGCTCACTAAGGGTTTTGTTATATTTAGTACTCCTACATGTCAGATTGGAGTATGAGCCCATTTACTCTGTCCTCAAGTGTAGATAAAGTATATGACGTCACCTATACGTCTTAGATACCTGCTCCTATACCTTGTTACTGTATACTGTTATAGTGAAACAACAATACATTGGCTCACTAAGTGTTTTGTTATATCTAGTACTCCTATCTGTCAGATAGGAGTATGAGCATATTTATTCTTTCCTCAAGTGTAGATAAAGTATATGACGTCACCTATACTCTCTCGTCTTTGATAACTGCCCCTATATCTTGTCACTGTATACTGTGGTAGTGAAACAACAATACAGTTTCACAGTAGGTGTTTTGTTATATGTAGTACTCCTATATGAGATTGGAGTATTAGCACAGCCTGTATGTACAGCATATAACATTGTTTGTTTTGATTATGAATATTCATAAGAAACTTACTTAGAAAATTGCATAACTATTATCATTAGTGTACAGAAAGAAATTTACATTAATATATTCATATGTTGTATTGTGTTACGATTAATATCATATTCGAAACAGTAACCCACTCTAAAGCAGAATGTATGAGCTCTTCTACTTCGCTTTATTACTAGTGCCTACAACAGCTTAAGCATTTCATACTTATTATATCTTGTACTTATTGCCGTAATTATTCTTTGTTTTAATGTTCACCTTAGCGAGGAGCTACAGTAAACTCCAGTTCTCATATGTTTGACTGGACCACAGTTTGCTACTGCACAGTTACTAATAACAGCTGTTCCCATCAGTTCCCGAACTGTTCTAATTCGATGAAAATGCGCTAGTGTAATTTACAAGGGACGTATGCCAGTAAACGTAATACAGTAACACAAATAAATTTACATAGTGTAAATATCACTTTTAATTTAAATTCTTGTGTCGATTTTCATTTTGCTTGTTTGCTTATAAAGAAAGAAACAATAGATTGTATTTTTTGTGCCATACAGTGTAGCCTACTGCAATATATTTCTGCTCCAAAACATCTTAAATCTAAGTAAACTATAATTTATTTATAGTTTAAGTACACCAAATATATGTTAATGGAATTTTTAAAATATATTTGTAATAATATGTACCTTAACAATATATTTTTGTATAGCAGTTGTAGATTCTAGATAGATATGGGGATATCAAATTAAATTAAAAATATTCACATATAAATTTATTTTATTAGTGATTAGTTTTTACATTTATATAAGCATTTATGTTTTTATTTCGTATATTATATTGTTTACGTGAAAACATAAATACCAGGTCAATATCTTGCAATTTGATGTCGATATGAATGTTCAAGTAAAACTGTACAAAACTGTCACTGTTAGCTTAGCACTTTTGAGATACAATATGTCATGAAACCCTATCTATCACTTTACAGATGAAATATCACAAGGTACTTAGCAACAGAAGTGTAAAGGAAAATTGACGAATATTAGCCTTGTTACACCATAGACCAAATACATGAATATCAATTTATTTCTACCCTCTTTCTAGGTTTCAGTAATGTGTTATTTTGCCTAGGATATGAGCTGATTGTAAAAAAAACACGAACATGTTGGGATAAAAGGCTTAGCAAATAAATGGTTTGCAAGTTACCTTACTGGACGATCTGAGTTAGTGAAACTCAACTGAGTTACACAACATACACTACCAATGTAATAACCATATTTTGCCATTGTAAACTGCTACCAGGACTAAGTGTGCCATAGGGATCTGTTTTGGGCCCAATTCCATTCACGATTTTCACTAACAACTGCACATTACATTCGAAATGCTAGTGTTAATACTGCCAGATTTATGTATGTGGAAGGCACGACTACTTATAAACAGCAACACACCAGATGGTCTTCTTACAAGTACATCAAACCGCTTAGAAGCAGCCTTCAGACTTAGTAGTACATCCTTCCCACTACACTGTAAATTTACTTGGATAACTGTGCATTTAGAGCATAAATACATGTGTAAGTTGTGTACATGTGTACATTGAGTGTGAACGTTGCGTAACACTTGAAATGGAGTGGAGAACTGGAAGCTGCATATTATGTGCTTTTTAAATCTCACTCAAATATGAGGTGCTTTGTCGATGGGAAATCTTAACAGAATTTTTCTTCAAAAAGAAAAGGCTAAAGGCCAACCTTCATCTTCGTCAAAGTTGCAGATAAACGTTGAAAATACTTGGGATTCTTACTGCCAACACTATATATATATATATATATATATATATATATATATATATATATATATATATATACAAGAAGCTATTCTTCACACTGAATAATTAAGTCTTCCGACAGGCAAAGAGCACGTGTGCACCTACAACACACATGAAGCAGCCAGGTACATACTGCTACACCGCACAAAACTCTTACATTGGTCAGAAACTGAGAAACATCTTACCCCAACATCTCAAGGTTCTGAAAGGATATGTAATCAAGAAAAGTCTTTGGAGTTTCTTGGTTAACCACCCAATCTACACCTTATAGGAATTCATAGGCTGTGTTAACTACCTGGTGCATTCTATTCAAGATTCTCAATTTTAACCAATAATTTATAACTTTGACATCTGTAAATACTGTATTTTATTATTTTATTTGACACATAATCTACTTAAAATTTATATAAAAATAGTTTTGCTATTAGGTTTTATCAGTGATTAAATTAGTTACGTTTAAATACATTTCCATGCTGAAAATAAGTTAATATATTAAAATAATTTTCTAAGTGTTCTTTGGCTTGAAAATATTACAACTGGCCATTGACGTCTTTTATTTTTCTTGTATAGGCCAAAATAATTTTATACTCAGGTGAGAAACAAGTAATTATTTTTTTCAATTTTATTTATAATTTTCTACTAATTTAACTAATGAAGTAGTTATTTATTCTTGTTATCAAAAGCTCCCCTTTGTGGCTGCCTAATTTGTATATATGGGTAAGTATTGTACTGTATATTGTTTGGTATTAGGCAAAGTTTATACTATTCTTTTAATAAGGTGAGATTAAAGGATTTTAGTTGAATAAATGATGCTGCAAACTGACTTTGATAATTGTATTTGGAAACATACTATGAGAATATTGTTATAAAATAAAATAACTGTCAAATATACTTGTTTCTTTTATGGTTGACATGTTTTAAAAGGATGGCATATGATAAAATTAATTTACTTTACAATTTCAACAATAAGTAAATAAAGTTTTCCGTTAGTGTAGATCCATCATTAACAACATCAATAATGACGAGACCTTTACTAAAACTAATGTAATAGAAGTAAAGAACAGTGATGAAACCGATACAAATTCAGAAAATGTTATACAACTATTTTTATTTTTTGTTAATGTATTATAATGAATTTTCATATTTCAATAACAAGCAATTACGTTATAATGATGTATCAAGAGGTGAAACTGGAAGAAAAATCATACTTAGTAACTAAAGAATTCGCACAAAAACGTGGAAGATGTACTACTATTTAAAATAGTAGTCTAATAATAAGATAATTTCTTAGAAAATATAAGCAAACAAATTAAAACTCAATTTTATTTCTAGTTATTACTAATTTTCTTCCTTGGATTACAACTCTGCCTTGGTGCAGGTCTCGCCTGTTTGAGTGTTGGACTGTTTTTGAGTTGACATTGAGACAGAATATAATGGAGCACAACCTGTGAACAATTATTGAGTTGAATCATAGAATAATTATAAAAACAATGGATTATTGATTTGAGTATGAAACATGGAAAACAACTGTCTAGTTTTTATCACAAGTGTTGTAAAGAACTTTGTTCGTACTAAAGGATTTCGGTAACAATTATTTCTGGGTTTTTCTAAATGCCTACTTACTTCTGGTGAAAAGCTGATTGTTATTTCATAAATGGATAAAACAACAGTTAATATTAATTGCTTTTCACTCAAAATTTATTAACGAACAGTATGCTCACGTTTAGTCTGGTAGTCCAATGCAAATATTTATTATTACTTTGTCATGTCGATATCTACATTACAAAATGTTACAAAATTACCATAGTGAAAAGCATTGGGATGTCTCCCAAACCAAACCCGATAATACTGTACACTAGTATATACTGATGTTAGTGGAGGAGGGGTACGAGTCACCAATTATATTGTCCCCTCTTGTGACCTTATGCCTGTCTGATTGATCAAACACACTGTATATATTAAGAGTTATTGAATTCACTGAACAAAGATTTAGCAAAGGGAATAGATTAGGGATGTTTTCTAGTAAACAATGTAATGTTCATGATAAAGTGTATAAGTAAATATATATATACTTATATATACTGTATATATATATATATATATATATATATATATATATATATATATATATACAGGGGTGCTGAAAAGTCCCGGGACGGTCTAATAACTTTTGAACTAATTACAATATAAGAACCAAAATTTACATCAAGCTTTTGCTCATATAAAACTATTATTTTATGTATTTCACCATGATATCCTGCTTATGGGGGACGTCCCGCTAGGGGTTGGTGAAAATTCTTAAATAGAAGCATAGGTCAACAAACATTCTGGTTGTTAGAGAAAACTGAGACACTTAATCTTTTATTTTACTTCTTTTACTTCAAATCACTTACCAAAACAGTTATATTTATTTATTTATTTCCAACGGACACACTCCATTTTTAAATTCAAGATCCATAATTCAAGATCAATAATTACAACTTAACCTAAACAAAAAAGTTTCCTCAACTAAATATGTGAAAGACTGAATGGAAATATTATACTCTTTTGCAAGGCATGATATATGCTAGAATAAATACGTATATAAATGTTTTAAAACTATAGCAATACCATAATGAAAGAACGCAACAATAAATAAACTATAACAATAGAGATAACATAATAACAGAAATAACTTAATAACAGTAATAACAGAAAAAACATAATAAACTATAAAATAATATAACAGGGATATTCATAACAGTGTTTCAAAACAGCAGACAGTAAAAATAACAATAGTAAATAGACAAACTATGACATACAATTAACAGAGAAAATGAACACACATAGACATTAAGTGGAGGCATTTACGTTGGCAGCACTGCACCTTTCACTTTCCGCTTCAATGATCTCACGCCATCATGGAACAGGTCGACTGTTATAGGCAGGTTGTTGCCGGCCCTCTGCAGGCGAGCCACCGTGCTGTTTGCTGCATAGTTTGTGCCATAGTGTTGCCTGATGAAGAGGTCATTGGAACGAGTGCTGAATGGTGTCTTGAAATTGAGGAGTTGAAGGACGTCCGGGCAAACCACCTCACCGTTCACCAACTTATGGAGAACCACTAAGTCGGCTACAGTCCTGCGAGTATCAAGATGTTCCAGTTCAAGTCTGGCGTACATATCATCAATTGGAACTTGTTGGTATTGATATCCATTTCTGACACCCACCAAACGGATGAAACGGCGCTGAACTCGTTCAAGATCATCACAAAGGTACTTTTGGTGTGGATTCCAAACAGTCGATCCATATTCCAGAATCTGGCGTACCAGGGCACAGTATATTGTCCTCAGGGCTACCATATTTGTTATATGTTTAGAAAAAACGGGAGATAAAACCAAGCATTCTGTTTGCCTTCGAGCAGATATTATGAACGTGAGCCTCAGGGCTAAAATTCTGTGTCAGAGTAATTCCCAAATCTCTCACTTCATTTACTCTAGCGATGGTTTCTCCTTGCAACAAGTAGTTGTACATTATAGGCGAAGTGCAACGGTAAAATGATATGGCTTGACATTTCTTGGCCAAATGTTCAAAGTGTTTGCCTTCAGTTTGCTGACAATATCCCAATCGATTGTAGAACTCTGATATCGCATTGTTTATCTGGAAATTCCTTATCAGCAGGTAAGGTTATTACCTTCCTTATCTGGAAGGTGATCAGTTGGAGCAAACAAGACCAAAAAGACAACAATGAAATTGCCAGCTGACAGATACAGTTGTTTTATCAACTCAGTCACTTAGAAATCTTCAAGCCTTAATTTTGCAAGTAGTTTCAGTAGTGCTAGTTTATTTTGCTATGGCGCTTTCCGAAAGAGAAAGAATAACTTTATTAATGATGCACGGGTTTGGTGACCGTATTAGATCATGTGATGAGGTAAGGCATCTGTTTAATGAAAAATATCTGGTTTCAGCAAGATGGAGCCCCTCCACATTATGGCGTACATGTAAGACATTTTTTAGGTGCGCCTGAATTAGCACCCCCTGGACATAGCACCCCCTCGCTACTGACGTCATTTTGACGTCACGAAAGGGGGTGCTAAATCAGCACAGTGGCCGTGTCCAGGCCCTGAATAAGCACCCCCTTCGAATACGGGGGTCCTAATTCAGCGCCTCGACCGTGTTCATGTGCTGATTTAGCACCCCCTTCGAATAGGGGGGTCCTAATTCAGCGCCTTGACCGTGCTCATGTGCTGATTTAGCACCCCCTTGAATCTGGGGGCTGCTAAATCAGCGCCGTATTGATGAGATGAATAATTACTCCAACGGAATATAGTAATAAACGTTTAACCATATTGCGATTTATTTTTCAATAAAATAAAATAATATATATATATATATATATATATATATATATAATTATTTATATTATATATATAATTTAAATATATTGCAATGAGTATATTTACTGCATTGCTGTGGTTTACTTAAAATTTCAAAAACAGTTCATTACCAATTATAAAAATACTATGCATCAAATATACTTAAGTAAAAAACTAGGTTCTAGGCATTCAAATACAGGTTTATTTTAAAGTAAAATTAATTTGAAATCGTGGTATGAACAACGCAGAGGAACTGATATTGCGTAAATCCGGCATGTGTAATAAATATACAAGGTCAGAGATTATATCAAACTATTATTAAACTTTAAAAACAATTATTTATTTTAATTTTTCGAACACCAATCAAAAGCGGGAAAATTTAGAACCGTGAAATTGTAATTTTGCGACGGCTAAGAGCCAATTATTTTTAAGGACGCATCATAAACTGAATTATACTATTTAAACTGAATAGTATAATTCAAACACACTTGACAAACAATTTAAATATTATTTTATATCTACAAGAATAAATATCATTCAGTTATATCCATATCAGTTAGTTCAACTATAATTAAAAAAAAAGTTGAAAACAATGTTAAAACACGTAGCAATAAATATACTACCGTATTTTCAAAAGCGTTATTGCTGTCAAAACATACATTTATATACTGAGTATTATGGATCTACATTGCTTAATTTCCCCTCTGTCGGTTAGTGTGCGTTTTTTTGTTGTTAAAAATGAAATATCTTGGAAAATCTCAACGAGTAAGTCACAATACAAAAATCGAGTAAACGGCAGCTCCAGAATATCTTATGCCAATCGTGCTCACATCTTAGTCCCTTCATTAAAAGTACAGGAAATACATTAATATCTGTTGCCAAGCAACTTTTTTTCTAATAAATTAAAAACTACTAGAGATATTGCAAATGTATCAACAATGAACGCCTTTATGAACAATGAAGGACAAAAACAAATGTCTTAATTAACAATAATAAACTGTTGTATTTATCATAAAGCTTCAATTTATTCACAATATATGTGAAAAAACTAAATAAAGGGACTAGGTTATCTGTTATATATTAAGAATAATAAAGAACAAGAAAATTCGTACAGTAATATTTAGACAATAATGCTTTTATAGATGACAAAATCAAAGATAAGCGGTTTTATTGGAAATACATCTGATTGTCGCTTGACTAAATTTTCGTAAGTAAATATGTCCTAAAACAACAGGTATTAAAATAAATTCATTAAACATCAAATATATGATTCTATTCTATCCTTAGATAGGCCTGAAACATGTATTTCAAATGTTTTGCATAATAAATCACAAAAATAAAAGAAATAGGGATAAGATACTCTAAAGCTGATATTAATTTATTTTCACGAACCATGTTTTTTTACAGTAAAGATGCTCTTAATGAGTTATTTATTATTAGTTTGAAATAGTATTTGAGTAATTAGATTTGTGATACAATCCACGATCAGATTTATTCTTGTATACCTGCTGGATTTTGGGACATTCAAAGTTAATCAGATTTAATGGCCGCCATTTCGAAAGTATTAATGAATATTGTTTATAACTGGCCTTATTACCACAAATATTTGATCCAAATTAGGTAGGATTTGTTTATTCGTTTTAAGATATTAAAGCGAATTTGTATATAAAAAACACATACAGACTGACGGATAGGAAACTAAGCACCAAAGATCTATTTCCATATTCTGAAATGCGTTTGCCATGACCTGAGCAGTTGCGGTATATAGACTTGTCCTAAGAATTACAGGACACTCTGTACATAAAATTATTATAGAGAGTGTTCCACAATCTCTACCAATATTTTCAGACATTATTCATGGACCAAAGGCAAAAACAATCATATTCACCTTTCTAAAACTCAATAATTACTCTAATAGCCACAATTTTGTTTTTGTCTTTTTTACTTTACTATTTATATTTGATGGATTGTTTAGGTTAAAATTTTGTATATACCTTTATAACCTTAAGGAAAATCAAAAATTTAAATTTCTTACAAGCTTTATTTTTAAAATAGTGATTTCTAAAAGATCTTTAAGCGTAAATATCTTAAAAGCGATATATGGTAAAAAAGATCTAAATTATTACACAATTTAATAACAAATCTAACGATACCAAGTTTTAAAAATTGGTTGTGAAATAAGGGAGATACTTTGCTTTTTAAAACCAATTACTGTTTTTTAAAACCAATTACCAAACAATATCCGCCTTTATTATATGACTGAATGTGGGCTGCAACAATCAGCTTTTTTGATTTTAGCTGCTCTAATCAAGTGATTTTAACATTACATTGCTGAACTGTGGTCATAATATTCTTAATTATTTCTAAACAAAGTTTCTTTTGATTGAGACGTCAGAAAAAAACACTCTAATACATGTTGATTACCTAGACCAAAAATTAAAAATGTCTTTGTAGTTATTATATGTCTATTTAATATTTTGTTTTTAAAAGGAAGACCTCAGACCTACTTTGGCTTGTAAATTTATACGGAGTTTGTAGATATGCTATTGATTACGGTGTTAAACGTAGATGCTTAAATGTACCAGTAAAGATTGCTATTTTTTGCAGTTGTTAAGTTTGTTCTAACCGAGGTTTGAAGATTTTGTTCTACCCGGAAAATAAAACATTAAAAAACATAAAAGTTTAAAGTATACAAAATGAAATATTATGTATATTTGTATAGTATTTTTTTATTATTAATGAAGTAATATTTATGCTTCTATACATCTGTTTACTACCTAGTTTACAAATCAGTTATAAAAATTACAACGAATTGAAAATTAGAGTGTAACAAAATTCTCTACACTTTCCGATATAAATAGCCTTAAAATAAAAGTAAAGCTAAGCTGAAGTGTAATTTAAAATTTTAACTTTTTATAGACGCTTTATTAAAGACTTCACTGAGATTTCACTCTTCTTTTTACAATATTGTAAGAATGTTCATCCTTAAGTTTGACACTTCCAGATACATGGGGTTAGAAGTGCACGTCTGACTAATGTAACACGCAATAGTTAAATATTCTTTAACTGCATACAAAAAGGCGATGATTTTCAGTTTTTGTCCATACATCATTACCGTGTTCTACTTTATCTTGTAAAATTATCCGTTACCTAGAGAGTATAATATGCCACACCTTGGGCCTGTACACTCAAAAATTGTTTGATTTCTTCTTATATTTTTTAGGAAATTTCATCAAACAAATTCACTATACATAATAAGTTACGTATTAATATAGGAATAACAACTGAGAATAACATCGATATTATTACTCAACCACTCGATACGGCCAGATCAGTTTGAAAAGTAAGGTCGGTAGTGCACGGACGGGTTTCGTCAGCTTCGTCAAAATTATGTGTGGACCTACAGTCCTACAATCGATATTTGCAGGTTGATTTCACTCTGTATATTTCGTATTTGGTAGACGGCCAATATATAACGAGCAACGATGTTAAGGCAAAAATAATGAGTTTCAAGTTTTTAAATGTTTACTAGCTGATACTTGCCCCTTCGTACGGAATTTTTTTAGAATAACTGGTACGCTATAGACATCTCCTTCATGTCTTTAAAAAAATGGCATACTACTGATGAAATAAATTATGGTCATTGGAAAATATTCCAATTTTAATTTCAATGCGACATTCCATGATTTTTTGAACTGATGTTCTAAAGTAATTAAAAATCACGATCCCTCCTTTCCTAAAGTACTGTAGGTAATAAAAGATTTATGATCCACGTTTGAAAATAGGGTTACTCATAAAAGGAGCAACAAAACATATATGTGGGAATACTTTACATGTAATAGTTGATATCACTTAATATGAAAGTCCCAATATGAATTCTATTATTCATTCTCGTAATATTACACTAATTATCATCGATACCGTTAGAAAAAGTAATATAATCGAGGGTATAATCCTTTACCAGAGGGATATATCTGCTAGAAGTAAGATGGACAGAAGTCGACCAAACATTTTTTTACATTAACTAGTTAGGAAGAAACCTTTGCGGATTAATATACTTCATCCTTAGCTACCAATGCCTCATCCATGAGTTTTTTATCACAGTGTTAAGTTCATAAACTAATAATGTATCTTCAAGTTGTAGCCTCATGTGAAATGTATTTGATGTTTCTATATATTCCTCTAATCATGAAAAATAGTTAGGAATGATTCTATAGAGGATATTTTACACGTAAGCAATAGTACAGTAATACTTATGGGCGTAACCTTGAGATATTTTTGTAAATACCATTCTACAGATTGTTGTGTAGTGTTAAGTCTATGGAGCTGTTCCATTGTGCAGATGATTCACTGTACGCCCAATAGTGCATAAGATAAAAAATTATAATCTAGTTTCTTACTGCAGATGGTTACGAGTAATTATTTAAGGGCAGGTACTGAAAAATTATTTTTGTAATAAATGACAAGTCAAAAACTGTAATTTTCATACTTAATCTGTTTCATTCTATAAAACCTAATTTTGAAATGTAATTAAAATTAAATATGAAACAAAAATGCCGCAGAGAAAAATTCTATACTCTTTTGCCTAAAATACGAGCCTAAATTGTTTACAAAATTATTTGTTGTAATTGTTTTTTAAATTTGAGTTAATTAAACTAAAAAAAGAAGATTCCATTTCCGTGAAGCTATTAAATGAAATAAATACGTTAATTATGGATTCATACAAATAACATAGTTTTAATTATATCTAGAAACATGTTTCATTGAGTTTTCACGATTGGGTTAAGCTTGAACTGTTAATGCTCAGTGAATACCCTTAACTAGACTATGAGTAGACTAGATCTTTCATTGGTATGGACGCCCAGTACTCAATACCTGTACAATAAAAATGACACAGCAAAGATACTAGACTAATTGTGTATAAAAACCATAATTACATTTTACCTTCCGTAATATTCCAAAAATCGACTCAGAATCGACGAGAATTTTATGTTTTTTTAAAGATATATTTAGCAGTGCGTTAATTAAATTTACAAACATATTAACTGAAAGAATAAACTGAAATAGAATAAATGAAGGATATGATTTAATTTATTATTTTAATAGGTGATATATAGAACAAATTAAGAAAGCAAAGTCATGAGTGAAAGTTATTACACAAATATGACAATGCGTATGAGAGGGAGGAGTGCTAAGGTCTATTAGCCTTGTTAGTCGGAGCATTATTATGTAATATTAAGTCTATGGTAATTTTTAAGAGAAAGTAGCCATATTTGATTATTATATTATTTAATCGTTCATCGGAAATTGCAAAACAATCGTAGATAGTAGCTTATAAGTGGCAGCGTCACAAAAATCCAGATAACAACTATTATATTTATGATTGAATTGAATATGTAAAAGATAAATATCCTTTTTGCTGGTTGAGTGCTAGGGGGTGCTAATTCAGTGACTGAGCCATGTCCATGCGCTGAATAAGCACCCCCTTGGAACAGGGGGGTGTTAATTCAGGGCCTCGACCATGTTCATGCGCTGATTTAGCACCCCCTTGTAGTCGGGGGGTGCTAATTCCGTGCCTGGTCCATGTCCGTGCGCTGAATTAGCACCCCCCTGTAGTGACGTCAGAGCCCGAGGGGGTGCTTATTCCAGGGGGTGCTAAAGCAGCGTCCCCATTTTTTAGACAATGTCTTTCCACATAAGTGGATTGGTAGAAGGGGAACAATAGAATGGCCTGCCCGTTCTCCAGATTTGTCCCCTTTAAACTACTTCTTTTGGGGCTACCTCAAAGAAAAAGTGTTTAAAACAAAACCTCAAAATTTGGATGAGTTGAGAAACCGTATTGTAAGAGAAGCTCAGGGTGTTCCTGTCCAAGCTTTGAACAATGCGATATCAGCGTTCTACAATCGATTGGGATATTGTCAGCAAACTGAAGGCAAACACTTTGAACATTTGTTATAACTGTTTTGGTAAGTGATTTGAAGTAAAAGAAGTAAAATAAAAGATTAAGTGTCTCAGTTTTCTCTAACAACCAGAATGTTTGCATTTGAAAAATTCTGTATTTTATAATCTTTGAGTGTGCGCCATTTTGTAATTCGTCAACTGTTTTACGTCAGATTTTCGGCAAAATGTTTCTAATTAAAAGAGCTTTAATTTGATGTGCGACTCGACCTATGCTTCTATTTAAGAATTTTCACCAACCCCTAGCGGGACGTCCCCCATAAGCAGGATATCATGGTGAAATACATAAAATAATAGTTTTATATGAGCAAAAGCTTGATGTAAATTTTGGTTCTTATATTGTAATTAGTTCAAAAGTTATTAGACCGTCCCGGGACTTTTCAGCACCCCTGTATATGTGTGTGTGTGCGTGTGTGTGTGTGTGTGTGTGTGTGTGTGTATATATATATATATATATATATATATATATATATATATTTACTTATACACTTTATCATGAACATTACATTGTTCATTATATACATATATATATATAATTTCATTAAACATTGAATCACTAAAATCAAAAAGTACTTGCTCCGCCGTGAACCCAGGAATCCAGATTCCTCACTCTGCCAGGTGAGTGCACTACCACTACACTACAGAGCCGTTACTTTTTTATGATTAACTATTTAAAATTTTTTGTAAAAAGAATTAATATAAGCAAATGCCTGGTCCTCCGCACATTATTATGGTCACATTTCTCACCTCCACTCAGTGTGCGATCGGCAGGTTGAAAGGTTTTGTGCAGATTCATATTTTTGCTGCCGGAGACTGTGAATTTGCGGCTTATCCATACGTTAGTCCTCAGCCTTGTACTACTGTCTAATAGAATTTCGAGAGATGTCGTTGAAAATATCCAAAAGCTGCAGAACTCAGCCATCAGGATCATTTTTAATTTCAGATACGGTGATCATATCTCTCCTTACTGGGGTGATGTCAAGATACTTCCCGTAGAGGCAGTGTGCTGACGTGTTACATGGTCGACAAGGTTCACAAATTTAGAGAACTACAGTATATCAGCAAGAAACTCTTGTATCGGAGCAAGTCTCTCAACGAAGCAACCGTTAAGATGGCTTGACTTTCCAAAAGTTGGAAGTTGGAAGAAGAGGCTTCTCTTATTTTGGTCCCATCATTTGCAATGGCCTTCCCGAACATATTAAAAGTATTATATCTTGTTCGTGTATCAAATATAAGATTAAAGAATTTTTAATCAATAACAACTAATTTGTGGGTCCAGAGGTGTGATTTAGGTAGATTTGTTGGATTTACTTAGTATTTAGTGTTGATGTGATAAACATTTTTATTCTGAAATACGCTTACGAATAAAGACATTTTTATTTGTTTAATAAATATATAATTACACATAAACTGAATAAAAATTATGCCACAATATTAAAAAGGATACAAAATTGTCCAGAGCAATCTTTGATTTTGTACAACATTAGGGGGGATGGGGGAAACAGTAACCAAATGTGCACCAATGAAGGGGGGCATTTCAAAATAATCGATTGCCTAATTTTCCTAATTCGAAATCTATTTTCAAATAATCGTACCATTTATGTTGGAACTTTAAAATCAATATTGTCATTGATTTATAATTATTATTATAGTTATATAAATATTCAAATATAACTTCAAAACTATTTAAATTTGCAAAATACAATGCATTGCTTATATAATAATTAAATTTTGTTCAAAATGCTAAATGCTTTCATTTTACCGTCATGCAGCGACTATGGAAGTGAGGTTAGTTCTTAATATTACTTGTGGCTACTACCTGTAACCAGTACTTTCAGTATCCGAGTACAAAAAGTGCTAGTACTGATTTAGAATCATACGTTACAAAATACTCCTAAACTGCTACAGGTTCCATTTATTGTTACTAGTAAACGGGTACGAGTAATTCGTACCATAAACAGCAGTACATGTGTAAAGTATCTGTGTCATAAAAGATCCTTCAACGGTAATCTGAAACGGGTACTTTTGGTTTGAGGTAACTTATACTTTGGGGATAGACAAGTACCAGGTACTAAGCATCTTTTGCAGTAGTTGTTGCAAAGCAACGTGATCAGTTGTCACAGTAATGAGTGAGTTTGCAGAACTTGGAGCAATTATGTACTGTGTTAGTTTGTTGCCACTACAAGGTAACATAGTCTTGGTCAGTCTGATGAAACAGACAGCGTTGAAACAAACATATTCCGGTTACATAAATTAACAAAAAATGCTTAATGTAAACTGTATTACAATCAAAACATTTTAAATATTTTGTTACTACATGCTCAAGATAGAGCTAACAATTGTGTATCTGAAGAGACAATGAGAACACTACATAGTCTAGATTAAAACTGTTTGTGGTTTAGATGTATCTGACATAAAATCGACATAGAAAATTTGTTTCGGGTTTCTTCGTCACTGAATGTTTCAGATTGAAGAGATGGATGATCTTGATTCCAGATTCCAGGAGTCAAATCTGTCCTAGAGTTAGACTTAAACAATTGCTTTAAAGACAAATAAATTACATTCATTTTTTTATGACAGATAATGTATAAAATTACTACTATTTCAATGTAAATCAAATTCAACATGAAAACAATCACTACAAAGACGACAAAAATCTGCATTGATATTTTATAAAATTACAATAAATATCTAAATGTACTCATATCTACATTTAAATAAAAAACAACAGATAATTTTGCTTTTGTTCATCACGTTAATTTCTTGCTATGTTCTGGTAAACCTCTATTCCCGCTTCCTCAATACATGCTCATTTATCCACACCCCCATACAAATCCTCAATTTGGGTCCTTGAGGTATCTTGCATCATTGTGTGGCTAAGTTATAAAGTTTCCAAGTAATGGGAATCATTTCTTGAATAGCTCGAATCTTCTTTCTACTATCACTCTTTCTTTAGCATGAATGCGATTGAATCTATGCTGAATATCGACTTAAGGTGGCTTGAATGGTGTGATTAACCATGGGTTAACCGTATCCGGAATCACCAATCAAATAAGCTGTGCCATCATATTGAGAAATTATATTCCTAACACAACCCATTCTCCAAATTCTAGAGTCATTTACAGAGCAAAAATGTTCTTAATTCTTTCTTCTGCGTCACACGTTGTCTAAATTTTATGCTGCCTTAAAATTTATTTATATATCTCCAAACAATGGTTTTTTATTTCAACGTGAGTGGAATTGAATGCTCCTATAACAGTTGAAAAAGTAAAGCGTGTTTACTACGTAACTTTTACATTGTTTTCTTATTGAACTGTGATGGGAAAATAAATCCAGTTCTCAGCTTTATCCATGACACAATTTATCACCTTCTTGATGTTTTTACACACTGTCAAGTGTTCCACTCCAAAAACTTCTGTTACTCCACTCTGGAAACCTGGATCAGGAGTATAACGCAGGAATATGTCCATATAATGTCTAGTAGATAATGCTTTGTGAGTTTCATCGCTATGTGGGAGAGATGTTAAAAAATCAATATTCTCTGATTCAAATTAGCGCAGCTGCTTGCTTATTTCTAAAACTCTAAATTACAAATGACAAAAGTAAGTGTAGTGTGCCCGTCCTCCAAAATAATGCAGTTATAACTGTAGGAGAGTAGTTGTATCTCAAGTTTAAACACTTCAAAAGCGAAGATATAACTTCTCGTCCGGAAAACTGTAGATACAGCTACAGGGATAGTTATAACTACTTTTTAATAACTTTACTAACTGTTGGTAAACAATTTGGAAATGAAGAAATAAACCAGCTACATTTTAATATAACTCCCGTTATTGTATTTTTATTACATTTTTGTGGTTAACTTTCAAATTTGGATATCTATAATGTTTAATTCAATAATTCAGCAAAATCAATTACGTCCTAACGAAACCTCGGTCAACCTTTATTTTATGTCACTGGCAATGAGGTAATCTACAAATGCTATCTGTACGTCTTTATGTATAAATCTTGTGTTACATTTTTCAATTGTGTGTCTTTTTATGCTATTTGTTTTTATAATTGTTTGATTCCAAAGATTTAAGATTGATAATTCAAATGATAACAAAATATCTTTAAGTGAAAGTGGTTTATCGATCGAACTACACATAACCGTCGTTCAAAATTGCATTCTTGTGTAATAATGTGTTAATAACTTGTGTCAAATGTCAAACACCATAAAATATGTAAATAACGCTTCTAACTGTAGTTATATCTATATATTTTTTAACAATTATACATAAATAATTTTGTTTGAAATGGTGTTAAATATATATATACTCGTATATATATGTATATGTATATATATATATACGAGATACATATATAAAATCACATCAATATTTCTAAACTTGTAAAACGTAGCGTCTAACAACGTTTACGTAATTTCAATACATTTTACCGACTTCTTATTAACCAGAAAAAATATAACTATCAACAAAATTAATATTGTAATATTTGATTACATATGAAACCACTTATATTTTATATCAACCTTTTTTATATAAGTATTAAAAAGTTAATAATAAAAATATATGTCATCTTATAATTATATAAGCATTTGTGGATACTAATGCTGACATATTAGTAAATATTCCTACTAATATGTATATCTTTAATTTTAGTATTTAATATTTATCGGGTAACTTTGTCATATATGTGAAATTTTTTTACATATATTAGTATCTAGAGAACCATACTAAAACAACATATCAATGGGAATGCTAAAAAAGTAAAACATTGTTTTGCAAGAGGGCTTATAAGGAGACGGAGAATGAAGTAGTGGACTAATATGGTCGCTTAAATGAAGTAGTAGCGCGTGGGTCGTTGGGCACACGTCTGGTGGTGTAATCGGCCCTCTTTTGAACATCGTGTTTTCGTGATAATTCATTCCATTATGGTTCGTTGGCCCAACGATCCCGTTCAAATATTATTGCTTAATATTCATTCATGGTCCAATTACACCCCTGACAGTTTGCCCAACGAACCTATATCAGTAAATAAAAACTATAAGGTTCGTTGAGCCAACGACCCTACATTTACAATTTACAGAAACTAAACAAATAGGGTTGTTGTGCCATCGAGCCAATGGAGTAATCGAACCGTCCCCATTAGGAATAGACTAGCCTGTCTATATTTTAAATAGAAAAAATATACATGGATACATATTTAATGTATTTATGATAAACTATCAAGAAATTATGAACCCATATATTGTACTAATTTTCTGTTGGCTAATAATAAGAATAATAATAGTTCTTCAATATATGCAGGCTAGTTTGAAGTTGGCAAAGATTCTTTAAATATCAATACAAAAATAATAGAACTAACAAGTAATTTTTCTATCCTTTAGTATCATATTAGTATGGTATGACCATTTCCTTTTATTAAAAATGAAAATGAATAATGTCTTTATACTTTGGTTGAGTTGGTTTTTTATCAAACCGTTTTACAAATAAAATCACGTCATCAACTTTAAATATATCTAAACTTACACCTATGTCAAATTAAAACTGTTTTAGTATAATTCAGTTGTTATATAAAAAAACTATTATTAACAGATTCAAAAACGTATGGACTATAAACTGTTACAATATTTCAGCCTCATCTTACAAGACAAATTCTATGTAACTCTCAAAAGTTGGCATAAATCTTGAAAAATATATAAGTAATATGTAAGTAAAATGTTATATCTTTAAAAAATTATTTATTATAGTAGTCTAATGGTATGTTATGTAAGTGCTGATTTACTTTAGGCCTTTCCTCTGTCATAGATTTGTTAATAAATACTTCTAAATGTTTACAAATGTTTTAATAAGTCTAATATTATATTGGATCTATTTTTTGGCTGGATTTATTTCACCGATTGTTAAAAGTTTATTAGGTATCTCAAACAGACCAAAAACTATGTGAACAGATTCACTAGTCCGATTTATCTTTCCTGCCAGCTGTCAAGGTTGTCAATGATTAAAGGAAAGAGAGAAAGAGACTGCCATTTGTTCCGCTATCCACTGTCTCCCCCCCCCCTCACTACGCTGTTGGGTATGGTGGGGCAGTATCAAACATGGCTGCCTTCTCCTACCAAGAATCAGTGTTTTCACATTATTTAGTTAATATTAATGTGAACTTCAATGAAATTAGACTTAATTTGTGTTATATTATTATTAGTATCTAATTTTCTTTGCTTGGAATAAAATTTAAAAAAATGCCAACTGTCCTTAGCTGTAACACGAACACTACATGTAACATGGCTGTCTCCACCACACAGTATTGGGATCTCCCAGTGAAACAGTACTGAACTTTGGGTGAAAAGTTATTTAGTTTAAGCTCTAATACTTGATATCAAAATATTATTGAATCAGTGGAGTGTTTAAAAAAGAAGTATACCTACCTAGGAAGCATAACGTTCTCCTCCGCTCCCAAACTGTTCAACAAGTGTATACTTGTACTTATTAATATTATTATCATATCAAATTATTTGCTTTTATGTCTAAATAGTGAGTATGGTTGGTAGAGTCACATAACTAACATCTTACATTGCTAATAGTAATATCATAAAAATACAATGAAACTCTAATTAATAATAAATAAAACTAGTTTGGATTCTACGAGGGAAGGAAAAGTCAAGACGGTATTCTTTAGGTTAGGTTACTGCTACATGGCATATGGAAGCAAATGCTAAGCAAAATGAAATATAAACTGGAAGAAGCTTTTTCACAGTTTTAAACAGTTTACTTTTTAGGGGAAGTGCGCTTAAATTGCACCTGTGCCTAAAATGCATCACTGGTATTGTGGCAAAATGAACAGACATACATCGCTCAACGCGGGGACAAGGTGAAGCTCTAACAGTAAAACAGTCACGCGATTGTAGGACTGTAGGTCCACGCCTAGTTTTGACGAGGGTGGCTGACGTCACTTTTCTGCAGGGTAGGACAGTTAGTCCACGGGTGTTGGCGTGGACTAACTGTCCTACTTTACAAAACTGACCTGGCCGTGCAATAATTTTTCTACCTCCGCTCATTCTTCATTCTGTGGAAGAATGTGAGTGATACTTCCACTACACACGCACAGCGTACTGCTTAAGCAGTAAATATAAACAACAGCTTACTCAAACCAAAACTCAAGGTATTACATATGAAGTTGATTGCTTATTGGTATTAAATTTGAACGAATTCCATACATCACTACATTATTATCTGAATAATTCCGCAATATCCTAATGAATGATAAACATCTACAGTAAGTTTGTTTTAATTATAACTTATAACATTATACATTATTGTCTATACCTTACTGTACCTTATACATTATAGTCCATCATTAGTATAATACGGTATATGCGAGTAGACACGTCACTCATAGTACATTACTTCATGTTACGTGTAAAATCGTATTTGTTTTCGTATATTTTCTCTTGGTTTTCTATCCATTAAATCATGTAAATGGATCCAGTTACTTTCCTAAACATCCACGTTAGTGACACTTATGTGAAATTTCATGCGGTAAAAATTTAATAAAATATTAAAAGAGCATATTATTAATCAAATTAAACAGCAGCGATAGCATAAACGTCTTTGCAACTATTCTTACCAGTTATAAATACACAAATAATTTTAGTACACTAAAGCTACCAAACATATTTAAAATTCAAAACTGGGTTTGTTTTATTGATTATACGGGACTAAAGTGACTACAAAATTCAATATCTCAATTTTAATTTCATAAAGCACACGTTGTAATATAGTGGTACGTAAAGAATAAAATGGCGCTTTAGCTAAGGCTTGAACTGTATTAATATTTTCAATGTTTAAAGTCCTTGACTTTTTCGTACTTTGGATAAGATACTCCCTCAAGGTGGAAGAATAAAACATTAACTTCCACTTTGGTAGAAATGTAAAGGGCCTATTAAGGTATGAAATGATAAAAAAATTACTTATGCTATTACTATGTTGTGAATTGATATTGCCATTGTATATAATAATGAGCGAAAGAATTGCCCCATTAGCTCATATATTTATATTGTTGTACCAGTCTTAATGTTGAAAAATAATTAGTTTATCCATATAATTACAATAATAGAACATCGCGGCCGGCGAGACGCTGTTGCGATGGAGTACTGTGTTGAATAAATAATGGGAGCTGAATATTAGCTTCTCGTTTAACATGAGTTTACATAGTCAATTCCTTTGAGAATTTTATAAATTTCCTATTCTTCATATCGGCACTGGCGAAAAACACCCATATTTGTATTCATTGGACAGACAGCCAGGTCGTTTAGCCAAAGATTTAGAGACCAATGCCCGAAACCTACATTACATAAACAGACTTCATTACCTTGTTCAACACTTGATGGATGCGAACCACACAATAAACGGTAGTATTCAAGTGTCAGTATTCCTGTCTTCTGTCGGCCGCAATGTTCCGTCATGTTTAACATTCGTGTGTGATAGACCTACCAATGTGTTTCTCGTACTATTTATTTATTCGTTGTGTCTGTACTGTGTTAGTGAATTTTAAACTATGACGACTCCAGATGGATAATCCTTGCTTTTAATAATCCTCGTATATTGACACCGACACTAAAAAGTAACTTTTAAAAGTCGAAGCTATAGTATTGTATGACTACAGTGTGAACTGTTTGACAAAGGTACGTAGTTATTGTTATTAGACAATCCGCAGTTCAGAGCTATACAATACAAAAAATTAATTTACCCATATAGTTTTTAATCATAATATTTCCAAACAAATGGTCTTAAGCATACTAAATTAGCCTAAAGATAGAACACTGTAAACACACACTGTTACGTTGCACTGTAAACATAAAAACGCCTACACAACGTGTTATCGATTTTTGCTATTATTTCAAAGGATGTCATCTCATATTGTGTAAAAACGATTAAAACAAATAAAATTATATCCTACCATAATATTTACTTTAGGCTAGTAAAATTCAGATTTTGAAACTAAACAACATAAACCGTCACTTGGAATGGTTAATATAAATAAATACCAAACTTGTAAGGTTGCTCAACATAAAAATACACATATATTTCAAATCCAGCTCCCAAACATAGCAGCTTTCCTAATTTTAAGCTTTTATTTCTGAATGTTATAGTAATTGAATTGCACACCAAGTTCATACGTAATGTATCTTGGTTAAATGTATTATTTAAAATGTTAAGTTTATTCGAATTATTTTTAGTCAACTACCACATGAAGTTTTGAAAAACTAATACCCTTATTGTTTTAAGTGGTTATATTAACAAATTTTAATATAAAATTTAAGTGGTTATCCGTAGAAACAAAAATTGTTACTTTATTTATTAAATAGGTTAACTAAAAGGTAAATTAATGTAGTAACCTTTTTTGTTTATCATCGTGGAAAAGTGTAAATGTTATGTATCTTTATTACTTATTTGTTAGAAGTAAATAACGTATTCCGTAATTCTTAACGGTAGGCCTACTTACACAATAATATACGTTTAGCATTATGTAGTATAATATTAGAGTAACAGATATAAAATCAACTATAGCTTTAATAATTATTATTTTTAATATTAATATATAGCATTTTATCGATAAAATAACTTTCTTTGATATATGATATAAATCATAAGCGATTCAAAAATAATCATTTTAGAATTAAAAAGTGCACTGAATGAAAAATTTTAATGAACTAAGACCATTCATCGATGTGGTAAAAATTATATATGTGTATGAAAATTAATTGTTTTGTTAAGCCAACACCGGAAAAATTAAATTTACGTTCTTTTCTTCTAACATTTTAATTTTTAAGAACATTTTCCATCTTCAACCTGTTACGCAAGTCCTTCAAAAGGAACATACGTATACAAGTACATTCAATTTGTCCAATGTGGTATTTCTCTTTATATTTTTAAGACATTTAAATTAAGATTCTTCAAATTTTAAACTACATATAAATTATTTGATTGTTATTGAGATGTGATTGAGATGTGTTGTATATTAACATATAACGATGTTAAATGTCCAAACCCTACATTTTTACATGGTAAATTTAGTGCAAAATTCGTACAAAGAACAGTAATTAAAATTTTAAAATAACAGTAATGGATATTTACTTACCGGTTTTGGACTCGTTATAATGCTTCCGTTACAAGAATATTTTCTGTAATAAAAACATCTCCAACGCAAAACACTAACACCGTTTCTTCTTCTCTTGGAGTATTGATATCACCCGTAAAATAAATGTTCCGCTCCCCGTAACCCTATCACAGATTGTAAGGAGCCCATCCTGCTTTACGTTCGGACTCAGAATGACAAAATTAAGAAAATGGCCTCACTACTTAAAAGTTCTATACCATGTTCTCGCAGAGTGGTCTATCCTTGGAAATTCCAATTACCTGGAAAACCGATTGATTTGAACCTCCGCCCCTATGCGACCAGTGTTAAATATAATACAAACAGTGATTCAAGGAAGACCAAATGCAGAATATTTTGCTGTCCTTTACGACCGTATCCCGCTAACGATAGGTTGTAAATCTCATTCAAATAGCAATTCGATGAAGACCGGTTAATTCGATTTTTAAGTTCCATTTAAACTTACAGTTGCTATTCATGGCTATATGCCGCTTCGACATAATTTTAAATTAGTTCAAATACAGGAAAGACATTATATAATATTTTAAGTTACTAGTAAGTTACCAGCGACTTCGGTCACAACAAACAATTTAATAGCTTGTTAAACCCTATTAGTTTTATTTCTCTTTGAAATACATCAAACAGTTAAAAATTTGGAATATCTTAGTTAATAAAAAACACAAATGATGTAAAAGTTTTGAAAGGTCACGATTACAATTCATGTTAAAACTAGTAGTTCCCCGTGGTTTCATACGCAATTTCGATGGCTGTAGTATGAGCTCTTCTGGTTCGCATAATTTATATTTCCGACGCCAACGTTGAGATTTCCTTGTTCCTACGATCCAGGAACTATGTCTAAAAGTGTGTACTCATAGCGATTGTAATTTATTCCTGGCTTAATATATTTTGTGCCTTAGTTGGTTTTGTTACCTTGTTTGCTCGACCAAGGAAATATATATATATATATATATATATATATATATATATATATATATATATATATACTTAGTTTTATATATATATATATATATATACTTATATGTATATATATATATATATATATATATATTTACTTATGTATTATATTTTGCTTAGACATGACATATCGAAATTTCAAACTACAGATGCATTATTAGTTTAGACTTTGGTTACATTGCGTTGGCATAGGCGTCAATACTCAATACTGTGTAAATGTAAGGTACTCACAAGGTAGTTATTTTCTCAAACGTCCGGTATAAGTTGCCTAATTTTGTTAGTAAATGTTACCCAACTCATATCCCAAATATTGCTGATCTAAATATAAAAATTCAATGTAATATTAACTCGATTAAATTTTAAAATACAAAAAATCTTTAACAAGAGGTTTGTTACACTCATTGTCACTTGTCTTTGTCACTACACTATTTTATTTGTCACTACACTATTTAATATTACCACAAATAATATTGAGGAAGAATTCTTTATTGTTAAAAATACTTGTGTATATTTAATGTGACGTTACTTGTACAAAGCTGAAGATTGATGACGAGTGTAAAGAGACCTTGTAGAGGTTAACTCGGTAGTAATTATATACCATTTTTAAGAGACCGAACAATATTACCTACTCATGATAGTTGTTTTATTCCTTAGAATCTAATTTGCAGCTGATTACGAGATTTTGCAGGTTGTAAAATATAAGTTACAGACTTTAGTAACATTTATCAGGTATAATAATGTTGTTTTGCCAACAATATTTTTATTTTTCAGTACAGAATAAAATACTGACAAATTGAGCTAAAAGAAGAAGAGACGATAAGCTAAAGTCAGATAAATTACATAGTATTTCAGTTAAAAGTAAATAGTGTTATCATTAATAGTGTTTTAACGTAATCAATTGTAATTTAATCATTGAACGCTGGCGAAGTCTATAACTCGAGAACTGGAAAACGTTCTCTTGTATCAGTCCACAGGATATCTGACTAACGAAAATTAAAATTACGAAATTAACTTAAACTTCTTACACTTTTATGATTTTGATGCTTACTCCTGATACCACCTTCCATATGTTTCATAGTTCCAGTAGTATCATCTTCACAACATTTACCACCGCTTTGTTGACAAATGTATAACACTATATATATATAGTGTTATAAAAAAAGCTGGTTTAACACACGAGTTCTAAAATCTATGAACTATACGAGAAAAGGGTGTGATCCGTGTAAAAAACCACGATGTGGAACCTGTAAAATTATGAATTCCTCAAGAGAATTCACGAGCAGTAATACTGGAACCGCCTATCCTAGAATTGGCAAAATTTACTTTAATTCAAAAAATCTAATATTGCGAATTAATTGTAAGTTTTGCTCTAAAAAATATATTGGCCAAACATTTAACCATTTAAAAATTCGTATGACAGGGCATAGGTTTGATATTTTCCATCAAGATAAGGAAAAACCATTGGTAAGACGTTGCCTAGAACATAAAGAAGACACAATTGAGGTTTTACATTAAAAAGAATACACCAAATACCACCATGCTCTGTTGAAAATTACAGCAAATTAAAACTAAAGCACATTGAGCAAGCTCATCAAATCATGTTAAAAACAAAGATCCATTTGGCCTGAATTTAACATAAATTTTTTAAATAATTTTAAGACATTAAAAATTTTTCAAATTATTACATCCTTTTCAAAATCATAATAACACAAGCTGTTTCGATTCCAGTATATAAAAGTAGATAAAACCATGACCAATAAAATCAGACCGATTGCTCTTCTTTCAACATTTTCCAAAAGTTACGTCCAATTAACAAGAAACTAATTTAAAGTTTACTTGAAATTAAAATTTATTTAGTATAACAAAAATTGGATTCAAAACAGGAAAACATACTTAATATTCATTACAAAATTAAATGGATACTCTGTAATGATATACTTTAAACGCAAATAAGAAGTAAGTGGATTTTTGTACGCAAAGCTTTTAACATTAGCTACATCGTTGATAGTTAATTTAACTCGTTTAATAGGTGAATTGGGTAGAGGAAATATTAATGTCAGTTTGACTTCTTGTGCTATAATAAGGTATCTTATTACAGTTGTAAAAATACATTCATCAATTCATAGTCAAGTTTGTTCTAACATATAGTAACGAAATTGGGTTATCACTATTGCACAGACGAGTACTGCAATATGATAATGCTAAATATATTAATTTCAAAAACTTAGTATTCAGTATTTTAAACAGAGTTAATATAAAAACAAATACATCTAAATGCAATGTAATGTTCGAAATTAACCTTGCATTCTGTATAAATAGAATGTGGCCTTTTGCTGTCACTAAATGCAGACTCCATACTGGAAGAGTTGTAATTTCAAAATTGCTTGAAACAATTTGATTGAGGGTTGAATGCCCATATGGATCATTTTTGCGCGAAATTATCCTCAATCACTTATCTTTTGGAGTATGTAATGAAATACTGCCCTACTCAGGATCTGATCACAGCGTATTATGGACGATTGATCCCCACCTCTGAGATCGTGTCTATCACATCGTATTGCACTCAATTGCATGCCTGATGAGACAATGAGACTGCTACTTCACCTACTTATAGGCGTATCTCATGTCGAAACGATTTTAATCTTTCGTTTTGAGCTTTTTAGTCGTCGACTTTCTTTGGATCTGTTCAGATGAACATGACGACAGATTCCGGGAGTCAAGCCAGAGAAAAAGTCAGATACCAGACACTGCAATAAAAGGAAGGTGAACTTGAATTAAACTCAACATTCAATTGAATCAACCCTTCCTGCTACAGCTACGCCTCATCACGCTAGAGGAAATTTATTTAGAATATTAAAGAAGGTCCTGTATAGGTTATCGATTCTGCTGTGGTGCGAACGGGAAACAATATTAAATGTAATGACACTTGCTATACATGTTAACCACGTCTTTACAATAAAGAGTCAATTGACAATTGACTATTTTACTACCGGCTAGTGCTAGTGGATCGTCCTGTGACTAGTGACGTAGCGAAGATGTATCCCCAGTGTACAGAGAATATTAGTTTTATAACTAATCATGATTATAGTTTGTGCAGAGTATGGGGCGTTACTAACAAACGCAACGTGACAAACATCTTGCGTGTGTAGATTGCGAATGTGTACCTGAATACTTAATTTGTTTGAAGAAAGCAGAATGATTTTATATTTATCATATTGTTGGTGAAATAATTACAAACATGTTTTATACAGAGGCTTTTATATTAGTCGATGCATTGTCTATTACAAGACAAAATAGAACAAACTCTACTTTTCTTAAAGTTATCGTTAAAACAGATTTAAAGTCCAATTGTAATCGTTGGTATAGTATAATTGAAAACGTAATTTGATTAAATTTACAAATAATTTTAAAAAGCCTTCATTTTAAAACTTAAACTGCAAATATAAGAAGGCCGTTTTGTCTGAGTTACTAGGTTTGGTTCAATCTTCGTAATTTCATATTTAATTTTATTTTTATGAATATCCATTCATAAGTTGATACCTACAGTAAATTATTGATTCCAGATGAAGGAATACATATATTTGTTATACTTTATATGTAATAGTTAATTATTTACTCGTGGTTTTTATATTACAAACTTTGTGCTAAAAATATAACTTACAACTTTACTACAGTACTAATATTTTAAATAACTTACAAATCGCTACTAATATTTCTTAAATGATTGACTATAATGTTTGTAACAGCTGTAAAGTTTCAACCGATGAACACCTGCAAACCTCATAAATCATGACATAGCCCTACTGTAGACAAAACAAGGCCATAAACTCCTGCACGTGGGCCTCCTTTGTCCCGCATCCCGTCGTGTCCGCCGTCTAGGGCCTTGGCTGGGTTTGGCCTCGCAATATTCACACAGTTGTGTTGAAGTGTTTGGATATCGATATATTATAATGTAAAGTAAAATAAAGTAAAGCAATGTCCTATTTTACCAGGCGAAGTTAGGGCTAAGAAGCCCTCTCTAACACTTAACCTGGGGGGGACCAACGGCTTAAATGTGACTTCCGAATCACCACCAATGGCCGGGCAGGCGAGCTGCTTGCAAGGACAGGATCGCTCAGCGGTCACCCATCCAAGCATCAGCCACGCTCGACGTTGCTTGATTCGGTTATCTCGCGATAACCGCTGTACCCGCTACACTGCGCCATTGGCCATATTATACATCTCCTTTTCGTAAAATATAGAGAGATTATTGACTGATTCAGAATTACTCATCTGTTTTTTAATCAAAACACTAGATTTATAAATTATATGAAAGTACAAATTATTTCCTAATTAGAACTGACAAGATCTGTGGAAGGTTAACATTTTACGATGACATTCTCTATTGTCTTCTTATAATCTAATTATTGCTCTAAATGCTTTATGCTTATCTGAAGGACTTTCAGATAATTTGCACTAATGGTGTAAGTTCTCTCGTAATTTCTTATCTAAACCTTGTAATGGGTTCATCTAATCGATTGATTGCTCGACCAGCTTGATATATTCGTACCCGAATAAGGTTTTTTCAACATAGTGTACATTCTTACGTTGTCATCCAATCATGTTAAGATTAATAATGCTCTGAAATTTATGAATATTATCCATTATCTTGAATTTACGTCATTATATAATTGATTAAAAAGTACCCATTTATAATTCTTTTATGAAATGTTATATGATGCAAATTACAAAGTAGAAATTTTTATACACCTAAGTTGTTTCATGTATCTTAGAATGTTTAATTGCATGTTAAACTATACGTTCTTTACTTACACTATGCACACTACTTACAATTAACTATAAGTGTTAAATCAAATAAAATAAAATCAAATCTTTAATTGATCGTCACAATTACACATTGTATGGCAAACGTCAGAATTAAATAAATACTCATAATATTCATTCCCTTGAGGTAAGACGTAATCCATCGGTGAGGAAAACCGCGGATATCATACGCCTCTAGCTGGTGGAACAATGTCTCGTGACGTACGCAGTCAGAAGCCTCAGAAAGGTCGAAAACTTCTCTGAGCACACTCTCGTACCTGTACAGACCACTGAAAACTGTTTCTAAGACATTTGCTACGGCATCAATCTACTTTATTCATGCGAAATCCGAACTATTCATAGCTAAAAATATAACATCTGTCCAAAATGACATAAGTTTTTCAAGGAACAGATTTCCATATACCTAACTGAAACCTGGTGAAAAAAGGAATTTTCGAAATAGTGTTTAATTAGTATTGTATGAGGCGCTAGCATACGGCAACCACACTGATATGACAGTAATGTCACATAACATTTTGGTTTGAATTCCTGAATAATCCTGGCCACTCCGACCTCGTCAGCAGGAGACAGGATGAAGAAGACGTCCGGTGTCCACTTAGGGCTTACATGTTTTTTTAAATATCAGAAATGGTTTGTCTATTCAAACGATAAAACACATGCTTTAAAATGGATTGAGAATTCGGAAGTGCTCTTAATTAACCTTTTCCGTTCATCTATTATAAAATAATGATATTCTAAGCTGTCTTGAAAATATGTTCATTTATTTTTAAGTGATTTCCAATATGCAGAGCCTTTGTAGCTCTTAAGACTACGGTAAATGTCTACATAATTTATATTATATATTTTGAACGTTTCATTATGAAGCATATGTGGAGAAAGTAAGGGTGAATAAACAAAATTAAACAAAGGAAAGCATTTCAAAATCGAAAATAACAAACAGAAAATTAATTATAAATTAGTTAGAGGTATCGACAGTACTGACAGCAAATCGGACAGGAGTTCGATAAACAATGAATAGACGTATACGGCCAGAGTCTGGATAGTTTGGCGTGGGCGTCGGACAGTTCAATAAAGAGTAAATATACGCATACGGCAAGAATCTGCATAGTGAGGCGTGGCGGCGGACAGTTAAATAAAGAGTGAATAGACGAGTATGGCAAGAGTCTGTATAGTGAGGCGTGGGCGGCGGATAGCCGATAGCCGTGTACTGGACCACTAAAACTCGCTCTGCTTATCGCTTACTGTATACTCCCATGTTGATTATCTTATAAAGATATATTTCTGTATCAAAGAAAAATTTGTTTGATATGAAGTGTACAAGAGACCATTTATAACACATTTTAAAGTTCAACTTATGTTGAGAAATCATTTCCACTTTTCTCCTGAACCCCTAAGATCTCATTTCAACTCAAGGCTAACTACGTCAGATATTTAGGCCCTCTGCACCTCATATTTATCAAGATTTTGTGGTGAGTTGATATGTGAATAATGTCAAGATTCATCATAAGTTCTCGCAAACTGTTTTGACAACATGCCAACACTCGAGTGGGACTCTAATGGTAATTTAAGTGTTCTAACAATTCTAAATTTGTTCACAGTTTTTATTAAACGTATCAAGTTCTTACGTGGGTTCCTGCTGTTAGACTACGAAATATTCTAAATAATTTATAAGCAAACTAAGAGGTAAAGCTTTTAAAAACATGCACCAAGCTCCTTTTTAATCAGTTCTGTTTTTCCGGAGATTTCAAGATGATAACAATTATCATTAACAGCTTTACGGTTTTTTCGAATGTTTGTGGAATCTTGAAAAAACTTAATATCTTGAGCTCATCTATAGAACTCATGAGAATATCTACTGGTCATTTTAACGTGTTAAGACTTGTAAACAAGATATGAATTATTATTGAATGTGTCGTGGTTATTTGCAAGTTTTCGTGGTTAAACTGCCAAATTTTCCAACTCGTTTTGTTAGCGAGCACCGTGAGGTAGCACAAACATGTGTATAAACTTCTGTGTAAATTCGCTTAGCAGTTTCAGAGGTCTTATGACGATGACAATAGTCTTTACAAGTAACGTGGAGTTTCGTAAATTTCTACAATTGGTTGTGAAATCATGAAAAGCATTCTTCTTGGGCTTATCAATAGGACTTATGTGGCACCCTTGCGGTAACTTTTACATTTAACAATTCTGATAGCGATAAAAACTGCAATTAAAATATCACTAATGTCGTACATTTAGAAAATGTTTATGTAAGGTTACTTTTAGAAAGCGGTAGGGACATGAACCTTCCAATAGTAAATTGGTGGACAAGCAACTCACATTTTCATAAAAGCTCCTGATAAACAATGTTTTAGGCCACGCATCAGACTGCAATATAACAACACAACTGTAAAGAAAATTTTACACGAACAGGCCTGACCACATAAAATTTTGCCATGTTGGCTAATCGGATTGAATCAATGGTATTTTAGATATAAAAACTCCCGTAGCAAAGCCTTTGTAGATTTTTAATTATAAAAAGGGGTTTGATGCTTCAAACTACAGGCGCGTAGCTCTACGAAGTTCCGATGAAATCTTATTACGCAGAAGTACCATTCTAGCACCAACTTTAAACTGATGATTGTGAAGTGGAATCTTTGTTAATTTGAAGTGAAGTGAAAACTCTGCAGGATAGTAAATTTTGTTTTCCAGTGTCATAAAATATTCCACACTTTAATTTACTATCTCAGTTGGAAGTTGGCCCCATAAACAACAATGCTTGCTGTCGTGTAAATGTTTAGTGTAAGAGGAGCTCCTTCCTAGAGTTATTTGAGATATTCTGGATAAAAATTATTTACAATGTGATAAAATGTTGCATTTGAATGGCTTAGATTCTTGATTGTTTATGTACAATTTTGTAATGTTTGGTTACCTTTCTTTTTCTTTAAAGGTCGCATATCAAATTTCAAGAAGTAAATTTGATAATTTTTCTGCCTCATTTTTGCCTTTGAAGTGCACTCTCATGTTTATACGCAAGGACAGGACTTGGAATTTAGGTCACATGTAGGACGACTTTAATTTATAAAGAATAACAACTTTGTAAAACAATGGGATTACTTTTTGTATTACAATAATTTACTAAGATATTGTTTTTGTGTTTATATAATTAAAACTTTTACTACTATCAGATGAATATAATACTTTACGTTTGAGATGTCTTTAGGACTTAATTCTTTAAAGGAAGACTTTTGTCAAGCAAAGATGGCCTTCATATATCAGAATAGTTAATAAGCTATTAAACTATTTTCTTAATTACCAGGATCCAATTTATGATGATTAGGTCTGAGGCTTTAACAAATCAAAACAAATAATAAAAGTTAAGTTTTTAGAGCTTCCATCCATAAATAATAACCTAGAACCCTAGAGCCACTTTGCACTTTAGAAACAAAGAACCTGGTTTTTCTTTGAATCGACAGAGGGTTTTTCTAAAAAAGAAATCCATCGTTAACCACACCAATTGCAGTGGCGGTCGAAATGTGATGGTTTGGAAAGGGTTAAATTATGAAATTATAATTTTTCTCAGATTATATTTTTTAGCTTGATACACTTATAACCGACCGACAAGTACATAAACAAGGCAGGAGTGCGCTACACGGCTCAGTCTACAGCTCATTTCATTAAGCTACATGAGGTGTTACTGTGTCACGTGTTAAAATGTTATGATTTATTTACCCTAAACAAATTTATTTACTCGTCAATTTTTTCTGGCATCATCGTTACCCATAAAACCAGTGTAGGAAAGTTCGCTTGCTCTCAGCCAAATCACACGGAGCGACAAGCACTATCACCAAACTCGATGTTACTTACAGTATATAGAAATGAAGCTTATCCCTTATTGTTGTTTGCTATTTTTATTACCTATTGCTTTTATGTCACATACAAGTTTATAGCTTTTTACTCATTATAGATATATTTTTACTGTTATATAGTTTTAGTTTATAAATAACATTTTGCTTTTTCCGACTAAATATTGTAAGTTTACTCTACTATCTTGCTCTAAATGTTTACTACTTAATATAGACTACTACTAACTGTAATTTTTACTTTTAAAATAAAATATTTGAATTTTTGCAAGCAATAAAATTTCTTTTTGAAGGGTAATTTTGTAGAGATGAAGGAGTTCAAAACCACAATGTAAAAGTTTAATGGGTATTGAATATTTTTAATGCTATAAATTCTGAAACAATCGGAACTGATCAATACTCATCTCATATGTAGGTCAAAGTGAATATTGTATAATATTTAAAAAATAATGAGCATTTATAGCGTGGAGGGAATGAGAGAATGTGTCTTGAATTAAATTTTCCCAATCATATTTCAGGAAAACAACGAACTTTGATTATAATATATTACATGAAATGTAGAAAAAAAGATTTTTCTTTCTTAAAATGTATAGACTGGTGTATATTTTTATACAATAATACAAATAGTTAAGATTGAGTATGGTATAAAAGAGATTCTCGTAAGAAAATACCAATCAAATGCCATCCACTATGGATACAAAATGTCAAACGAACTTTATTGCATATTTTAAGTGTAAATGTGGCAAGAATTAAACCCACGTGAAGCTGGTGGCTCCACCGAAAAATTCTGATGTACATATATTGGTGTGCTATTGTAGTCTGTACTGCAAGTTAGCAGCATCCAACAAATTTGTGCTTGCTTAGTAAATGAATAAAATCATATACTTAATGGGTGAGACCAGAACCACGCTAGCCCCACCCGCTAAAAGAACAAGGCTTGAATCATGTAGATATTTATGGTTTCCAGGAAGTTACATAAAAGTGACTTTAAATATAGGTCAATTTAGTGTATATGAACATTTTTTGCTGAATTTATACAAACAATGGATTTGTTTAACATTCATCCAAATTCTGTATGTTACACAAAGATTTCTTACGTTTAAGCTTCTATGAAATGTTCTTTTACTGGCCGATAGTTTAAAATTGTACACATTTTCCTATTATAATATCTATAATCACGGGTAAAACTTAAAATTTTCTTTAAATTGTTTCATTAGGTTCACAAATCAAATTGTTATTGCTGCAAATTTAATTTAATTGAAACCTATTTTTAACAAAATACCAATGGAAAGTTTATCGTAAAATCTGAACACCTGGGAGGGCAACCTGAAATTGTCTTACTGATAACGAAAAATGGTCAAAACCAATGGTCCTCTTTCACAAAATTGTTACTCTTTGCTCAACTGTAAAAAGCATTTTCCTTATTGTAAAACTCCACTCAAAATGTCACTTTAAATTGTTTTGTGTTAGTGTTGACTGGAAAACAAACATCTGTTAATCAATACTTTGATCAGTGGTTAAAACCTAAAAAATATAAAAAATATATTACATATATTTAAAGGGAATTTGTTGAAAGTTATAGCATTGAGGTAAAAATGGGATTTTCCTTCGACAACCATTCCGATTATTCGAAAATGAGGGGGTTGTAAATTTTACACAACATTTTAATATTCTAATTGGAAAGTGTTTAAACTATCACAGAAGCTTAAATTCGTGGGACACACACTTTATGTATATTTCTTACAAACTTTATTTTGTTTAACTAAAACTGGTGTGTCCAGAAGCTTGCATTATATTGAATAATCCATATACGTGTGTGGCGGCATTGTATTGTCTCTGTTACAGATCAATAAACTAACGAAACTTGCATGCAAACACTTCGTTATATTAAAAGCTTCCCAAAATATACCGCCTGTTTAAATGTACCGCCGTGGGCACGTGATACCTCACCGCATGCTTAGCTGAACTTGTAACAAACAACAGAAATAAATTACAACTAGCAAGAGATTCATAGAGGATGGCGGCAGTGTTCTTTGAAACTGGGTAAGCGGAGTCCATCCTTTGTAGTGTAGTGTGAACTTGTCCTCTCAACCTCACCCTTGTTGTTGGCTCTGTCAGGAACCAGATATGTTACTGTTCCCACAGGCACCTCAGTTTTCCTGGGTCGTGTCTCTTATATGATACTGTCATCATGTCTGAGATGAGTGTTTTTATTTATATCGTGTATCCTTTAATATAAAGTTTACACAAGATTTATACGCGTGATTGTTATTGTTTACTGATACATTGGCTGAATAAAAACTGATTCTCTTAATAGTATATGTGCCCACGTTGACTTAAAACTCTGTGACTTTTGTGATAGATTACTAAAAGTTAGATAGATTTGTGTTTCAAGTTTCTTTTTGACAAAGAAGGATTTTGAGGAAAAGAGGATATTCCCGGACATCTGTAATCATTGGTATAATTTTCTGAAGTGGATAAACTAACCTAAGACATTACTACTATCTCGGTTAAAATAAGCAAATCTTACCAGAGGGTTGTGCCAAGTCAGGAATCACAACAAACAAGTTGTTTACCTACTCTATGCTCAATATATCTAAAAAAATAACTTAATACATATATTACTACTGAAACATATAAATTACCTGAAAAATCCTGTTACCTTCAGAATTTGAGCCAGATCCACCCTACAAATGTAACGTATTATGAGTTACAATATTTAATAGAAAGAATACACGCCCATACAATATGTAGAGTTATATCTGTGGTCGGTATGTAAACCTGTAATGCGCTAAACAAACTAGCTTAGTCGTGGTTTGGTTGTAGGATGTCTGTATTTATTTTACACTAGTAATGAACAGTCTGATCGTAAAACAACGTATTGTTATTGTTCAACAATCACAAAATGAAGTGAAATAAGTTTATTGCGTATTTTATACAAAATGTATCAAAACTATCAAATTATACATAAACTAGTGGATTATTGCTTGCACACAGTACAATACATAGTACAATCGCAGATGAAACAGATCACTTGCTTATGAGACAGTTATTACGCCGGAAGGGTGAATTTGGGGTACTTTGTTGTATAATATTGTTTCGTTCTTATATAAAAAATAAATATTTTACTTTAAGATTTATTTGCATCTTATGTCATAACTTATTTTTGAAACACATTTAAAAATTTTACTTAATGAAAAAAATTATAAATATATCACGTAGCAAGATACGTCGAGAAAGATATGATATACACAATTTACATTCTGCATGATCTTTCTACAAGAATGAATTCTGTGATGCGTAGTTTTGGAATCTACTTAATGATTGTCTGTCTATCTATCTGTCCACAGGACATCTTAAGAATTAGTTAAATGATATATAGATTTGAAAATTTTCATACACACTGAGTAAAGACTATTACGACACGTGGTGTGGCGTACTCCTATCTTGTACAAGTTACTATTTAAAATAATCTTTTTCACGTATTACAGATGTAAATTGTGTATGTCTCACTCCAAGTCCACCAAATTTGTGTAGGGTGGGAGCGAGGTATTACCAGGGGCTAATAAACCTCATTTATTCTCTTATTTTTTAACAAATTTTGGTGAAGCTACAGTATATGTTCAGCGGTTGGAGCCAGAACCATGGTGATGGTAATCCAAAGTCTTTATGCTAATTGAATATGTTATTTCAAGTGTACGTGTTTATATTTGTCCTTGTTTAGTCGCTAGCGTTTTTATAACAAGGGTTAGTACAAATTATGAAAATATAGTTAAAATAGGCGAAGTATTAAATATAAGGAAGAGGTGTAAAGAATGATAAAAAAGATAAGATATGTTATTAAGAAACAAGACTCATAGGAAAATATTACACAACTAAAAAAGGTCGTCACTAAACCAGATGGTAAAATTGGAGATGACTGTAAATAAATAGAATGCTTTAGCTAAATTAATCTATATAGCAAAGATCTAAAATCTATTTATTCGTACATAAAGTTATAATGCTTAAAGAAATATCAACAATATGATCGCTGCAAAATCGTTTATGTATAATTTTAGGTTATGTTTGTCTAGGTTAGTTAGGCTAGTTAGGTTATTTCATGATAACTTGATACTGCATGCGCACTTACTATGAATATAATAGTAAAGAGTTTAAATGAAATCAGATCTGTGTTAAGCTATTAACGTCGAACTTATTTTTACAGATACTAAAATTTACATCTGTACAGATGCACCTACTTTTTCCTCTTTTTTAAACCTCAGCTTTAAGCTATGACGGCTTCATTAAACACTGGCTATCATGTTTATTCATGATGGGTCCTCCCCAGGTTTTGAACCCGTGATCTCTCAGTTAGAGAGCCGAGACTATATCCATTAGTCTACGGAGGAGGACTAGATGCACCTAGTGTTTTGGTATATTGGCATAAAGAATGCCCAAGAAAATACCTAATCTAGGGAGAAATTAAGCGAGGTCTAAGCAAATTAATTCAAGACTTCACCGCAAAATTTTCAACAAATAATATCCCACTACTAAAACATAGAAATTTAAGCACTGAACTGACAATTTATAAAATTCAATCAATACAAATACAATACCAAAGAAAATTATTCGTTTTATAACAACATTTCCAAAGAGAGTTACAACCCTCATTTTGGTAGAGCCCACATTGATACACTTGTAACATGTGAGACCCTTAATGTTTAAAGTGAAGAGCCCAGCATTGAACGATGTAGCAAAGGGTTCTGCTGTGGCTGAATTACTTGTACGTAAACGACGAATTTATCGATAAATGAAATATATCAAACGAAAATATTAGAAAGATGATTCTATTGTTGGATTATGCTTTGATTTTATAATGAATAGTCCACTACCAGATGTACCAGTGCAAGATATATTCTGATATAGGAAACTTACTGTGAATATGTTTTGTGTGAGTAACTAAAAACAAATTCTCAGTGTTGTATCTGTATCACAAAGGAATATGCCGCACATCTCCCTGTGAGGGGGCTTCTTTCACAAGGAACATTTTATGGTTTCTAAACAGTTTGTTTTGGATTAGTTGTGGGTTTTAAACAATAAACGATTCAATTATTAATGATTCAGATTTAGTTGTGACACAAATTCACAATTAAGTACTGTAATGTGAGATTGTGGACAGTTCATTAGTAAGTCTTATTAACCAATATAAATGTTATAAGAAATATAGATTTTGGATGGGTGGGGCCAGCTTCATTATTTTAGAATATGAAATCTAGAACTTTGTGAAATATTATTTGCAGCAAAAACGTTAAATTTTGTCCTGTAAATCTGCATTAATAGAACACAAAATTGCCATACTTTTAAAATTGTTAAACTTAAAGAATATGATTTCACCAATATCTCAGAGATATTATTCCAACAGATATTGTACTTATTAATGATTAACTATGATGTTTTAACGATGGGTGGTGTAGCATTACGGTTGTAGGATACCGACAGTTCTTTCACAATTTTCCAATTTTGATCAATTTAGAAAAAGGTATGAAATTGTAACTTATGGGGCAAACATGAGAGCGATGGAATACAAAACCCTTCTCTCTTTATTATTACATTATTACATAGTAGTAGTATAAATGTAGTGCTATTAACAGGCAGAAACTTAGCACAAAATATTATTATACAATTTTAAAACCAAGGAATTGCAAAATAATGGCTGGGGCCAGCATTACGGAGTTGTGATCAACAAAGTTCCAATGTAGCAAAATCTTTAAAATACGTGCTACTCGCCATATAAAATTTAGCACAACATTATTTAATTAAATTTGACTACTTTGAGAGTTAGGGACTTGTTGACATTTTATATCCAATATTTTAAGCCACCTTTATGACACTTCCTACACACCATACATCTTGGTTTCTTAATGGCACAAATCCGTCATAAAATAGCTATAAATAATTCAAACCCTTTTTCTTCTACTTGGTAGTATTTATTAGGGATAGCTTTATTCTGGCCCAACGCACTACATATACTAATTTATTCATTTACCAAGCAGGCATATATTTTTTTCTATGTTGCTGCTAACTTGCGGAACAAATTTAGCACAGAAATAATATAGTGCATGCCCATCAGTCACGGTCATTCCTTCAGTCACGGGACACAAGGCCACGCGGTCCAATCAAGTTTTATTAATAAGGTGCCACTAAATACTGAAGAAACGTTTTTGTAAATAACTTTTTATAAATAAAGTTTTAAATAAATTATCGACATACATGAACTGAGGCAACGAAATTCACGCATTGGAAATAACACTTCATTAGCATTGGCTCTGTACAAAATTTAGTATTTTATGATAGGAAATTTTAAAGAAGGGATATCCCAAATTCTATCCTGAGTCTAGGACTGTTTTACTCTAAGGACTTTACATTTCATAAAGTAAAGATAAAATAAGGAGGACTCTGAATACAGGAAATGAAACAAAGACTTTTATTCATCTGATTCATCTGAGGGATTAGACTAAGAACCTGTACTTAGTCCTACAATGGCCTTCACACCACCTTTGCTTATTTTCACTTCTCTATAAGCTGAGACTTCAACAAAAGTAACAATCACTTTAGTGGGTTGCCTTCTGACAACCATCTGAAGAGGGTTGTCTTCTGCTAACATTCCCAGAACCAGTCATACATGAATAAATGAATTTATTTCCAATCAATATAAACATAATTATAAACCATTATCATTTTTGGAAATTGACTGACCACTTTTACAAGTAGTGTGGCCAGTTAGTAAATTGAAAAAACAATAGATACACATTTACGAGAGTCTAGCATCATATATTACTTTGAGCCGCCATTTGGGTATCTACAAAAAAATATTTATGCAATAATACAATTTAGAAAATAAATTACATACAATAAACAAACACACAAATAAATAACTTATAAACCACAATACATACACAAATATAATTAACAATAAATATCAATACATTACCAATAAACAATGATAAGAAGCAATATATAATATATACATAGACCATAAAACTCTTTACACCTTATGACATCACAGTACTCAAATAGCCAAATGTCTTGCTGCAAAGTAAGCCAAATAATTACTTTGTTGAAAAATTATTTTTAAATTTGGAATATTTTAAATTTGTAACGGAATATGATTAAAAAACTTTGGTCCTAAATACTGAAAAGAATGGCGAAAAATTGATTTATTTATTTCGGTAGTCTAAAATTATTTATATTTACATATATAGTATAAATAATGTATATTAAGCATTGCCTACATACATTAAAAAGATAAAAAAAGATGTTGAATAGGTTTAATATTTATTTCTTTGTAGAGGGGAAAGGAACTTTCCCTTTTTTAGTTTTTTTAACATAACACGTAAAAAGAGTTTTGGTGGTTTCTCAATTTGTCTATCACATATTTATATGTCCCGCCCCAACATATTATACCATATTGCAATCTAGAGTTTATTAAGCCGAAACAGAGGGAACGTAGAAGATCACTATTACAAAAATTTCTTAAAAAGTTCTAATAGAAGATTTTAATTTTTATTCAAAATATTAATATGTTGTTCAAAATTCATTTTTTCGCCCAAATGATTCACAAATACTTAAAGTGGTTTACTCTTTCCAAAGGTAAACAATCACACACTGTTACATTACATAAAACAGAATGGTAGGTAAGAGGAAGTGTAATTCAAAACCACGATCAAAATTGACAAATTTGGTTTTGGTTTACATTTACCTGCATTTTGTTTTGGAGGCACCATTGTCTTAGCAGTAAGAGATCTTGATTGATTAAAATCACCAAGTACAATAGAATCCTTATTTGAATAAAATAACGCTATGTCGTCTGCAAAACCACTGACTTTTCCATGAAAATTAAGTTCTAATATATCATTTACGAATATCAGGAAAAGAACTGCAGATGTCACTGAGCCCTGTGGGACACCAGATTCAACTACTTTAGGAGAGCTGTAATTACTTAAAACCTTTACTTTTTGTTGTCTGCTTACCAAGAAACATCTAAACCAACAAAACGCTGTTCCCCTAATACCTATCGCCTCCAGCTTACCTAAGAGAATCTAATGATCAACTAAATCGAACGCTTTTTTAAAATCTATAAAGAGTCCCGATGTTTACAATTAGAGTTAATGCTGTTGTAAATATTTTCTGTAACATTTAATAAAGCATCTTCGGTTGATTTACCCTTTACAAATCCAAATTTATCACTACTAAGAAAATTTATTTTGTTTAAATATCTATGCAATCTTATAACCATTAGTTTTTCAAATAATTTGGAAAAAATTGAAAGTAAACTAATTGGAGGTATATTGTCCAATTTTTGAGGAAGTTTTACTTTTAAGAATTGGTACAACTTAATTTTAGGCTTTCTGGAAATATACCCTGGACTAAAACTGTTATTGATAATATAAGTCAGTACTGGCGCTACATCATCAACAATAAATTTCAATAGTTTCGCAGAAATATTATCATATCCAGTGGTTTTTTATTCTTAGACTTCTTACGACATACTTTATCTCGTCCTCTGTAGTTGGCGCAATAAAAAAGGATTGTTGGGAAGTGCGTATTGGAAGTAGGTTGGCAGTCGGGACTGTACTAGGACGGTCATAAGGTAGTCATTTACCTCCTCCGCGATAAACGCAAGGATCTGTTTACAATATTACCGTCCGCCAATTCAATATTGTCAATACTTTTGTACTTTGAGACTTGACCTGTTAAACTATTTATTATTTTTCACTGCCGAAATACGTCTTTGTTACAGTCTAATAATAATTTGGAATAATATTGGTTTTTTACAAAAGCAATTTTTAGATTTAAATCGGTGCAAATCTTAATGAAATAATTTTTTAAAATGGTGTTTTCATACAATCTTCTTTTACTAATCTTGTATAGCCTCTTACGCCTATTAATACCCATTCAAATTATCAAAGGTCATCCATGGACTTAATGATTTGGATTTTTGTAATTTATTACCCCTGCTTATCCTTTTACAACTTAAAGCTGCAATTGTACACAGAATATCATTAAATTTACAATTACAACTATTTACATCATTATCACTGTAGACTATATCCCAATTAACGACTTTCAGTTTCTCTTTAACTAAATTATAAATCGACTTTGAAGATTGTCATTATTCGACTTGTTTAGTTAAAGTATTTACATTAGGTGATTGGTTGTACACATTGTTTGTAAAAAAGTCCCAAAATGCAATGGTCTGTAATACCATGGTCATAAACTGCACTTTTAAAGGAATTTATGTTTTTACTTCTAACATAAATATGATCTAGGCCTATACAAGTTTTAGATGTAACAGTAATTCTAGTAGGTGTGTTTATTAATGATATGAAACCATGATTATTAAGTAAGTTCGTAAATTCCATTCAAAATTGATTTATTATCAAGAATATTCACATTTATGTCGCCAACACATAAACCACATTACTATGAATATTCCTAATTATTTCAGTTAAACTCGCTTATAAACAAATTTTCAGAAGTCCATTGGAGCCTATACAAATAAAACAATTTAAAATAGAGTTTATTGATAGTAATATTCAACAATAAGGCATCGGCTGAAGTCATATCTATTTCTAATCTACTACAATCTATACTATTGTTTTACATAACAGATAACTCCACCTGATCTGTATGTATCATTGCACTGAGCAAACAACTTATATCCTGGTATGTTATATAAATAAATTTCGTCAGAACCTATCCAAATTTCGCTAATTATTATAAAATGTATTTCCCCACTTATGTTATTCATTTCCGCGATATATCTATCAAAAATTTTCCTCATACTTCTATTATTGGTATGAATGAAATTTAGATTATCAGTGATATTTTGGGGATCGAAAAAAAAAAAATTAATATCTAAGTTTACACTATTTGTCATAGCCTATTGGAAGTTAAGGAAATTCTGGTGAATGACAAATTTAAAGTAAACACAAAGACATATCTGTTGAAATTTCGTTTTAAGACTAGCACGTTAAAAAAAAACAACCGATGCTTGTTTAGTTCATCATAACTGTCAACTTTTTTTATACTTCTCCCCCTGGCATTTCCGCACAATAATTTGCCGTCCCTACACCATGCATACGTATATCCTATTTCTTTACACCTGGCTTTTAACGTTTGACAGGAATACCTTATTGTCCGGAGATAGATGCTCGTTTCCGTACATACTGTCTTTTGGGAAGGACGCGTTGACATCTTGAGCTGTCATCTTTTTCTTTCTCCCTGAACTTGCCAATAATGTTGTCTCGGGTCAATCTGCTGACGAACTGGACAATAAGTGGAGGGTGGCGATCCTTCCTGAATGTCGGTACTCTGTGAGCTGCTGAGATGTCCTTCTTGTCGATCTCCATTCCCAGGGCTGTTCCGACGTCTTTGACGAGCTCGACCACACATTCTCCTGCGGGGTGACTGGAAAAACCGCTGATTTCAACGTTGTTCTTTCTAGAATATTGTTCTAACGCTGTAAACTTTCTCACTTAGTTTAGCCACTTCATTTGTCAGACTCATGTTTCTTAATGCTAAGCTCTTCGTTTTCTTTTTTAAAATACCAAACTCGGTCTTTACGTCTTTCATGACTCGCACAGATTCATCAAGTTTGTCCGAAATAAATTGAACACTTAACCTCAGGTCGCTCATTTCATTTCTGAAATTTTCAGCTCCTCAAAAATCGGTTTTAAAGTCATTTAACATTTTGAAAATGCAGACCTTGCTGTAAGAGTCAGAGTTTGTATCAGACGATATTTTTTGCACTTCAAATCTCGATTAGAAACGTGTTTTTTACCCTCTAAATCGTTCTTTACACACAGAGCGTGAAACAAGTTCTCGCATCCACCAACACACCTTACGCACAAATTGATTTCTTCAGCTGAGATGTCTCGATTGCAGATACCACAAAGTAACGACATAATTATATAAGCAATTAAATTAACAAGAAAACACATAAAGTAATGTAATAAGTTAAGGCGTGTCGCGACAAGACTTTACACTCACAACCTTATAGCTGCGGAGCTTATCAACAAGCGGCTAAACTGCTCGGCGTACAGAGCCAGACTGAGAGCACAACCCCCCTCGCTTTGGTCAAAGAGCCTGGACCATCCTTTATGACAAGATTAAATTTTTTTTTCATTGTGTGAGTTCTGAGGTTTTAAGTTCTGAGCCTCTTTCTCACGCATCTAGTTACTGTTTCATCATAGCTCTGGTGCTCGTGAAAAGCAACCTCATAACCCAGCTCCGGTCTTACCATTTCCTATCCATACAAGGCTTGCAAACAAATGGATTAAGAAAGGACTGATATTATTTCAGGTCCGCAGGAGGACAAGGAAACTATAAAGCTTGTAAAGTTAATATTACGGCACGCAAATGACATTTACAGCACCAAAAAACGTGTTTTTACTTCACCGTTTAATATTTAATGAGTTTAAATAATACCCCTACCCTGTCATGTGTTCCAGGCCTAGGAGCAACGAGACAGACTATGCCAGTTATAGACCACACTATCACTAACTGAATTCGCGGATTAAAACTCGAAGCACGGAATCTCTGTATCTACTAGACGTATAACATTACATATTTATATCTCTGATACACATAAACAATTTTAATTCAATTGCAGTATTTGTTTTGAATGCAGAAACATTGATCATATACAGGTAAGTATCTTAGTAATGTTGAATGACATTTTAAACGGATAATCTACGATTCCATTGTTACGCTATGGAGAAATATATGTGAGCCATTTTACTTTTCAGTTGTTTCCGGTACAAATATTAATCATTAAAAAATAGCCAGAATCATTACATTTCTTAAATGTTGTAATGTTTTCAGAGATTTTCAAAACATGTAACTGAAGAACATAATATTCAAGTATCTTAATAACTTAATTTTAATTGGTTCTCAAGGAAACATTACTCCATATTATTTTCCATCGATATATACATGTCCATATGTTCAAATATTTACATGGCTATATATTTATAAAGTGCTACATTTTCAGAGGGTGCGATAACATTATTTGGTGTAAAAAGTGCGGAGATAATTTTGAACGGCTCCTTCACGCATATTTAAATATACCGTAGTTACACAATGCTAAAGGATCATAAAAGAATTTTCTAGTTTCAAAAGTTTTAAGAATTTATTATTCTGAAATTTTAGGTTCGTTTTGACGAAATTAATAGATATCAGTAAAATCGCAAGTCACTCACAGTAGCTGGTGAATTTACGTTTGGCGTTTTGTATTCTAATTTTATTATATTTTTTTAAACTAATGTTTTGTATTGCGATATTATAGTTGTTGAATATAAGAACTACAATAGTGTACAAGTGTTGAGATTTGTACTGATACTTTATGTACACATTGCATACTTGGCGGGAATGGTTGTTTAATCTAAACTACAAATTTTTAATTAGGTTTGTTTGGAATCTGTAGATCTTTATAACAATTTACTCTCATAACATTACGAGTATGTGTAAAACATATTAAACAAAATATTATAAAATCGTGTGTTTAGATGTTTCTCAAACATTTATGGTTTGATTATACGTGTGTAGCACAAGATGTATTATGTTTATAGTTTGTTTTTCTAAATAAGATCCCTGTCGGAGCCGAGTACTCAGGCGTCTCACTTTAAACGTCTACCACATTAAAATATACAGCTATATTATAATATACACCCATAAATAAATTTTTACTGTTTGGGTAGTATTCACCTATGTAACTGAGTAGAACTAAAAAGAACTAAAATAGTTTATATATTATTGTGGATTGTAAATAAAAAATATGGAGCAAAACGTGGTTTTCTGTGTAAAATTTTAGCTTTCTCCACTTATTCTAAAAGTAATGATTAAAACGATTCTTATACAGCATTTGTTTCATGTCTCTTGAAGAATGACAGGACAAAAAATAAATTTCTAAGTGAATCAATGATTAACTTTTTTGTAAACCCTAACGAAACCGGTTATTAGTTACTATTTTGAGATTTTTAAAATACTGTATGTTACCCTACATACTGGATGTGGATATTGATTTGGATTTATACTCATTAGGCTTGTATTTATTTATAAATCAGGCAATATTTATTACTGAATGTCTACTTGTGAGTGCAGATCAAGCGAGGTACAGTCACAACACTGAATTCTAGACATGCCAAGTTCTCCCGACCCCCCCCCCAACACTGCACTGCTATATTATGCCATAATAATGAAACACATCTACACATCCTGTGAGTTAAAAATCACAACAGAAAATTTTGTTTTCACACAAATCGAACGGCGAATTGGCCATGTAAGCTTTAAAAAATGGCATTTAAATAAAGAAAATGCCAAACTATCACGCTGGGCGAACTGAACAGACGTAGTCTCCGTATCCTGTTTAGTGACAAGGTACTTATTCGGACGCCTATGAATGAATGAAAGAGTAACTACGTAGAAGAACCCTTTTGTGAAACCATTAAGAACGTGAATTTCTTAGAAGCGGCATTCCTATCTGGACAAACAAGCAACACTCTGTTTGGTTAATGTGCTCAATGGCCTGTAATGCCTCTCACCCTCAATAAAACACATCCGATGTTCTTCTGAAAATATGCTTTCAAACCAAGTCAACTTTAGAATGACAATTATTCTGGAAACCCAATATTTCAGTTTCAGATATAAGTAAACTCTGTTCTTTGTGTTGCATTTGCCAACCATTCTCTTTTGTCGTCTTTTGATGAAAGGACACTAATGATTTTCAGATTTTATTCACATAAACATGAAAAATAAAACAGGAAATACTAAGAGTCTAAACATTTATAAATTTATGGCAGAAGTATCGTTATAAATGTTAAATTTGTAACTGTGAAATTGGACTAGCCACTTTTAAAATTGTAATATGTTTATTGTTTTGTGGTAGTTTCATGAGAACACAGGCAGTGACACACACTAAACTGCTTATAAACCGAAGCCCTAATTATGATTTTTAATTATCGGTAAGCTACTTTTACGCTGTGAAATTGGCTTTCCCACATTAAGCTAAAGCTCTATAATGATCATTATTGAATGTCGGTAATATAGGTAATTTTCATACTGCGACGTTGGCTTACACATTAAATGAAGCCTGTGAAATGGTTAATATTGCTGATGTAATAATTTAATCAGAATTTACGGAAACTAACGATATACTTACAGGGTGTTTAATAAAAGTGTTCCAACACTTTGGGATGTTGTTCTACACATAAAATGAGCAAAAAAGTTCATATGAAGGTATGTCCTGAAACATTTAGGTTACCGTCTATCTGTCTAAAATATGTGTTTTTTATTACAACATTTATATATTTTGAACCACTTAAGAGAAAGTTATGAAACTTAAGAATTGTATTGATCTTTTGGAGTCCTTTTTGAAAATAAATGATTAACAAAATCCTTTTACCCGTTTCAAAATGGCGCCTGTTAAATTTTTTTAATTCAAAATAGAAAACAATTAGTATAGTTATAAAAATGCATAGAATACCAAACGTGTCCCAGATAAGAAGTAATAGTTGTTTGTTGTTCCTGGCTTGTGCAAACGTCTCTTTAAAGTAGCCAAGCTCGATTAATATAGGCCATGTATGATGAGCGTATAGACTAAAACTTACAGTTCAGAAATTAAAATCTATCAAAATATTACATAAAAACAGATTCCTATATCAAACTTTCATAATATATTTCGTGTATGAATGATTGATTGAGCTAATAGAATACAATTTACACTAAACGAACTGAACTGTCTTTTTGTATCACTGAAAAATGGTAACTGCGAACCTCCATATCAGTAGGGGGGGAGGGGGGTCTGGGGGCCCTGCACTGGAAGAATTTTGAAATATAAGGTCCTGAAATAGTTATCTTATAGTAATTCTGAACTAATAATGGATGACAAAGATCAGGTCAGAATGTATAAAGAAAATAAATTTACCTCCAATCACCAGGTAGCTTATAAAGGGATAAATAAAATGTTCTGCAAGAAATACAGTTTATATGAAATGTCTTTAACTAAAAAAATTTTAATTATGACAATTACAAAAAATTTAACAAAATAGTTAAATTTAAATCACAAATCTAGACCAAGGCTAATTATTGATGTCTTCTCTCAGATCAAAAAGTACAGATGTACAAATATGAAATCTGGCCTTAAACTAAGTGATAGAGCTACAATAACGGGGAGTTGTATTAAATTTGAGCTTGTTTATTTCTGCGTTTCTACATATAAAACCGTTCTACATGTATTAATAATAATTTTTATATCTAAACGAAAATATACTGGTTTTTGACGTTTTTAAACCAAACTTAACGTTGAGCAATTGATAACCAATAATCCTGTAATCCAATGTATACTAGATGTTTATACAAAGATAAATAGTTGTGTACTGTAATGTAGTATGTAATTTTTGAACTTTAAAATATTATGAAAATAAAGTTGCCTTAAATTTACCATCTTAACTTATTTTGACCAGGTGGTCCATAAAATCGGCATGGTCACTTTTGAGCTCTATCTTGAGCTTGTAATTTTGTAAATTAAAATAGTTATACAGTTATATTTATTTATGATTGATTCCAAAGTTCTCAAGTAAAAGTTAGTTTTTGTTCGTTTGAAGCAATCGGTTATTTTAAAATAAAATGCTCTTGGGGGGAGACAGGTCCCGTTCGTCCCTCTCTGTCGGTGCGCCCCAGCGATGGATAGAATACTTAATGAGAACGAGGTGATAATAATGGTTTTATGGATAATAATAATGGATAAAATGTATATTGGTATTTGTATTACATTCAGTAATCAATCATGAGAAAATCTTTGAAATACGTACTAATAACTCCACATGCCTGAAAAGAAAAATAAATAAAATAAAGATATCTAAACGAAACTTACTTGTTGAAGACGGCGCCGGTTCCAGGACAAGACAACTCACGACTGCCGCTGACTGCTGAGGAGGAGGGCACACGTCACACGACATACGACACAGGACACACGACACAGGACACACGATACGACACACGACACAGGACACACATGACACACGACATACGACACAGGACACACGACACACACACGACACAGGACACAGGACACACGACACACACGAACCAGGACACACGATACAGGACACACGACATACGACACAGGACACACGACACACTCGAACACAGGACACACGACACAGGACACACGACACAGGACACACGACACAGGACACACGACACACGACACAGGACACACGACACATGACATACGACACAGGACACACGACACACGAGCTCCTCCGGCGACTCTAACAGGACTGAGAGAAAGAGTGGGGATGGAGGGGCCCCTCCTGCCAACTACAGCTAGTCTGTGTATTAGAATTGTGGAATCAGCTGCCACACGCGTTCTCGCTCCATACTCTTCTGGATTCACTTATTACCTGGCAAACCTATTAGCCATGCAGAAGCTCCTTGTAACAAAACCTTACCGCCAGCCTTTTCGAACGCAAGCTAATGGCATTTTCTATTATTGTGGTATGATCCGCTTGCCGTTAAGTGTATATATAAAATAACTAAAAATAATAAAACATTACACACACACACACACACACACACACACACAAATATATATATATATATATATATATATATATATATATATATATATATATATGTATGTATGTATTTATTCATTTATTTAATAAGTATAATATTGCGTTCTGAAATGCTAATGTTATATAAGTTTTAATGTAATACTATAAAGTTACGCACCGACTCTTATCTACACCAATGAACACTAAAACTAGTAAAAAAGTATTATTTGCATACATGCCACTCATAACTAATTTTCCACATAATTTTCTTTGAAAATTAGATTGCGGGGACATCAATATATACAACTAACTCTGCACCCCACTGACGTTGTTCAATATACGTGTTTTAACTGTTGTTTTCTATATAAGTGGTCTTTCATTTTAAACCAAACCCGTTCACCAATATGACAAGACACAGCAAAGTTTAAGCATAACTTTAATTTCCATTTTAAAACAATGTAGAATATTTGAACTTTAATTATTTGTCTTGAGCCACTACAAAATGTGTGTTTAAGATCTGACAAGTAGTAAAGCACAACAGTTTTGGTAATACATGACGGACATACACATACCGGATAACGTATGACTTAAAGGTTTATAGTTTACCTACGGAACATAAAAGTGGTGTTTAAAATTGTATACTACACATATACTCGTACTTTCTCCCTAAACTGAATTTGTCAGTTACATTAAATACATTTCAATAGACAAATTTTGTATTTATTAACGATGTAATGTGTTGTGTATGTAAATGATGATTTTTCTAGTGAACAAACTAATAATTTAATACAATTTTATATGCACTTTTTATGTGGTTAAAATATAAATTTTGACAGTAATAATTCGTTTTCATTAATAAAAAAAAGTAAACCCCTAGTATCGTTATAGAAAATCTATTATTTAATGCATTTGGTTTTAATCCAAATGACTAAACCAATAAATTAGTAATTAGTATAATAGATTATGTCTATTAGATGGAGATATAAAACTATTAAGTAAAAGTATGTGTGGTAAAGAAATACATATTTAATTTCAAAACAATTCATTATTTTATTTTTTGAAAATAACAATAAAACATTATTGTCAATAGGCTACAAGTAACGTAACATGAATAAAAAATCTTATGTACGTTAGATTATAAGTTTTTTTCTAATCTTGCAATTTTAGTTTTCATAATAGTATTATTATAAAGGATAACTAAAATCAGCCATCATAAATACTATGTATAGCAACTTTTACCATCAATGTTATCAACGTCATGACAGGTGATGTAAATGTAGACAGCTTAAAGACACATAGCACGGATAAGTTTATTTTAAATGAGAGACTAAATATACACGTTCTTTATAGACTGTTCATTCCTGCCACAAGGATAACGTTTCAATCCTCAATTTCTATAGACAACATCACTAGTTGAAGCAGGTATATCTGACCACACAGCCCATATAACCAAAGCACAGTTTAAATGATGCACCACTTCACCATCAATGTTAAGCAAATAGAATTCAAAATATAAAACATCAGTGCATTAAGAGCTCTGCTAGATAAATGAAGAATGGAATCGAATGTACAATACTTCAAATGTTGATGATGTGGTCAATTTCTTAACAATGATTGAAATATCCATTTATGATACTTGTACACTGGTATCAAGTAATCTCCAGAAAACTCCAAAAAACAAGACATTCCCAGTTAAAGAAGCCATTAATCTCAAGACATAATACTCTACATGTCTTAGACATTAATGGAGTTAACCACATGCTTTACCAACACCTGAGAGTACTTCTGAATCACTTGATTCTGGGTCAGAGTTAACATTATTTGTTGTTTTATTAGTGTTGGGTACCCTTGCTGAGTTGGTGGGGATACTTTCTTTGCACACAACAGCTTATTTTGGGCTAAAGCTAGCATATCGGATATAAAAGGTATCTACTCCATGCTAATGGGTAAATTCGGTACATAAGAGGTTGAAGATTTGGTTGAATCTCCATGGAAGGCTGGGCCTGCTATGCAAAAAAATTCCTGTTGCAACTAATTTAGTTATTGTAGACACTTGAGAATTTTTTAATACATTTATTCTTGCGATTTGAATTTGTTTTGATACGAAGAATGCTGCAACGAAACTTTGACGGAAGTTCCTTGAGTTGTTGTCACATTCGGTTTAGCCTGGGATTAGATCAAGTTGTGGTTCACAGGAAGTGAAATAATTAAGTGCAGATTGTGAGTTAATATTACAGGTTAAGTTTGATGCTGAAACACTTCAGTTGAGCATGCTGATGTTGGAAATGCATTAATGACTTTTTCCTAATGAGTTTGATGGCCATTAGTTGATCTAGGGTGATATTGCTCAAGACCTGAATCTGGCTTGTCATTGAAGGATTGAGTACGTCATATCCTGGAGGAACGCCTGCAGAAGAAGAGAGGTTGGCTTGCAGCAGGTTTCAAGGCTTAGCATTGCCTCTAAGCAGGCGACCTGGAAGTCTGTAGGAATTTGGAGAGGATCACTGTATTCCGATTTGGCACTTCCCATTTACATGTTTTCTTGCAGTAACATGTTGTCCAAACATACGTATGCTGATGTTTAGTGACTAATTAGATGTGTTGTGTTTAATTCTGACACTTTGACAGACCGGGTGGGCTATCGTTGACGCATGATTGGATTGGAGATCACCGATGGTTCTTGCCGAATAAAAACAGTTGTTTAATTATAAAAAATATGCTTAAGCAGATATACTATTTTTCAGTCTGTATCGTTGCTTTGACGGTGAGCAGAACTTGATGTAGATTTTTCAGCTCATTCTTCTTTACAGTTGGTTTCCGTCACTTCCATATTCTTCATTCTAAACCAGAAAAATATAAAATAATATTAAAAACATGTTCAGTAGTTTTTTGTAACCCAGCAGTGTACAAACCTAACACAAATTGTGGTACATAGCATAGTAGTAGTATAATAGTAAATAATAGTAATCCTTTCAAGTGTAATTGTTTATATCAGTATATAGGTATATAATTAGTTTAAGTTTAGAGTGGGGCATGTGGCTTTGATAAAAATTATATTTCAAGGTTCCACCAGGAGGACTGAGGGTTTTATATTTTTCACTTTTATTAAAATAGTAATATAAAAATATTCATTTTAGCTATTTAGAAAACCAAAAACTTACTATATTAAACAACTATTTTTACAATAAATTTTTTTAAGTGTCTGACAATGAATACGTGGTTTTTTCATAAATGTAGCTCACTGTAATATTTTTTTATATTTTAGTCAGCTGAATCATTTTTTAAATATAATTAATTGTAATTTTTGAAAACATTCCATACCTTATAAGTGATTGCCACACATCGATAAACCTTTTTATATGTGAATTTGATTAAAAATAATAAAATAAAGATAATACATATTTACCGTTGTAAAAAAATAGCACGGAAATTATATTAACCTCCGTTCTTGGATAAAATAGACCGACTTGGACGTTCAGTTCGTATTCTTTATAATTTAGTTTTGGATGATATTTATGCTTTTATATTTTAAGTTGTAATTTTATTTTTAACTATTTTTCTATATAAAAATAGTTAAAAAACAATTTGTACAAGAACAATGCAACAGTAAATTTAAAATTTATTGAAAAGTATTTAGAAAAATATTCATAATGGATTATTTTCTAAAAATTTCAATTATAAACTTGTTTTATGCATTTTAACTAGAATTCATTAATTTTGAAAGAATAGTATGTATGGTCTACATAAATTGGGTTTTTTTCAGCTAAATTTCCTAATTAAATAATTCTATTAGTTAACATCAGAAATGTCTGAATCAACGTGATTTAAATAAATTTGACCTAAACCTTCTCTTGTTTGAACGGATGGGCAGACGATGACGTATGATTGAATTGGAGATTACCAATCGTCAGTGGTGGTTCATGTTGAATAAAAACGTTTAATTCAATCTGAAAAATCTATGTTAGCAGAAAAAAGTTTTTTTGAGTGTCGTTGCTTGGATGTTCAACATCACACTGACCTGAACTTGATGTGGATTTTTCAGCCCATTCCTCTTTACCATTAGTAGTCGCCACTTCCATATTCATCATTCTAAACCTGAAAAATATACAATGATATTAATTAAGTACAGCAGTGTTCAATAGTTGTCTCTAATCCAGTAGTGTACCCTCTGGCATGTCCAGCAATATAAAGTCTGGTGAGAGTGTATTAGCTGTACTGAACTTGATGTGGATTTTTCAGCTCATTCCTCTTTACCATTAGTAGTCGCCACTTCCATATTCATCATTCTAAACCTGAAAAATATACAATGATATTAAATAAGTACAGCAGTGTTCAATAGTTGTCTCTAATCCAGTAGTGTACCCTCTGGCATGTCCAGCAATATAAAGTCTGGTGAGAGTATATTAGCTGTACTGAACTTGATGTGGATTTTCAGCTCATTCCTGTTTACCATTAGTAGTCGCCACTTCCATATTAATCAGTCTAAACTAATTATGTTTAGAACTGGCCAGAGGCCTTGATAGAAATTATGTTTCCAGAGTTCCTGAGGGGGGGGCTGAGGGGTTTTCATAGTTTTGAAATTAAATTAAAATAGTACACAGTGTAGGAGAAATTATGCATTTTTACTGGCTCGCAAAATTCCCTTGCTTCTGACAATAACGGTAATAAGAAATTGCCAAAATATTTATCTGAATTTATTTTTGTATGGGTTGTTTGTGATACAATACAGTGCGAAGTAGTCTACAAATAGACGCATTATAAAATCAAATATTTTTCAAAATACATAAGGTAAGTATTTATTAAATAAAAGATTCTGAATGCTTATTAATATATGTCATGCTTTTTAGGGTTTTATTATGATTAGTAAGTATCCTGTAATGTTAGTATAGACAATATAGACTGTTATATTGATTTTGAACTGCACGATTTTGGGAGTTTTGATGCACACGTAGTAAAGATGAAAATGCCGCAATAAAGGTATTGCCAAATAGTACAGATTATTTATTGAATACTGAGCTTAACAAACTTTCAAAGAATAATAGCCAGACTATACAATGATATTCATCATATACCATACCTACGACTATATAAATATTATTGTTTTTAGTGGAAGATAACTTTTTTAAATATCAAACTCTGTTAGAACTGACAGTACATGATCCCGCTGATATATAGACAGGAGACTACCAGCTATGTACTGTATTAGTGACCAAGGATATCTAACAATAATAATAAATAATAAATTTTATTTTCCAAATAACAAAAATAATTACAACAAATCCAACAGTAATACAATAATTCAAAATAAAGTAAAAATTACATAGCATATACAAAACAAAACATAGCATACACAAAACAAAAATGATTTGCTCAGGCTGACCAAGTTTACACTAACGAGTTAATGAAATACAATGAACATGATTTTTGTTGGTTGTTTTTGGAAAATGAAACCTCCAAGGCAAAGCCTCATTGGAGGAAATAACGTATACTTTTTACATAAGAAATTGCCGTCAAGTAATACAGGGCTCTATATTCCAGTATTATTGGCCTACCTCCCTAAGAATTAAAATAGTAAATGAAATTTGAATTATTATAAGACATTATTATAAATTATATAAACAATTTAATGTGAGTAAGTAGGCCTCATTGAACAATATATTATATTAAAGACTTAGTAAAAAAGCTGTATATTGAGTTATCAAAATTAACTGCTTTAACTAAACTTAAATACACACAACACTTAATATTAACATTAATAAAGAAAAGCTCCGATCTATACTCAAGCACAAGAATTTTACACACATTTTACAATAGAATATTATCAATATGCATCCTTATATTCACTAATACAACTATGACCATGTACACACACATATTTTCAATACACACATACATTCACATTACACTTGCATATTCACAAAAATACATGTACACACACACACACACACACACACACACACACACACACACACACACACACACACACACACACACACACACACACACACACACACACACACACACACACACACACACACCACACACACACACACACACACACACACACACATATACACACATATATATACAAATAGTACAGAACAATTTATATAAAATCACTGTAATTATAGAAGTACTTTTTTAACTTTGGATTTCAAATAACAATGCATTTATATCTTGTACTGTGATTAACCAATCTTTGAGTTTTCTAATAAATTTGTGTAAAGTATCTAAAGTTTGTATTTCGTTAGGCAATCTATTGAATATCAGAGGGACTAAAAAGTTATATGATTTAGTGGAAAAGGTTTTTGATGGTCTAGGTACAGCTACATTATCAGAATTTCGTAATTTTCCTTTATATACATTATAATAATCATAAATATTCTTACTTCTGTTCAAAAAACCTTCATAACTTTATAAACATCCATATTTCTTATTGGTAATACCTTTAATGATCTAAATATTGGCCAAGATGAGTAATTTATTTCCTTTAGCTACTATTCTTACAAAATACTTCTGTATTGTTATGAGTGGTTTTAAATTGGTTATGTAAGTTCCACCCCAGCACTCTATACCATAACTTATTCGACTGTGAACTACAGAAAAATAAAGTTTTCTCATTAGGCCATATTTACACATCCTTATTAAAAAGTAAAAGATCCTATGAATATTTATTAACTTTTTTTAATCGATGAAATATGTGTTTTCCAATTTAATTCTGAATCCAATATCACCTAAATATCTAATACTGTCCTCTTGTTTTATCTCACACAATATTCACTACATATTCCACCGTTGCAGAGACAAGTAGCGCATTTATAAACAATATTATCAGAAAAAAAATTTTCCTCTGAGGCTAAAGTATATAGCCTATAATTTGTTTTACTTACACTAAGGACCAAATTATTATTGGTAAACCACCAACGCAAAGCTTCCAAATCAGAATTCATTTTTAGTGCAATTTCGTCTAAATTGTCACCATCATTGATAGCTCAGAGCTGTATGATCAGCAAAGGAAACTACTTGTCCATGAAAAGTCAAGTACCTTTACATGGACCTTTACCTTTACATAAGTCGTTTATGTAAACTAAGAACAATGTAGCCCCTAACACTGAACCTTGAGGAACTCCATGTTTAATCTCACCGAACTGACTAATATTTCCAATGATTTTAACACACTGCTTACTTTTGGATAAATAACTTTGAAAACCAGTCATGAACCACTCCCCTTTATACAACAATTTAAAAGTTTTTTGAGCAATATTGAATGATTTACTGTGTCAAACGCTTTCTTAATATCTAAAAATAGACCACTAACCCGTTTTGCATAATTTATACCTCTAGGTAACCTATCCATAAATTCGATCAAAGCAATCTCGGTATTTAAACCTTGTCTAAATCCAAATTGATTTTTACTGAAAAATCTGATTTTATCAAGAAATTTAATTAGCCTGACTTTCATTAATTTTTCATATTTTGAAAAGGATGATATTAAGGATATAGGTCTATATTTATTGCAATCTGTTCTTTTCATTTTTCTTATGTATTGGAATCACTAATGCTTCTTTAAATTTGTCTGGAAAAACGCCTGATTGAAAACTAAAATTAATAATATACAATAAAGCAGGCAGAAACGGTTTATAGGTTTTCTTAATTTATTTGGAGCTAATACAATCAATACCAGGAGATTTTCCGTTTTTTAATAACTCAATAGTTCTTACAAGTTCATTCTCTATAATAGGTTCTATAAAAATGGATTGTGTTATAGAAACTTCCATGAATTTATTTATATTTATGTCAAGCGAATGAACGTCTTGCTTATCTCCATACCTGCTTAAGCCACCAGCCACCGATAAAAAATAGTCATTGAATTTATTCACTACTTCACATGGATCACTAAAGATTACACCATCAATTTCTAATTTAACATCTACATTAGTATTATTAAACTTCTGATCAGTCACTTCTTTCAAAATTTTCCACGTTCGTTTTTAATCTTTCTTACTGTTTTCAAATAGTTGAGAGTAATAATTAATTTTCAAGTTTCGGATATCGCTGTTGAGCTTATTTCTATAACCTTTAAAATATTCATTCAAATTGTATTGTTGGGCTGCCTTTTGATTCTTTTTAATAATGTATTCCTAATTTTAAGTCGTTTACAGTTACCAGTGTCAATCCACGGCTTTAGTTTAATTATTTACTGTTTGTTGAGCTTAATTTCCTCTTTTTATATTCTAAAACTACAGTATTAATTATTTTATAAAAAACATCATAAGCATGTGAAGCGTTTGTTTGTAAATATACATCACACCAATCAGTCTCATTCGGTAAGCTGTCTAGTTTAATGTAGTTACTGCGGTAAGCCAAGGACGCGACCTTGACCGCCACTGAATCAGCTGTTACCCCCTCCCCTCACCACAACCATACAGCTGTCATGCAGTGATCTGTTATGTTGCCTTCTATTATTGCAGCGTTAATTAATACTTCATTTATATTGCTTATTTTTGCAAGCACATGATCAATGCAGGTTTCTGAATGGTCTGTTATTCGGGTTGGAGAGTTAATTGGTGTCTGTAATCCATTTTTAGCGATTAGAAACTTATACTCATCTATAACATTATTATTTTGAATCAAATTTAGGTTCATATCACCAATTATTAACAAATTTCTACACGATTTTATAAAATCTCTTGAAAGGTATGTTTTTAACTCATCTATAAAAAGAGTATTACTATAATCATGTAATTTATATACAGCTAATAAGTTGAAACTATAGCCTAATTCAAGAAAATTTATGTCTAATACATCTGCTGACGTAAAGCTAACCGGTGCAGTTTGAATGTTACTGATAGTGTAGTGGAAAAGACAGCTACTACGCCTGCTCTTTTGGTTTCACTTGTTTTAATATAAGGATTATAGTTAGGGATTTGATAAATTTTAATTTCAGATTCCTTCATCCATATTTCAGACAGAATTATTACTTTGGGTAGATTTTTTTAGGGTTGCCATTTCTACTATAAATGCATAAAAATTTGCTCGCATACTTCTTATATTCTGATGAACAATAACAAAACCAGTGTCCCTACTTAAAAAGTCAATTGTATTATACTCAGAAATCATTCATTATTCAAAAGGGAGCAATCCAGTCAAAGTAACAGGCTAACATTATCAAAATATAAACAATTGTAGCTATATAGTAATTTAATAGTCCTACCTTACAAGAGTGGCAGATGTCAACCATTGAATCAGTTATTTCCATGCCTAATGCTTTACCTACATTTTTCACTGTACTTAATACATCCTTAATGTCATGTGGCACACCTTGAATTTCAATGGTATTCCTCCTAGAATACTGTTCAGCTTCATCCATCCTACTCTCCAACATTTCTACTTTTTCTTTCAGTGCTTTATTTTCTTTTCTTAGACATTCGATAATCTCAAAATATTCTTTTACCTGTTCAGATTGTTCCTTAAGCATCTTAGTGTCCTCATCCAGCTTGTCATTTAGTACCTCATATGACTTGTTACATTCAATTACAGACTGTTTATGGGCGGTTGATAGTTCTGATATTGCAGTTATTACATCCTGAAGCGAGAGATTACCTTCGTTAGCCTTGGAGTCCAATCTCAAGCTGGCTCTGCGAGTGACGCTGCAAGGGTTGCAACGCCAAACAGTGCCTTCACTCGTTAGGTAATCTAAATCTGCCCTGTTCATCTTGACGCATGTGCCATGAAAGTCCTTGCCACATTCACAACATGTCACTTTTAATTGCTTACTGCCTATAACTTTGTTGCATACTGCACAACTCGCCATTTTGAGGTTATGTTTGGAGCACTTTAATAACAAACAGAAAACAAACACAACCCGATGATATTCTTCACAAACTATACAAGTATTGTTCAAGAAGAGGCCTACAGTATACTCATTTGTCACCCAGAATTAAATAAATCACGTAAGATTAATTTTATTGGGAGATATACTGAGAGCGATTTCACCACGTCCGTACTGCTTGGCTGCGCGCGCATCTATGTATCTAAATTTAATAACCCCCAGTACTAATGCAAGTAGCCTATAAACTTATCCATCAGTTGAAACTATGGTTATTTCGAAAGGATATAAGCAGGGTGTAGATTATCCCATGTAGAAGAATACAAATTTTAATAGTTGTTTTAATTTTACTGGTCTACCTGATAATATAGAAATACTCTAACCCTGTTTCAGACGATATGTAGCCTTACTGGAAGGATTAAATATAATTTCCATAACGTCATTGCCCTCTATCATAAGTATATTTTAAAAAGATAAGCCTAGTTGAATATAATACATTGTGATAAAATACAATTTAAAAATGGTCTGTACATCGAATGAGTTTTTAAATCTCCAATTAAATGTTGAAAATGTATATTATACTATTTTACAATATGTTTAAAGTAACTTTTAAGTACTTAATAAATCATAATTTAAAAGTAAGTTGCAGGAATAACTGTAAAGCTATAATGTTCAATAAATGTAACATTTATTTAATCTAAAGTGTAAATAACAAATTTACATAACCAAATTAAATTGTTGTTATTTGTAGTTCTGTAATAAGTGTTCATAAATAATATACGAGCAATAGCTTTTGGAGCAATAATTACAGAGGTTTTATGACAGAATGTGAAAGATTACCGGTTGATTCTCAAAAAGCTGCAACATCAAAGCTGCGTCAAAGCGTATAATCATGATTTAAATAAAGTATGTTTCATTATTTTAATATTTTGTAATACTAAAGTTTCGTTAGTATATAAATCGGTTGAATATATTTAAAATTTACCATAAATGAACACCTAAAAGCGCTAAACAATTAAAAGCACTGCTATAACTATACGAATAATAATATATAATAATATTATTACTATTTATATTGCTATTGCTGCATGCGTCAGCGTTAAACCATATGGTAAGTCAAATTAAAAGTTCCATTTTATTAACTAGCAAAATAAATTTTACGTCTTACTTCGTTTAAATCTTAAAATAAGCATTGTTACAATATATTTAAAAAAATGTAACTTACCTAAGAAAAGCAAGAAGATTGGGATTCCATAAAAAATTGACTTTGGACAACATGACACAGCAAGGAAAAATCCATATGGGAAATGCTATTTTAGAATACAGTGTGTCCTCTTCGAATTCATATAGGCTTCTAAGTACATCAGGATGCTGCTAATTTTAAGACCTTACAAGTTGCTGCTAGTCAACCTTTCTTCTTCTGTAGAAGTTCCTCCAAGATATGCTGTACTCAATCCTCCATTGACAAGCCAGAGTCCAGGTCTTGCGCAACATCATCCAAAATCACTTAATAGCTATCAAACTCAACAGGAAATGCTTATTATACTTTTCAACAACAGCAGCTCAACTTGCTCCAGCAAAATCTGTATATGAACAAAACAATTTTGCCTATAAAAGTAGCCAGACTTAAATTAGTCATCCTCAAGTGTTTCAGCTGCATACTCAACCTGTAATATTAACTCACAATCAACACATAATGATGTCACTTCCTGTGGACTACAACTTGATCTCATCACAGGCTAAACTGAATGTGACAACAACTCAAGGAACTTGCGTCAAAGATTTGTTGCAGCATTCTTCGTATCAAAACAAATTCAAATCGCAAGAATAAATGTATTAAAAAATTCTCAAGTGTCTACAATAACTAAATTAGTTGCAACAGGAATTTTTTGCATAGCAGGCCCAGCCTTCCATGGAGATTCAACCAAATCCTCAACCTCTTATGTACCGAATTTACCCATTAGCATGGAGTAGATACCTTTTATATCCGATATGCTAGCTTTAGCCCAAAATAAGCTGTTGTGTGCAAAGAAAGTATCCCCACCAACTCAGCAAGGGTACCCAACACTAATAAAACAACAAATAATGTTAACTCTGACCCAGAATCAAGTGATTCAGAAGTACTCTCAGGTGTTGGTAAAGCATGTGGTTAACTCCATTAATGTCTAAGACATGTAGAGTATTATGTCTTGAGATTAATGGCTTCTTTAACTGGGAATGTCTTGTTTTTTGGAGTTTTCTGGAGATTACTTGATACCAGTGTACAAGTATCATAAATGGATATTTCAATCATTGTTAAGAAATTGACCACATCATCAACATTTGAAGTATTGTACATTCGATTCCATTCTTCATTTATCTAACAGAGCTCTTAATGCACTGATGTTTTATATTTTGAATTCTATTTGCTTAACATTGATGGGGAAGTGGTACATCATTCAAACTGTGCATTGGTTATTTGGGCTGTGTGGTCAGATATACCTGCTTCAACTATAGAGGATGAGCTTTGTAACTTTTTAGTAGATTCATTTACTGAAAATTCAGTTTCTTTTTGTAAGAATCCCTGTGAGTTTGACAACAAGTTTCTTTTTTAACATTACAATGGTTTGTTTACTGTATATATGTTTTTAATTGTTGCCAATTAGTTGTTCTAATTTAAGATCATGTTCTTCAAAACTATCTTGTGTTTTTGACAAAGGTTTTCTTCTTATCTTACGTTTTTTATTCATATTGTTCTTGCGATTGTTGCAACATAATTTATATCCTGCTTATGTGTTATCCTTAATTGATTTCCATTTCCTGTAATTTGCTTTTCACTATTTTTAATTTAGTTTACATTTTTCTTCTTTTAGAAGTTTGTTTTTTCTCTAGCAAGGCCATCTCTATTTACATTACTGCTTCATCGTCATTTTCATAAAATACAATATTTTATTCATTTGCGATTTAAATAGTTGTACATTTCAGTGAGAATATAATATAACACCACGCCGAACTTCATGTGGATTTTTCAGCCCATTCCTCTTTACGATCGGTTTTCGTCTCTTCCATATTCATCATTATAAACCTGAAAATTATACAATAATATTAAAAAAGTACAGCAGCCTTCAGTAGTTTTATTTAACTCAGCAGTGTACCACTCTAGCATGTTAAGAAATAAAACTCTGGTGAGAGCATGTCAGCTATTTGTATTCAAGTCTCCGGTATAAGTGTTTATATCCGTATGGAATGTGTGGAGTATGTAATTAGTTTATGTTTAGAGTGGGCCAATGGCTTTGATAAAAATTACATTTGGAGGTTCCGCCAGGAGGCCTGGGGGAATTTTCTATTTTGGAAATTTATTCAATTCGTACGCTACAAATATTCATTTTCTCTATTTAATAAACGTGAAACTTTCTATAGAAACAGCTAATATTACAATTTTGACTGTATTACAATTTAAATGTGATTTTCTTAAAAAATGTGGTGTTTTTTTAATATTTGTTGTGGTGTAATAAGCTAACTCATGTATTCAATATATTTAATATGATATACCTTATCAGTATGTTTTCAACACATCTATAACCCTTATATATTTTAATCTGATTTAGACTAATCAGATGAAGATTATACATTTTTTGATGTCTGAAGAAATACAAAAAATATATTAACCTCCGTAATATGTGTGATATTTTTGCAGAGCCATTCTATACTATTATATCGAAATGTTATTCTACTGGGCCGATTATACTGAAATGTTATATAGACGTTCTTAGGTTCCCTTTTGCTACATACAGGTTTCTTTTGTTGCTGGTGTCTGGAGATGACAAAATGTGCTGTTAGACCGAGTCGTATTGTCAGATTGGGGTTTTCACAATTTAGTTTGTGATTTTATAATTTTATATTTTAAGTTATTTTTTTATTTAATAGTTGTTATTTTAATCAACTTGTACAGAAATATATTCAAAGGTTATTAATAAGAATTCTCAAAACTAATCACAATAATATTATTGTATACATATTTCAATTATAAACTTGTTTCAATGCATTTTTACTAGAATCCCTACTTTTGAAAGAATAGGATTCATTGCCTACATAATTTTCTTTTTTTAGCTAAATGTATTAACAACATAAATATATTAATAAACATCAGAAATGTTTGAATCATCGTAACTTAATACATTTGAGTTAAATCTTCTATTGACTCACCGGATGAGCTGACGCAGACGAATGATTGGATTGGAGATCACGGATTGCAGCGGTTCACGTCTAAAAACTGTTGTCTAATTGGTGAACATCACACTGAGCTGAACTTGATGTGGATTTTTCAGCCCATTCCTCATTACCGTTGGTTTTCGCCACTTTCATATTCATCATTCTAAATCTGAAAATATACAATGATATTATTAAATTACAGCGTGTTTCTGACAATCTGACTTACGTCCGACAATTACATTCGACCGCTTTATGTTTTTGGTTCCCATTACAACTAATTAATATTAGCTAGGTCATAAAAATATTTTACACTTGTCTTTTTACTAAGATTAATAACTTTTAAGGTAAGGTAAGTATATTATGTAACTTTTAATAATTAATTAAATTAATAAATTGTCTGTAGGTTGTATTTCTACACAATGACACTGTGTAGAATATCTAGTTTATAAAGTTCTCAGTTTAACAAACTAAATTTTGTCAGGCAACAAGGAAAGAAACAAATAATATATATATATATATATATATATATATATATATATATATATATAAACTATTTGGATATACCTCAAATTTAGAAAATTTTGAACATACCTACATTAACGTGTACTTTTTAGTAGTATATGAAGAGAAAATAAAATTAAAGACATTAAAATATAAGAACTTTGAATAAAAATGTTTATGATTTCTTATTTTAGAATAATATTAAGATCAAACCATCGGCAATTATTTTGCCTAAAACCTGGTTTATTCTCAATTAGATCATAGTATTATAAAAGATAATGATAATGATTTCAGTAATGATATCAGGACGAGATCCTTATATCGTATATAACCATGCAGCAGTAATGAGTAACGTGAGTATAGTGCAGGAGTATCTGATCTGTTCGGGTCGTGTATTGAATTAGCACTGCGTAGAGACTTTGCCTCACTATCGCGGTAAAAGTTGCCTGAACCATTGTTCTATAAGAGATAAGGCCAAGCAGGTGATAAAAGAGGCAGTTCTGCACACGTCTATTTCAGATCCGTACGTGACTGCTCTCGCGTTCAGTTCTGACTATTAACATTTTATCGCCGACAGGTATCATTACTTGATATGACACAAGACAGACTGTAGGGAAGAAAATGTACAATTCGATACAATCACAACGGTGGCTTGGCGGAGTGGACTGTAATAATTTGGACTCAAGCCGAAACTCCTGGATAAAATGGAGAATATTTAATTCGTCGACTGCCCTGGGAGTGGTTCAGGAGATGCCAGACCTAGAGGTGGCACCAAGTTTGAATGTGAGGTTTGTGCGGCACGGACAGGGGGACGCTGCTTTAGCCCCCCCCCCCCCCCGGAATAAGCACCCCTCGGGCTTTGACGTCACGTCAGAGGGGGTGCTAATTCAGCGCATGGACATGGTCGAGGCCCTGAATTAACACCCTCTAGCATTAAATTAGCAACACAAGCAGATTTGTGTTTTAGATACTTAATTTAATTCGTAAATATAGTTTTTAAATAATAGTTTTTATCTAGATACGCTGTCACTTATAAGCTACGATCTACGAATGTTTAAAAAAATATCTGATAAACGATGAAATAATATATTTCTCAAATATACCTAATTTCTTTTAGAAATTACCAAAGACTTAATATTACATAATAAGTGCTCTGACTAACAAGCTTGTTTCAGACCTTAAGGTTTCTCCCTTTCGCATACATTGTCCTTCTTTGTAAATATTCTCACTCATGACATGTTTTCTGAATTTTTTTATAAATATCGTTATTTAACAAAATTAATTAAATCATATTTGATATTTTTTCCACTTCTGTTTAAACCTGTCAATTAATATGTATATAAACTTAATTAACGCACTGATAAAGATAATAAGATAATAAGAACATAAACCTAAAACGTTCAACTCAGTCTAGGCACAGGTAATTAAACCTATGTAGGCTCTTTCTCTGTAAGTTTCTTAAAAAACAAAAATTAAATAGCAAAGTAAAACTAATGATAAAATTCTGCTTTTATTTAATGATTTGTAATTTTGAGATATAAGATTTGTATTATTGTGTATTAAGTTTTTCTCATGCCAACTAAAAGAATACTTTAAAATATCATAGTTTCTTATTTTTCCTCTTCAATATATGATGTTTACTGCTGTATGTACAGTTATAAATTTTTGTACAAATAAAAGCCAGTTTTTTAATTTGATTTGACATTGGGTTATTTGGTTATTTTAACAGGAAAAAAGTCGATTTTTGAAATATTACGCAAGGTAAAATGTAATTATGGTTTTTAATACGCACCTTGTCAAGTGTATATGCTGTGTAATTTTTATTGTACAGGCATTGCTTATTGGGTGTCCTCAACAATAGAATATCTACTGATAGTCTAGTTAAGGGTATTCACTGAGCAATCATTACTAGTGCAAGTTTAATCCAGTCGTGAAAACTCAATGGATCATGTTTCTCGATACAATTAAAACTACCCTATATGTATATGAAGCCATTCCTAAATTACGGATTTGATGTAATAGCTTCACGAAAGTGTAGTTCTTCTAAGTTTAATTATATAAAATTAAAAAACTAATATAATTTTATTTACTTCTTGATGTTTCCCGACAAACAATTTAAGCTCATATTTTAGTCAAAAGAGTTCACTGTTACAGTATAAAATTATTCTTTACAGAACATTTTTCGATGGCCCAAATCTTTACATACGAAGGTACACACCTCTGCCTAAACAATTAAATGTTTGAGCGAAATATTTTTGTACTCAGCAAATATTTGATGTAAAACTAAACCTATGATCTTATTTTAAGTAATTGATATTTACATATGCATTGAAACATGTAAATATGTAATGTTTCATGTTTAATTTAATAATTACATGACGGATTTAAACGATATTAATCCTTCTGTGTGGTTTATACCATGCTTTCAAATTAAATTTACTATAAAAATAAAATTGTCTTTGAATGCCTAGAGCCCAGATTTTTTATCGTAAGCATATTCGATGCATAGTATTTTTTGCAATACGTATTACATTATTTGTTTTTAAATACAAATGTCTAATCATAGCAATACAATAAATATACCCACTAACAAATCGTAATATGCTTAGTTTTATTCAGGAGGAGATGCTTATTCTTCGTATCAACAAGGTATAGGCGCTGATTCAAAGGGGTACTAAAACAGCACATGGACACGGTCAAGGCGCTGAATTAGAACCCCCCTATTCCAAGGGGGTGATTATTCAGGGCATGGACAAGGCCACTGCGCTGATTTAGCACCCCCTTTCGAGACGTCAAAATGACGTCAGTAGCGAGGGTCCAGGGGGTGCTAAATCAGGCTCACCGGCGATAGTACCATTGACTATGTCGTTTGACAAGGAACGACCCTGGGCCGTGTCCCTTCAATATTTACGATGGCAAGGGGGAGGGATGTTTGAGGGTTCCTCTTGGCAGGCCTCTCTTAAAACTACTAGAGAACTCACACGTGTTCAAAACAGGCAATACTGTAATATGTTTAGCTTGAATGAGCAGATAGATGTACATGTACAACCTTCCACCCGGCTGATGATTTACCAGATACCGGATTTAAACTAATACTACGTGCGTATACATGCGCACGCGCGTGCGTGTGTCGTATTCATGTATAAATAATAAATACAATTCCCTTTAATTATCAATCGTTTCTCAATACATAACTGTTTTTGAGCATACCTTGCGTTAAATGGTATATGCCTAATAACTACTGAACAACTAAATAACAATAACGTACATTACAGCATTTAAATTAGTATAACAAAAGTATATGTATTTTATAGACTTAGCCGTGGAATCAGGTGATGCTCCTCATCGACCGAACAAATTTTTACTTTAATTATTCAAGATATGTAATTTAATGAACACTTATTATTACTGACAAAAAAGATTCTTCCATAAAAAAGACTGTCAGGATATTGGCGTTCTGCATAAGCTTTCCATGCAATAGTGACGATTCAATGCCATTGACGCATATTATGACGGAATAGGACTGACTCAATATTAATCTCTAGGGAACTCCACAACTCAGCACAGTAAGTTTTAAGGTTCGATTCGAAATTTGATGATCTCGGTTATTAAAGTATAAATGAACTAATTTCACAAAAGCATCTGCTTAGGATGTGTAGGTTTCAAATTTTTCAAGGAATTTTTTGTGTTCAACGAAGTGAAATGGTCTAGAAAAGTTAAGAAACACACTAAATGTGGGTTTACGACCTTGTATCCCCTTTACAACCTTACCGACAAGATTTTATATTCCAGTTATGGCTTTTCCATTTCTAAAACCAATCTTTTCTTCTGACAGCTTAAAGCATGTTGTTATTTTTCTTTTACAAAATATTTTGCATTCATGACAAAGTTATTTTTATCAGGATATGTGTATCAAATCAAGATTAGAGGTATTTACTGAATACATATTTTCTGATAAGTTACATGCACTTTTAAAGCTTTTTGGAGTGAGGGATAGAGTCCTGTTTGATAACTAAAATGATCGTACTCGTATATGGTCAGTGATTTCACAATATATTTAGAGCATTTTTATAAACCACAAACTAATAGGTTTACATGTCATTTTTCATTTTCTGTTTGGGAGTTGTAAACGATTTGACTAACCTCAAAAAGGTGCTGCTGTTGTTTTACAAGTTAATTCTAATTTTAAAATTATTATTTTTTTTTCATTCGGACTCTTTCAGGAGAGTAATATTTTCTAGACTTGTGCTTTTTTATTGTTTTAGTAATGTTAGTTTCTTTCTGAATAGTCCACCACTGACAACTAACCTCTTGCTCATACTGGTTTATGACTTCTACATTTATAACGGACTCTGGTGTATTAGAGAAATTATAATAACCCATCTTATCAATGGCCGGTTTCGTTAACTGCTTCATCTAATTACCCTCGTTGGCGATTCAGTTCAAGTTCAAAATAAAATTTTTTTAGCAAATCGGCAATGATGAAAAGTTTATAAAATTAAATAAAGAAATAAAAGCAGATCGCAAAATTATCTGCCTTTGTGTCTGTAAGACGTGTTTGCCAATTTTTAGTTTGGAAATTTGAACAGACCAATGTGTTCGCTGTTAAAACAGTTCTCGGTTAAAAACGGTGGTTTTTGTACTGTCTATTTGGAAATGTACATGAAGTAATCGTAATGAATCATTATTTTTTGTATGTTTTCTATTTTTACCTATTTTTAGTTAGCTAACTTAGCCCTTTACCGGAAAGTGGGCTCTCTAAAACTTCTATTCCTTATTTGTAGGTTAAGAGCCTGACTGTCGTATACTCGGCGTGTGACCGGAGGCTCCGTGACTCCAGCAAGGCTCTCGTGAGACAAGACTCCGGGTGACGTTACCATGCTAACTTCCTGTGACACGGTTACAGCAGATTCGGACTTTATAGCTTCAGCGTACGAAATGTGCTGCAGACTCAAAGGCGGGGTTAATGGTGGGAGAAGTGGCGTTTGTTGGAGTCGGCAGGTGTGATGGGCTGACTGCCTTGAGATGACTCATCGATGCAACTCTTACAATTATCCCAGCCAGTAGCCGCTTGCCCCTCATTGTTAGATGTTGGCCGAGCCTAGTGAAGAACTTTCGACCAATCCCTCCATGATTATCACTCAGGTGTTATATCGTGTAACCGTATTTTACGTAATTATTCATGAGGCCGATCTCATCGTGGACGGGGTGGTCTGGGTCCAGATCAGAACGGTCCGGAAGGGTGGCAGTAACGTACGTGCCCGGCAGCAATGTATTCCTCTAAGTAGCAGAATATGTTACTCTGCGCACTGACTGTCTAATTATTTGTCCCAGCAATCAGCACCTCACAGCGAGGTCCAGGACCACGGGATCACTGGTTGAGGTTGAAGATGTCTAACAGTCAGGGAGCAGGCATGCACAAGTCGCCAACCGAGGTCGCTGAGTCGGTCAACTTCCACGGGTTATACGATGTGCCGGGTGGGGATATCATCTCTGACAGTCACGGTTTTACGATTATCTTGTTTGGGAATGGACGCTTAAAAGGTTAGTCTGTTTTTATTCTTACTTTTGTTTAGGTTTTTTATTCGTTTTAAAAATTTACAGGAGCCAATTTTAACATGTAGTCGCACCTGCCAACACATAGATTCCTTGCACCCACTAGTTTACAGTTGATTTTCTTGCACTGATATTCTGTTCTAGTAAAATTGCAGTTTTAAAATCCATTTATACTACAGTGCTGTAATTACACAGGCAAACCGCAGTATAAGAGGCAGATTGTTGTCACAGGTCACACTGTACGCTAAAGTCTACTGCAGCTTGCGCAATGGGCTGAGGGGCAGCTCACAATGTATCCTGCGGTCTGCTTGGAGTTCAGACAGAAAACATGAACCTAGGCGTTTTCACTGTACAGAGTCCAAGAGCACAAATTCAATAATAGTTATGAAGAAAAGAAACAAAGAAAATAAAAACTAATATTTAAGCAAGCGGTTGAACATGTAATGTATAACACAACGGCAAAGCAACTGAAAGTTGTTATAGTAAACTGGAAGTGAGGAGACTCAACGTCATCAGAGCCGACTATCCGCAGCCGTTTGAACGGACATTTTGGTACGGCCCGCAGTTCCTTAATCACTGGAGACAAACGCCTGTAGAATGTATTCGCTACGAAGAATGTGTTCGTCAGGTTCGCAGTCATCTCAATGTCAGGGACCCTCACTCCACCCCCCACAGCGGCCCTGGTAGAGTCGATTCCGAATGTAAAATAGACCGAACATATGCAAAATAAACAGATTTTAATTCATTATAATTTAATATTTGCCCTAACTGATAAAACCCGTAAATCATTTTTGTAAGTTTAGGTTTTAAATAGTTAATGTGTATTTCCCATCATAAAAGTTTTTTGTTAGTAATTATACCCAAGTACTTGTAGTGGTCCACCCTCTCGATAGACCGGCAGTGACAGTGATGGTAGTAATTGCAGTTTCGCGGGTAGCTCACTCTCATTAATCAATACGATTGGTAAACATTTTGTTTTATTGAAATTCATCGTTCTACAAAGTCTGATAAACGTCTTGTTAGGGTTTTCATTGAAAATAATTACAGTGTCATCAGCGAACAGTTTTAATGTTCCTGTTATATTTAGCTTTGCTATATTTTTTATATAAACAAGAACAAGTAACGGAGCACTATTTCGACTATTTATTGTTACGCATTGCCGACAAGTTAAATAAAACTTGGACCATTTTATTTAAATTCCTCATACATCACCAGATTGTATTTTATTAATAAACAAATGTTTGTCATTTAAATCGAAGCCTTAACTAACTCCATGAAAACGAAGAGAAATTTAAAATGTTAATTTATGAAATTAATTATTAGTTTGATAATTTAAAAAATTTGTTTTGAAGTAATTTTTCCTATCTGAATCCACATCGTAATTACGATATTAGGTTATTAGATTGTAAATAATTTTGAATTTTTTTATTTTTACATATTCATAGGCCTTTTTTCCGATTACACTAAGCAAGGAGATGGGTCTATAGTTGCTCATATGTGATATGCTGTTTCCCTCATCTAACGGATTAACTTTAGCCAGTTTAGTTGGAAAAAATTCCAGAAGTTAGGCGAAGATTAATACAATGTTTTATAGGAGGAAGAAAATGTATACTGTATTTTTTAGGGTATTAAAATTTAAATCGTCACAATCATGAGCAGAGCCACCACGCATCTCAGCCACGCACCTCTCCACCCGGCTGTCGGTGAGCGGCTCCAACTGAAACACATGGTCAATTCGATACACTGCGTCATCCACGAGGGGCGGGTCGCGGCAACTTACTCGCCAAACTCAGCCATACTTGTGAAAAGCAATCATTGAAAGAGTTAGACACGGTGACGGTCCTCCCACCCCCGGGTCCGACTATTGCAGATTTTGCTTGTTATGCACCACTTATTTCGCTAATTATCTTCCAGAACATATTTGGGTTGTTCGATGATTTTAAAACGTGACCTTTGTAATAAAGTTTATCGTTAATTTGATTTCACTTCAAAGATTAGTTCTGATAGAGTTATAATATTTTTTTTACTGTAGGATTAAAATGGTGGTTTTAACGCCTTACTCAATTTGTCTCGATTTCGAATTGCACTAATTAGGTCTGCTGTAATCCGTAGTTTAATTGTTTTGTTGCGGTTATTCTGTCTTCTTTATTTTTGAGAACGCTGTTTTAAATTTTCAAAAACATTAAGAACTGCACTTATTAACATCTTGCTGTAAAAGAACATAGTCCCACGACTGAGTCTCCAGTAGTCAGTTTAGTTCCTGTCGGTAGAGGTATGTACCACTCTCAGTATCAGTGTGGGTGTCGGAACGGGGGGTCCTACGCTCCACCGCGGCCAACACGGCGTAGTGGTCGGTCAGGTCAGTGGTCAGTACACCCGCAGTCACGACACTATAAGTCAGTGTTTAATAAATGTATGGCCAATACAAGTACTAGATTTGTCAGTCACTCTAGTCAGTTTGTTAATATATTCTGTTCGTATAATGTGTTTAAGTACATTTATATTTTATTCCATTGCTCATATTTAAAATACCAATATTAGTATCACCTACGAACATATAAGTTATATCGTTAGAAGTAAGCAAGTAGTAGTTATGAAGTTCCTCCACAAACACCTGCAGTCTAGTCGCCTCTCACAAAGTAATCTGTTGTGTCACTCCACTCAATTCACTCTTTGTATATACAAATAACCCGTCATTTCTACTCCAGTCGAATAGGCTACTATATACTTTATACGGATGTCACCATTTTAGAATAAAATAACATGAAATGTGCTTTAACAAACAATAAAGAAAATAACAGCATTATTGAATTGTTTTTAAATAAAATTTTTTAGATATGTTGAATATGGAATATAACTAAATTCAGGAATTTTTCGTAAATAATACAGACAAAGTTAAATAATTCCTACTAAGAAAAAAATAAAAAACATTTTGCTTCAAATAGTAAAAAATAAGCAGTTGAAATTAAACTTTTAACGAGTAGAGAAGCAAAATTAATAGCAAATCAAACTATTATTTTCCTTGAAGATAAAAAAACATTGAACATTATACAATGTATGGTAATTGTATGACCGTAGGCTTATTAAAAAGAACACATATTTATAACAGGAATGTATTAAAATATAACTAAATTTTTTAAAATAATATGAAAATACGTTACTGTCCGATTTATTGTTATAGGCGTATTGCTTCTTATCTAAAATGAGTACGTATGTATAATTATAATGAAATTATCTAAGTACACATTTTTAAATCATATCGAGCGTAGGCATTAAGATATTAAAGGAAATCCTTCAGTTACTTCAGTTAAGTTGATAAATATTAATTTCTGAGAACATAACATTTAAAAAAACCACCTACTCTAAATCAAATTTTATTTAAATTAATAAACACATACACGCATTAACGCTACAGAAGATATGAAAAAAAACCTATTGAAAATAAAGTCATTCTTACATTTGTGGAAAAAGAAATTAATATTAAATAATTTTAAATTTATACAAGTATTATAGTAGGATCTCTTAGTAATATCTGAGATGCGGCGACTAAAACAGGTAAAGAAAATGCTCTTGAACATAATCGTGTAGATATAAGCAACCAAGATGTTGGCGTTGATTTAACAAAATTGCAGTAGAATATAATTTTTATAAAATTCTTCAGTCTACATATACGAGTATGTATTTGAGAAGTAATAAAGAATATTAGAAAAGTAAAATTCTTTCACAAATAACCACTTTAATTACTTGTGTATTCCGAACGCGAACGTACAGAAATCGCGGGGCGGTTTACAGTGCCACCGGCCTTCGTCGCCACAGCCGAGCCCGGCTGGAGTCGCGAGAGTACTGAGCAGTAGCGATGGAAGAATTGAATAGTATTCCAATACACCAATACAGCCCGGGTATTCACATATACGAATACCTAAAAATGAATTTGAATACTTTCGAAGTGAATACAATATCTCTCAAATTCAAACCTACAGAATCCATATACAACTATTCATCGGAGGGTTTCAATTTATATATATATATATATATATATATATATATATATATATGTGTGTGTGTGTGTGTGTGTGTGTGTGTGTGTGTGTGTGTGTGTGTGTGTGTGTTTTGTAGAGTTACGTTTAACTGTATTCCTCTTCATACCAATGAGTTATGTCTTTATTTGAAATGGTTTTTCATTTCATATTCTTATGCTTTTACATGTTTTCTAAATGTTCATATATTATACGTATAATATATATATATATATATATATATATATATATATATATATATATATATATATACCAGAGGGTATACAACTAGTTGTAGAGGTCTATAGTAACTAGTTTAAGACCCTTTATTTACGCACTATAGCATGAGGCAGGCCAAAAAGTACCGAATTTACTCTGCTTTTTTGGAATAATAAAACCAGGTCCTGGAACAATGATTATAATATTTACGAGTACATTGGGTTGCAGTACAAACCCAAACCTACAAAAACGAATTAAACAAATTAATCGGAAAAAAAGGAAAATTCTGTATTATATCTAGTAACATAACCCGTTTACTCTGCTGCCAGTCTTTACATAATAATCCAAAAGTATAAGAATATGAAATTTCAAATAATTTCAAATAAAGACATAACTCGTTGGTATGAAAAGTAAAACAGTTAAACGTCACTCTACAACATTTGTACAATAAGAGCTTCTTGTTGTCTTATGCTCAGTGTTTAGTGAAACAGTTAAGATTCGTTCACGCAATCATAACGAACAAGTTTCGAAAATTGAGATTTGTTTAGTTTTACGGATTTATCATGATTTAATGAAAAGTTTATTTTAATCTGGACGAATTACAATGCGGTAATTTTAATTATGATTTTAATCAAAGCAGATTTTAATCAAAGCTCTGTTTGACTAACGTTGATAGAATCGACGTTTTTATTTATAAGTAAGTTATGAAAAATGGCCTGATGGTTTGCAAGGACGGTTTTGAAATACTCTCAGAATGCGAAGACTACATTAAAAGTAATCAGATAGTTTTCCAAACATGTCAGACCTGACAGGTATATAATAGTTCTTCGCGAGGATAGTACCTTTGGGAAAATTGGTGTGGCTCATCTACAACCAAGAAAAGATCATAAAATTTATTTTCCACCTGGAATTTATCTTCTATTAAACCGCCATGTATCTTCAATTTTGATTCTTAGGTTTTGTAATTATTCGGTTGCTTCATTAAGTGTTTTGTTATATGCCACGCGCTTTTAGACAAATTTCGTTCAACATCACGTGCTATGGGCAATTTAAAATTTCTGTGCAATTTAAATTCATAAAATTCATCCACATTTTTTGGATTATAAATCAATTTAAAAATACAATTTAAACTTGTCTCGTATGATGAGAATATCCGAGGTAATCCAGGCATCGATTTTATTTGGAGATTTCTCTATGAGCTTTAATACGGGCAAGTAATGTCAGAATAGTTCACACATTTGTTTAATGTTGTGATAGGATTTTCTACCTTAACAAAAGAATAAAAAAAACAACCAAAATTCGTTTTGAAGAAATTGGTTGATCCTGTGAATTTAATTCTCTTATATTTTTTTCTATCAGAGGTTCTAATTTTAGAATAAATTCTTTGATTACTGTCTCCTGTGCGAAATGGTCGGAGATAGCCACATCCAATACAAAAACAAAAACATTTTTGATATTTGTACATATCATGTTTGGCGATAGCTGTACTTCGATGTGGCAGTCCCTCGTATCGGAGTGTTTACGGGCCAAACTAAACATCAATAATAAAGTCTGGAAATGATGAACCTCAATGACTTAGAACTGACAAAGTTTGTGAAAATATTGCACTGCATTCTTTTGAAAATCTATATACTTTAGGGAAGAGTACAGTACTTTTTTGTTATTTATATATATATATATATATATATATATATATATATATATATATATATATATATATATATATAAATATGGGGCTCCTGGGTCACTTTTTGGGACAGACCGAGCTGTTTTATTATGTAGTGAACCATTAATGAATCTGTTAAATCAAACAGTAAATCTGGAATGAAAATAAACTAATCTATAGCTGTTTTATTTAAGGTTTCTAATTTCGTAAGCTATTTTAATTAAAAATCTACTTATAATCTATGTAAAATGTACTATGAATGTGGTCAAATCTACTTAGAATCAATTTAAAATCTATTGGAAAAGTTGTCAAAATAATCTGTTTCGAATCAATGTAAAGTTTTTAGAAATGTACCCAAATCTATTTAGAATCAACGTATAATCTATTGCCAATGTTCTCATATCTGCTTAAAATGAACTAAAATCGATTAAAAATGTAGCCAAATCTGCTTTGAATCAATGAAATATCTTAATTACGACAAATCTTCTTCGAATCTCATGAAGTGATTTTACAATTATTTCAAACACATTTGAGATCATTTTTAATAGATGGTTCATTGCTTCGCAAGACTGCTACGTGAGCTTTCTTGGTGAGCTATCTTCGTGAGACTGCTTCGAGAACTTGCTTAGTGAGATTGCTTCATGAGTTTTACATCGCGAGATTGCTTCGTGAACTTGTTTAGCTGGCTTTTTGAGTTTCTTTCATGAGACTGCTTCGAGACCTTACTCCTTGAGTTTACTTCGTGAGTTTGTTTCGTGAGCTTTGTTCTTGAACTAAAGAAATATAGGAAGTTGAATGAATTAGAAGAAAATAAGAAATGTTAAATTTCGAATTTGGAAAAGAACTGAAGATAAATTTGGATTAACAATCATTGTAGAATTGGAAGATTATTTATTTGCCAAATAGATTTTTTAATATACGAGTATTTTGGATGATAAAAATATCAAAGAAATAAAAAAAGACAGCTTACATTTAATATTTGTTGGAACGAAGAAAATAAAAGAAAAAGAATGTAATATGATTAATATTGTAGAAATAAAGATTTTTCAAAAATATTTCGAAGATTTTTTGCGTTTATTCGTAGCAAATTTGACAACATTTGTAATATATAGTTCATTGATTATAAGCAGATTTTTACAACATTACCAATATTTTATTTTTCATTAACACAGCTTAAGAAAATAGAAGCAAACTTGAACAGTAAAACAGTTATAGATTTGGTAATTTTCTCATTGAGATTTACTGTTTGATTTTACAGATTCGTTTATTGTCCTTTAAAACTAGAAATTACATTGATTTTATGACTGTCTCAAAAGTGGTCTATATATGTATCTACTTATATATATATATATATATATATATATATATATATATATATTTATTTATTTATATTGTTTTGCTTAGGCTTTAGCTGTGAAGTAGCGTTAGTTTTCTAAATTATGCCATTTTCTAACACTTTCTACTACTGACAGATTACTGACCGTAACATGCATAATAGTGTAGTGGAAATTGCCATTTGAAATTGATTAACGTTTTTAAAGATGTTTAACCCTATTTGGTAAATTTATATTCAGTTATACATTTATTATAGGTGGAATGCTCTGAATGTAGTGTGTTAGAACGCTTGGAATGACACAAACTTAATTCGTTGTTATCTGTTTTTCTGCCTATGACTGTCAGGATGTAGTAGCCTCCTCTCGATATGTAGGAATAATGTCACATTTGTCTGTTTGTACACAGCACAACCCTTATGTTCTGTCCGATTTTCAATTATTTTTACCCTAAAGTTTCTCTTATAAATGCATTAAATACATGCATTATAACATAATTAAGGTTATGTTGTTGAAACTAGTGGATTCAAAACAATTTTCAAACTTTTTATCTTTTAGTGTGTTGAAGCATTTATGAAATGTATATAAGAAGTTATTAATTTGTAGATTAATCCCAAAAATAATTCAATCAAAATTTTATTCGAATATAAAAAAGGGAACGAATTTAATGTAAGAATGTCAGAAACAAAAACTTGTTATTATTTTTATTCCACCATATATTTTACGTTTTGATTATTAGATTCCATGTCACACCAATCGTGAGTTGGTAGTGGGCACTATTTAGCTATTGCCTCCATATTGGAAAATCAGACCCAGACTCAGTCCCAGCTTCTAGCACTCAGCTTTAGAATTACTTAAATCCTGAAACCCCCAGATATTTAACACCCCACCCACTTCAAACATCATTTTCCTTAGTAAAGTGGGACCTATGCAGCAAGTTTTACCTTAACCCAAAGAACTTGTCATCTTTGGTTATTAATTTCCCAATTTTGAACTTAGGTTGTCCAGAACATGTGAGCCAACAAATGTTTTTATCTCATTATACATAGAGTGTTCTATTGCAAGATAACACATAAACTAGTGACTAGTGTCTCAACACAGAGTTGATATTATTAACAAGCGAACGTGTCTACAGTATATATTGCAATGAATTCTAATAAGATGGCTTTACATCTTAACCTAATGTTATGCTTTAATTTTAAACAACTGACGAATCCTATTGTTCTTAGTTCCTCCTATTACGCAATACTATAGAGCGTTTTATCAAGTTTAACCTTGAATACGCTGTGCGCCTTCACAATCGTGTATCTGATAAATTGTATTGACAAAGTGATGTAGAAAGCTAAAACTTTTCACATTTTGTATTTTTACTCGGTGATCTCGAGTCATTTTCCGCAGGACGCTTTTGTTTATAAACGAAACCCGAAAAATTTAAACTAACAAAAAAAGGATTATTTACTCTTGTAATAAACATATAAATCTCAATCTAGAAAAACGCTAATGTTTTGCATTGCACTCTGAATAATATGAAATATTGTCCAAGATTATTTTCCGACAAAGCAATAAAACAAACATTTGTATCGACTTGTACGTTAAAATCTGCAGCAACGTGTTCAACAATCGTAATTAATAGGTCATCCGTGTTATGCCTGTGGAAAGATAAAAGTTCAAAATTTAGCACTCGTTTTATAGACAAAATTATAGTAAAATTGTTCAAAAATCTTTACAGAAATTTGAAAATAATTTATAATCCTCAGGAGAGCAGATTAGCATCTAAGTAGAAAACATAGCTAATTTTCAAACGTCTTTATGAATGATAATGTATTAATAAACAGTTTAATGCTAAATAAGCTATCGAATTCATATTCAAATAATTTAAAAAGGGGAATTATGACTGTATCATGTAATTACAGGATCATATAACTATTTTTGTTGCATATGTTGTAACCCCTGTTCGAGTTTTTAGTATCTAAGTATTCACACTTCGACCGGTCACATAACAGTTGCTGAATAAATATGTTGAGCGCATTATTTTAATTGAGAAAAATCAAATAACATCAATGATACTTGGAATAATCTATCAAGCACTGCTACAAATACATCAATAAAGTCGTTATTGTGTAATTTATATTTACCAACTAACTTTAAGATTACAAGAATCTCACGGTCTAGATTTTTAAATCGTACATAAAAACTGATACAAATAACAATTTGGTGGACTTGATGGGCATGTGTTGGGAGAGATGTAGAGTACATTACGCGTGTTTTAGACCATCCAAAGTCACTCAGTTGCGTTCCTCGTGCAACATTGTTACAGAACTTTAGGATACATTGTGTACGTGGACTTCAACAAAAGTGAATCAAATGCAACAAATATTTCTCAGAATATTTTCACCCATGAATTAATTATTTTTGGAAAGGTTTATTCCGACGCCTAAGAGTACATGATTTGCTGACAAATTAAGTAACATATAGCTTTGGATAGTTATGTAGTAAGATTTTATATTAGATCACAGTAATATAATTTAGAACAAAAAGAACAATTTCCGCTCCTGATCAATTTCCGTACTGGAACAAATTTTAAAACTTTTATTTTATTTATTTAAACTAAATTTTAATTTCCAAATTCTATTTTGTATCTGTTGTTTGCCAAAAAGTTTGGAGTACATTGATTTGCAGTCCTATATAAAACAGTTTATTTCAATATATTATACATATTTGTACTGTAATATGTTTTTGCTAAAAAAAATATCCTACACGTTTAATGAATATTATTATCACAAACCAGCAATGTAATAGTCAGCTAATTACTGTAGAGTAGATAAAAATTAAAACAAATCATGTTCGTAGCTCACGACCAGTACAGTCACGTACTGACTCTTGAGGTCGTTTACTACTCGGCTTTTTCAAAGTGAACCTTCTGCCTTATTTATCAACGGTTTTACTAATTATGGTATCTTTAGATTTCTAGTTAAATGTTCGAAATAAAAAGTAATAGCTATAACTTTTCATCATATTTAGTTTTTGAAATACTTACGCTTTTTCACATGCCGCTATTTTGAAAATAAAGCTTGTAAAAGTTATTGTTTTTTACGTATGTAGATAGTTGGGCTATAACGTACTTAGATGCCAAATTGTAAGACGCCGTTTACGCTGACCAGCTATTATAAGCTGTATCAAAATGGTCTTTTTATCTATCTTTTTAAATATTAGAGGGTGAATTATAAGGATTAAATAAAATTATTCACGATCTAACGTTAAGAAATGTTAACAACATATTCAACGTATGGTTTATTCCATATACTAATACTCAACCACATTTATCTCCTTAAATGACAAAACATGACAACTTTATACCATTTAACATTTGTTTTTTTCTCTATAGAAAAACAAGTTCTTATCGTTATTAATTTTTATGAAACTTAAGAATTTTTTATTTCATTTCGTTTATTGACAGAACTACCTCTGAATAAAATACGTTGTATTCTTTTGGATTCAGAAAGGTATTATAAGTATATTGAAATATATACCGTCAGAAGGAATTACGATTAATCAGATAAAGTACAATTAGATCTTTTCCTGGCCCAAAGTAACGGTTATATAAAATTCTACTTTCATATACCAACTGTACGCCTATATTTTTGACTTTGTAAAATAATAAGGCATTAAGACAGTGATGTAATTCCTCTATAGGTAATTTGTTAGAAAAATTAAATATTGGTGAATACGCATATGTAAATATAAGACAAAATTGTACTTTAGGTTGATAAGGATTCTACAAATAGTAATAATAAGTTGGTTCGTACCTTACGGTTATGTCACCAGCCTCGGAGGGGACAGACGACCGCACTACGACTACAGATCCTCTACTGACGACACCTGATACACGTCTCCACTCACTTCAGTGCCACGACTCCGCTCCCGTCCCCACCACCGGTGCCGCACTGGTGGGGCTGAGGACTCGCCACGGCCGGCAACAATGGCTGTTGTTACACTCTTTAGAATTGCTCCCTTTACAACCTATTCAAACTGTAAGACAAAACCTAAATATATTTAAACCAAAATAAAAATTAAAATAACAATTTTCGTAAAAATTAGTCCATTAATAGCAACAAGAAAATTGCTTCAACTTGTCATTCGGATGCGTACCGTCGGGTCTGCCATATGTGGCTCTTCCTCTATCAACTAATAAATAAATCCATACGGACACACTTATTTCTGCCAAGTATGTTCGGGCCCCTAGAGAATTGTACGCTCCGAAAATACTCCCGACTTAATATCCAACGACTGCCCAACTCATAATAAAACCACTTATTATCTCCTCGTTGATCTCAATACCGGGAGTCCTACACCTCAAATAGATTCAGCTTCTGGTCGTAGCTGGTTTGGAAATGGTCCACATAGCGTCCGAGATTTAAACTTTGATTGTTCGGCAAACTGCAACTCCCTTAGGTGTAATATTCGGTTTACAGGACATAAAAAGTTAATTTTTACACAGTCTAAATAATAGTGATTTTGTAATTAGCTCTTTCCTTGTACTCATATATTATATTATTAATTTTTGTTATTAAATAGTTTTATCAACATAGCTATTTTGGGATAGTTTTCATGTAATTAATGCACAAAACTAAATAAATAAATATCTGATATCGTGTCAAGAACGGATGTTTCGAGGGCTATGCCCAAGTTACTGCGTGCCATGACAATGCAGTGGTTTAAGAAATGCAGGGAACTAAAATTCCTACGAAAGCTTCCACAAAGTTTTTAAATCCAGTTCTTCCTTTCTGGATACCAGTAACTAGGAAGTTCGAAAAAATACACTGGGACCGGAGTATAAACTGAAGGTGCGCCGGTTGAAGTTTGTAACGTTGACGCCGGTGATAGAGAGGGCCTGAGAGTACAAGGCATACCTTTGTGAGAACCGCTTCCGCACATCCCATCCTCCTTCAGTAACACTGAATCCGTAGACCACGGAGTTGCATAATTAAAGTATTGAAAGGCAGTTCTGGCAAGCATGTCTCGATGACCGAAACCATTAGAGAAAATACCAAAAATGTTGGTAATTTCTTTGAGTGGATTATATTGCCAGAGGATTTTGAGAATACACCTGTTTTAAACTCGTATTACTTGTATGTATCTGGTATTGCTGTTGATAGGTGTAATGGCGGACAGAGTAGGGAATGGAAGGCGGGCTCAGACGCAAGGTTACCGGAGGCGTTCTCAAGCGAGCCAACACCAATGAGACGGCAGGAATGGCGGTGGGGGCGTGTTTTATGCAAACTACAAAATAATTATAACGCAGAGAGTATCAGGAGTACAGAGGTAGGCAGCAGAATTGGATGGCGCTATTCTCTTAGCCGCGTAGGACTACATGACGTAGCAGTGCCTGACAATGCCACTGATGAACGTCTCAGGTATCACAAGAATAGAGAACACCAATACAATTGGGGCAGAGATGTTTAAATTTAAAATAATGGCCGAGTTATTTTGCTAAGCGAACTGAACTAATCTAACTAACTATACTAGTCTATTCAGTGATAATGAAACTACATTTCTTGGAAGCCTATGAATGAATAAATGTATGTATGAATGGAAAGAGTAAATATGTAGATAGATCCTTACGTGAATACTACAACAACACATATTTCATAGAAGCAGTATCACTAACTGGACAAAGCAGTAATACTCCATTTAGTTAATGTGCTTAGTGGCCCGTAATGCCCCTCGTCCTAAATAAAACACATCCGATGTTCTAGAGAAAATATGGTTTCAAACCTATATGGGAATTCAAACTAATCATTCAAAGTTTCAGCTATTGTTTAACAATAATCTTTATGTGGGGCAGTTACTGCCGTCTTAAGTTTGCCAACCATTATCTTTCTGGAAAAGACATTATGACTTATATTCCACCACAAATTACGAAGTCACCATTGTCTTACCCTGATTTTGACTGTACATGAATTATTTAATAGATATATCCTCCTTGCATATAAAACTTTATTTCTTTATTTCTTGTTACTAAATTTTATGCTGTGAAATAGGTTTATTCACTTTCATTTAAAATTACAATATTTTTATTTTTGTTATATTAATGATTATATTTGGGAACTAATAGACAGTAATAAAAAATCAACAGCACACAAGCCAAAGTCCTAATAACAATTTTTTATATGGGTTCTTTACTACTTTTAACGCTGTTAAGTTGGCTCACCAACAGCAAATTAAAGCTCAATAATTATCATTACTAACTATGATCAAACTAACAGGAACTAATGAATAACAAACCAGAGGTATTCCGAACACATGTTTATATTTATTGAATGTGGTTAGTATAAGTACTTTCCATGCTGTGAAGTTGACCTCCTAACATTCAATCAGTGCTTTCAAATGATTAATATTGCTGAACTAAAGATGTATATGTAATATATTGGTAACTTATTCTGATTATGTTAACTTCGCAACCCTCCGATGAACGGGACACTTGGCCTCAATAGTCGTCTAAATACACAGACTGTATACTCCCGACCCAGGAAACATCCACTGCTCAAAAACGTTGTAACCACCAAAGACTCTTTTTGAAACATCTCCCATTTGTGAAATGGCGCAGCATTTAATTAATTCTAGTACTCCTAATCAGTGTTTACAACCAGTACGTAGAGTATCTTACAGTATTTAAAAAATATCAAAATAATAGCTATTAACCAATTCCTGAAACGTTTACAAAAAAATAATTTCACCCTTAATTAATAATTAAGAACTCTCAATTTTTAATATCTCGTTCTCCAAGAGATACGCTACAATTTCTGTTTAATAAATTTTGTACTGTCATTATTGTTTGCATAATCATGAGTTAAAGTGGAGAAAGCTTAAATTTTAAACAGAAAACCGTGTTCTTTTTAATATGTGTGGTTACTTACAAAACATTTTTCTGTTATTCAAACACATGAGAAAATACTATCCAAACAGAAAAATATTATTCCCGAGTTATATTTATATATTAGATATGTTTTATGCATTAGACGTTTGAAGTGAGATGTTTAGCGTTTGAGAGAGTTCGCTCCGTTAGAGATCGTCTTTAGAAAAACAAACTGTAATACGAGTATATGCTATTGATACGAGTGGTGCTATAGGTCACCACTATTACACTAACGAGACTAGTAGTACAATATGCTGATGATAAATACAAAATCACATTTAACTTTTAAATAGCGTCAATATCAAAACAAATACATCTATTTGTTCAACCGTCGGCATTGAAGATTACCAAAGTTATCCCAATTTTCATAAAGGACGATGCTTGCATTCCAAGCAACTATTGGCTAATTTATATACTCCCAGTTTTCAGAAAAATTGTCGAAAAAGCTTTTCTCAAACAATTTGAACAATTTCTTGATCGTTACGAGGTTCTGTGTCCAGAACAATTTGGGTTCAGGAAAAAAATTCGACAACTGATGCTGTAAAGAATCTCATTTACAATGCACTTGGGAAGCTGTTTCAATCACTTGTACTGGATCGCAATTGGATTTTCCTTTCGCCACATTCTTACATTCTGCGCAGCATGGTTTTGCAGCCGGAAGATCAACTACTACTAACCTTGCATTGTATGAAAGCTTTATCATCGCAGCTTTTGGAGATGGAATGCAGGTTGACCACCGGTTATATATTGACTTCTCCAAGGCGTTCGACACTGTGAGTCATCCGCATCTTCTCGCCAAACTTAACGCTTATGGTATCACTGGCAATCTTCTACAATGGTTTCAATCATACCTGGCAGACTGTAGTCTTTCTGTGAAGTTTTTGGGTGCCACTTCTCGGCCTTTTTATGCTACATCGGGGGGTTGCCTCAGGGATCTCATCTGGGCCCATTCTTGTTTACTGTATTTCTCAATGACTTGGTGGATGTTATCAACGTAAGATGCTTACTTTTCGGCTGATGATATTAAGGTTTTTTTGTCCTATTTCATCCATTGAGGATTGCCATCTGTTACAAACGTAACTTTAAGAGAATCGAGGAGAGTGGTGCCTACTCAACGGAATGAGACTGAATGCCGGGAAGTGTGCTATTGTAACATTTCACAGGAACTCCAAGCCTTTGATGTTTGATTACTGTCTAAGCAACACCACACTTTGCCGTAAGTCTCATATTAGAGACCTTGGAATTGGGTTGTCTTCGGATCTAAGCCCTGAGTTACACATAGACATAATCACCGTGAAGGCTGCTAAGATGTTGGGGGTTTATCATAAGGACTTCTAGAAGCGGTCTTAGTGTTGAGGCGATGAAGATAGCATACACAGCGCTAGTTAGATCTGTGTTGGAGTACGGCTGTGTTGTGTGGTGTCCCTACCAACTTGGACATATTCAGCGACTGCAGAGCATACAAGATCGCTTTGTTAGGATAATTGGTACCAAGCTGGGATACAACTACAGTGAAGTTCCCTTGGAGTTGGTAGCGGATCAATTGGGGCTGGCTCCATTATATGCGAGAAGGAGACTGCATGACCTGGTGTTTCTACAGAAGAATCCTCACTGGAGATATCGATTGCTCGGAGTTACTCCACCTCATCAATCTCAGAGTACCTGGTAGAACTCGCTCTCTGGACATCTTATGTGTACAGCATTGCTCCACCAACTATGAATTTCACAGTGTCATCCCCAGATTACACCGGCTTGGTAACCTAATCTGCCATCACCACGACTTTTTTTTGCAATTGTGTGTCATCGCTCTGAAAAAGGATATTTTTTATTATTGGGCTACACTATGTAAGCATTATCTGATACTGGATAGTTAGAGCATTGTTTACCAGTTCGTTTTTATAGTTCTTTTGTATTTTATTGTTGAATTGTACTAGTTACTGTATTTGTTGATTATTGCCCTACTATATTTCGTAAATAGTTATTGCACCTTGCGATATTGCAGTTATTTTCAATGTGTTTTTCTATGTAGATATTATTGTTATTTATTATTTAATATATTTATTTTGTATAATAAACTGTATATTTTAGATATTAATGGCATGTACTGGTTGCATGTTGTTGTATTAGTTTGCTTTATGGTATATGAATCTATACAGACTGCTCGTGCATGAACTAGTCATAATGAATCAAATGTATTGCATGTCTGACAGTTGTTTATTTATGCATAGTAGTTTATTTGTGTTTAGCATATTGTATTTAGCATAATTGTATTTTTTGCATGTACATAATTTTCTTGGCTTCTCTCCTGTTGCATGAGTATGATTCACATTAAGATGATGTTTTGTTTTGTTTTGATTGTATATATTGCCATTTTGTGGAACATGATCTATTTATTATATTACTTTGTAAAAATGGTGACAACCGTGTATAAATAAATAAATAAATAAACAATGTTGTCGAGGGCCTAGAGAGACGAGAGGACGTGCTAAGCATATTCCTCGACCTCTCTAAACCTTTTGACTGTGTGCATCATGCAATACTGTTGCACCAGTTGTGGTCAAGTGGTATTCGGGGACTGCCGCACGATTGGTTCTCGTCTTATTTAAAAAAAGATGGAGAGCAGTGCGTGCAGATTGCGAGTTTCTTGTCAGGAAAAGTCAAAATGACCTAGGGTGTCCCACAGGGATCAATATTAGGGCCAATCCTTTTTCTAATTTACGTCAACGGATTGAGTTATGCAATCCAGAATGGAAAATTGATTCAATATGCTGACGATACGACTCTCTGTATCAGATCAAAATCAAAAAAACGAACTTGAATGGAGTCATTCATTGAATTTAATTCATGCATCGAATATTTCTCCAGATTCAATCTGAAAACAAACAATTCAAAATCAAACGTAATACGTTTTCCTTCGGCAACAACAAGAGCAAGAGCTTCCTTCTGGACGATTTCCTTATGGAAGAAACAGACTCCATTAAGTTCCTTGGAATGTACCTTGATCGGGGGCTGACATGGGACGATCACATTGAAAACGTTTGCTCTAAGGTTGCTTCGGGAATTTATGTCCTGCGCAATCTTGCAAAATTTTGTTCGGTGGATGGATTAAAAACGGCCTATTTCGGTCTGATACAGCCACATTTTACATATGGCTTGAGATTGTGGGGAAGCTGTTCCAAATACAGATTTGAAAGAGTTTTCAGATCTAAAAAGAAAGTCGTAAGAATTCTTTCAAAATTAAACCCCAGAGAGTCGTGCAAATAATAGTGAGCTTGGATTGCTGACCCTTCTCTGTCTCTATATTCTCAAGGTGGCCTTGTACTGACGACTTAAATGCGAGTTGGTACGGGGCAGGGATGTCCACCAATATGGGACTAGAGGCAGGAATAACTTTCGAGTCGAACAGCACAGAACGGCAGCTTTCGACCACTTACCATCTCAAGTTGGAGTCGGACTAATCAATAGGCTCCCTGAGGGCATCAAACAACTGAATGAAACAAAAAAATTAAAAAATCGACTAAAACATTGTCTTATATCAAAGGCACTTTACTCAACTGATGAGTTCGTGATGAAAGTTTGTGAAATAAACAACAAACGAAATTCCCGGTTCTTATACATACAAGAATAGTATTGTATGTATTTACCATGACTAACATCATTTATCTGATGTACTTATGTACTTGATACAGTTATAATAAATGCAATGCAATGCAATCTTGTAATTGTTTCACGCAATAAAGAACATTATTATTATTATCTAAACGCGGAACGATCCAATGCCCATTGTAGGACTCAATTCCCTCTAGTATTCTTTGCTGCATTAATATACTGCAGACTTTGTCTAGGAAAACCACAAGTTACTAGCCTTTGTGCTTAGTGTCGGAACAGTCTTACTTTTCACATAAATATCAGTATCCATTGTTTTATGAATTACTATGATGTACTATTTATACAAAGACCCCGTAAACGGTACAATAACGTATTACCGATGAAATTGGTAATTCCAGACCTAATTATATTTATATTTTCTTGATCAGGTCAAAAATTCAAACTCACAACAAACTAGAAACAAACTCCATAGAAATACCCATTGAAGCTTCAGTTATATGTAAGAAACACTGGTTCATTGATGTACAAGTACGAGTATGTATGAGTAGTTGATGATGTGATGTATCCATGTCACTTAATGAAATTTGGCTGAGCGTTAGCGAAATGCTTTACATTTGTCTTATGAGTAACTATGATAGAAACGACGTTATAGCAGAGTGAATTGTTACCGTATAGCAAAATATCTCGAGGAAGATATCTCTGTGTCATTTTACATATTTTGCGTGAAACTCTGTATTGAGGGGAGTAAGTTCCATGATGGCCGCATGTCTAACTATGGAATTTGGCTGAGCGTCATTGAAAACTATCACTTACTAGGTGGACACAATTTCTCTCTTCTTATTCAAATGGATATAAAAAGTTGTTGTTTTTATAATTCTCTGTTTATATATCTGTTTGCAGGACATCTCCAGAATGAAATGAGTTATAAACTTGAAATTGTGCATGCAACCTGAGATAAGCCGGTTACGAGACACGTGGTGTGGCGTAGTCTTATCTCGTAAATTAAAAATTATGTTGTTAGTTTTAATTCTTTTACGTCAAACACGCAGTTAAAGTACCGGGTGCCAATGTACGGATTGTGAGTGCAGTCGTATGTCATACACACGGCAACATTATAAATTTTTAATAAGTACGCTAATAAGCGTTTCAAATCGGCATCGAGACATTTTTAATTACGTCTGGTAACTTGTTGACAAAACAAACTCCTCCCTGTGAGCATTAGTGTTCGTAAATCGCCACCCTGTGTCCGACAGTCCAGTAATATATTTGACTTTTGTTTCATAAAATTATAAACAAAATAATTTAAAAATAATCAAAATTTAGGAGATGATTATAACAATGTTCAATGAACAAATCACATGTTACAAATCATTTGTTACATGTTATAAATTCAGACAGATAGGACGCGGGCCGAGATGTTACCTACTTATCATTTTGAACGCAACTGACGACCACCAGCTCAGCAGGTCAAGCGGCGGTCGTCGCCTCAGCGGCCGTTGCCAATCAAAAAGGACTAGGGCCTGTGTGAGAGGCTAGCTAGCCCTGGAGTCAGCTGTTTGTATCAGCAGTGCACGAGGCTAGCTGCACAATTCCAGCTCCTTAAGTTTGTACTATTTCTATTGTAATAATATTCGATTCCATTTTCTGGGCTCAAAACCTAAAAACTCTTGGTTGGTAACGGATCAGATTAAATATTAATGTAGAAAATAATTGTTTACCTACAAAATGGAATAATTATATGACCAATAACGATATATTATATTAATTCTGAAATCATGGTTAACGTATGTTTAGTCTAGCAATAACGATTTACAGACGGGGCATTACAAAACAGTAGCATTCATGAGTCAGTAAATAAACAATTTTTTTATTTCCTTGGAGAAAGAGGTTATTGCTTATAAGAAAGTCAAATATTTAGAGCTTTTTCACGCAATTTAGAAATATGTTTGTTTAAAACATTTCAGTTTTATGTTTTATTTCAAGTTTTTCAAACACAATGCGAAGGTTACATAAGACTGAACACATCTTGTATTTTTATACAATAGTTATGTTTCTTATTTTCTTCCTATAACATTTATTACAAGGTTTGTAGATTTTAAAATCTTATTCAGTTAGTAACTAATTGAGTAACTAATATCTTAAATGGCAACAAGTTTACTCTGTATAATTTAAATGACAAAATTTGCACATAACATTGCTAGTAATGAATTTTTGGTGTGGTTTTTATTTCTTGCACAAGCTAACCAAATTCTCAGTGCATTCATTTATTATTATAAGAAAGTAAATAAAATAAAACATAATTTAAGAAATAAAACTATATATAACTCTTAACACTTAGAATTATGTATGTTTTGCTAGTTTTGAACCAACTAAATTCAGAGATTAATGTGAAAGTATCCAAGTGAATAACTTAATTGTTTTTTTTTTTTCGGTAATATAAAACCTAACAAAAATGTATAAGGTACAATGATTAATAATTATTACTACATTATAATAATGGATCTACATGAAAACTGTATATACAATACCTACAACAAGAAGCGCGAGCCGGCTGTGTGGTCCATACAGGAGAACCAACAAATGCCGTGCCGGCCATGTTATAACTTTCCCCTTAAACCTCTTATTTTGTCCTATTTTGTTTGCGGAGGGCATTAAAAGTAACTGCTCTCAAAGCTCATTTTTAATCTTTGTATCCACTCAAAGATGGTGGAGTTGGCTTCACCTACTCTAATGCTCTAGTATAGCACATCCCTTCTGTTGGTCTTATGTGTTCGCTGGTGTGAAACCGTAGGCTAGGTGTGAGTAAATTATACTATAATATGCCGTCATCAGTACGTGGCTTGGTTAGTTTTAGTTAAGGACCTCGTAATATAAATGTCAGAGGTTAATTTAGTGCGTAAAAGTAGTCGATATAAACATTTCCTTGAACAACGTGTATTCCAAGAAATCCAGTGGTTTGTGTTTCTTCTAGAATGGAGTCTGCCAATGTTATGGTATGTCTACACCCAAAACCTGTACTTCACAAATATAACTCAAAAAGAATGGAGTACTTAGGTTTAGTGTAAGCATTTTCAATTAAGAATTATGTTAAAACTTGAAAAATTCATCCTGAGTGTAAAATATTAACATTTAATAATTATCCATCCATTAATATTATGATAAATATTTATCCATAACATTCATTACAAAACAAAATGCAATAAAAAACGCGCACTATATCTACTGAAAAATGTTAAAATTATTTAACAGTACCGGTATGCACATACTAAGTTTAAATACTATAATTGATTTTTGACTAAATATTTATGAGTTATGCCTTGACGTTATTATGTGCAAACAAGATTTTACATTATTTTATGTTTCAATAAGTGTTTGTACATTCTCGACAAAACCGGGTATATATACTAGCGAAACTCTATAAACATTGATATTAAATTTGTTGAGTAAAACTTAGATATAGTTGAAATAGATAATGGAAGCAACGGATAATGGTGGTATAAAAACCCACAGCCATTTTTCTCAAATCTTCGCCTCCACAACTAATATTAATCACCTTTCTAACTACTATTATTAAGTTACATTATCAACTAAAAACTAATTAGAATTTCTATGTTTCAAAAAATACATCTAATTAATCTTAAAGTGTCTCTTAAATAGGAATAATAAATCGTAAGCATTTATTCATAATTATAAGATAATTTTTATTCGTAGAAGTTTAGAACACGTAAATGAAATTGATAAGTGCTAATATTATGTGTTTTATATAGAGATGTATTTTATATATAGTTAACTTGTTATTAACAAAATTGTAATATATTCCAAAATGTTAGGAAGAAATTTTATAACAACATTGTAATAGTCAATAGTAACACATATTCACCTGTTTGTTTTATGTTATTACATGACGTCATGGGAATTTCTGTGCAACTGCACGCAATGGTATAGTTATAATACACACAGTATTTATGTAATATAAGTATGGTAGTAACTTAATTAGAAGGAACCTACAATGTTTCTTTTATAAATTATGTAACTACTTTCACTAATTGTGTTGTGATTTCTTGTTGTAAAATGGGTAAAATGACTGTCAAAAATACATAATCGGCAAATGCTCATTATAAATTTGGAAATCCAACATCTGAGTGTCTCCACAGTTAAGATTGCGATTTATTTTACACATTAAAAGATTAAAATCCAGAGAATATTGGGGATAAGGTGATAAATATATAATTGAACTATGCGAATGAGAACCAGATGATTGAACATGATAGCTAGATGCATATGTGATACCCTGTTTTAATCATTAATAGTAGGTTCATGGGATTGTACACGAAGTAGTATTCAATTCAACAAATCATTGATCGTTTGTGGCTGAAACAATAAAGGTGGCGTATCTGTAGAAGACACGACAGTATAACTAATAACTGTAGTAGCTGATTTGTTGAACGAGATAATATCAGATATACTAGTATTGAGTGCCTTTATCATATTGTACCAGATAAAGAGATAATGTTGCAATGACAAATAAAAAGGCACCATTTTCTTTGTATAATATCGCAATAATACACTATTTATAGAATGCAAAAAAAAAAAAATAGCAAGGTACATACCATAACGTTTTGTAACACTTGTTGTAAGCTCCTACAAAACCAAGATATAAGAGATATAAACCAAAATTATGTATTTTAACTACAACAGGCAAATAAGTTAAAAAGTATGTTCAATTGGATATAATAAAATTTCCAAAATAAGTCACTTATACGTATGTTATTTTTGAGACCCCTGAACTAAAGTTGTATTAGGGTATTATTGATTACGCTGTGGGTGGATGCTACTATTATAGTAGTCTAATGTGAGTAATTGGTTCATCCCTTTTAGGAGTTTAGAAAAAACATTCATCTTAGTAAAAAAGTACCTTACACCATATTAATCAGTAATCATAATATACATATTAATTGGAAAAATTTAAATATAATGATTATATCTCAATTGTAAATTTCATTGAATAAAACTAATATTTTGTCATTCATTCCTTCCAGTATCTCATGCCGACATACATACTATTTTAATAATACGTTTCTAATCCATTCTATAATATATCACTTTTAGCTTCAGAATCAGTTAGCCAACCATGTGGTCTCCCAGTTGAGTGGCTTAAACTTGTCTATACTAAAAATGCCTCTAAAAACAGCTATAAACGCATTCGGCGCTGTGGAACTTTTGATCGTTTCCGGTTAAATATTTAAAACTCTCCCTTAAGTAGGCAAACGTTTATACACTACCGTTCTCTGTTTCCCAAACAGGCGGTGGGGAAGTGTCAATAATTGAAAATTTTTGTACACCTCCCCACAAGATAACACCACAGGAGAGAATTGGATAGTTAATTACGTTTATATGTTGTCAAAAGTACCTGAACTGAGTGATATTTGGAAATTTGACTAAAAAAAACTCCTGAGGCTAGTTTGAAACACAATTTGTCGACATACCAACCTATGTCAATCCTTGATCGATTTATAATGCAATCTGTAGAGATACCTTAAATCTAAGATTCATGTCATCTGTACGTTGGACAAGTTTTCCTCAATGTAACGATGAGCCAACATCATTGATAAAAATCACGAAAACTAGCAGACTAATTATGTATCCGTAAGCGACACCATATCTCAGTCACTGTTCTCCGGACTTCGCGTCTGAGATCTTCAAATGCGGTGTCCTATTACAGAAATTCGATTCAAAACAATTTAGTGGAATTCCTGGTATCCCGTAACTCTCTAGTTGGTGAGACAGAGTGCCATTAAAATGTCTAGAAACACATTAAGTGCGTGTCTTCCACTTTCTATGCCATTCGATTAACCAGACGGACAATCGGACCTATTATTTATTTTCCAGTTCTGAACTCAAACTGGTTTGCCAATAGTAGTTTGTCATTTTCTAGCACTTCTCGCGATCTGAACTATAAAAATCTCATTCGCTCTTCTTAAAGATAGGGGCGTCTCTTGGACTCTGAAGAGTGAGTAAGTGACTTAGGCATAATGAAAATTCCATATACACGGTAACTTGGAGTGGTTATTTTATGGTCATTCAAGTATCATGCATCAATAATAATAAACTGTAAACTAATTTTATTATGGTTAGTAAGGTGGAGTACACACTCATTTTCTTTTGTTACGGGAAATTTCTATGCGTTTAAAGAATTAAACATAATTAGAGCTAAGAATATCCCTAAAAATATGCACGTATGTTGATAAAGCACGAATAATTGTAAATCTCGCAGTAACTGAGTTTTCTACACATAACGCAGCTATGGTGCGAAGGGTTGGTTCAATACGAATATTGAGCTCAACTTAAGTTCACCTTGCTCTGGTTCACGTTACTCCACGATGCTTAGAGACTACGAGTATATCACAAACACCGTATTGCACTCAATTTAACACCTGATGAGGCAATGGGAATTCCTCTTCACCTAAATTACACTATACTTAATATTTTGTAGCCTGATTTCGAAACGATTTTAAGAGTTCGTTTTCCATCACAGACCTTTGTTTGGATTTCTTTTGACCAGCATGACTTCAGATTTCAGGAGTATTGTCTGCCACAGCTCGGATTCCAGACGCTGCGCTAAGAGAATGAACTGAAGCTAAACCCAACTTTCGCAATATTTATTATTTTTTTAACTTGTATGAATCGTAAAGTTAAGGGCACAAGATGTCGATATCCTGCCTAGTAATAAAATACATGGGGGACATATTGCATTCTACTGATGTTTTTCACATTATACTTCTGTGATTGCAGGAACCGCGGCGCGCTGAAGGCAGGTGCGGCACGCACGGGACCGACCTCGGAGTTTAAGTGCCGATTGTTCTGGGTATCGAAACTATAATTTTACAAACGGGAGCGCTATAAACTTTTAAGTAGCTTCGGATTCGGGGTCAGTCGTCTCGATGGTTTGTAAGATTGAATTGAAAGACCACCACAATCATATGAACTTATTTTTGTGGGTTTTAATACTGATGGAATCTTAACACTGATATATGCATTGAATTGATTGAATTTATAGAAAAATCTGAAATCAATGTGTTGTTTAGACAAACAAAATAATGGAATTGGATTTATACAATAAATTATCAAAACTTTAGTACTAAAAATAGAAATATTACTATTTGGTTTTAATTTGCAGATGACACTCGATCGAATTGGTTCGATCGAAAACATGGAAAGATATTAAAATAAAATCTTCGTAAAATCTTCACAACCTTAAAAAATGGTTTTGATGGAAATGTTATTTCTTTATACATTTTCAAAACTATATTTAGGCCAATTTCGTTGCCTAAAATATCAGATTACTTTCTTTAAGATATTGTTATCCACAGTTGTGATAATTATCTCGACATTACATGTGGATGTAGACCTACAGAAAATGCGAATAATTGCAAATACGTAGGTGTCATATTTGACTGCCGATTAACAAGAAACTCCGTAACTATATATAATTATTTATTTATTTATATTTATATTTGCATTTAGTCAACTGAGTGATGATCTAAGCAAACGAGAGAGCAGATTTTCGTACTACACTTACGTCCAATCAGTACTCCCTTTTGGCATGACCGCTTGGGGTAGGGCATACAAAGCACTACTTGAACCTCTTAATAATGTTGAAAAAATTATACAAAAATCGTATTTAAAATGTTTACCATAAAACATCTTGACATCAAGAATTTCCTACTTTTTATTTATAAAAATTCCAATAACCTCTTTTTCCTGTTTAAAATTCACATAATATCGGGCATTCCAGTAGTACTGGAGCGAGAGAGAGAGAGAGAGAGAGAGAGAGAGAGAGAGAGAGAGAGAGAGAGAGAGAGAGAGAGAGAGATACTTTGATACTTTCTTTATTTATCCTGCCATGGTTTAGACCAATGGTCCACTCCACCACCATGACAGGCAACACATATTTATATGTAATACAATGTTTGAGCAGTAGCCTGATTTTACAAATTAAATTTTTTTATATCTATTATCCTATTCTATTTTATTATGTGTTATAAAACTCTTTTTCTACGACTATATTCTTATTTAAATCATATATATATATATATATATATATATGTATGTATATATATTTAATTTTATCACTTAAATATACCCTATTTACAGTTAAGTTCTATATTTTACTATTTGCTTTATATGTTTATTCAATACAAACATAATTTCTTTTTTTTGTATGGTCTTAATTCTAAATTCCTATACGTATAGGAAAAATTAATCTTACACAAGAAAGAATAATTTACACAGTATTGACGTACTATGAACTTATAATTCATATCTTTCTAAAAGTTTCATTTTGTATTTTCTTAACAAAGCTGCATTGCTTTCCCTATCACTTTCCCGCAGTTCTCTTTCTAGTACATTCAATAATCTAATAGATGTCACTAAGAAGGACTTACTGTAGATAACAGTTCTATGAATCGGAATTTGTAAAGTTATTCCTGAAAAACGAGTATTTCTAACATGTACATCAGTCATTCTTTTGTATCTTTCAAACAAATACACTGGTTGTTCATTTTTAAGTACTTTAACTGCTAATTTCATTATATTCAATTCCATCCGCTCCTTAATTTTCAATAAACCAAGGTCTTTATAATATGGTGTTACATGTTGATCCCACCTTAAATTATAGATATATCTTATGCATGCATTTTGCGCTTTCTGTAACTTATCAGTTAACTCATTATTTATGTCACAATAAGCAATATTTGCATAATCAAAAATAGGTAATACTAGTGTTGCTACTAGAAGCTTCTTAATATAAATTGGAGGATTAAAGCTCAATTTTCTAAATTTATACAAACACTGGAATACCCTCCGAACAATATAATTTACTTGTATACGCCATGATAAATCATTAGACATTCTTAAACCTAAATTGACAATTGAGCTCTCTAAATTTAAATGTACATTGTTTATCATCAAAGGTGTCAAACTGTTAACATCAATGTGAGGTAGCAACCTTGAGGATCCAAACAATACCGGTTTACACTTTGTTACATTAAGCTGTAATCCATGATCTTTACACCATGTATGTAATGTACCCAAATCCGCATTCATACAGTTAACAGCATCATTTACACATTGAATATTAGGCCTAATGTTTAAATATAACTGAATATCATCTGCATACATCATATATTTACAAAATATAACAGAACTACCAATCTTATTAATGTATAAAGAAAAAAGCAAAGCAGAAAGTGTGGATCCCTGTGGAACACCTACAGAGTTATTCTTCCATTCTGATAAATTTCCATTATTTGTTTTGATCCGCTGAAGTCTATTGGTAAAGTAATCTCGAAACCAATCAACCACAGCGGAACTAAAATTGTAAGATTCCAGAACAGACAATAATAAATTATGATTCACAGAGTCAAAGGCACTACTAAAATCAAGAAGCATTAATAATGTTATCTCTCTGTTATCAATAGCATGTCTAATATCGTCTGTTATTTTAACCAGTGCGGTTTGTGTACTGTAAAAGGATCGATAACCAGACTGATATTTATCTAAAATACTATTCCCAGTAACATAATTACAAATTTGGTTATAAACTATTTTATCTAATATCTTACCTAATACACTTAATATGTTTATAGGCCTATAGTCTTTACATTCTGAAGGTGTTTTTATCTTTGCTAATGGTATAATAAGAGCTCTTTTCCACTGACATGGATAAACAGAATTATATAAAGAATAGTTAAAAATATGACACAACACATCACTGATTTCTTCACAAACCAATTTTAAAAATCTAATATGTATTTCATCATTACCAACAGCATTAGACGATATATCTAACATAATTTTAGGAATTTCTTCTTTACGTACTACAGAAAAAATAAACATATCATCAATACCACTAAAGACACCTCTTTGACTTTTATAATAATCAATCAACTCTTCATTTATACTATGGCTAACACCACAGAAATAACTATTCAACTCATTAAGTTGTACAACTACATCTGACATAACATTAGCATTTTTACCAACTCCTTGACTGTTAATTACATTCCAAATATCTTTGCAATGCTTATCTGGTTTCAATAAAGTGTCAAAATGACGGTTTCTCGAGTCTCTTAATATACGTTTTACTTGATTTCTTAAGACTCTGTAATTTTCCCAAGTTATAGGATCTTTCGTCCTTATATATTGACTGTACAACTTATCCCTGTCTTTCATCATTGATTTTATTTGTGTATTTATCCAAGGGCAGGGGGTCCTTTTTGTTGAGATATTTCTTTCAGGTGCATATTTATTAAATAAATTATTTAATTTATTAACAAATATATCTACCTTTGTATTTATATTGTCTACTGAGTAAACATCATCCCACGATAAAGTTTGACATTCTTGCCTTAATCTATTTACATCTGCATTTTTAAAATCTCTAATAACTTTCATGACCCTATTAGTACTATTTTTAACTCTAAGACATAGTTCTATGTATATTAAATCATGATAAGATATACCAGCTATAGATATTTGTCCATACACATTTACTTTGTTCACGTCATTACAAATCAATAAGTCCAATAAGGTATCAGATGTAGGTAAATGGTATGTTGGTTGTAATGGTAGAATTGTAAAATTAAAATTCTCAACTAAATTAATAAATTGCGTTTTATCTGGAAAAACTCTGTCTGTACTTAAGTCTATATTAAAATCTCCTATAAGTAATACATCTGAATAAGTAGGCAATAAATCCCCAATTATGTCAAAACAGTCCGATATATAACCTGCTTTCGGTGGTCTGTAAAAGGCACACAACAATAACTTCCATCAAAAAGCTACTTCTAAAATAATAAATTCAGGTTTCTTACAGTGCAAGGATTGTGATGAAACTAATACTTTATAATTAAAACATTTCTTAATATATATTCCAATTCCTCCACCCTCCTTACCCTCTCTGTCATGTCTTATGAAGTTAAAACCATCAATACTAAAAGGACTAGAAGCCAAAATGGGTTTCAGGAATGTTTCCGTAACCACAACTATATCAAAAATATTATCCTCAAATAAACTAAAAAAGGACTCTTTGTGCGCTCTTAGGTTTTCTACGTTGACATGAGCTACTTTCAAAAAACCTTTATTCTTATTACTAAATTTAGATTTTAAACTATTAATCTTTTCCCTATTATGCAGTAATACTCCACAATCACTCGCCATATATTATTATATGGAAGAAGACATCAATATTTTAGCACATAATATTGTCAAAAAAACACCATACTTACAACATGAAATTAAAACTAAGAAACAACTAATAAACTTATCATACCGAAGATAAACAAAACACAAAACTGAACTGTAAGACAAACACCACCATTTCAACTTTTCAAGGTCCTCTTCTCGCTTCACCTCAATTGCCGGATCTCCTTGATTTTTACGTAGGAAGATGCGTCCTCCGCTGACCCATACGAAAGTGTACTGTTTCTCACTGCGACACTGCCGCGCAGCTCGCAGCAACCTCCTCTTAGCCGGCGTCAGACTGTGGTTGATATAAATTACAGAAGAATTTCCTAGTAGAAAGCCAATGTCCCTGGTGTTCAAGTTCCTCTTATCTCTTCTTTTTTGTATAAACATTTGCATATCAATATTTCGCACAAAGCGAACTACTATACTCCCTGGGTTTTCAGATGCTCCAAATCTCGTTCTTATTCGATAACATTTGTCAAACATATTTTGATCAAAGGGGAAACTGATAGCTATAGACACCTTTTCAACCATTTCCATCACATTCTCCACAAATGGTATACCCTGAATTTCAACGGTATTTTCCCTTGAAGCCTGTTCAAGAATGTCCATTTTAAAAGTCAAATCCGATAAAATTTTCTTGAGATTAACATTTTCCTGTCTTATGAAGTCAATGTCCTTAGATAATTCAGTTATAGTTATTTCCATAGAATCCTTAAAATCAGCGTTTGTCTTTTTGACCTCGTTTCTGAATGAAACTATCTCATTCATTATTAAAGACAGTGATACGAGAGAGAGAGAGAGAGAGAGAGAGAGAGAGAGAGAGAGAGAGAGAGAGAGAGAGAGAGAGAGAGAGAGAGAGAGAGAGAGAGAGAGATTGTGAATTCGTTACTGAGTCACTTCGACCCATATGTGATTTATTCAGAAGAATTGTTTTATTTTTACGTTGCTTTTTTTATATTATGCTCAACTTTTTATTGCTGCATATTTGGTTATTTTATCAGTATTTTTTTATTTTGCTACACTTTTTAATGCTGTTAAATATACTATTTTATACTAATCCAAAATCTTTTATAGGCAAAGCTTGGATCAGCTTACTTCGTTTACCTGCATTATTATTACGTTAGACACTAAATTCCATTTCTGTATATATAAACATGTTGTTACAAAGGTAAAGTTTGGAGATCCTGTTGTTAAAGAACAACAAGACAAAGGCATTCAATGTTATTTTGTTTATATCTCGGGAGACAACCACTGCTTGTGGCTCCTTCACAGTAGTGGTCATACATTGCAGTGTTCGCCACAGACACTGAACAGTCATAAATTGTCAATTACCGATTCCATAATCACAGTTACAACTGTTGGGGAGACGACGTACCAAATGACCTTAGCAAATCGGCAATGCTTTTGGTTTTTACCTCAAAGTCCTTTTCAATTGGTTGTTTTACTTAACATGCTTTATGCTAGAGATTGTCTTCAGAAAGATTGGTACGCCGCAGTTTTGAAGGTAGATACGCTGGCAACACCTATAGACCGTTTTGTCTTATAATATTATAGAATTTATCTATTTCAAACATTTAAATTATATAATGTTGTTAAAATCTTCAAATTAAGTTCAACCAATTATTTTTTTTTTATTTATTAGTTTCCAATTGCATCAGTCATACTTAGAACGGAGAAATTTGTTTAAATTAATTTTGAAATTTTAAGGCACGTGTAAGTTTTTCCTTGTACGAGTATTTTAAGACGTCATTCTCTTCTGCGCCGTCGTTTGTTTCAGCCATAGAAATATAGTAGTAATGGACTAGCCCTGGAAACGCACAACTAAAAATAATAAAAAATATGTTCCGGAAGGTATTCGGCGTTAACAATGTTCCTTATGTTGTTAATTGTTGCTTAATATACGAATTTATTGCAGTAAAATATGTTCAATCTATTACCAGTATAAAATTCAGTGTTATTGCATGGATGGTGACCATAAATATTATACAAAATGTATGCACAACATCAATTTTAATTTAGGTTCTTCATTCAAATTTATTAATAATAATAATAATGTTAAGGTGATGATCATTAAGACTCTGATACCACCACACTTTGACTTCTGTGACGTCCTGATGAATGACATGACCGTTGAGCAATCGGGCAGACTGTTGCGTGCTCAGAACTACTGTATTAGATTAATTTTTAATCTCAGACGTCAAGAGCATGTTTTCAGAAATTTCCACCATGAAACTTCATCAACTACGTAAATTCCACATTCTTTCTATTGTACATTTAATCATGAAACCAAATATCCTGTATATTAGTGAACGACCTACAAGAAGGGGAGCCACATTACTATCAATCCATCAATCATCATTTTTCAATAGGTTCTTCCCTGTTGAAGTTTGTCGTCCCCGATGATTTTAGATGTATTGAAGACCATGCACGCTTCGTGGCTGGAGCTAAGGGCTTGCTGCTGGGGGGCCTGTGGGGGTGACGGGTGGTGCTTCTTGTTGCGGTTATGTGGTCAGAGGGTGTGTAGAGTGATTGAATGTCTTCTTGTTCTTCATTTGGAATTTTTCTTGTATTAATGATAACATATATAAACTTTTGCTTTTGTATTTTAAGTTTTAAATTAATTTTTATACGTAGAGTTTTACTATAGGATCATTTAATTTTGTGTAAGTTAAGAAATTTGTTATTTGATATTTAAATTATAATTTAATAATTTACCGAATTTGTATGAACTATTGTAAATTTACTATATATAATATGAAGTTGACTGGTAGAGAGGGCTTCATAGCCCTAATTCCGCTTCTTTAATATACCGTAGGCATTTTTCATTTCCAGTAGCAGTGACCGAGACGGCTCACCGCCCAGAATGGATATTTTACAGTCCACAGGTGTTCTCCGGCTCCCGCTGTCTGGCACGTACAGCCCATAAAACTCGTTATAACCCATTAAAACATTAGCTTGACCTCTCTGTTTACTAATAGGTTGTTCTGCCCCTGGTGCCGGCGGGACGTGACCTACCGTGGCTGTCGTTCTCAAACATTATTGTAAGTCGTACCGCTCTGGAAACTAGAGTTCCATATACAAAAGTTTGAAATAAATTATAAAATTTAATCTTTTTGTCATATTTACTGTCATGAGACTTCCAAAATATTACAAAACCTTTCTTTCATCCAAACGATTTCACTCAATTTACTGTAAATACTTTACGTAAATTTTACAAAAATTACAAAAATATAAAAAAATCTTAAGCAAAATATCTTAATAAGACAAATAAATTTAGACTATTTTATACAGTTTCGAATGATACATTATTTGTGTGCGACGTTTTACTTCCGCTACAGAGAGTTGGTTATGCGTTAGTAAACTGCGACACATCAGCTGTCACTGTGATTGCTTTATGAGAACTATTACTTCCACTACAGAGAGTTGGTTATGCGTTAGTAAACTGCGACACATCAGCTGTCACTGTTACTGCGTTGTGAGAACTATTACTTCCGCTACAGAGAGTTGGTTATGCGTTAGTAAACTGCGACACATCAGCTGTCACTGTGATTGCTTTGTGAGAACTATTATAATAAAAGTGCTGCTATTACAACCTAAGGCAGGAATCGAGCTATTACATTTTACTACCGAGTTCCACCTTATGAGCATAGGCCTTATATACGTACTATTTAGTGTTGAATTAATACTCCATGAGCCAGAAGACGATTTATATTGTATTAAGTGTACAGCCTCGTGGTGTATTTAAGAAGTTTATGACTATACATACGGTAGTTTTTAAATTGAATTTGGAGGATATCTAAAGTATTAAAATGTGGAATTATAAATCTAAATTACTACATCATATTTTATACGATGGACACACTTAAAACCAACCGTGAGACATTTTAAATCATCGTCATATAAACAAATAAAGACAATTAAAGTGGTGACGTCATCTCCATATCTAGCCTTCCAAATCTCCATATTGTAAGGCATGGCTATGGTGAGACGTAGTGGCATAGTTTTCAATTTCAGTATTCCTGTAAGAAATGTTCTCTTTAGTTAGGGTATTAGTAAATATTGCCGAAAAACAAAACAATTGCCTGTTCAGTAAGTTTCTGGAAAGTATTTATTGCTTTGTCAGGATAGAAGGCAGCAAAGTTTTTTTTGTCCACGGGTTTTGACTGGGAGCAGCTGTTTGCGATTCCCGGTAAAAACGTCACTCACTTTGTTTTATACTTTTCCCACAAGTATTTTTGAGACTGTCTTTCCCATCCCTTTTCAAATTTTGCTATTTCACGTTCTGAAGCCATTTATTTCTCAAATAACACTCTAGAAAGTCGATTAAATAGACTTGCATAACATTAATATTAAAGTAATACAGTAATAAAGTAAAGTAAACATAATATAAAAGTTCAAATTGTACAAAAATATACTGCAGGCTACCCAATTAGACGGATGGCTTGAAATGTAGTTTTCATTTAGTTTAGTTATAATTAATTTTTAAAATCCTCATTTACATAACTACTAATACAGAATGATTTGTGATAAGTAACACTGATTGTTTTACGAGAAAAACTAGCGTACCTCTGGTATAATGTTTAAAATACATCAGAGGAATTAAGGCCATGGACTTTTAAGGAACCCAATTATACATCTAATAGAGATATAAATATGCATATCCAGTGGTATTAATAGAATTCAAAGAAATATCCAAAGAATTGGTGGGATATTTAAAAAGTATATCTTACCCGACCTTTTAATTTCAAGATATACAGAGTGTAAAATATAAATCTACTTTTTGAAGTAAACATTTTTTTGTCATGACAAGGGGATAGCCCGCAAGGGATCAGATGAAAATGTTACATGGGAGCATAGGTCGAGTAGTATATCAAATTAAAAGTCTTTATTATTAGAGTATAATGCCGCAAATCCGACCTTACATGGTTCACTCTTAAAAAATTACGCTGGTTTAAATTTTGAAAAATTAAGAATATAGGTACTGTTCTAATTGGTTTAATATCCTTGTCTTGACACAAGTTATAAAAGTTAAACTTTCTCCAATGGAGATGTCTACGGCGTATATGTCAAAGAAGTCAAAACACTCCCAATATTGTAATGGAAATAATAAGTTTGGGCTGCAACGTTACCCTTCCAAACGGAAAAAAATGTATATGAGGCATGGTAATTTAAGCATATTCATGTAATATTGATTAATAATATACAGAATTATCAGGGCTAACTAACAGTTAAGAATTTTTTGGAATGGTGTTCCGATCTTTTAGTCGTGGATTTAATTTGGTTGATGTGTTTTAAGGAAATACATTGTTTCAATTTTTCTATGCTGTAGTTCATGGGGTCAAAACAGGATTTGATTTCGTTTTACGATTTGCCTCGCCGCGAATGTCGTTAATTCTTTTGTGCAAGGAAGTTCCTGTCTTTTCATTGTGTAGATGGGAAATGAACTAACAGTGCTGGGTGATTGAGAATCACTGTGCCGCCTTGTTATGGAGACAAGCTGTTCTAGTTGTATAACAACGCACTAACTATTAAAACAGATTTATTTGGTACCTAGCATTACATCCAAAGACAGTTTATCAGTTATAAATCGAACAAGATAAAACTAAGTCACCATCATTATAGTATTTTATAGTAAAGAAATAAGTGGTAATAAACTACGACCATTGTATTCAGTGAGCATCTAGTTATTTAGGACTAAAATCAGCTATTGTTAAATTAAGGGAAAAATGGTAAAGAACTCAGTTATTCATTAACTCTTCTACATAAAATAAGTATTTTATTAACTTATATTAAGATTTTTTAACTGTTGTAATGTACAAAGATTTTATTAAATAAATATTTTTTACAAACAGAAAGTAACAATCGCGTAGCAAACATAGTGTATATCGAAGAATTTGTATTGATTTATTTACAGTGTTAGAAGGAACTTAGATTAATTTTTCAATCATATCTCAAACATATTATGTGGCTGTTAGTAACTTCACCTCAAAGTAAGTAAAAGTACTCGGTTAGGCCATTTTACTAAATATAATTAAAACTTTAAATGGTTTTATATAAATTATCATGTGTTGTTTTAAATTCAATTAAAATATGACTCTGTACAATATACGTAAATGTTATTTGTGAAAAGGCTTATTCGTGTTAGGCAAAAAGTTATAAATAATAATATTATACCTATATTCTTAAACAAGCATTAAAAGACAACCATAACAATTAAAATAGTACAAACTTAGCTTAATATAAATGCCAAGTTTGTTTAGTACAATGCTTCCGAATATACTAACGTTACAGTGATATAAACAATCTTGAAGAGCGAATAAAGTTGAGCCTAGCCTGTTTGGAGGGGTTATGAAATAAAAAAAATTAAAATATTCTTATACAGTAACACACTTATAATACAATGTTATTATGAAAAAAACAAAAACTTTCAAGTTTTAAACAAGTATATTAAAATTTATATTGCATTACTCATTATTTCTGTTGTCATTAACAAAGAGTCACTAGGCCCACATACGAAGTGTCATAAAACAATGAATACAATTAGAATTAACAAAACATAATACATTGCAAATAAGTCTTAAAGATTTCATACAATGTTCATTTACTAATTATTCATTCAAGAAATCTTCTAAACTGCCCTTAGAAAATAAAAAACGTCTAATTAGTTTAAATAAATATGAAAATTTTTACAGCATCTGATTTTCAAAGGAATTTTATTGAATAGATAAACTGCTAAGATATTTTAAAAGCAGCAGTACTTATTGGTCAAGATGCATTACCATTTTCGGAATTTCTAAGTATACATTTATACTCATTACTATGATTACAGCCCTGACTTCTTTAGAAAAACACTTTAAATTCCTTGTAGAAGTACAAGTGTGTGAGTGTTATAGCAATCTGAAAGAGGAAAATATATGGCTCATAAATAGGCTTTTTGGTTATAAGTTGCAAATACCTCTTAGGAGTTGTGACAAGAGTTTTAAAATTTGAATAATACGTTCACCCCAGCATATAATATCATGTTCCACCCTAATATGCACCAATGAAAAATATAAAGTTCTCAACACATTACTGCTACACGAATTTCTTTAAAAAAGAATAGACGAATAGTATTATTTAATTTTGATCTTAATTCGTTTAATTGTTGCTTCCAGGTAAAGCCATTATCCGAGAAACCCCCTAAATGCTTTACACAAGTTCCCTGTTTAATTTCTTCACATTCTGATAAACATACATATTTGCTACAAACCCAATTAATACATTTATATAAAATTTTATTTTTAAAACGACTATCTCCCCGATATCGTTTTGATAACGTTACGGTGCTGTGTGTATCGAAACACTTGTACATTTGTATAACATTTTGTACCTTCACTCAGCAACGATGCTATGTAAGGTCGCTATTATCTGAGAGTAACTAGTAACGTAACTAGTGACGCAACTAAGTGACGCTACCGTTTACCGATACATTCACGGGTTATAGCATGAAATAAAGCCTTATAGTCGAAGTAACTATATTGAGACAACCGAGTAACAGGTGACGGACGGTTGCCGGGTTCGGTCACAAACCGGGTGACACTTTGTTGTTCAGAAATGTTCTTGAGCAATGTTGTAAATGTAGCCTTTTAGTCGGAGTAACTGTATTGAGACAACCGAGTAACAGGTGACGGACGGTTGCCGGGTTCGGTCACAAACCGGGTGACACTTTGTTGTTCAGAAATATTCTGGAGCAATGTTGTAAATGTAGCCTTTTAGTCGGAGTAACTGTATTGAGACAACCGAGTAACAGGTGACGGACGGTTGCCGGGTTCGGTCACAAATCAGACGACACTTTGTTGTTCAGCAATGTTCTGAAGCAATGTTGTAAATGTAGCCTATTAGTTAGAGCACGGTCACTGCGCCCACGTGCACAACTAGATGTTCGTTTCTAAAAACACTAAGGCTTGTAGTGTAGGCCCACTAAAATAAGACCCGTTGAAGTATTTAAATAGCATCTTTAATGCATGCACTAATATAGTCAAGGATGCAGTATGGAATAAATTTATGGGGTGGGACTTGAAAAATTAAGAGTTACTCAAAACTGCTTCCTTAGAATAATTTTAAGTAATCAAAATACTGACAGTTCATTTCCACTTTACATTAATTTAAAAATATTGCCGATTCAACATATTTTTGTATACTAGTTGTTAAGAACCTTCCTGTTTATAAGTGGGAATAATAGGAACCAAAATTTATTTTACTCTACACGTAACGTACTACAAGATACAATAAGAATTCTCAAAGTGAACAAAGAAATGATTAGACATTCTTTCCAATAACCGCTTTTAAATATTTTTTAAAAAATATCAATTTCTTTTCGGACTAGCAATTTATTTAAAACAAATTGAGCTAAATTGTTCAACTGGCTTTTATTGCAGGAAGATGTTGCGTTTTTAAATTATATCCTCAGATAAAATGCAGTTCGAGTAGTTTAACATGAATTTGTATATTTACATATTATTATATGTATTTGTTACTTTATTATTTATTTGTTACATAATATATTGTTGATTTCATACAGTTATTCATAAATTGTTACTGTTATTGTTATTGTTAAAATGTTATTATTATTGTTGTTATTCATGTGTTACTACTAGTTTAATTACTGTTATTCTGTTTTGAGTTGTTGTTATTATTATTATTATTATAATGAATACCTACATATATATTGTATATAATCTACAGTAAAATGAGTTAGTGCACTCAGCAACAAGAAGGAAGGAAAAGTTCGAATTGGATTAGCTTACCCAGTTACAAGTTAGTTACACACAACACAATACCTGTATCACTTGTAATAATTTCACCAACACAATTACAATTATTAGTTTTCAAAACACAGCCGCTTGTGGCAGTTTCATCAAACTATAGGAAAATACAATCTGACAATCTGGATAGGATAGCAAATTGTAAATGGATAGTTAAATTTTATTTTCTGATGTATTGTGTTACTGAGTATTCAGAATGATGCCGGCACAGTTTGTACGAACCGCTGTCAAAAAGCAAAACGGAACTTTGCTCTCTGAACAGGTTGGGCAACCAATGTAAATAAAATCGATGTTAGCCGGCGTTATTCAACAATACTTGTATATTCATACAAACCTCTTAGTTCTGGTTCACATCAACAGTAATTAAATCTTAAAATATAACAAAAAACGTCAAAATTGGAGGCTCAATTGTATATAATTATTTAAGTTGATGGACTCTAGATAAGTATCTAAATATTATTACTAAATTATACCACTGGCCACATGGCCATCGTCTTAAAAATTCAAATTCTCTGGTTTTCAAACCACCCAACGTGTAGTTGAAGGTTATTTCGATACTTATAGTTATAACGCCTGAAAGTGTCGTAGACCATTTTCTTCTAACATTCCACTTTCTAACTTGGCTCTACAGGAACAAAGATCAATTCACCGACTCCGTTATTACTGTTTACATCTGTTTTAATTTATCATTCTATTTAGTTTATATATTAAAATGTTTATCATTTTTATTATTGATGTTATTCTAATTATAGTCTATTTCATAATTACTGAAGAAAAGGAACTTCAGAACTATAATTGCTGCTGGCAAGATATATTTAATTCAAAAAGTATAATAGCACAAAGAAGCAAGAATCTTGGTAAATGGTGCATTATTTTCTCATCCCTAACTAACATATTAAATTATATGGACTTATTATAAATTATATAGAATGAATGAAGTTTATTTATGTGATAGGCCTATTTTGTCTTCAGATAATAATACAACTTAAAATATATAAGTAAAATAAACATGTACTGTGACTTACAACAAAGTTTAATTACCTACGGCTTTTCTCCTTCAGCATGAAAAGAACTTCGTCATTAATTTGCGTTCTCAACCCATCGCAATATAACTCTCCAGATTTAACTTACAAATAAACTTTGTTCGCTTTACAAGGCTTATTTCGGTTTCACTTAATTATAAGAATACCAGGAGTACAAAGACTGGTAGAGGTTCAGTAAGGAGAGCCTTGGTCAAATAGCATCATCATCACCTTGCTACCGCAATCCCTACCTTTTCAGATGAGACAAGTATCAGGAGTGCAGTAATCCATGTTATCAATGTTTGTTATTACCGTTACCGAGGCTGGAAACGGCTCAAGACAGATCTTCTCGGAGCGCATGTATAAAAAAACATGAAGAAACATATGTATTATTAAATTCCGTTTATTTTGTAGACCTTATTTATATAAGCATCGGGGATATATTGTTTATGAAGATGTGACATTATGGTACAAACCTGACAATTTTTTAAATCTAGTATTGTAAGTTTAACTGTAACTGTCATGCATGTAGGATACAATTTTAGTTGAAACATTAAACATGTTCTAAATACATACTGGTAACACTATCGTGCACTTTAAATTACTTATTTCAACATAATTGTTTGCTATAAAAAATAAAATGCTGGTATAAAAGCCACGGCTCTGTGTAAAATTATGTTGTTTCTCAGATGAAATATACTATGATGATGTTTACTTTATGGGCTGTAAAACGAACATAAATTAAAATAACAACAAAACCCATTGTTTTAAAGAACAATACCTGAGTTCATCGCTTGAATATGACAGGTTATGTTATTGAAAATCTTGTGTGAAATCGAATTAGTTTGATCTCATTCTTTTGTGAAGGAAAAGGTTGAAAACGGTAAAGATTTTCTCTTCGTAGAAAAATATATTGTGAAGAACTGTTCTGAGTTGTAGATGATTGATTAGAATTTTTCCACGTCCTGTACACTAGTAAATCAGTAACAGGTTAGGTTATGGCTACTTTAGAGGGGAATTAAAGTTATTAAGCTACATATTTTAATTTGATCCATATGAGAATAATTGGACTTCAGAGGGAAAAAGTTGAATGAGCAATGTTGAGCCTCATGTCCGAAGTCAGAGAGGAAAGCTTTTTTTATCAGAAGCATTTCTGGCACGCTATGACAGAGTTTGCTTTGTTGTCTGGATAAATAAATATTTACATACTCAGTGTAAGAGGCTGACTGGAGTTAAAAAAATCTACTTTTGGACAGTGAGGAAACTTAACTATTTGACCTTTGGTTTGGGCAAATTTACGATTTGAATATGTGTTAATAGTTTAGTTATGTCTCTACGGCTTTATTTACCATAATTTGTTATTCTAAGATTTATATTGCTTGTAAAGTAATGTGGTCTGCAGAGAGGTAAGCGTGCCGCCTGACACAACCAATGATTCACGTTCGAGTCTCGGTTTGGGTAGAAACCTTTTGCTCTAAATTAATATTAAGAAAATTGTCAGGGGCAATATAAAAAAGTAGTGTCCCGTATTTAAATTCTCAGTACATGTTTTCCCATTTTGCATTGAAACTCAAGTTTTTAATCAATTACGTACGAAGTATATGAGTATTTATTATCCTATGTTTGTGAGTTCTTCACTGACAATAAATAAATAATGTCAACCCAAACACATAGAAACTTGACGTAGATTAGCTATGCCCTATTAACACTATGTAGGAGGTTGAAACCAGACCCTCCGCCATGTTCGAGGGACATGTAGGAGTATAAGCGTGTCCCGAGAGGGTGGAGAGCGCTTGCCACCACTCCAGGCTTACACATACTCCGCCTCCTGCTGCTTTCACATGTCAGTACTTATGTAATCGCTGTGCTTGTACAATGCACATAATATTCGTGTGCCTAGTTATACACATACAAAAATAGACATTGAATAAGCAGTGGAAACAATAATTGAAGATTTTTAACCATTTCCAGTATACCGTTATCTTTAATTTAATGAAATGAAACATGTATTATAATATAGAATTAAATTGTTAAAAACTATGGCGAGTATATTATTTATGACTTAATCTTTTATCAACTGGATTTTATAAGTTAAAACTTCTATAACAAATAATAATATGCTTCACTAATGTAATATTTACTATACTGGCCATTGTAATATACATCTGGTCTTCTATACTTCTTTACTGATTTAGGAATACGGTAAAACTCTTGTTCCTAAAGTAACTATAATTGGACAGGTTCTTAATTTCAGCTTACACTTGTCCTTAAATAAATTTGCATACATATATTACAGTATGTTGGTATGTTGTTCAAGAGCAATTTGGAAAAAACCAAAAAATTTGCTCCATACACTGTCTCAAAATGTGTTTCAATTTTGAGCAAAATATTCATTAACTTTTATATAACCCATTAATGCGATTCCAAAATTTAAATATTTAGGTTCAACTTCTTGAAAGCTAAATTTTAATTTCGTCTGTTATTATTTTCTACAAGGCTCGCTGTGTTGTCTTAAAGGTTATTTAATATAAGGCCTATTGCATATCTTCACCCTGCAGTGTACTCAACTACCGATGTGTCAGTAAGCTCAACATGAAATTACTTTGTCACTGCCTTCAACAGTAATTTTATTTGATTTTCACTCATTCTTTAACGATATTTATTGATTTATTTCTCATAATATATTAATTGTTGATATTTTAAACATTAAAGTTATGTAGAGCACTTACGAACTTCCTGTACTGATCTCTATCTAGAAGTTTTATTCATTCTATTGGTAGATTTCATTTGGGTAATTAAATCAATCATCCTCTGTTGACTTAATTTTTTTAAACCAAATTGAGCTTTGATTTAAATCTCAATTTAACAAGAAAATTTAATTAATCTTGAAAAGACTAATCAGGCGTTTTATCTTTTATTATCGGTTAAACGAGGTTTTTTTTAATTGGTTCAATTATAAAGATTTTAAACTTTTCCGAAGACGTATCAGCACTTAGGCTTAGTTAGAATACTTGACAGAATTGGAACAAAATATTTAGTGATATTATTTACCATAGCATTAGTTATAAAGTGGAAAAAAATCGCCTTTCCAGAATGGCGTTTTGACGATTTATGTAAATAAACCATTGATTGGAGACAGAGGCAGGACGGGGACTACGTTTTGCGGTTTAACGTATATCTCAGAATCAGGAGCGCAGAGGTGGATAGAGGTTTGGTTAGCAGAGCTTTGGCGATCTCCATCAATTCCATCACAATTGGCGGTCTACTTGTTCGTGCAGGTTAAACAATACTGGAAACAACCAGTCTAAGTCCGCAATAACAAAAAAATCGCCTTTCCATAATGGCGTTTTGACGATTTATACAGGGTGATTCAAAACTAAACGGCAATCTCTCGGGAGCTTATTCTATAGCTAAAAACAAGTAAAAAAGTTCATAGAACCATATGCCCGGAAACGCTTCGTTAGCGAGTTACGCCTAGCGAAAGATTTCGCCCGGATTTCAGAACCCTTGGTGAAGTCAGGCCGTATAAAAATGGTAAAGGTAGTTACAAAGATACAAATACGATTGTTTTTTATGTTTTTATATCTGACAAATTTATTAAAATTCGTCCCAGAGCTGTAAATGCAATACTTTCAGAGATATCTTACGTAAAACACAAGAATTGGTGCAAAGAAATAACACATTTTTGTGTTTAACGTAAGATTACTTCCATAAATGTTAAATAAAGGTCATTTTTTCTTAAACAGATTTGTAGAACATTTAATTCTGAAAAGAATCATGTGAATTACTTAGGAAAAAAATTAATAATAGGTATTGAAATTTAGCTTTATTTAAAAATAAAACAGACGCACAAAAATGCATATTCCTATCTGCATAAAATATTAACTAATGTTTAGGTTGTGAGTAACAGCTGATCATTTATTCTAGACTGAACATTAACATAAAATGTATTTACCTTTATAAAACTGTAATAATCACCTATAATAGTTGCTCAAAGTGTCCTCCATTGTTAGCAATGCACGTTTTCGCACGACGAATCCACTCTTTTCTAGCGCGTTTCATAACGTTTGGAGCATTCTTGATAGTTTCTGCCGCCTCTGTAATGCGATTACGTAACTCCTCTATGGTGTTAATCCGTTTTGAATAAACAATTGACATCATCCAACCCCATAAGAAAAAGTCTGCTGGCGTGAGGTCAAGAGAACGTGGTGGCCATTTTACTGGTCCATTTCGACCAATCCATTGTCTACCGTATGTATCATTTAAATAGTTTTTCACATCATTAGAAAAATGTGGAGGTGCTCCGTCGTGCATAAACCATGCATTTATTCTGTTTTGAACAGGAATATCTTCCAAGAGGGTAGGCAGGTTTGTTCTTAAAAAATTTAAGTACGCTACTCCATTAAGTCGATTAGGGAGGAAAAATGGACCAATCAAATTATCACCCAGAACACCAAGCCATACATTGACTGAAAATGTATGTTGAAAATGCCTCGTCGCAGTTTCATGTGGGTTGTCGTACGCCCAAGTATGGGTATTACGAAAATTTACAATTCCATTTCTAGTAAAACAGGATTCATCAGTAACGAGAATACGCCGAAGAAAATACTGATGTCGTAAACAATTTCTTCTTAACCAGCGGCAGAACATCTTCCGTTTATTAAGATCTTGCGGTAATAAATCTTGAACAAGTGTTATATGGAATGGGTACAACTGTGCTTCATGAAGTGTCCGCCATACGCTTGACTGGCGGATTTAACTGACGTGATAATCGTCTGGTGCTTGTGGTTGGTGATAATTCTACAGCATTTATTATTGCTTGTTCATTATTATAGTTCCTTGCGCTACGTTGACGACCAGTATCTATTCGCTTCGGTTTAAAGCTACCAGTTTCTCTAAGTCGTCTCTCCACAGCTTCAAATGTTTTGCGATCAGGTGTTCTTCGATGTGGAAAAGTATCACGATATTCCTGAACTGCAGCTAAACCATTCTTGTTAACTTTGCCGTAAATCAGTATCATGTCCGTATACTCTTCAAACGAATACATACCATTTACATTATCTGCCATTATTTACTAAGATAATTACATACACTTTTATAAAAATATTTAATAAAATATTTTAAAAATAAATATTTAATAAAATATTTTAAAAATAAATATTTAATAAAATATTTTATACACTTGTATAAAATATTTCCAAATAATCACAGGATCTCACAAAATACAATCTTCACACGCCACAATACAAAAACCTCCATAAAGGTTATTCAAATATTACTTCATGAACTTAATTGTTGATCAGCTGATATTGCCAACCTTTGCAAAGAAAATATGACGATAAAAAGTGTTGAATAAATGATCAGCTGTTATTCACAACCTAAACATTAGTTAATATTTATTTTTATGCAGATAAGAATATGCATTTTTGTGCGTCTGTTTTATTTTTAAATAAAGCTAAATTTCAATACCTATTATTAATTTTTTTCCTAAGTAATTCACATGAATCTTTTCAAAATTAAATGTTCTACAAATCTGTTTAAGAAAAAAATGACCTTTATTTAACATTTATGGAAGTAATCTTACGTTAAACACAAAAATGTGTTATTTCTTTGCACCAATTCTTGTGTTTTACGTAATATATCTCTGAAAGTATTGCATTTACAGCTCTGGGACGAATTTTAATAAATTTTTCAGATATAAAAACATAAAAAACAATCGTATTTGTATCTTTGTAACTACCTTTACCATTTTTATACGGCCTGACTTCACCAAGGGTTCTGAAATCCGGGCGAAATCTTTCGCTAGGCGTAACTCGCTAACGAAGCGTTTCCGGGCATATGGTTATATGAACTTTTTTACTTGTTTTTAGCTATAGAATAAGCTCTCGAGAGATTGCCGTTTAGTTTTGAATCACCCTGTATAAATAAACAATTGATTGGAGACATAGAGGCAGGACGGGGACTACGTTTTGCGGTTTCACGTATATCTCAGTATCAGGAGCGCAGAGGTGAATAGAGGTTCGGTTAGCAGAGCTTTGGCGAACTCCATCCGAATTGATCACAGCATCACAATTAGCGGTCTCCTGGTTCGAGCAGGTTGAATAAGCCGTTACGTAAACATGTATTAAATAAACCCGTGTGCATATAATTTTTATCATACAAATTTCAAATTTCTATAGTCATTAACTCAAAAAGTTGGTGGTCCTAAATGTAAAGATTTTTGATTAACATTTCCATATTTATTGCAATTTGTTTTGCCGAATTAAAAGAAATAATCTATTTTGAACACCGTTAAAAATATAAAAAATGACTAAGCGTAGAAGTTCTTTATTTTGTGGTCAGGAAAAACTTTCTGTGGCAACCTTTTAAATTATGAATATAGTAAGTATGAATTTATGAATATTATAAGTATGAATATCCCTTTTTAGTTGAAACTTGTTTTCATAGGAAGTCATTAGCAACGTATATAAAGGATTACAAAATGGAACTCAGTACGCTGGGCCGGATCGACCTCTGTTCTCAGTTCCAATTCGGCAGAAAGAACTGCCAACGAGTATTATAAATTTCATATAGCCTATAAATGTCATCATAACACAGTGGTTGAAAAGTGGTTAACATTAATTAACATGTTTACCACAAGCGTATCAAAAGATGATATTATTGCTCTATTTCAAATCTAACTATTAAGAAGAAAATAAAAAAATTATAATTATGGATGATTTATTCTTCCACAAAATGATTAATTATAATATGTTCTTAACAATGTTTTGTAAATCTCGTTTAGAGTTAGCTGAACAAACACTATTTCGTTCAGCAACTCTCTCAGTATTAATTTTGATGAGGTGACTAATGCAGTTTTCTCCCTGGTATAAGAGTGGCACACAACACTTTGTAAAATAGTACACCTATTAATTTAGTAACATTCGTTTCCTGAATATCTTATAAGTAAAACTTGTGTGTTAATGTTCATAATATATTTGTCAAGCAAACCTCTATCATGATAATACAATAAGGTGGTTCGTATTAATGTTATACTCCCTATGGATATTGGTTGTAATATAAGGTTATACAAAAATATAAGTAATTTCATTTTATCATTTAATGCCCTTATAGGTTTTCCGCTTGAAACGAAATCTTTAAACTCAGGGTAAGTACTTCGATTATTTTTATCTGATACAAGAACTTCATACATTATTCGACATCGCTTTTCTTGTAAGTATTTCTGACAATATATCCCCCCAATACAGTATCTTTTCTTTATAGTCAGATGTCTGCATTACACTTACTGAGCTACAAATTTCATTAAATTCTTTTATTTTCTCAACTTCGTCACTATTAATTAATACACGATGATCATATAAACTTATCACAGCAGCTTGGTTAATGCTGCCCAATTGTTGCCCATAGGAGCCCGTACACTATTTCTAAACATAGGTTTTCTGAGGGCCCACTGGAATAGCTTAGCTTTGGGGTTATTGTTATTTCCACTTCTTGACATAATACATGAACGAAAAACAACTCCCAATGGTTCTCAGAAAACGTATAGTTTCAAATATAACTTATGATATTCTAAAAATCTTATAAGGAGCATTTTAATCGCATTAATATTTTATTTTATTCCAATGCAAATGCTTTTCTTTAACTCAACAACAAGCAATTGATAAAATTGTAAAGAAGACGTGTCAAAATTAACATTTTCTGGTTTAATTGGGGTCTTAAAATCATTCCCATTTAAGATTCCTATTGTTGAGTAGTCAAAAAGTCAATCTATTTTCCTAGTAAAAGTTATTATTGATTGAAAACGACAAATGGTAGATCGTTTTTGCTTAAGCCTAGGTCGTCAGCAATCTCAGTTCTCAGCGTTTGTACTGCTAATTTACGTTCATTTTTCGGTTTCTATAAAAAACATGCTTATTTCAATGTTTAATTGCGAATTACTGACTGTTGTTCAATTCTGTAGATACTTATTATGTATGCCATGATGCGATTTAATTGTACGCATGTCTGCTAAGTTGTTGTGTGCTAGTTTGAGCATTTGGCAAGCATCTAGCGTGACAAATATTTTACGCCCTATCCCTTTAATTTAAAAATATGGTTTTGCAGGTAACTTTAATCGAGTTTATTTACATCATAAATATTAGTGCTTGCTTCATCTTTGCGACGTGGTAATGTGTCAATTCCATTATTATTATATACAACTTGTTTATATTGCAAAAAATAACATTAGCGATTGATAATAATAATTAATAAGTATCTTTAATCAATCACATGTCCTAAAGGCGGCCATCACTCTGCCACCATCCCAACTCCAGTGTTTGTAAATCAGACCGAAGTATCAGGAGCACAGGAAACTGTATTAGCAATGTTTGTTGTTGTCTTTACCGGGGTTGGGCCGGTTCAAGACTTAAAGTTTTTGGCCACATGGATATTATTCCATTCTGTTAGATTTTTATTTTATAGGCCTAGACATTGTTATAATGAATCGTGGATATTTATATTTTTAACGATTCCTCATATAAATATGACAGTAAGACAGCATGACAATAAGAAAGATACTTGTTCTTATTAGGTATTGATAACATCGAAGTGTATCTACATTTTATACAGCATCTTATATTCTGTAAAGAACAATATTGTAAAAATAAAAGACAAAGATTTATTATAGAATCATATTGTCTCTTTGTATAGTTGCACTATGATAATTTTTCATTCCATTTAAGAAATTAAATTTCAAGTACATGAGCATAAGTGGAAAGTTTTTTACTTTTACAATGTACAAATTTATGAATTATTCAAATTAATTTCAGTGTTTTTAATGTGTAAAAAGTACATATAAATGCAACAAAAGAAAAAAATTCAGGTTATTAAAAGGTTACCAAAAAAGGTTTATTACAACTTACGGATTTCTCGACATAAATCATCAGACTGCACCAATAACTAACTGAATTGAAAAAAAAAATATTTAGAGGAAACGCAAAATATTATTTTTATTAGTTATACCTCACTAAAGTATGCAGTTTTATCACTCGACCAATAATTGCTTCCATTAAAGTGTTTAGTAATAAAATAACAATATTGGGGACGTACAACATTCCTTTGTTAGCTAAACTCAACTCCGATCACTGGTCTTATGAGAAGTAGAGAGGGGGAGGAAAATAGAAAGTAAAGGTGATCAATGTTCACCACAGTCTTTACTAAATTTGATTTTCAGGGGGATCTGTGTGGTCTACGAGACAATACCGATAGTGTTTGAATTTCGCCAAATAAGAGTTGGCGATATTGTATTTATAACTCCGGTTTGTAATTTTTCTCTGAAATATGATGTACTAAGCGACCCGGCCCGGCTTCTCACGGGCCCAATACATTTTTATATTTTCTTTTCAGAGAACTATTCAATCAAAAACAATCAAACAATCAGTGATTTTTGATGTTGATCGGAATCTTACCTCAAAATAATACAAAGTACTAATCTGACTAATAATAACCAATCGCCTTACCAATAAAATTATATGAAATTAGATAAATTTATGATTATTTATCAAAAATTTGACTATTTTTCTACTAATAATTACAAAATATCTTTATACACAATACTGACAGCAACACAAATAGGTTAGGCCTATTTTTTATAACTTATTATTATATGTTATTCGTGTATTGTATTTTCCCAATAAGAGTGGTCCTCCAAGTGACCCATAGCTTTGAAACGTGATTGATAGGTATTACAATTAACATCTTGTATTGTATTTAAGTCTGTAAAAGAAGTTAGATCTTTTACTACATGAAATATTGTCAAGTAGAAACATTCTTTGTTAATCGTATGAACTACATACACTCTACTAAGAGCATCTATTTCTTTACACATAATACTTCTTCAATGCAATACACGGCTTCCTACGCTGGAATGTTTAGATTGTTTAGTTTGTAAGTTTGTTTACACGTATAATAGTTTGGAACTTTATCGTATGTTCATCTTTGTTCCTTTACCGTCTGTCGACGATGATATTTTGAATATCCATCGTCGCTAGTAGATGTTGTCTGAACATCTACCTTCTTGTTGGAGGTTAAGTGGTAGAGAGGACTTTTAAGTCCTAACTTCGCCTCTGTAAATAAAGACATTTTTCATTTTTCTGAACTGATTTTGGGACTTTTTGGTGCACTTGCCTTCTCGCAAAAATAGAGAATTAGGATTCAAGGCACCGAAAGGACCATGGGCTATGTGTTTCGTTACGGTTTTGTATAAATTTGGATCTTTTTGTTTTTTTGTTTTTTTTTTGGAAACTCTGCAGAAATAAAGGTGCAAATTTGATGCCACCTGATTTTATTGACTAACCATATCAATAAATAAACATGTGGTAAGCCACGTTTTTGCCACTCATCGGTGTACAAATAGCAACGAGATTGACCAAATATATGAATATTGTTTAAGAGGTATAGGAACTTCTGTACTACCAACTGTAATAATCTATCTACTATATCGTATCTGAAATGTGCTGTTAAATTGGATGTGAGGTTTTCTTTCATTTATGCCAAATTTTGGTTACATGTTACAGTTCTAAAGAGATCGGGTTTACCGTGATATCTGACATAAGTCATTGCGTCTTGTGATTTTTCATGTAAATATCGAGGCCCACCTGTGAACGATGACGGTAGTATAACCAACTGTCCAAATTCACAGTTGCGTTCATTCAATTGCAAAGCATCCTGAAGATAGACGTAAGTTTCTGATTTTAGTATAGTTTGATTGTTACTTATGTGAGCTATAATCCTGGTGATTCAGTTTTGGCATAATGATCAACCAAGTATTGGTTTATCAACATACCAAATCTGAATAATGGGTTAAAATTTTTATTTCTTGTCATTAAACGGTAACGATATATATTCATGAATGAAACCATTCTACGTAAAGGCGCTTCACTCGCCGGGTCCAACTGAAAAACATTAATAGAATATTCGTCTTCCTCCCGACAGATCATCAAAGGATACTGTAAGCTATCATAAGATCTACGCAACCATGATATTGTTTGCAAACTGTCGTCACGGCTGCACAAAACTATATCCCTTTTATCAAATTGTTATCCAGCAATCAGAACTGCTACTTCATTCGTGAACGGGGCATTATAACGGCCACGATGTTCTCCCACAGGCACTTGTATCTTACAAAGATCTTACTAAACCAATATAAATAATCCCAGGTGGGTTTAATTTTGGATGCTTTATACCTTCCAGTTGAACGCACACTGGACACAGCAAAAAACCGACTCGTCACTTAAATCTGGACAACCTTATGGATGTCCAAGTGCGACACATCACTAACTGCAAATGTCGATATTCTGAGGTGCAAGGGTAATTCGATAGGTCTAGTCTACTGTGGGAGATGACTGTTGGAGTTGTTGGTTTGTTCCTTAAGAGTCAAAGATTCTTGCCAGCCTAGACACAAAGGTGTGTTTTTCTTTCCTATGTTAAGTACTTACATAGCTACGAACTTAACCAATATATTTTGTTGTAGCAAACAATAATACATAGAGTAGGTAGGTAACTACTATTAGACAGAAAATAACTGCTAAATTTTAGGGTCTAAAACTGTTGTAAGGGAGTAAGTACCCTCTAGCAATACTTAAATTTAGTTAAAAATTAGTTAGTCTTGAATTTCATTATTTTACTACGCAATTAAGTGTGATATAATGTCCGCTCGAACCATCAGAGCACAGGGGACGTTCTTGGATCAAAAGGTCAACCAAAATACGCGAGCATAAACGTATTACCTATCTACCAAAATATTGATTGACATTATTTTGTTAAAGAGTAAGTTGGCCTAAACTTTACATATCTTAAACCACAGATATGAGTAGGTTATTGATCTAAATAGTAGCTTCGGAAATGGTCTTAAAAGTTTTAAATATTAAAGGAAACAATGGTCACTGTGGGTTGTTTTTTCGGAGATAGATACAAGCCCCCGCGGACCTAATTGTAGGCATTTTTTAAAAGTACAAATTCATAGTACTTTACATTATTTTAATATAAAGTTTAGTCATTATTAAAAATGAAAGCGGTCGAAAATATCAATTTCCGTATTGTACCAAATTCTTTCTACTTTATTTGATTAAAATATCGATGTATTATAACTAGCAACCTGCCCTCGTTCATAATGAAACCGTCGGTGAAAACCGTATCAAAATCCGTCGAGTATTTCAGATAATATCGATGCGCAAACAGACCCAAAACACAAAAGCGACACTATGTAAAATTATAACAATTAGTAACAACGTTATTGTGCCGTGTAAGGGGTCTTTGAGTCAATAATACGCTATAGTTCATAAAACAATAGATTCCGATATTTATATGAAACGTAATCATGTTATACTCCAAAACATTAATTAGCACAAAGGCTAGGAACATATGATGCTTCCTGAAATACACTACAATGTATTAATGTAACAAAGAATACATGGACGCATTGAGTTCTATAATGGTTACTGAGTCGTTCCGTTATTTATATGTATTTCTTGTGATATAGACACAACTTAAAAATTGAATGAAATTTCGTTGAATTTAAAAAATGTAGCATAAGTGTATTGCGTCTGTGTAATAGTGGTGATCCAATGTAAAAAAAACTATATACTACAATTTGTTTTTCTAAAGAAGATCCCTGACGGAGCCGGGTCCTAGCAACCTCTCTCAAACGCTAAATATCTCACTTCAAACGTGAGCCATATTAAAATATACACATATATCACCCAGCAATTAATTTTTTACTGTTTGCGTAGAATATACCCACGTATTTGAGTAAAAGAAAAATGTGTTGTAAGTGACTAGAAATGTGGAGAAGATAACAGTGTTCTGTTTAAAACGCTTTCTCCACTTTAACTCATCATTATGCAAAAAATAAGGACAGTAAAAAAGGAGATACTAAAAATTTAGAGTTCTAATTTAATAGTTAAAGGCGTAATTAATTGTACTGTAAATCCTTGCAAAATTGGATATTAGCTATTATTTTGAGATTTTGGAAATACTCTAAGATACTCTAAGTACTGTCCATTATTTAGACGCATACATGTTTAATTCAATCACTCGTGGATTGGTTTGTGTGAAAAAATTTCCCATATCACTTCCGGCTCAGTCAGAAGAAAATAGGATTGATATGAGGCCATATTTTATTATTAAGTCAAATGTATCTCGCTTCCATCACAGTGGCAAACCGGGCCGGATACAACATTTCTAGAATTCATTCCTGTGACTGTACTTTACTTTGATTTGATCTGCACCTCTCAAGTAAACACATTAAATAATAAATATTACATGATTTCTAAATAAATATGTGTAATGAGTAGTCTATAAATTCAAGTTAGTGTTCTTATCCAGTCCAAATAGTGTCATTCAGTAACTTCAAAGTTTGAAAATAATAGTTAATAACAGATTTGAAGGGGGTAGAAAAACAATAATAACGGCCTTACTTATTATCTAAGAAAACTCAAATTTTAGTATCCCGTTCTTCAAGTAAGACTTATTTCTACTGTCATTATTTTTTTCAATATCGGTGCGTTAAAGAGGGGGAGGCTTAAATTTTAAACACAAAGCCGATCTTCATTAGGTAAACAAACTATAAAAAAAAGATTAGACTAAGGATTCATAAATGCAGTCAATAAAAATGTAAACACAGTTAATGTAATAATATGATGTAATATGCAGTAAAGAAGTAAATAAACTTAAGATAATACATATGAATGCGGCTGCAATGTTGTTGCCTCATCCACCACATGCGCCATGAGTACGGTAGGCTCAGAACGCCTTCAAAGTAGGGCGCAACTCAAGATAGAGTTACTCGCTCTGTCCCAACGTTATTGGTGTTCTCTTCTCTCCTGATACTTGAGACCTTCATCAATAACATTCAGACACTGCTACGTCATCTCACTCTCCCCCTCCTCTCACGCACTGGTGAGAGTAACGTCATTCAAGTCTCCTGTTAACCCCTGTACTCCTGATACTCTCTCCGTTTGGGTTATTTAATTGTTTTGCTTAAAATACGCCCTCACCGCCACTGCTGCAGTCTCATTGATACGCAGTGTCTCAAAATAGATATTTAGAGTCGCTTGTCCCTTGAGCACCTTGAGCGCCTCAGGTTATAACGTTGTATTCCGTAGATGTTTTATCACCGTGAGCTCCGATAAGGAACGTGTTTATCGCAGTCCAAACACGATAGTTTTCATAATAACCGGTCTTCTTGCATGGTCGGTATCTAATTTTACTTTGCTGCAAAAATTTTAATTTTAATTAAATGAATGGTCTTCTTATTATAATTTTGTGTAATTTCCCTCTCATCTTAGTAGTATTTAATAACTTATTTTTATTAAATTTGTATAAATTAATTATTTAGTTATTGTTGTTCTCAGGGACATCAAATATTTGTTTAGTCAATTAACTCTTGGTATGAATGTTACCGAATTAACATATATTGTATGTAAAATTAAAGCAAAATGTTCATGACAGTGAAATATATATACATACATATATATATATATATATATATATATATATATATATATATATATATATATATTGCTATTTTATCGTATTAAATACACTTCAGTAGTGAATTTTCAATATATTTTCTTTACATACTTGTGTATTGAATTTAAATCCTAATAAACAGCAGTTTTGATTCCGCATCAACATACATACCAGCATACTCGTTGCGGCTTTGCCCGTTGTGTAAGATTGACAAGAATATTTACGTAGGTGTCAACCTGTTCCCAAACGTCTCTAAAGACTTTGATGGTCATTAGAATAATGATAATCATAATATTTGTACCCTGTTACTTAATAACTGTTACTTATTATTAATCACTCGCTATTAGTTTTTACAGCAGTATCAGAATTTGTACTAAACCCAGTAAACAGTTATTAACAAAAACAAAATGACCGGGCCAGCCACATGACCACCTAAACGTGTTGGAATTTCATACCGTGGTGGAATTTCAATTGAAAGAGATATATCACGATTTGTTAATGATATAATACTAGTTTTTACAGTAGTATCAGAATTTGTAACAATCACAGTAAACAGTTATTAACAAAAAGAATTACCGAGTCAGCGACATGACCTGTGTGGTCTTGTTCGAATTTCATGGCGTGGTGGAGTTTTATGAAAATGATTATTATATACCACGATGTTTAACCGACTTTTCTATCATGGGTGCCCGTTTATTAGCATTACTGGATCGAATTATATTTCCTTAGTCTGCCTTGTTACCCTGTTCAAAAATACAAATACATAGGTTTCGGAAACCTATTTCAGTGAAAAGGCGTTTACTTCAATCCTTGTCATGTTCTTGCGATCTAAGATATTTTCAGTACTATATTAGAGTTAGCTTTGGTGTCCCAACGAATAAAAAATAATATATATGTTCGTAGGTCTGACTACCTAGGTCAACTTATGTAGGCCTACTTATGTTTAAAGGTGTCTACATCCTACTGTATAAAATCAGTTAAGGGGCCATAATAGTCTTTGCCTTATTGGCTCGATCAACAAATTATATCCTTATGTATCCCTCGCAAATCTAATTTGGCCAAAAAGACTACTTCCAGCTCTTGTAATCTACTTTAGATTCATGGTATTTTCAGTGCCATTTTCAGTTTGATTTTTTGTCCCAATGAAGAAAATATAAATACATGCGTAAGCCTATTCTGATCTAGATGTAGATCCTATCTACTTCTAGTATTAGGGGGAAATCCTTAATGAGTCCTTGCAACTTTCCAAAATAATTGTTTATAAGGTTATGTGTAATGAAGTATTGTTGTTTTTCTTACTCAGTAGTCTGAGAGTTGAGACATGATAGTGCTAATTTCTCAATTTTCTTTTTTAAGCCCATGTTATAATGCCACCTGTCACATCACAACGTCAAGGAATAGAAACCCACCAGTTTGGAGTACCGTACGTGAAAACCTCTACTGATTTTATCATTAAGGTTCGTTTTAAAACATGGTTTAAATAACATTACAATAAATTATATGTTTTTTAAAATCGTCCATGGTGCAATCTGGAGTAAAAGTGAGATATTAACTGTGTATTAGCTACCTAATTTACAAAACTCATAAAGCAATGTACAATTAATATTTAATAAATTTTAAATGTAAACAGATATTTCAGCTTATTTATCGAACTAAATCTGGAAGTGTCAACAGCTGTTGGGTGTAAGTTTAATCTGCAATAAGAAACACAAATACTATCATGTTTCATAGTTCTAAAATATTCAAGGTACGGTAATTTCTTATAATTCTCTTCCTCAGATTTCATGGAATATTTTAAAAAAATTATTAGCCGGATTGGTCCGTACGTTTATGAGATTAGCGCTTAGCAACATATTTTTGATTAATTTTTATTGATAAGACTAGCAGTTACCCGCAGCTTCGCCTGAAATTCCGCAGGCTCTGCACGTGTATGAGAACTTCTGGTTCGAGTGAATTATATTTTTTACGTCAATTTTGAGTTTGCCTTGTTACCATGATCACGAAGAAATCTATCAAAAAGTGTATATTTTACTGTGTAATTTATATACAAGTTTAATTTACCCTAGTTTTGGAATTTTTGTTCCATAGTTAATTTTGCTTTGTTTCTCGATCAAGAAATAATATATGTAGATACACAAGACGGGGGAGCTTACATAAGTCATAAGACAACTAAGATGGGTTTTATAGCAGATTTTAAATTAATCTAGTTGTGATTGCTTACTAATGTCTTTAATATCTTACAAATGTAAAAGTTAGATCGTAAATTTGTCAAATATACTGTGCATTACTATACTGCAGTACATTGGTTAAGTTCATTGCTAGCCTGTACTACTTTCTTGAAAGCATTAATGTAATATTTTCATCTAAACCTAGGTTAATCATAATATCTCCTCAATTTCCTTATTTGTTTGAAAGTTACTTAAGTCAAATGAGCCTAATTTTATGCTATATTTCAATTCAATTAATAAAGGTTTTTGACGCTGTTACCACGAGACTCTCAGGATGGCTTAAGCTAGATAATTTGAGTCTAGGCTGAGGAATGATTTCTAAAAATTTGCTTTCTTCAGAATTTTAAAAGAATTTTTTGTTCCACATGAAGTTGCTGGTCGTCTGGGGTCTCGGGGCATCAGAGTTTCGGACATTTTTTTCCGTCCGATAGCGTCCTAACACTCCCAACTGTATTAAGTTGTCAGTGTAGTGTTATTGTTTTGAATGAAAATTATGTGTTAAAAATTCCAGAACGTATGATAAAATTTCAGGAATATAAACTAAAATTATTCAAAAACAGACAAATTGAAGTCACGTATTTATATAAACCAAATTCTATACTTTGGTCCAAAGATATTTAACTCCTAAAAATAGGATTTTATCTGGACTGAAAGGCTTTTTACTGTCTGTATGAGGATCTCGACTTTATTTTAATATGAGCTTAACACTTGCATTATAATAATCTTTTGTTATTAATATGTTTTTATATTTTATTCCTGTCATTTATGTAAACAATATAGTTTGTAGGGTATAAAATAAAACATTATAAAAATATGAACTCAGATATTATTTAAATGACCACAATACTTTTTTACTTAAATATAGTTATTTCGGTTAATTGATAACTTCCGATATATCAAAGTTCACTATCAAAGTGTTCAAAGTTCATTATTTTATTCTTATAAGTAGGGCGATCTATAAAACACGTTTTGTTAACATCTAATTTTGTACATGTCTTACTCAATTTTGGTTGAAACAATACCGGAAAGGTGCAACAGTAAAAGCAAATAATTTAATAACTGTTTAGAAATACATTATTTGTAGATAGTAAAAACAGCAAACTAGAGGTTTTATACTTTATTTTATTTTTGTTACCACTATCACTATCGGTCATTATCGGGGTCCCTCCAACTCGCCGGCCACACTCCTAGTGACAGGTGTGTCTTTACAACACGGACGGGATTAAAACAAGTCACTAACACACGGCTATCGAAAAAGATGAGAACTATGTGAAAACCGCCAAGTTGATGCATTAGTTCATTATTTTAATCTTGATGCAGATAAAATTGAAAGCATTCAACAAATTTTATACATCAATCAAAAGCTTAGACTTTTAGCTATTAGATACTATTAAATCAGAGGCGCTCAAAAAAGAGCCTAGAAAACAAACAGAAAAACATTTTGCACCAATAAGATGACAGGAATTACGGTAGAGGCGTGTTTTAAATCACTTAATAAAAATAACAACTTGGAGTTAAAGAAAGTAACACCTTTATCAGTTTAACTTTTCATTTAATGCAGAAAGTATTACGAGGTTTAGCAGGACGTATGGTTAGACCGTGCGCGGACCAAAGCATCTAAACGCTACGGGTGAGTATGAAACAGATTGTCAATTAAAATGCAAAGTATCAGGAGAGTAGAGACCTTCAGTATAAACGTTGGGTAGTGGGCTGAGCCACAGATTTCAAGACGTTCTGCTGGAATGCATCTTACGGTTGAAGGTGTTGTAAGTCAGGAAAAACACGCACGACGTATAAAAACACGTATTGAAGGCAGATTTTGTAATTACATTACAGGTATGTAAAATTGTGGTATACTTACGCTCGTTCTTGTTTATAAAAAGGTGATACTTCTATAATTAAAATTTATGTAACTCGTATTTATTAAAATGTAACAAACAAACCAGTAAAAACTAACTTACTTCGTAATATTTCGAAGGTACACGTGTTTGACTACTTGTGACACAAATAATATGTTAATAGCTATAATTAGAATGTTTTTGTATTCGATCGTTTAGGAATTTCTAAATGATTTTGATTCTGGGTAAATTTGGTTCCCAGATTTGCACCTGCTTATTATATTTTTAGAAATACAATTATTTTCATAATTTTACATTCTATATTTTTATTTAATAGGGTAAATTTATAATATAAAATACACTAAGATAAGGTACATGCGGTCTGCCATATCTAACCAGATGGAGAACAGATTAGCTTTAAGTAACATAACACCTAATGCTTAAGAATAGTAATAGGTGTTGTAACAAAAATAAAATGAAAACAATTTTTTTTTGAACCGCTAATGGTCAATCCCCTTTTCAAACACAGAATGATCATAAACCAACACATAAAACGTTTAAAAACGTTCCTTGGTATACACCAACAGTTCCTGCTTCGTGAATTTGGTAATTTTCAGATTTTATAGTCACTACCCATACTTACAAACACACGTAAAGAATTTTTTTAAGGAACTCTTTTATTCAGGCAATACTAAATACCATATTTACTCCACAGATGAATATTGTACGTTTTGTATCATCATAGAATATTATTTCTGGTATTATTGGTTATAAAACTAAAGTGAACAAGTGACAGTTCGAATTGTCACATAACAAAACATTGATTAAGTTTGTATAGCAGTTGGTTATAGCAATGTCTGTAGAATTACACACTTTATACGTGGAAAATACTTTCATAGAAATAAATTAACATATATCCGCGCAAATGCAGTTAGAGAGTACTTACTGTATATATGGTAATATTAAAAAAAACTTTACGTTTTTGGTGCATAAGTTTTATAAGTGTATTTTATTTTATAATTTGATATCATAGTCTGTACATGATACAACATCTGTTTTATGTTACATAATATGTGTTTAGAATGTGAAGATGATATTTGTCTTAATTTGAAACGACATAAGTTTATCAAAATAATGATTAAATCCAATGTGTTTCTCAGTCTATCTGCTTATAGAACTTCTTATTCAGGAACTCTTGTATTATGTTGCACTTTTATCTGTTTAGTAAGGTGCCTTATTGCAGTGTTACTCATACCAAGTTCAAGTGAATGTGCCATCACCGAGAGCTGCCACAACAACACTAGTCCCTGCAACGCCAACAGTACTCCACACGGCACAGCTACCGCACCAACAACAGTTGTTACACAAAAACTTATTTTTTGAGTAGTGTTTTAGATGTAAGTGATAACATTATGGTTGACAATTAAGTTGAAAGTTAATGGTATGAATGGATATTGTGGTTTGCATCTTAATTAGTAATAAGTTTCACGGTGTGATACTGATATTTGAAAATGTAGATTTCCATTTAATATTATTCAGAGTAAATACTAATTAATTAGGATAAGTAATGAATACGTGATTATTCTGAAAAGAGATATTTTTTTAATATGAACCAGTAGCTTAATTCACATGGTTAGCATTGAAATTGTTTCAAAACTAAACTTTTAAAGTTTTGTATGGGTCATCACAATGGCATAGAGCCATAATTGGTTATGGTAAACCCTTTGAGGATCAGTTCACAATATATTGCTATAGCCAATTTGCATGGCAAATCCATATATTGCTAACTTGTGGTAATATACTACCAGGCTAAGTTTGTATTATATAACGACTTTAAGCTGTAAAATATACAAATTTTAATATGTCTAAGTACATCAGGTAGCCAGTAATTTTATTTGCTTCAGTATTACTTGTTATCGATTATTTGGAACAGTAAACTTGGTATTTTTTGTTAAATATTACCTGATGATTGCTTCCGTTGTTAGATAACAGACCTTCAGGCCTTACTATTTTACCTGGAAGAAGATCTAGCAAAAGATATATTAAAATCTTTTTAAATAGGCAACGATCTGCTATGGTGCAGTGAAGGTTAGCATGGCATGTGAATGGCTATAACCATCATAAGGTTATAACCATTGCACTTTCTAAATACATATTTAGTTAGTTATTACTGATTTGCTGCATAACTGTCCGATGAGAGATTAGATTTCTGAATTTTAGTTGGCTAATTTCTTTTTGGGGTTTTTGTCCATTTACACGTTACATAGGCCTAATCCTGAATTTTTTAATATATTTCAATAGCCAAAAGTTTTAATTTATCATTTTATGTTTTACAAAATTGTGTAAATTTGCAAAGTGTGTTTAAAAATGTAAAAAACACATTTTAATGCAAAATTATTAAAAATGTTTAATAAATACTATGTTATTTAAAATTTTGTTTAAAACTATCAAAAAGCTTTTTTACATAGTAAAAAAATATTTTTGTACTAGAAATCTTTGTTTTATTAGGACTATAAATTATGTTGTGTGAAAATTTTATTCAGTTCTCATAAAAAACTAATGACATTATGAGTGTTATAGGCATCACCCAAAATCTCACTTGCAACATGGTCTTCTCGGATAAATTGCAGTAAAAATGTTATTAAAAACATAATTTCTGGTCTTCTAAGGCTTTATTCGTAAACCTTTGTAAAGTTAATGATATCTTAAATTCTTCTGGATATAGTATACATAAGACTTGAAGTGGAAGATTCACATTGATGAGGTCTATTCGAAACTAAATTTACCAATTTTTAATCACGGTCTTGTGAAAATGCAGGGAGAAGTGAAATAATGATTAGAGATGAAAATTAGTTAGTCTGTATGGTTGCCAAAGCACATACACGACAAACCAGTAAAAAAAACAGTAACAATTTGTCAGAATTCCTTCTCTGTATATCTATGATTTAGTAGTTTTTGTGAAACTTAATTTAAATTATTTTGAGGTAGGCACACTGCAAGATATAAACATTATTTATAGAATTCCTGTCACCGGTTACCTTTATACCTCAATGGTATATTTTGTCATGGAATTAAATTATATAATATCTTACATTACAGTCTGAAGGAAAAAAGTGATATTAGTTCCTTATAGAATATTATTTTCGAAAGCTTATCCAATAATATAAATTACATCATATTTTTTTAAACTCAGAGTGATAAAGCGAGTTTTCCTGTATCAGTTAATTTTAATGATCTGAATCTGGATACTAATTAAGTATCATAGAATAATGGAGTTGCACTTAAACTTGGCACGGCTTACATTCATTGCTGTAAATAATTACTGCATCATACGCGATGTGTTTATGTCTTGTTCCATTGGATCGTTATCGCAGTTGTTCCCATTGTTTTACTACCCATTGTTGTTAGGTGAAAATTAATTAACGAATCCAAATTGATTTCAAAAATACTGCTCAAGGTCTTCAAACACATAAAGCTTTCATCATGAGTCTGTTCATTAGTGCAGTTTAGGTAGATTCGTATACGCAGTATTATTCTTTGTTTACTGCTCAATAGATTCGTAAAAAAACATTCAACTTCCAACTTCAGTGTTCATCTTATTGTGGTTGTAATTTTGTAGGTTGTAAGACATACGTTATTATTAATAAAATAAAATTCAAAGAATCAATGTACAGATAGTTGCTGGAAAGGAAGTCTCGTATTACAATTCGAGACAAACATCCTCCGGATGTAAGTAGATACGCACATCCGCCCAGACACCGATGATGAGCAAACAGGAAATGCTTGTTTAAGCAGCGGAAATGCTTATTTCTAAAAACCATGCGACGATGTAAGGGACAGCCATGCTGGTATGAAAAAAATTGGTACTCATTAATTATGATGGAGAGATTTGGCAGAGGCGTGGTCAGTGAGCTGGCGGGAGAACAACATCAAAACTGAAGAAAAAGGAGGAGGAGGAAGTCGAGGACGGGAATTCGAAAAGCGACGTTCGGGAGTGCCAGTGCTTGTGTTCGTGTGCGGGAAAAATATCTTTAGGCGTATTAAGTGTGAACTGCAATAAAATGTAAGTAATTTTAGGAACTTAGTATATATCAGGGTTCATTAATCATTTATAATTCCAAGGTACCTGTACCTAATATAATGAAAAGCAAAGATTATAATGTGTAGAAATCAAATGAATATTTTAATATCGAAATTCATCTTTTCTTATTTCATATATTTATTTAAATGTTCACAATTTAGGAAATGTAAATTTATGTAAATGTTTAGATATTTAAAAAAAAAAATTTCTCACGTTAGTCCATGAACTCATATTTATTGCAAAACTACAAAATTACTAGTAAATGTTATAATGAATTAAATTAAAATAAACTGTAATGAATAATTTAATATTAAACATGTACTGAAAGTATTAAGGTATTAAAATTTGTGCTCAATATGTCTGTTGACGTTATCAATTGTTAATTAAAATTTTAATCAATTTAATGAGATGTTGTCACAAATAAAATATGTGTTGGTTCATTTGATGGTGTTGTACTGCCAATCTAACCTATTATTAAATCCTCTTACAGCAACCCTTGCTCATAATATATTATAATATTTCACAACCTTATTCTAAACTAAACCAACCTACCAAACCTTACCAGGTGCTGATGCCGTACTTCGGAAACTCACTGAATTCTCCCTGCGCTCTTATCATGCTCAGGAGAATTTCTTAAGTTTACCAATATCTAAAGGTGTTAATTTCCAACAGCCCCCCTCTGCCACTCTTCACCAAGGAGGACTTTCGGGAAATGCAGTAAAGGGTGCTAAACACCACTTCATGGGTTTTATAACAAGTGAACATTCCCAACTCCGAATCTAAAATTAGACAACTTGGTGCTAGTCCGCTCACCCTACACCTCTATCGTGGCCTTTGGCACGTATCACCGCAGTCCACCCTACTAATGTAGTGATGCGTGTGGTGGACCAAACTGCCAATGACACTTTCACTAGAATTGCAGTAAAAGTGATCTTCCCACTTTCCGACACACTGCTCGGACCTACTCTAGGGAAGCGAACATACGCTATTGTATACGCTTACACTTCCAACCCAATCACACACTTTTTCTTCTGACGTTTTATTAGAGGAAGCGGACTCCAGCTCAACATATGAGACATGTTGTTGAAATTCTGTATTCATAACTATGCCTTCACATCTGATGTGAATTAAATGTTCAGGAACATTGTTGTTCACACGGATGACCGGAACTTTCAACTCATTGTATGCTGAAAGGATACTGCTGAGGATATGTCTGTGTTAAAGCTTAGGACTGTAACTTTTAGTATGGACTTGTAATCGTATCCAACTCGGAGGTCCAAATGTGTCTCGAGGTAATTGAATAAATATTGAGAACCAATACGAAATTATAGGGTAAATAGCATAGAAAGACAATCAATCTTAAAAATTTGAGGAGTGTTCACATTAACATGTTTCGGAGGATCATCACATGACTCTGCTGTTATCACTAGTGTGAGTTCGAGTCCACACCTGGGACTGTGTATAAAGAGTTGAAGTGATGTTTGCATTGAGAGCAAGAATAACGAGCGAGTAACACGCATTGTCAGATTATAACCGCGGTAGTCACGAGCAGAAGTCTTCACAATACTTCTTGTAACACTTGCACAATTCACTGTTTACCGGGGTAAAAAAGAAGTTTGATAAGAAACACTGTTCATTAAACTATAGAGAGAGTTAATAATACTGTTTATTTCAAGATATCAATCTTAAGAGCCGCCAAATACGGTGAGTTGAGGAACCGCTTAGAGCAGAGACACGATAGCTGGATATTTAAAGGTCTGAGCGTGGTAGCGTCGATACGACTGGTTATTTGATGTATTGCTCTCTATAGAGGTAGCCAATGCGTGTTCCTCTTTCTCTCTCACTCTGTGTTAGTACAAGGAAAGTTCTAATATGGCCAAACTAATGATAGTTCAGTTAAATAACATTAATTCATTTAATAGAATATAAAATCTAAGTACTCCCTAATTCATTGAAACATTATTAAAAGTATGTTTCCATGGTTAATATACTTTAGTATTAAACTTATCCAGTTAATAATCCCTAAAACGTATTTTCAATATATATATACGTATATATATATCATTAGCACAACTTTTAGTAATTTTTTGCATTTTTTTGAACTGTGGTACTCATACACGTATGGTGAGGTGCTGGTACTCTACTTTTAGCTACCGTCCTTATATTCAGAGCATTAAAAGACATATCTGTTTACTTTCTTAGCGGTTTTGCCGATAGAAGATTGGCACATATAAATTATAACGGCTCAGTACAGGGCCTAATGCATAACAGGAGAACTGTCTACTGTCGTTATAACTTTATGTATTTGTCTGAGTAGAAACATCAAGGAGATTTTTGCGAGGTACCCTCAACATTAATTGAATATGACTATGATATCTCTGGCCTTATGTATATTACAGTATAATAACATGTTAAATGTCAGTTATGATGCAAATATAATAAAATGTGTCTAATTCTAAAACTGACTAACTGCACTACGCAACCAATAGTAAACGCTGTTTGTCAATTAATATTCCTTTTAAAATCACATTTGGCATTCATAACGTTTAAGTTTTCAGCTTATCAATATACGTCACAACAAAAATCTGTTGATAGCTGTCGATAGCTCTCTAAAATATGTAATGAATTTAATTTATAATATAGTCAATTGGAGAAATTTATTGTTTGTTATGACTTAGCACTGTAAGTCTAACAAAAAAAATTTGGAATTCATGATGTAACACGAACTTCACTCTCCCATCAGAGAAGTACTACTGTCGTGCTTATACATGTTGCTGCTTATACATGGTTTTAGAATATATTCCAAGAACAGCCCGATAAATATAAGAGATGTCTGGAGATATTGCAAACATACCAGAACGAACAACAGAAATTGAAGGAAGGGGCCGGACCAGGCAGCCAGTCCACTGACAACAAGCAGATGACAAGTGCCGAGATGTATTCCCAGGGTGCACAACTGTTTGAGGACCACGATGATCTCCTGGCAGAGTTCGTCCAATTCCTGCCTGATGCTACGGACCTTCAGAAACAACTGGTAATTATCCATGGAATCTTAACACAAGGCATCCTGACTTCCTTACTTATACCAAATTCCTGTCCTTTTGAGACCTGCGCAAAATATTTTTTAGATTGAAATACATTACAACTATAACTGTCTTCCTGCCTGTCCCTTGTGTTCTCGCCATAAAGTTCAAAGTACCCTCTCTAACTATACTCATGTACGACTGATTGCCTTTGTTACTCTTACATCGGCAGAAACATTATTTATATTACTTGAATGTTTTTTGTCATGCACATGCACGTTGTGAGTGATATAATTTGACTGACACTGAAATTGTTGTGAACTATTTCACAACAGGTAATAATGATAATAATGTAAATTACCTGTTAAACATACTACTCATTTTCCTTGTATATTTTCCAAACAGGCTCGTCACTATTAAGAATCGTCACTTTTGAACCAAAAGCGAGCACAAAATGTGAAGATGAGTTCGACAATTAACAACATGTCGGCAACCTCCATGTGTACAGAATCTTCAGCCAAAAAACTACTGAAACGTTCTCCATCGATGACGCTCTACCAAAACTCCACATCCACATGTCAACGTACTACTTACCATCCACCTGCTAAGAAACACAAGCGGGGCACATCTTTCTGGGACATTTCCCTAAGAACTGTATTTGTATGGGTGGAAGGGGGTAGGATACAGGAATGGTAGGAGGGTAGGTCTGTAATTACAGTTCTAACACTGGTTTTTATTGTTCACCCTCTCGCTATTCTTCAGTTTCATTCATAATACAACGTACAACTGTGTCTTAATTTTGAAAATTATAATATAACTATATTTCACTTACATTTAATATTGCAGTGTGCATCTTAACACGTACACATATTCTTATATATAAAACGAAGAACTGAATAAAAGTTTGGATAACCAATTATACTAGGAAAGTAAATTCTGATCTTATAATTTGGACGTACGGAATTCGACTTGATCTTGTAACAACATAAGACAGATATTCCTGGTCCAAAGACGGAAAGCTGTTTTATTTCCTGTTTTAAATTAATTTACCAAATTTCGATACACGGGATCATGAATTTCATAAAATAAGTAACAGATTTTAAATGTAAGTTCTTAAAGCGGGTACATCGGATTTTCCCTTTCCATCGCATTCGACTCATCATTACAATTAAATATAATATCAAGCACTATAAAATTTCATGATTAGCCATTTATGAAATTAATTAATCTCCATTATTAATGTTTTAAACTTCGGAAGAACATTTAACAATGATTAGATACATTTATTTTGTTACGTTTATAGTTTAATTTATTGGGTACTTTGGTTCGCAATTATAATTATTTGTAAATAATAATTTGTAAATGTAAATATATTGAAAAACTAAACAAACTACGTCACAGTAAAATGTGTGTTGATTTGTGTAATAGTTTCATTAATTTTTAAAAACATTATCTTAAATGTAAGTTGCACTATAGATATGTATTATATTTGAGATGATCTAACTGATAAATCAACGTGACTTTGAAAAGCAATTATAACATTTGATACAAGGTATTTTATTTCTGCTCAAACAATTTAAATTCAAGAAGAAAAGGAAATAATTTTATATAATTTGAATTGAAATCATCAATATATCTAATGTATTATCCTCTCATTATTAATTCCTGCTGACAGGATATCTCCTAGAAATGAAAAAAACCCCATTACTTATGTTGTTTTAATTTCTACGCTACAAAATGTTTCCTCCATCCTACTTACTTTGAACTTATAATCATAAATGATTAAAATATATCAAATTAATCAACAAAACCCATTGAAATTCTGCTTGTATATCCGTGTTAACTTATAATGCTAACTTATAAATGGTTTTGAACTTTAAATTTAAGTCTTTTTTATTTTAAAGTAAAAACCTAATTAAATTGTTATTTAAACAGAAACGCGTGTAGTGAAACGCTGCAATCATTACCCTAATGATCGTGTCAATAACATTCACAAAACTTCTCACGACCTACTCAACTGAATGTTAAAAAGTGAAGCATAGACATTTACCTATTTCGTAAATGCTTTTACTAAGATTGGTTTTTTTGTGTTCAAAGATTAAACCTGCAACCTTTGGTTTTAGTTAAGCTCAGAGGTTTTTAATTTTTTTTTTTTTCTCAGAGGTTCTGAGCTCAATACCATGTTGATAGTAATTATATACAATTTAACAGAATACGCTGTAGTGAACTCACCGGGAATAAAACTATAGGTATCATTTGATATGCATTTGATGATTATCGATCAAATAAAATACATCCAAAACATTCCCTCAGAATAAAAAAAATATTTGTCTGAATTTTCATTGACTTTACATCACATTCGGAAACGGTCTAGGAGAAGGCTTTTGAGAATGTTCTGCATGTCACAAAGTAATAAAAATTTCATTAGTATCAGATAAGGTTTTCGAAATAGCTTACCTTTTTTAACAAAAGATGCTCAAATCTTTTCCTTCGACAGTCTTACAGTGAACTAATCAGGTATATACTTAAAAAAACAAACTCTTCTCTACTATCCCTGTGGGCGAAGTCTTTTTGGACGACAGAATATTCTTGGCCTTTAATAATGCATCTCAATTAGTAACATAACAAATAGAACATCATTTTGAAGAACCCCTTGATGGCCTTTTTATAGAAAATAAATTTATTGATTACCACATTTCTGCACTGGTTATAATGAAGTTGTGTGATTCCCAATAATAAAGGTTTCTCAATTATACTTAATGAAAATATGTAATAGTTTTTTGAATTTATTGATATATTTTAAATAATTTCTTGTTTCTGAATGTTTATGAAATAAAGTAAAGACTAACCATAAACCTTACTGACATAAATTGGAAAAAAGGAAATTTTTAGTTAATTTAAATTTTTCCGCACATTTTGTATTCTGACGAATTATAGATGATTTTGTAATGAAGGCAATCGCAGATAACCAATTTATAAATAAAACCTTCCTTTCTTTGCCACGTGAAAATAGCGGATGGTACAAGAAATTGGTACATTGGATGAATCATGCTGCTCAAACACGAATACACTTCACCACAAAATGAGATATAACATGTAGCCTAACATAAAATATAAACCTCGTCCTTTCACAACATTCTATCGCTCTGCTTCAGGATGGAGTACAAGTTGCTTCAAAGAGGAGTTCCTCAAGAAAGATAACCGAAAAGTGATTGTCCCTTATTAACTAGCAAAATTGTTCTCAAAGAAAATTTATGAACAAAAGTAAAAAACATTATATCTGGAATATATGTTATCACATTGTTAAATTCAAAGTAAACACTAAGTAAATCGTACATAAAATAAGCAGCGAAACGTTCCTTAACTTGCAAAGATTAATAAATAATCAAAATAAAAATTACTTACGAGTGAAAGGAAACGCTATGGAGACAGGGATTCCAATTTGTGCCCATGCAAATTTATTTTTGGGACTTTTAGATCAAACGTTTTTAAAGTCTCAGAAATTTAAATCTATTATTTTGGTTCCGACGATATTTTTAACATTTGGAAACATGACATGGATATTTAAAACATTATATCTAACAATTAATTCCTTTTTCAGTTTCAAAATTCACTTTCAGCATATCTAAAAATCTTGTTAAGTTTTTAGATGTCGATGTGTGTTTAGAACAATGAACTAAACACGAATATGCATTTCAATGATAAAAATTAAAGCAATATTTACACTATTCAAGCTCCGATCCTGGTTAGGTTAAAAAATTGATTAAAATTTTAACTATTAGAGCAAAAAGACTTGTTCTATTAAAAAGTTAAAACATGGTTTTATGAATAGAGGAGATCTTCAAAATGTTGTGGATTATAACATAGAATTACCCAAACATTTTACTCCTTGGAACACAACGATGGAAAATTTTCTACTACTTAGTTCTCAGGGCTGTACAAAATTAATAGTATAGTAATATCTACACAAGCTTCTGTAAGAAGAAATATATAGTCATTTGGTAATCCACCTAGAGTACTTTTTTAAAGGCCACACAATTTAGAAAATTCATCACTAACACCTAAACTTCTGACGAACTAACTCATTCAATTAATTATTCAAATTATTTATTTTAAATAATTCACAAGAAACGTAATATTTTGTATCACTTTGTATGGTAATGGCCAATTTTCCAATACGGCTGAGATCTGCGAAAGTTATCGTTTCACCCATCGCTAAAGTCAGATGATTTTACCTCTCCCACACGTTACTTTAGCTATGTAAAATATTCTTTTTTTCTTTTTAAAAGCACTTTCCCTGTATAAAGAACTGAAATCCCATTGAGATTCCGTTATTTGTTTTGACAGCCCTATGCTCAAGCAACTGGTTTTAACACCAAGTGAAATGGAATATAAAATAGTGTTACTATTCCTTATGGAAGAGTAAGTACTTGACTATGAAACACAAGGTAATATTTTAACATATTTTCCGTGCATTTCGCATCATGATGAATCGTATCGTTTATACTCGTCTCGAAAGTTCTATAGGTCACTTTGGGGAACATCAATTAAATGTAGCTTATACCTATACTCATATAAAACGTTTAATTTTGTGTATATTACACTCAATAGTGTAAAAATTTTCTGGATTCCTATATCCTTGTCAGCATTAATTCAAAGACAAAAAAGAGTGAGAACCAGAGGTATACACAAGTGCGTGTGCGAAAATTCCCATTGCAAAACCTATAATTAAATGAATTTCGCAATGTTAAAAAAATATAACTGTCATATTAATTTGAAACATAAATGGAATCATGCAACCAATTAATAGCAGACAATCAGTAAAGCCCCAGTTGAGACAGAAGTAAAATAATCCTCCTAAGTCTATTTGATCTATTCTAACTAATTTCATCGTAATAGTTTTTAATGATAAATTACTGTAGTTATTACGAAAACAGAAATGTTATTAACGCTTTTTTTCAGAAGAATTAAAAGCAGGATTACTTAAGATTTTCGATTTATGGTAAAAGTATTTGTTTCGAATTAGGATTTGGTAATTTTAGAACAAATGGCGAGAAAGTGTCACGTACAAATCCAAAAAAAGATATAAATCTTACTCGTATTCAACATTTTATTAATAATGTGTGTTGGAAAGATAAACAGTGTATTAAGATAACTGGTGTCCTGTCTTAAATTGTGTATACGTTTGGAATTTCATTAAATATGTGAAATTATTAATGTATCATTGTATAACAATTTGCAAAATGTTCACGTTTCTGACACTAAAGTTATCGAATAGTGTAATTAAGACTTGTGTTTCACCTGAACTCTAATAGTATGATACTGCTTATAAAGCGGTCAGAGTCTTTTTACTCCTGTTGTCTGTGACTTACCTCTTTTGCGAGCTCCATGAATTCTATTGCTGTTAAGATAATCTCATTGAGGTTGCGGTTTGCTGGCCATAAAAGAAATACTTTCATACACCATCACTTAATACTTACAGCTCTGCCAATAATATGCGTCCAACGAAATGTATTCTTGCATATTACATATCAATTAACGGAGAATATACTTAATTGTTTTCAATATTTCATATTTATCGTTTCGTCATGTTTAAAATGTTTCACCGACGTGAAAAATACTGTACTTTCATTAATTAATCATAAAATATAAATTCATTTATAATTAGCAATATACTCAAATTTATGTTACGGATGTTAATTCAGGTATTCTGTATATACCACCCTTTTTTTTATTAAACCTCATATAGAGACTAAAATTCTGATTTTTAAATAATAATAAAACTAAATATCTTTATGTAAACATTTACAATATTAACAACTAAAAGTACAAATTTATTGAGAAATATCAAATATTTATTTTTACGGGTGTTGGGGAGAGCAACCTCGCTTCGATAATGAAGTCTCTCAGCCAGGTACCTTGGCTGCTCCAGTGTGAGCACCTGTTTCATAAGGCAAGAAGTATGAACCTTGAACACGGTCTCTATAATTGGGTAAGCGGCATCACGATAGGGGGAAAGTTTAAATAAAGATTTTACTAAGCTTGATAGTTCAGGATCGGAGATATATGATGTTTGTGGGAAGAGTAGGATTAGAAGACTAGGTTGCTCTGGAGAGTTTTGGGAAGGATAAGATGAGATAGCGCGTGTTTGTAAGTGCTACTGTAGAATTCTCTGCAGTACCGGAGATTTCGCTTGTGGTACTCTCCCCGAGACCATGAAAACTTTTGGTCAGAGGATGGTGTCAGCTGATGAGTAAAGTTGTGTTTTAGGATCAATTAACTTATAATTTTTAGGATATCATGTAAAGGAGATGTAGAATGATGTAAGATGCTTTCGTTATTGAGTAACAGCACGTTTAGTGTGGTGATCACCGGGTGTTAAGATGTTTTCAATAATAACTCATTTGTTTTTATAAAAGACCATTACTTAAGTTAGTTGTAAAAATTCAAAAGAAGATCGGAAACGCTAGGCCCACCCCCTAAGATATCATTTAATTTTAATATTGCTCTATTTTAGCATCAACGTGGCAGAATATTATTTTATTTTAACAATAAAATATTGCTTTTATTTGGCATAATTAAACTTAAAAGTAAACTTTGAAAATCGAGTATTTATTACTACGACCTCGAACCCCAAGTGTTCGTTCATTCGGCACAAATATATTTAATGAACTGCATTATCACCGGCATTGTTCTAAAACACTTTTTGGATGTAACGAACACAAAAAAGACAAATATTATAATTATTTGACATGACATAAATCCCAAAATTAATCCGTACTCAAAAAAACTAACCTCCTTTTAAACATTTAATAATTAAATATATTCGACACATAGAAAATAATATAATCGCTAAACTTCATATAGCGACCCTTGAAATCCGAAGAATAAACGATGGGATTACTGCTTAGTTCAAACTCATTACACCAAACAATGTTGTTACACTCGTAAAAGCAAAACATTAAGTAAAAAACAGTTTTAAACACCAAATTAAAAGGTAAATTTGGGTCCAAGTATCAACTAATAATATCTTTGATCATAACAATAATAATCAGAAAACGTTGTCTAAAGAAGTAAATTTGGGATACGGTAAGGTGATATATACGACAAAGAATTATCTCGTATAGGAAGTACACAGAAACAGACTGAAAACTATAAAACTCCCCACATAGCGAGTAATAAAACACAAAATAGTAAACAAACAGATCAACCTGACAGCACCATGACCTAGTACAAAGACCTGCGTCTCACCAGCAGAACACATCATGGCCGCGTCTCGACCCAAGTGATGACGTCATCATCCACCACACGTCACACAAAGATCAGCTGTTCTCTCAGTAGGTCACGGCCTCAGCTGTCGGTGACTCACCTACATCCAGCACCACGTCACAGCAGCAAGTCCCATGTAGGTTTTGTTAATTCCACACGAAGATGAAGAATAAAACCCCTTTTAGTGAATTTAGTACAGATCGTCATTACAACAAATCAACTCTGGCATCTTTTAAAAGACCCCTAAAATCACTTTTTAAACTTTCATAAATAATGACGATTTACGTCCCAATGATACTCACCACCCTAGGAAACAAAAGAAATTACTCTTAAAACACGCACACACACACACACACACACACATACAATGTACTATTAGAAGAAGTATATACGAATAACAAAACACTCACTTTAACAATTAATGTTAAATTAGAAACGGACTCTAAACCACTCTTCCCCTACTGACTGATATGGGCTACAATATAGCTCTCGTAAAAAAAATAACATAGTAAAAACATAGCAATAAAAAAGCTGATAAACTCGTGTTACTCCCTGCCAGTAATACTTAAATTTGAAAACTTAAATATCAAGGAGATATGTCAAGTCCAATGACATAAATGAATCTAAATTTATTTTTTCTTCCAGCGGTGAACATAATTTTTACGAAAATGAATTACTATAACGACCAACAATATATTTTGGCTGTTTGTAATGAAACTTAAATAAAATAATAATATATTAAAAATGTATAATACACTACAACAATTAACAATAATAATAAACATAACAAACACATACGCACTTACGAAACTACATTAGTATCGATTGTTAATAAGATATAGATATACATCCACAAACAAATAAAAGAACTAGCCAATTCTTTTTAAAAAGCCATTACAAAAATGTTCTGAAACATTTCTACATTTTCGTGTATCTGGTACATTCTCTGAAATAGATATAAACTATATTTACAGTAACTATTAAAGAAAACTATACAAATCATAAAAACTTAATAGGTGTTCTTTTTACAACAAAAATATAACGAGCAATATTTTCCCAACTATAAAATAGAAACGGCTGAAGAAATAATGTAGATTGTTGAAGGAATGTGAGGAGGCATTGCAGATATCTAATCTTGTAATAGACATTGTATACGAGGTACATCCGAAAACGTAATGCATCTCTTATGCTGTTATAGTTATAAGTTGGATAGTGTAATTTGCGGTACTACATTAAAAACACAATGTTATTAGTGAAAATTAAATAATGATTATTGTTATTTTAAAATTGTACTTGTTACAAGACTACAAGACATTATTTTTCATCAGTCATAGTACCTTTAAAGGAATATGTTTCATTTCGAAAATAGAATTAAAGTTTCACATCCAACTGGCCACCACTAGAGTGTTACTTTCCCATAAGTCAATGATTATTCTTTTGCTGGTGTCTTACTCAGCTTCCTTCTAAGTTCAAAAAAGCAAACGTTAATTGTTTATACGGCAAATCTTGTAAATATTACTAATATTTTTGAAGTATTACTAATATTATGAATGAAAGTTTTTCTTTGACAACTTCGCTGTACTTTTATACACTGTGATGGCTTATGAGAAGAGTGACAACTGTCGACCGTAACATACAGTCGCAGTCATCGAGTTTTAATCAGTTTTCATTGAGCCTGGTAGTTTTTTTTTAATTAATTTTACATAAGAAAAGATAGTAGAAAATTAGTTATTCGGCTTAAGCGGCTGGTTTCATAACGAATAGCAAACTTTGTCAATTTGCAACGCGTCACAACAATACTTACACAGTGATATTCTTGAAATTGTTCGGCCTAACAACGGAAATGTACCCTCAGGTACAATATTTTTCCCGTATAAGATCTGTCAACTGGAAATAGCTCGCTACAGTAAGGCCGATACATTAAAATAATATAATTGTGTAAGCATCGCTTCAACGCGCTGTGAACTGCACAACTTAGTTGTCAAATTATATTTAGCTCTAGTCTTAGTATTTTGGGCTATTGTGTTTGTATAACATACTACCAAGAAGTGTTCTATGAAATTTGAATAACTTTAAGTTTGTGTAGATTATTTACATTTACCAAGTGAGTATAATGGTTTGGAGAGTAACCATAATTTAATTTTCGCTCCAAAAGCATTTTTCTCAAGACATTGGACGGCCACATGGAGTTTGTTAAACATCCTGAGTTCAAGCACTGGGAAACAGTCTCTTGTCTTACTAAGCTAGCAATAGGGCAATTCCCTATTATGTAAACTAAGAAGTCCGTGAGAGCGTGTGACAGCTCTAGATTGAAAATAAAATAAGTTTTCTCTGATATAAACCAAGCTTTGAATAATTTACTGCTCGAAATAAGTGTATATACCAAGTCTCTGAAAACTAGAGCACAGTGATCGTGATAACCAGCAGACGAATTAATTATACGGAGTACTTACCTTTGAGGGAGAAGCACAGACCCACGCCCGCGGCGTGACCCCAGATAAACAGTCTATGTCTAAGGTGACTATGAAACAAGGCATGGTATATCGTGACCAAAACTTAACTCAGATAGCATGTTTCTAAGTCTTCTAAAAAGGAAGGTTTTTTCCACGTCAGTTTCCGATCAAGGGTAAAGCCTTGTATCTAACGTTAAATTCAGTATCTAAATTTCCTTTCAACCTATATACCATACGTTGGGCTTTTTTTATTAAGGCAAATTTGTTTGTAAGGAACCAGTTCACTGTCTCATCAAAGACAAAATTCGCAATTCTAATGGATTTTCCTGGTGTTTTACCACTGCAAAAAGTTTGAGACATCCGCAAACACCATAACATCCCCTCTCAGACCTAGGTCTTTTATGAAGAAGAGAAACAGTAACGGTTCTAATATTGAGCCTTGTGGAACACCATGCTCCAAAGGTAGAGGGGAAGATGTTGCTCCTCCCATAGTGAGAACCTGCAATTTATTCTGGCAGTAGAGGGTGTATATCTATGCAGATGTAAATTATAGTTAATGTTAAAGTATATATATATATATATATATATATATATATATATATATATATATATATATATATTTATATATGTATATAAAAGTAGATATTTCTGTTTGTATATCAGTATAAGTCTTAGTGTTTGAGATGTTCACACCAAACATAAGGACAGAGTGGACATGTACAACGGCTGATAATATTTATAATATTTATTTTTTCCCGCATGCAATTTTTGTATTGCATGGGGCCTGTTATAGATTTATAATGTCTTTTTTGAATCAAATTAGTTAAAATGAAATGAAATATAATACGATTCAAGCTATATTGAAGTATATTTAGTAGACATTTACAAATCAAACAGCCTTAGTATTGTTTTATTATAAGCTTCTTCATATTATTAATGAAGCAATTTATATATTGAGACGCTACATCAATTAAATTATTATCACCGAAATAAACAAGCACAATCTATTGTATTCAATAGTGATTCATTGACTTAAAATTGACTTAAATTGAAATAAATTGAGTAAGCTTTTGAGAAAACAACCATTTAATACTGATTTGAAACTTTATTTCATGACATACAGGAACAGACTGGACAGATTTATAAGGATTACAAAAAAGAACTACTTTAGGACAAAAATTAACAATTATTGCAATAACCCTAAAATTTTTTGGCAAGCCGCCAACGAAATGAGTGGAAGGATAATAAAAATGACGGATTTCCTCTAGAACAGTATACAGGTAACAGACTTTACGCAACGATGAATGATGTAAGTAAACAGGTGGCCGACGAGTTCAATGACTATTTCTCACAAGTTGGATTTAACTTGGCTAGCTTAATCGACTCGAGCGGTCCGCTTGTTGTAGACGATAACGACCATACTATGGACTCTGTTTTTACTATGAGAACTGTCACGGAACAAGACTTATACAACTGTGTCAGTAGCCTACGCGGAGGCTCAGCTCCTGGGTACGATTGCATTTCCGCTTCCTTTCTTAAAGACAACTTTCAGCTGTTTTGTGAACCTCTGCTACACATTATTAACAGTAGCATACGTTCCGGGAAGTTTCCCGATGCTTTCAAGGTTGCTAAAGTGATTCCACTGTTTAAGAGCAATGATATTACAGAAAAATCTAATTTCCGTCCAATTAGCTTACTTAGTGTCTTCTCTAAAGTGTTAGAGAAAATCGTAAGAAATCAACTCACGGATTATATTGAAAGACTAAATATTCTGACAGACCGCCAGTTCGGGTTCAGGAGATCTAAAAATGTGGCCGATGCGCTGTTCTCAGTAACGAAAGATATCAATTTGGCATTAAGCAAAGGTAACCGATGTTTATTAATATTTCTAGATCCAGCAAAAGCATTTGATACGGTAGACAGGAAAAAATTACTTCAGAAACTTCATTTGATTGGCGTACGTGGAACATCATTTAACTGGTTCCAAACATACTTGGCTAACAGAGAGCAGTTTACAACTATCAATGGTGTTAATAGTGACCTGAAATCCGTCAACTATGGTGTAATCCAGGGGAGTACTCTTGGAACATTATTATTTTTAATTTACATGAATAATATTTCAAAAATCAATATTTCCGGTAGCTTGTATCTTTTTGCTGATGACACTGCAATTTTATTCCAAGCGGAAACGTGGGACGATATTTTCGTAAAAGCAGCTCAAAGTATGTCAAAAATAAAAAAATGGTTTGATCAAAATTTGTTAACCTTGAACGTTGCTAAAACAAAATTTATGACCTTATAATTACGCGAATCCAGAGACACTTCGATTAATAGTATTAAGCTCCACGTATGCGACGACTTCACTCGTAATACTGATTGCCCTTGTGACATAATTGACCGTGTTAATGAGTATAAATATCTTGGCGTTATGTTTGACAATCGATTGACGTGGACTGTACACGTAAGTTATATAAATAAGAGATTAAGGAAAATGATTTTCGCTTTTCAACAATTACATGAAGTGCTGACAATTAGAGAAATTAGGATGGCATATTTCGCATATGTGCAGTCAATTATTGAGGGGGGAATTTTAGCATGGGGGGGGGGTGCTTACAGGACAGATATAGATCGGCTTCTCGTCACACAGAAATCTATTATGAAGGCGGCATTGGGGAGGTGTCGAAGGTACTCTTCGGATGCTTTGTACAATGAAATGCAAGTTTTTGATGTTAGACAGCTTTACATCAAAGCACTTGTTATTTACGTTTTTAAACATCAACCAAACCTATTTGACTCTTTGCCTCATGAATATTCCACAAGATACGCTACTACAGGACAGACTAGAATTCCGAGATTAATTAAAACCTTCTCTACTACTAATACATATTATATAGCACACATTATTTTTAATAAATTGCCGGATTCCATAAAAAATACTAATTATACAACAATGTTTCTTTAAAAAGAAGAATTATTAATTGGCTAAATTTGGTGGGAAGAGATCGTACTGAATTCTTAATTACATCAAATTATAGACAATAGACTCGCCTTCGGCTCGCTGGGGGCTACGCCCCCAGGCCCCCAAAGTAAGTGCCTTAAATTCGGGGATAAGATTGATTTGGTGATAGGTACAATTCGGACATGATGTCATGCCAGGAAATTCCCGGGGTGGGGTTAACGTTACCTGGGGATAAGACTTCAGGGGGTTATCTGGTCATACCAGGAACTTCCCTAGGGGGGATTTAAGAGATTTGGTGATTGGTAAAATTCGGACATGAGGTCAAGCAAGGAAATTCCCTGGGGGGCTTAACGTTACCAGGGGGGTTAACACATTAAAAGGTTTAATTTACTTAGAAGGTTATCTGGTCATACCAGGAAATCCCAGGGGGGTTAATGTTACCGGGGGCTAATATCACACCCCAGGCCCCCTTTTGGGGTATTGCCCAAATTCGGGGATAAGCGGAATTCAGATTAGTATTAGACCTATTTTATTGAATTTTCAAGTTTTGACTCTAAGGCCATTTTGTGGCTTAACCGTTAGAGATACGAGAAAAAGTGACTGGACCTTTCGTGTCGGAAATTTAATTTTGTTGTTCGATTATGCCATCAGATTTGAGCTACGAGTTCAGAGCGTGGTAGTAAAGTCTGCACCTGTCAACTATTGTAAATTGTTGAGTGGAAATATAGTAAAAAACCTACCCTAAGTCAACGTTTTTAAGTTGTTTAGGGGGTTTTATTTGCTCAGGAGTTTATATAGTCATGCCAGGAAATTCCCAGGGGGGAAGTTAATCTTACCGAGGTTAGGCCATCAGGGGGTTTAATTTACTCAGGAGGTTATCTAGTCATAACAGGAAATTCCCGGGGGTGGTTAAAGGATTTGGTGATTGGTAGATCTGATGTACGCTAGCAAAATCGGGGATGAGAGGGATTTGGTGATTGGTAAAATTCGGACATGAGGTCATGCCACGAAATTCCCAAGGGGGGATGTTTAACATTACCGGGGGTTAAGACATGGGGGGTTATCTGGTCATACCAGGAACTTCCCAAGGGGGGTTAAGAGATTTGGTGATTGGTAAAATTCGGACATGAGGTCATGCAGGAAATTCCCTGGGGGGGGGTTTAATGTTACCGGGGAGTTAACACTTCAGGGGGTTTAATGTACTCAGGATAGTATCTGGTCATACCAGTTAATCCACGGGGGGGGGGGGGTAATGTTACCGGGGGCTAATAACACACCCCAGGCCCCCTTTTGGGTGTTTGCCAAATTCGGGGATAAGAGTGATTTGGTGATAGGTAAAATTCGGACATGCGGTCATACAAGGAATTCCCAGGGGGGGTTAACGTTACCAGGGGTTAAGACATCAGGGGGTTATCTGGTCATACCAGGAACTTCCCAAGGGGGGTTAAGAGATTTGGTGATTGGTAAAATTCGGACATGAGGCCATGCCAGGAAATTCCCTGGGGGGGGTTTAATGTTACCGGGGGGGTTAACATTTCAGGAGGTTTAATGTACTCAGGAGCTTATCTGGTCATACCAGGAAATCCCGGGGGGGTTAATGTTACCGGGGGGGGGTTAACACATCAGGGGGTTTAATGTACTCAGGAGGTTATCAGGTAATACTAGGAAATCCCCGGGGGAGGGTTAATGTTACAAGGGGTTAATGACACACGTGGGCCTATTTTAGAGGGTGTTGTGTCTTTGAACATAATAAAAAACACTCTGTCCCTATCTACTATTGAAACTTCACTAACGCTCAGCCAACTCCCGACGTGGAGGGGAGTTTTAGTCACTCGTAACGTAGTAATACAAGGTCAAGCTGGAACCAACATGAATCGCACTAATTATAGTTGAAAAATATAAAGATTTTCACCTATCAATCACAAAATAATTGCACTTAAACGCGTTTTGCGGTCGAACCATTGTAGATAGGTCAAAAAGTCACTGGACCTTTTTTGTAGATCACCTCATTTGCTAAATCAAACCTTTGTTTCATTTTGACTTCCGACCAATGGTTTTGCCGCTATCGACACCAAAAACAAACTTTTCACGTAAATATTATATGCACATAATCACGTTTTTCGGCCAAACCAATAGAGATAGGACAAAAAGTCACTGGACCTTTTCTGTAGATCACGTAATTTGCTAATTTGTTGGGTCAATCAGATTTGAGCTACAACGTACCGTTCGGCCACTATCAGGCTCGAAACTTTATTTTAAGCAAAAAAATCTCTGGAATGTCAAATGTTCCAGCGTTTTGTCGCTTAACCATGGAAGATAGAGCAAAAAGTCACTGGACCTTTTTTGTAGTTCACTTAATTCCTGATTATGAATTTTTCGTCAGATCCGAGCTAGCTCCAACGGTTCGCCCGCTATCGGACTTACAAAAAAGGCCTGCAGGGGCGAAAAATGCGCGAATTTTCTCGAATTTTTTTGAGGGGTTTAAAAGTAAAAAAACCCGGTTTTCAGAATTTTCCTGTTGGTTATACGGCAAAAGGTACCTGCGTGCCAAATTTCAAGTTTCTAGCTCATCTGGAAGTAGGTTAGAATTAGTATACGTGAGTGAGTGAGTCAGTCAGTCAGTCAGTTACACATGCGGTTGTATATATATTAGACTCGCCTTCGGCTCGCTGGGGGCTACGCCCCAGGCCCCCAAAGTAAGTGCCTTAAATTCGGGGATAAGCGGTATTCGGGGAAAGGTTATGTCCGAGCTTAAGACTAGGGATTAGGGAGTTAAAAGTTGACCCATTTTATCGAATTTTCCAGAATTATTTAAAGTTTTGACTTCAAAGGCCTTTTGTGGCTTAACTGTTAGAGATACGAGAAAAAGTGACTGGACCTTTCTTGTCGGAAATTTAATTTTATCTTTCGATTCTGGCCTCGGATTTTAGCTACGACGTCTGGTTTAGCCAGTACGGAGCTGTGGAGAAAGGACTGCACTGGTGGGCTATTGTGAATTGTTTAGTGTAAATATAACAAAAACCCAACCCTGAGTCATTTTTTTTAAGTTGTTTAGGGGGTTTAATTTGCTCAGATGTTTATCTTGTCATGCCAGGAAATTCCCGGGGGGGGGAGATTAATGTTAAAGGGGGTTAAGACATCAGGGGGTTTAAGTTAGTCAGGATATTTTCTGGTTATATGAATAAATTCCGGGGGGGGGTTAATGTTACAAGGGGTTAATGACACACGTGGGCCTATTTTAGAGGGTGTTGTGTCTGTGAACATAATAAAAAACACTCTGTCCCTATCTACTATTGAAACTTCACTAACGCTCATCCAATTCCCGACGTGGAGGGGGGTTTTAGTCACTCGTTAACGTAGTAATACAAGGTCAAGCTGGAACCAGCACGAATCGCACTAATTATAGTTGCAAGATTTAAAACCCCTAAAATTGACGACAAAGAATTTGCCTTTTAGAGCATTTACCAGGCTTACGGAAAGATAAACGACAGAAAGCTACTGGACCTTTGTTTTAGATCCTATGAATAGCTAGTTACAAAAAATGTTACATTTAAGCTAGGGCTAACGGTTCGGCCACTATCGAGCCCGAAATGTAAGTTTTTAAGTGAAATTTTCGACATAATCACGTTTTACGGCTAAACCATGGAAGATAGAGTAAAAAGTCACTGGACATTTTTTGTATACCACATTGTTTTGTATTAAAATCTGATTTTTATTCTACCCTACATTCAAAGGTTCCGCTAACACAGAGCCCAGAAAACAATATCTCACGTAAAACGTAAAAAATCTATACTTTATAACGCGTAATGCGGCCAAACCATTGGGGATAGGGCAATAAGTTACTTGACCTTTTTTGTAGATCACACGATTTACTAAATCCCATTGAAAATTTGTTTTGAGCTACGACCAACCGTTTAGCCGCTATCGAGCCCGAAAGGTAAATTTTTAGGCCAAAATTTCAAAATATTTTAATGTAATCGCGTTTTGCGGCCGAACCGATGGAGTTAGAGCAAAAAGTCACTGGACCTTTTTTGTAGTTCACCTCATTCCTGATTATGAATTTTTCGTCAGATCGAAGCTAGCTCCAACGGTTCGCCCCGATATCGGGCTTCAAAGGAAAGCCTGCAAGGGCAAAACAGGGGTCCGTTCGGGAATTTTTTTGAGGGGTTCAAAAGTAAAAAAAAATCCGGTTTTCAGACTTTTCCCGGAGGTTTGAAGATAGGTGCGACGTGCGTGCAAAATTTCACGTTTCCAGCACTTCTGGAACTATGTTAGAATTAGTATGATTATATGTCAGTGAGTCAGTGAGTTACACATGCGGCTGTATATATATAGGATTATGTGGGTTAGGATAGGAGGCGGAACAGTGTTGGTGTAACAGGCATGTAAGGATGTAAGCGTGAGTATGTTTGAAATATACTGGAAGCATTTGGGTTTGTTTGGAAGTATATAGCTAATAAGATTGTATGTATGTTGGCTTGTAAGTAAATATTAGAAAATAAGTAATATAGTGTGAGCGAGTTTTTAGTTTTTGTGTAAATATGTGTGTGCGAATGTGTGTGTGTGTGTGTGTGTGTGTGTGTGTGTGTGTGTGTGTGTGTGTGTGTGTGTGTGTGTGTGTGTGTGTGTGTGCTGCACGCGAGCGTTTGCGCGCGCGTGTGTTTGTGAACTTGAGTGTGTGTCTTCTGGGGGAGGTCATGCGAGACTAATACGTTGATGCCATAAATATAGATAACAACCCTCGATGATAAGGAATGGTGAATTTTTGTACGCTGTTTTTCCGATGTCCGTCTGCAAACTAAGAGTTGCACCAAGGCCTGTCCGTGGTCTTGATCTCCGACAGTTGGTCGTTTGTCCCTCTAATAATTATTTCTATTCACTTACTTCATCTAGATACATTCTCACTTTAGTTTTATTTTTCATTCTATGAAACATTATTTTTACTTTATTTTATTTAATTTTTTTTACTTAATAAGATATAACAACATTTTTAAGGTTTGAAATACCAATCAAGTACTTTGTGGTGACTCGTTCTCACGCACAGGCTTTAGTAGCCCATGTGAGAATATTTCTCAAATAATTAAATTAGAAAAATATAAATTTATTTTACACAATATACGTTAAAACCCAAATATTTATGGTAATTGTATATTTTTAGACAATGAATATATTAATATAATTATATCATTTGTAATTTTTTTTGAGAATAAACGATTTTTGATTTGATTTGATTTGACTAGTATGACAAAGCGAATTACCCGTTTCTTACGCTAATTAGAATAAAACAATACAACCGTACATACAACTGTTGTAAAACTGTAATCGATAATTATTTTCATCTTGGGTTTGTTTTTCATTCAAGCAGTATTTAAGTAAAGACGTTTCCCCAGTAAAAACCTGCTTGACAACATATCAGGTGAGCATTTCAAATCTTTCATTTATATATTTTAAAATGTGTTACAATTTTAGTGTCATTAATGTTCTAAACTATGAATCGTTTGGGCGTGTATGGAAATTTACGTAGTTTGTTTTTGACAATTTTTTCTTTAATAAATTGAGGTCTAAAACATTTCTTGATTTTGACTAAAAAAACTTAGGAACATTCGTTAACTATTAATTTGTCTGGAATTTACGTACACCCGGATATTTGTAAAAACCTAAAAAATATAATGATTTAACCTTTTTGTCATAAGGATGTTTTATTTATACGAATAGTTACGTTATAAAACCGTAAATTCAAAGCGACTCTTGAACTGTGCTTTGATATCAGTAAATTTATTAATATTATAGTACTCAACTGGACACTCAAAAAGTTTTTAACCAATAAAAAATTTCATGCTGCTCTATTTTTCCTCCTCACATCAAAATAAAAAAAAAGGTCCAATTAACATAGGTCCGAAAATGCTTAGTTACCAAGTTATACAGGGTGAAAGATTTCGTCTGAATTTCAGTTCCCCTGCTGCAACGAAGCCCTACGGGTATTTGTTGGCTGTTATTTAAGATGTTCAATTTAGCGTACTTTATGTAAAATGAACTGAAAAATTGAATAAAACCGTTTCCAGACCTGTAGCTACAGTAATTTTTAAGATATGTGACGAAATACGCGAAACTTGGTCCCGAAAAACAAGTTACATTTAGGTTTGAAGCAGATTTACTATGTTAAATGTACAATAAACACAAAATATTTTTTCACGGTACTTGTAGAAAATTTAATTTCGAAGAGAAAGATGTAAAATAAGTCTATAATAGACAAACGCAAACTTTAAAAAATAATCCTTAATTACATACAAAACGCATGAAAAATAGACAAAATCTGTTAAGCTCTCTACAAATGTAATATTGAAATTAAAACAGCTGATTTTTTGTAAGACTAATATTCAAATAAAAATGTAGCAAACACAAACATTGTACAGCTTTTGTAGTTTTACTATTGAGACTCACATTTAAATCACAGGCAGTTGTATAATAAAAAAATATGGCTTAAAACAATGTATTTTAAATTGGTAAGGACGTTGATTCACCTTTTAATGTATATAATCACCTTGCGCAGACCAAGATAAAGTACAAATAATTATCAATTGTAGGTTAATAACAGACTTTCCAAACTTAAGTTTCTCCCTGTTTATAGCTACAGGTAGAATGTTATTAATATCTACATTAGGCGAGGTAATTGAGATAGACGTCTATGAGTACTGGTTTACACTTAACAACGTTAAGATTGAATCCTTGCACAAAACAAATCTCTAAATCTGCGTTTAGTAGTCCAAAAATGTTATAAGTTATTTGTAAGTTACAATGAATATAAATCTGCTTGTCATCAACATATAACGTGCCTTTACTAAACATAATTGGCTCACATATCCTATTAATATAAATTGAGAATAGCATTACTGGTAGTGTGTGGGACATAAAGAGAAACACCATAGTGTCCTTCATAATTGGAAATTTATACATAGCGGACAACCTTTATGTGTAAATTAATATATATATTATATATATATATATATATATATATATATATATATAATATATATATATATATATATCATTTTATGTCTAAATACTAAAGGTTTAATACTTATGTACATGACATGTTTTAACATAAGATTCAAGTTAATGAATCATCATCAGCTCTAAAGTTACTTATGTTAATAGAATCAATTAAAATGTTGGCATCATAATGAAATTAGAAATTATCATACTTCCAAAACAATTTATAAAATAACTGTCAATAATTTTCAAAGTGTGCTGCTGATTGAAAATTTGAAATTTCACATAAATAAAATTTAACAAAAAAGCTATTTTTAAATTTTACCCGTTTCAAATGAGGATATAATATTTAAACATAGGCCATATATTTTCAGGATGCCCGAAAAAATTTAAAGTGCCGGCCACTCTACTATAGCATCACGAAGACCTATCCATCTGTCCGGGAAGGTTAGATCTAAGAATGCTCGGACAAACACATTGTCATTTGGTGGAGCATCGCCCTGTTAAAATACAGGATCGTAAGCACCTTGTACGAACTCATTTATTGCTGGAACAATGCTGCTCCGTCACATGTATAAGTATTTAAAGCCAGTTAAGATGCCATCAGTGAATAATCGCCCAACTACTGAATTTCCCAAAATGCCTGACCATACATTTAACTTTTAGAGCTGTTGCGTATGACCTTCAACCATACAGTGGGGGTTAACATTTGTAAAATAACGGCAGTTGTCCCGATTGACTGTTCCATGCAGCAAATATAAAGCTTCATCCATAATACATATCTGTAATATTAAATTATTATTCTCTTCAATCTACTACAACATTGCCTCACAAAACTGAAGTCTTTGGTCAGAATCGTCTACATTTAGTTCCTAATTCAGCTATACTGTTTATGGGTGGAACTTGTGATGTTTTAATACTTTATTTACTATATCTTTTGAAATTCCAACATAAAATGCAGTGAAACGCAGTAAGTCATATGGGTTTGTGGCATAATTTGCCAAAACTTGAATTTGAACGTCTTCTATCGTAATGGCAGGGTGCTCTGATCGTGGAGCATCTTTGACACTGAACTTTGTTGATAATTTTTCAAATAAACGCCTAATGTACGTCCTGTCTACTGGACTACCTGGATGGGTAGCATTTAGCAAAACGAACTGCTTCACGAACATTTCTCCTAGCTTTACCATAAAACATATCATCTCTATTTATTTTCATTTAACCGAACCGTATTTATTACATACGAAATAGCAATAAAACCTACCACATTAACTAGACTCAACGCGTCTCACATACTACAGTAATGTGTATTGGTGTTGCTAATTGTTGTATCAGCTTATTCTCAGTATAAGCCGTCGCGACATCTCGCCTCTTTCCGGTTGTTTACATCCGATTTGTTCTTCGGCCCGGCGTACGATTATTCTCTATGTTTTTATGAGATTACTACAAAAGCCAATAGCGCATTGTAGCAAATACACCGGTTATCGCAAGATAACCAGATCAAGCAACGTTGGGCGTGGCTACTGCTTGGATAGGTGACCGCTAAGCGATCTTGCCCTTGCATACAGCTTGCCTGCCCGACGATTGGTGGTGATTCGGAAGTCACCTTTAAGCCGTTGGTCCCCAGATTAAGAATTATTATAGAGGGCTTCTTAGCCCTAACTTCGCCTGGTAAATAAGATATCTTTACTTTACTTTAAATTTACCTTATATTTACCTTATTTGTTGAAGTTCTGTGTCACAGTGTGAACACTTGTTAGTTTAAATCGTTAAGGTAAAGAATTAAGGATGAAGTAAAGATGAGCAATGATATTGTGAAAACACTAGAATGGCCACTCGACTGTTGAATTCAATCGATTATTCCATCAGAAGTTATTCACCCGTTACAGCTGGCAACACCGTGTCCCAATCCGTGCTTCATATTTATCATAATATAACAGCCATTGGTATTGCTAGAACGTCCTACTGGACTTCAGTCAGAGAGAACAACGTAATAAATGCCATTTTATTCATGGTCTTGATATGTATTTTGTTGTTGGACTTGTTTTAGTAAGTAAGTATCTTCATAAGTCCACAAAAAACTAGTAGGTGAATATTACATCTGCCTTGCAACAAGTTAAATGTAACTAAAACTGCGAGGGTTTTATAAACAATTATAACCTTAAATAGCCATGCAAACCTCGATGACTTAAGGACAACGATCAAAGATTCCTGCTACCTGGTTAAACCTGAAATCTTACAAAATGTGAGACGCAGTTTTGAATCCAGGCTTTACTTGTTTCATGAATTAAATGGTAGTCATTTCGAGCATCTCATCTAAGTGAAATTGAAGTAAGATTTCAAAACTTTCACCATTTAATTTCGTTCAACAATTATCCACAAACAATGGGGTTCTTCTATACAATGATTCAAACTTTTATTTGGCACAAAACTTGATGGAGTAACTTTAGAGACCTCTTGTTTGTGCCATTCTTCTTTTACAACTTTAAAATAAGTTTTAACTTGCTAGAGGTTTATGTTTTAGCGTTTTTACTTACCCCTAAAACACCCCATTTTGAAGGCGGATTAAAAAGGTTTCATGCATAATAAAACTTTTTATTTGGTCATACAAACAGCCCCAAAGTAAATCACTCCATCTATATATTTGTAAGAATGTTAATAAGCAGGGGGTGGGACTTTAAGACAGCCAGTTTTTTTATAACTATAGGAACACCACAATATCATCTGCCTGAATTTATAAAGGATGTGTTAAATTTCGATGGCGGGATAAATTAATTTGGATAAAAATGAAAATTGCCTCCAACCAATTTAAATGGTCTACCAAACCATTTAAATCTCCAAATTGTTCCTGTTTAAAAAAGACAGCGGAGCTATTATTCACAAAGATGGAAAACAACAGAGAGTGTATTGTTTGTTATATTGCCTAGTGTGACTTACAGACTACGAAATGAGATATGTGAATGCAGGGCGTGAATTATTGGCCTTTTGATACTGCGTAAACGATTGATAAGAATGTTCTCTCAATAGACACATTACAGTGCACAGAGAGCAAGCTTACAAGTCATTTTAAATGTCTTCTATAGAGTCTATCCAATAGTTAGAATATTTGTTCATTATGAACTTATTATAATATACAAATCTGGTAAAACCCACTTTGGATTATTGTCCCCATAAATCTATTAGGTTCATTAAACCATAAGTTACAAGGAATGAAGGAAAATCTTTCTGGTATGAAACCTCTCATTATGCAAAGAATAAGATTTCTATATTCCAAATTTAATGTTACTTTTTACGAAATAGAATTAGTGGAAAATCGCATAATATACAATGTTTAAATTGACACCCTCTTGTATTAACTTTGATGATCACGAATTAAAAAATGTCATTGCTGTCTTAGAATGTGTGAAAGAACAAATTTTAAATAAATTCCGCACTGACCATAGGTGCTCATAGCTCGCTTATACGCACATTGTCAAGTAATATACACACATAACAGAGATAGTGCATAATACACATCCAAATAAATTACCTAGAAGTACCTCAATTGTAAATATAACTTTGAATAAAAGTGCACATAAACTAGTTATGATTGTTACAATAACAGGAAACATGGAGTCTCAGCCGAGAGGTATATTATATCTAACAGTGTACACAGTGTTTATAACCTACGTAATACAAGGTAAGGGTACACCACACAACGTGCAGTGTAACAGTATTTACTGAGGTTGTATGCAAACTTCAAACCTGTAACTCATTTCATTCTCAAGATGTCTTGTGGGTAGACGAACATACAATTACATAGCACAGAAATTTTCACAAAAATTACGCTCAGCCAAATTTCATGGTTGGACATGCACCATCATGAATGAAATTCTAGTTTTTGTATCAATGAAATTTCATGCAAGGTTTTAAGTAAAATTAATGTTGAAACAATTAAAGTATCGCTGAGCTAGGGAGGGTAATGCAACGCAAGAGTGGGCTACAACTATATCTTGTTATTGACTTTTAACATTGACTTCCCGTTCTATTTTTGTTTGTTTTACTCCATGAATAAACATTTGACGTATTTACGCTTTTATGATTTCACACAGTTTGTTAACAAGATTATTAATCGTTGCCGTCATGGTTTGACAGACAGACGCATTTGAAATTTCTCCACCCCACGAGTCGGCTAAAGCTCAGCCAATGATATTTTATGAAGTGAATTAGTTAGGCTACGTTTTTTAATATGTAACATATTTGAATCTTCTTGTGGCTGTATTGAATTTATTTAGAAATCGATGTATTCTGCATTTTCTCCTTTCCATCATTGATATTCCTATGACCAATGTAAAAATTATTCGATAACGCTCAGCCAAATCTCATGGAGTGACGTGTACCATCATTGTACTCAGTTTCCTTATATCAAGTCTTCATGAATAATTTAAATTGATCAATCCTAATCTGCTGTGATATCCTGCGGACAGACAGACAGTCAGATATTAAATTTCTCAAGACTCTCGAGAAATACGCGCCGCTAAAACTAGGCCAATTAGGAATTTATTAGAAATATAAATAAGCACAATAAAGTTAAATGTACTGCTGCTTATATACATTCATTATAACTTCTAAGCTGCTTTAATGTACTTGGTTTTCTCTGCACTCTTACGTATTAGAATGAACAAAGCAACACAAGACTACATAGGCCACTGTTTATTTTTGTTCTGTTTTCAAAAATCATATGTATAAAAGTTTGTTTTATATATATATATATATATATATATATATATATATAAAACAGTAATATATTACGTTTAAAAAAACAAGTCACTGTTTAATTTTTGACCCATCACACATGTTTCATGGTCTTAGAAATCTCTCCAAGATTATCACTTACGACGATACTTAATTTACTCGTAGCGTAAAAAACTAAATACTATGAAAATTTTAATAAAGATTATTATGTAATATCCAAAGAGTTATTCGAAAAGTTTTTATAAAAGATGCAGTGTGAAATTTCAGTTCAATAAAAAACTTCGTTAACCCTTCAGGCTATACATATAATTTCTATCTACGAGTAGTATTTTCGTAATATGTGTACAGATACTATAAATTGAGATATCAAAAGTGTTGTATTTTTTTGGTTTCTACATGAAATTTAGCATTGAAAATTATAAACGGTCACCATTTTAAAAAGTAGTTCAGATATTTTATTTATCTTTTACAAAGTGTCACATTAAAATTATACTAACAGTCATGCAAAGTTTACATTACTGTAATCGTGATACTGAAAAATATATATACTTGTATAATGAGTTATATTTATTGCAGTTGTTTTATTTCTTACATGAAAAATTATATTTATATAGGCAAGAGGTACTAAAACAATGTGATATGATGAGAGTGCATGCTGAAAAAATATTAAATGAAATTTATTACTGAAAATGGCAATATATATATATATATATATATATATAATATATATATTTCTATATATATATATTGTTACTTTTAAAATATTTATATATGTATATATATATATATATATATATATATATATATATATATATATATAAATATTTTAAAAGTAACAAAATCATCATCTGAAACTATCAAGATTACTTAAAGACTGACAAAAAAATTTTAGAAAAACATTGCAGAGTAAAAATGTGTTTAACTTTTGTCCAAGTAATACAGTATTATTGAGGTTAATTAAGTTTTACAAAATAATCATTACGTTATTTTGAAAGGACATTGCTGTACCTTTAACAGTAATTTGTATTATTATAAGTCGGTGGAATGTTTGTAAAAAGCCTCCGAAGGAACGTCAACCTCTTCCACCATCTCGGAGGGCACTACTTTTTTTTAAGGGAAAAGAGGCTCCCACAGGCCTAGACTTAATAAACCTGTGGTACGGAGAAACCCTTAAACTTAACTTATTTACTAAACAACTACTTTTCTTAGACTTTAACTAGCTTGAATGATATTTCTTCTTGAATTTCCAATCACAAGTACAACTTGAAATGACATTTCGTTAGCGTATTTAAGATATACACCCGTACTTAGATGTTAAATTAGATTTATAAAATGTGCTTTTTACTATCTGTGTGGTCCTCTACTGATCAAAAAATCATTCGTTAAACATATACTGTGGCGGTTGTACATTAATGATGTTCTGACTATTCTAAAGTCGGTACATTACACGTGAAGGTATTAACAATGTATTCTGTATCTAGAGAAGTATAATAGTTTTACAATGTGTACTGTAGCTAGAAGTGTATTATAGCCCTATAATTTTGCCCGTTTCCTTCAGCTCTTTAATTTTTTAAAATTAGATTTAAATTTATTTATTTGTACGTATATTGCATTGAAAGATGTGGAGAGAGAGAGAGAGAGAGAGAGAGAGAGAGAGAGAGAGAGAGAGAGAGAGTGCGGAGGGGGGAGAGAGAGATTGTATTTTTCAGAAAATACTGTATCATTTTTTTATTATCATTTTATTCCGATTATTATTACTGTTATAACTGTCGACGCCATCCGTAGTTCTTAAATCCATAAATTAAAACAGTCTGACGTTCAGAAAATCCCTTCACTTTGTTTGTTTGACTAAGGTAGATATTAATACCAGCTATCGTATACGTTAAGATATATTTTGTTTAAAGTTAAACGCAGCAAAAATCACCAATCAGGCAGTGAGGCCGACCCCTGTTTATTATTTATAAATATTTTGAATTACGAAATCGTTAAAGATAAACTCAAGATCACCGTCTCCGATAAATATCGAGCACCGACAACCGCTCATACCAATCGCTCCTCCCTCATTTACAAATCTATTATACTTCTCCATACTCATGTTGACACAACATCTTTCCCTTAGTGTATTAAATAATAGTATGACATTTATGTTAATAAATATTCAAATTAACCCCCAACACATCAAAATTCTTTTTGAAACTGCGATAATTTTGGCTAAGAAATAGTAATTGTTTAGTAACAAAATAAAAATTATTTTATTATAAGTTAGAAATATTACCTTACAATATTTTAAAACATAAATTATTTTTTAATTATTTGTATGAACACATACCCAATATAATGAAATGTGTACAACAAATAAATATATTAATATACTAAAAATATTTACTTTATGATTATTACTCAAATAATAATTTTGTTTATTAGATTTAAAAAAAGTTATTAGTTAACTAATTATAATTTAAAATTTATTAATCGAATTTAGTTATGATAAAAAATGTGTTTTTAGAAATTGAAAAAAATATTATTGTAAGCAATAAAATAAACAAATCTTATACAGATATTTAAAGACAATTGCATCTTCAATGCTAATATTGGGTTTGGCTCCATTTCACTTTCCACTTAGTTCACGTCTAAAATCTGACTCTGCCGCAGAATTGACTCTTGGAATCCGGAATCCACGTTAGTATTAAGAGATACAAAAGAAAATTTACAGCCAAGAAGTTTAAAAGGAACCTTTTAGAGACACCCAGACTACAGGACAAACAATGTAGTTTAGTTTTAAAATTGTGTTTTCGTTACCTCATCAGCTGCTAAATTTAGTGCTCTGGAATCGTCTCTAATGTCGTAACGATGCAAAGGGTCCATTTTGAGATTCTACGTTGCCGAATGTTCTGGTGTCTCCAGATTCCAGGAGTAGAGTCTGCAACACCCTCAGATTCCAGGCGCTGCACTAAGTGGAAGGTGAAATAAAGCTGAACTTAGTATTAAATCAACTAAGCTTTAAATCAACCATTCCTACTATACCTATTTTATAACTATTATTATTTTATGTACACGTGCACCGATGCTTTGAAACGTGTACAGAAAAGTATAGTAATAGAAAAAATTAAAATTAAGCTATGTGACTTAAAATAATTACTATATTTCTGAGCTATATTTTCCGAAACCTTCCACACCTCTGGTTAAACTTCTAAGGACGCGCGCCTATTACAACTGTGATATTAGGAGTAGAGGGGGTTTCCATGGTTCCTTTGCTAGTTCCGGCATTTTTGACTTCTTGCATTCGGATGTTAAGTTTAGGCGCCTAGTTCACATACATGGTGTACTGAATTGGTATTCAAAGCACCTCGAGCAAATTACAGAGGGAGGGCATAAATATTCCTGGCAAGGTAATCTACTCGATTTAAGGGAATTTCTAGTGGATAGGCTACGGGGTACAAGTCTCCACATAGGCTATATAATCGGATTATAAAAGTGTAATAGTGTGTGTTTTAATATCCGTTTTTTATCTGCTTTTTCTACTTTTAAATGTTTTTCTCTATACTTTTAAGATCTTTTTTAATAAATGAAAAGCAGAACTGATATGAAGCTATAAGACAGAGCTTTAAAAAGAACCAGAGCACAGAATAAATACCTCTGGTGATAGATAAAGACCGAGAGAAGAGAAGTTTCTGGGCCCCCTTTTAGGCAGACTTGTACGCCACGCAGGGGTTACGTCGGGATTATTCTGAAGTCACCCACGTCCTGCTCCCACACAGGAGAGAAAGTGTGGACAGTAATGAAATTTATGGAAATAGTGGCAGGCCTGGTATCACGTAGTCGCTGCTGACGTAAGTTGGGATACGTCCATGGGTCCTTAGAGAGTTTTCGGTAATGTTTCCATAAAGCGTTCAGCGAGTTGAGGATTTTTACTGACTACTGCATGTGGTGGAGTTAATTTCACTTCAGCAGGGGTCACCGAACTTAGGTCCCGACCAGGCGTCCCAAGCATCCCAACCATGGAATGGAACTGGCGATTAGTCCATGACTCTGAAACATAACGAAATATGTTTGTCAATTTTGCCTCCATTTTCAGGTAAAATATAAAATGAAATCATCACATTTTAAACGCACTAAAATAATCTCAGGTATGGAATATTTATATCCTTTTTGGAAGGTTAGATTACACAGTTAGCTATAAATAAATAGGAGAATTCTCACAAACACAGTAGACCAAATCAGAGTTATTGGTGATAACGAGACCAATATTCTGAGTAGATAAACATTAGCATGTATTTATACGTATTAATGTTTCTTATTGAGGTAAAACTGATACATAATTCACATACAAACTAATTCTTAATATCCGATTCATGTAAAAGTGTAAATGTTTTAATGGTTCTTGGAATCCTGGGATGTCGAGATTTTTACTGTAATATAACTATATTAACTTTAATGCAAATCTACTACTAGGACGAGTGACATGCTGTAAATATATAACATACTTAAAATTATAAGTAATGTAATATAAATAAAAAGCATAGTTTTCAAAACAATGTTCATCTTCCGAAATTGATAGTAGACACAAAAACAAACAAACAAATTCATAAGACCATATGTCCACCCTCACATCGTTTAGCTCATGTCTGTTCGTATGAGTGTATTATATAAAAAGTCAAATCTCAAAAACAGGTCAGGAAAATAACCGAAAACTTAAAATTTATGTTAGGCTACTGTAAAGGACACTAACTAAAATTTAAATAAATATTATCTCTTTCCGCTTCAAAATGAAATAATATATTTTTTATTACATATTTCTAAAACCGTTAATCAACGAAGTTTTTCTAATATTGGTTTGTTTAAACGTTTGTACTGAATCTAGGTATATCCTATTCCTTTCAGTCGATCAAAAAATTAAAAAGCTACGACGATTTTAGTAGTTGCACACGAACCCAACTGTATTTAGTTCATTTTATTAATTTACTGCTACTTAATATAATATGCAGCTTTTAGTAGGTATCAATAATAAGGTATCTTAAAATAATTCTACATTTCATTATGAACGAAAATAATACTTTTGTTGTGTTAGGGCAAAATAAAAGAAGTACGAGAAAAAAATTTGTCCTGAAAAATTCAATGTATTAATGCTCTAACCTTAAACTAAATTATAAGCTTCCAGTTATCACATTATTCTCACACATTAGAAATCGTTTCTTTAATGCCCTTTTGAAAATGTACAAAAAGCTCACATTTAAATATCTCATACATCAAGTGACTAATATATTGCTTCAAGACATAAAGTTTTTTGTGATTAAGCCGAGTGACAGCTTGAGTGCTTGGTGTAGTTGTCTGTCAGCAGCTGCAATATTGTAACAGAGGAGCTCATTAAAATGGTCACCTTTTAGCAACGCCTGACAGCTATCACGTTTATCTGCAGATATCTCACTTCCTGATTTTTGTCTCTTATATTTTAAATTAAGCTCATTTATTTATTGTAAAATTATTTCTCATAGTGTTTAATTTCAGTAAATGTTTCCACGAATCACCGCAGGAGTACAACCTCCATATCCCAGGACCAGGTTCATTACGTATATAAATGGGAAGGTACTCATTTTTATCTACATATATTATGAGAGTGTTACGGTTAAGCCAATTTTGAACCTTCGTTAGTTCCTCGGCCGCTTGGCAGAATGCCTGGTCCCCCACGCAGGCCAAGCCTACCACAGCAGTTTCATCGGTGAGAAGAAACAATTTACTTTACAAGTTGACTTTAGAAATGTTGCTTATCTAAATAAGAAATCATAATGGACCAAGTGTGCTTCCCTGCACAACTTTCAGAGTATCACTCACTACTGCGATGATCGCCATTATTTGTTGCATACCGTCGAAGAAACTAGGGAATCAATCGTCGCATTGCTTTAACATTTACAAATTGTAACGGGACAATCAACAAATAACTGCAATCCACGGAATTGAAAGATTTTTACAGATATACTATGTAGTGAACCTGAATTATTTTTGTCATTTATAAACCAATATATTTTGTTAACTAAACTATTTTACTTATAGTTTGATAACGTGTTCAAAATATCTTTCCAATATATTTTATATGATATCGAAATCGGTCTGAAACGTTTATTGGAACTCAAACTGTCCAGGACTGGGTTAGCAAATCGGAATGGACTACGAGATAATACTTTACCACAGTTACCAAAACTTCCCTGATTTGCGTCGTTTATAAGTTTTTCTAATAACTTTTAAACTAAAAGTTACTAATTAGTGAATAATTAGTTACCGATAAGAGGTTTGTTCAAATCTATAATATTTCGGGGCGGGAGGGTTGAAGTATATAGATGGGCAGTTCAAAGCAATTATCAAAATAGATTTCGTTATATTAATTATATAAAATAATTCAACAAGAAATGTATCATAACTTGAATATGATTATTTCAAAAGATAGAAATATTTTAAATTGTACTAATTTGAAACATCAGCAATAACATACTGTTATTTTATTCAATAAGTCATCATTATTTTTCAATATTATTTTGCATTTAATCACTTTAATAATAAATTACATTTTCAGTTTTGCTTTTAATCCTATTATACATACAAAATTAAAAAAAAAAAATTTTTTTAACAATCAATTAAGTAAAAAAGTCAGTTTTTTTAGTTTTTAGTTATTCAGTTATGGAATATACTTAGATACATCAGTCTTACTCTACATTGTAACTCTTAACCAATTTCGTACTGTAAAAAAATCACTTTTCATTCAATTTTCAGGATTTTAAAACAATTACATTAAATCACATCCTTTATCTATTAAATTCTTCAACTTAAACAGTTTTTAAAAATTCCGTATCTAATTAGTGAGCTATCATGTAACATATGTGACCTTATATAATTAATAATATAGACTGTTAAATAGATATAAAAAGCATTAATCTTTTTTACATTAAATCACAAAACGGTATATCTCGTGTCCGTATGTTTATTGACTGTTAAACAAAATACCCGTTCACTGTTACAAGGGTCACATTTATATTCTTGGCTATTATAACGGTTGTTAAATCAGATATATATATATATATATATATATATATATATATATATATTTATTTATTTATTATTTGCTAAACGTGAATGATCATTGCTAAAATAACTGGCAATACATTTATGAATATACCATATTCTTATAACTTACCTTCTCACACAAGGTACGACAAGGACGACAGTCCAATACTTCAGTAGCAGTCAATAATACATTAAATATATAAAGCATATATATATATATATATATATATATATATATATATATATATATGATGCAATCTTAAAACTTCGTTAGGATGGAATGAACTGAAAATGGTGTATTCTGCGTTGTATTACCTGTCAATTATCGAAGCCATTATCAGTGATTTACACACGATTTTTACGGAAGCTGATAGAAGATGATTACCGTGAAGTTTTAATTTTAATATTATCTCATTGGACGCTAGAATCGAACAATGATCATTATTGTTTCAATTCAATAACGACCTACAGTCCATAAATAAAAGTGATTCAAATACTGACTTTACGAGTTCTGTCAATGTTATTGCACACAATATACTGTACGATTCAAAAAGATGAGTGGAAAGTAATTTAGATAACTTTGGATACACAAATCAGTCCATTGAAATTGTTCTCACCGAAAACTTCCATGCACCTTCACCAACTTGCTCCCCATATAAAGTGATCTAATAGAATAATGGGTGAAACATTATTTTAAATATATTTTTAAATATATTAGTAGTCAGGAAGGTGACAGTGTAATTTATTAAAATTTTGGAAAGTAATGGTCCCTGGCGTAAAATTTTTGGCGTTTTTAAAATAATTTTAAAGGGATAGCATGAGCTAAAATGCCAGGTCTGTTCAATAGAAAGTATTGACATACAAATACGATCAAGCGCATAAAGATACTTTTGTTCTGCGTGCTGAACAAAAATTTTCGTCGTACGGAAAACCACATTTAAACACGTTTTACTTAATTTTTATCGCATCATAACTAAAGATAGTAATACTCTAAGTTTGAAAGTAAAAACAGCTGTTTTCTTTACATATAAATGAAACTGTAACAATAGCAATGTTTGAATTTAGCGCATTTAAAGATCTGGAATTGTGGGAAAGCTAATTTTTCAGATCTCTGTTATATAATAAAAACCGTCATTTATGGACCAACGTAAGTATTAAAAACAGCTGTTATTCGTGCAGAATTATAATACATTAACGCTTAGTCCTGAACTAAAAGTATATAACTTTATGATTAAAACAACATAGTACACAATAGTCCTCCCTGGGTAGGCTAATAAATATAGTATTGGCTCTGTAATTAGGAGATCATGGGTTATAATCTCTTGAAAGTCCACATGGTGTGATACTCCTTGTCCTTCAGAGCCGTATCTAATTATACTATCGTATAAATCCAACTACATAGCTTATGAATCAAAAAGGATTAAGACATATCTGTTTTAATCCAATACAGTGTTGCGTAAATATTTTAGACTTCCAGTATTATAACCTGAAGCAGAGTAAACGAATTATATATATATATATATATATATATATATATAATGATATTAAGATTTGTTTTTTCTTATAATTTTTTTTTTTTATTATCAATATCCTTCTGAAATAACTTCACCTGACATAAAGTAATAACAGCTTATTATTGGTTTTTAGGATTATATCACAAAGATATACTAAATAATAAAATATTGTTATACCAAACTTGTCGTGATGTATAGTTTACTCGGTATGACATGTATAATTAAAACTATTATCGTACTTACAAAATTTAAAGTAGACGATAAGAAAAGTTTCAATTATATTTATTGAATAGATTTTCACTAATATAAATAGACTTGTTAACATCAGTTCACGATTTATTACCATCGATAATCATGGTGACTTGCGTATAGTATATAAATCACTATTTGAGTATTATGCTCAGCTTGTATCGTTGCTATATTACGAAAAAGTGACCATAATTCCAAATAAATGTAAATAATTTTAAATATTATATTGTGTAGAATTATGTTGATATTCAAAAAGTATAGTTTTGCCTTACATATATAGACTAGGTATCTTTTTCAAACACTTGTCAAATGTATATCTTGTAAAATTATCCTTAAACATAGTTTAATTAATTTGAATATTATTTTGTGGGGAGAGTTAAGACTGCAGAAATCTATTTTTATTTTCAAACCGTAAAATATATTACAATTTTCAGATCACAGTACGTGTTGTAGTAATAATTTCCACGTATAAAGTAACAAGAGATTGGCTGTACTATATTTGGAGTCATATCGTTAAAACTGAAGAACGATAAACCTGCATTAATGTACTGCAGGTATTGGTCCAGTGGAAATCAACTCGCAGACAAAGGAACATTAAACTAGTTATCGCTCAGGTGACCTCACGTATCAGAGCCTACGTGAGCAAAACACTGTTTTGTCACGTCCTAATATGCACTCTGATTAACCTACAGTTATACCGTTCCATATCCGTAGCTCTGTTTGATTGTTCAGTATTTCTTAAACATTGAACGCAATCCTTATCACCTCAACTCTCATACTGACACTATTATTCATCTCGCTGATATTATTATTATTGACTCCAAGGACGAGAAATATAATAAAATACCTCTTTTTATCTTTTCTTATTTTCGTGAATTAAAGTTCTCTAATATTATTAAATTTATAACCTATTACATTTTTTTCCACCTTTAGACCTTCTGATTCCACAGGTTAATATTTGGTGTTTTAGTATGTATTTGCGGTGATGACTTGACGTTTAAAGTTATAATTTGTGTAGCAATATTGAAAAGAATATTAGTACATTCAGTAAATAGATGTTGTTTCTATAAGCAATTTTAAATTTTATTTCCTGCACTTAAGAAGTTCAGTGTTTATTACTAATGATAACGATGCGCACGACCAACCTCTTATCAACTGATCTCTCTGTGGAGGCTCTCATGATCTAACCTCATTTTATCCTGATGTGGGTATCAATTGTGTACTAATAAAGATTATTTACGAAAGAGTTACTGGAGAAATTTTCAGTAGGCTACTTCTAAAAGATATATCTAATTTCGTTTTTACTATATTTTGGCTAAACGATGACAGTGATCTTCAAACCATAATAAAACAGCATATAACTTACACAAATGTTATAGCCTAAACGAGTGTGACTCGGTTAGTGTAATTGTTGGTTATTCAGACTCCACGTTAGCGGTGTCTGGCTGGAAATGACCGATCTCTGGGCCGACCATGTGAGACTTTAGTGAAAATAATATATACCACGACTTTGTACTCGTTTTGTACTAATTTTTAGAACAGTATAGAATTAATACCTGACAATATGAAACATTTCTGACAAAAATGTAATGGCCGGGAAATTTTTGAATTGTTTGGAAAGATTATGCTAATCTCTAGAGAGTCCGTACAAATTGAGTTAATTTAATTGAATAATTCGTTGAAATGAAGATTTTATGAAGAAAACATATGAAAAGTCTGCCAAAATATTTGTAAGTCGATGAAATAATACAAATATTCGTGACACATAACTCAAAGTGAACTAACAATAAAGAACTTTTGACTCTTTTAGCTAAATTGTATCAAAGGGGCTGAACCATTTGTTTCTATTTAAATTTTATACAATATTTAAACCATTTAATACACTGGGAACTATTTATACACAATAAATTTATTAAAAAAACTGTTATGAAATTCACAAAGCAGCAACTGTTTGCTCATAATGAAATCAATTTATTGTATTCTTTACTTAATGGCCTTTAGAGAACTTCCGGTGTAAAACTTCATTTGACGATGATAATTTTTATACAACTACTAAATTTATGTACGCTGTTTCATATATTTTGTCTTATAAAAGACTCATTTATAGGATATTTATTAATGTTCTCTTAAAATCTGAGGGCCGAGGGACTATACTCGAACAACGTTGAGTAACATCTGAAGGAGGTAAAGAACTTCACTTTAAATAATTGGAAAGGGGTTAATGAAATCGTGTTGTTGTCATATTGTCTGTCAACACTACTTTTATTTTGTTTGTTATAAAAATTGATTGTTTACAGAAATGCACCCAACACTCTACCTAAAACCTAAACGTACGATTTAACAAAAATGGCATAACTTAGTTAATATAGAACAATTTAATATATTACACAGTTATTTAACAATTATGAATCACCTATTAATAAAATTATTTTCAGTTTTAGTAAAATCTTCTTCCATTATATAGTTCATTTATCCTTTTTTCATACTGTAATTTAAACATAATCTTCTTTTTCGTGAATTGTATACGAAAACTGTGTGTTATTGCAAAATTCTTACCCATTTCATGTATAAGGAAAATGACCTGTGTTACAATTAGTGCTACTCACATGCAAATATGATAGAGTTTCAATTCCCTTTAATTGTTATGATTTATAATGAATATATTTGATGAGTGAATATCATTTTTTTTCCAAGTCGTATCTAAAAACTACTTAACCATTTTGATAACATTTGTTGCAAAGCAACATTGGATAAAGCTAGCCAATACGTAGCTCTTTCGACTTAACTTATACACAAGGGTGACTCCTATATTAAGATATATATTAAATAGAAAATAATTGATTTTATTGGGAAAAAATAAGAAACTTAAAAAACAATCAATTTTACCTAAAATAAAAAAAAACTATAAAATGTTAATAATCCTCTCCAACTTATCATTAATCTCCCACACTTGTAAACCATTCGAGATTATTGGATGAAATGCTTTATTAAGATCAGTTAAAAACTAAAAATCATTTTAATCGCAACTGTTGGTAAATTATGATTAAACAAAATATAGAAAATAACAAACTGTTCATTAAATATTAAAAATAATTTTTGGAGTTCTTCAATGTCATTTTTAATCGCAACTACACTACAGATTTCTCAGAAACAAAAACAATGTAAAAGATTGAACTGAACTAGTCGCAGCATTTATAAACTCGTATTGATCATTATATCATTCTTTGGACCATTTATCAAACTTTTCCCCAGAATAATAACATAAATTGGTCGATTGTCAATATAAATATCACACACAAGTGTCAAACACGTAATGGTTTATAGAAGATATTCCCTCTATTTTAAAAGTATTGACATATTCAAACATGTTTTTGGGTACTATTAATTTATAAAATGTATTTCATTATAATTTGAATGTATATTATATCCCTGCTATATAAATCTGAGCTATATATTTCCACACTATATATGTTCACAAATTTATTTTAAAGTCGATAAAAATATTAGAATTTAATTAACAGACAAACCATTGAGTTAATACAATGAATCCTATTTTTATAAATTAATAATCACAATTAAAACAATTATTGTATAGAAGTATTTATCCGCTTAGATTGCTATAAAGTTTGCATAATAAAATTCTCAAGCATCGTAGGAAATGTCGATCCTACAAAGTAACTTCGTCACACGTGTTGATAAGTTACTGGAATATCTCATATGATTAACATTCACATCGAACTCTGTTTAGTAATTTTTTATTCTGAGTTTTGATATAAAAAACAGCCATAATTTTATGTGATTGTCAACATGGTTACCTATAACACCACACAATGGTAACTAGAACTACCTTTTCACAGAAATACCAATTAGCTTGAGTTTACCATTGTCAATGGCAATGGGGTATAAAAGGTGGAGTTTCACCCCAAATGTAAGCTCTGTAGGTTATCTGGTTCTACAGTGGCCGTGTATACAGCCAGGCAGAAATCGGATTTCCTCGTCAGAAAGTGGCAGGAGAGGCTTCACTAAACGCTCAGCCCTTGGAGTACGAGAGAAAAAGTATATTTTCTTTGTACAATTCTTTACTAATATCTCATTTGTTCCTTCTGTTCTATTTCAGCACAATGATCAACACATATCATTATCGTTGAGCCAACTTTTAACTCTTTTTAACAATGCATTACTAGTTTGTATTCGTTTACAAGTATCAACGTCAATTCATGTTACAACCTCATTACTTTTTTTGTTTTTCGAGCATAATTTCCTTTCTTCATTGTCCATTAATTATTGTTAATTAATTATCTATAAGAAACACTGAAAGAATGCAAAGTATTTATTTGTAAATATACATCATTCCTATATTAATCAGTAAGCTGTCCAGTGTCTTGTAGTTCGTGCGGTAAGCCAAGGACTGCGACCTTGACCGACATGGCGTCACCTGTTGCCTCCCCACCCCCTCCACAGAGCAGCCACCTAGCTGTCATACAGTGATATGTTATGTTGCTTTCTATTATTGAGTTGTCAATTAATACTTAATTTGAGTTGCTTATTTTTGTAAGTACATGATCAATGCAGCTCTCAGACTGTTCTGTTATTCAAGTTGTAGAATTAATTAGTGGCTGAAATACATTGCTAGCATTAAAACACAAAATACAGAAAACTTTAAAAATAACGACCTTTTAGTGTTTAATGTCAGTTAAAAAACATGATGCGATGTATTCACATACATCTTAGCACTACTAGAAAATTAAACTTAAACACTAGATAAAGATATTACGATATATAGTACCGAATAAGACAGTAGTTACAATGATTGAGACTCGCCGTACAGATGGCGTCCACCGTACAAACAATACCATGAGGGTGTAACAAAAACAAACTGGAATTCCAGCAGTCAATTATATTACTACATTGCGCCAACAACAAACATGAAGTTCACGCTTTCTTATATGCTAATGTTTCCATTGGTTCTATAACGAATCACGTCGATGTCTATATTTCACTCTATAAAAATACAGGAGTGACCTCATTGTAACGTTAGTTTTTAGTAGGGTGCAAAACTTCAACCGTTTTGTAGCCTACGCGGATAGTTGCAGTTAGCTGGGTATTTCCCAGGGGTCTGGAGAGTTGCGTATTTCGGATATAAAGTGTTGACTCAGAAAGCAAGTAGATCTCAAAAAGATCTGTTAAAGTGGTTAGAGCCACAAGCTCATCATCGCCAACACTTTAAGGGGCAAAGAACCGACTTGATTTTAAAATTACGTATACGGAAACAGAAACATGGTATACAAGTAACCAACCCACGCTCAATTGGTATTCCGTCACTGCGGGACAACCTAAGCTTACCCCACGAGAAATTCAGTACAATCGGGTTATAAATCGCTAAATAAAATGATCGTAATAAGATGTGCAATCATTTAAGGGCTATGTCTATATATTTATCTTAATAGCGACCGCTCGTATATCCCGCTTATGACAGGCAGATCGGAAATTTAGGGAAACCTAAATTTATTTCAGACAAGACCGATTTTCACAGCAGTCCGAGAGCCTAATAATAAACGAAAATTTTTATTTAATCGAAAAAACAGTTTAATTTAATCGCGTTTAAATCGTTACGACCCGCTTGTGACATGCAGATCGGAAATTTAGGGAAACCTAGATTTATTTTAGACAGGACCGATTTTCACAGCAGTCCGAGAGCCTAATAATAAACGAAAACTTTATTTTTAATCGAAAAACAATTTAATTTAATCGCGTTTAATCGTTATGACCCGCTTGTGACAGCAGATCGGAAATTTAGGGAAACCTAGATTTATTCTAGACAGGGACCGATTTTCACAGCAGTCCGAGAGCCTAATAATAAACGAAAGTTTTATTTAATCGAAAACAATTTAATTTAATCGCGTTTAATCGTTATGACCCGCTTGTGACAGCAGATCAGAAAATTTAGGGAAAACCTAAATTAATTGTAGACAGGACCGATTTTCACAGCAGTCCGAGAGCCTAATAATAAACGAAAGTTTTATTTAATCGAAAAGCAATTTAATTTAATCGCGTTTAATCGTTATGACCCGCTTGTGACAGCAGATCGGAAAATTTAGGGAAACCTAAATTTATTTTAGACAGGACCGATTTTCACAGCAGTCCGAGAGCCTAATAATAAACGAAAGTTTTATTTAATCGAAAACAATTTAATTTAATCGCGCGTTTAATCGTTATGACCCGCTTGTGACAGCAGATCAGAAATTTAGGGAAACCTAAATTAATTTTAGACAGGGACCGATTTTCACAGCAGTCCGAGAGCCTAATAATAAACGAAAACTTTATTTAATCGAAAAACAATTTAATTTAATCGCGTTTAATCGTTATGACCCGCTTGTGACAGCAGATCGGAAATTTAGGGAAACCTAAAATTAATTTTTAGACAGGACCGATTTTCACAGCAGTCCGAGAGCCTAATAATAAACGAAAACTTTATTTAATCGAAAAAAACAATTTAATTTAATCGCGTTTAATCGTTATGACCCGCTTGTGACAGCAGATCGGAAATTTAGGGAAACCTAGATTTATTTTAGACAGGACCGATTTTTCACAGCAGTCCGAGAGCCTAATAATAAACGAAAGTTTTATTTAATCGAAAACAATTTAATTTAATCGCGTTTAAATCGTTATGACCCGCTTGTGACAGCAGATCAGAAATTTAGGGAAACCTAAATTAATTGTAGACAGGACCGATTTTCACAGCAGTCCGAGAGCCTAATAATAAACGAAAACTTTATTTAATCGAAAAAACAATTTAATTTAATCGCGTTTAATCGTTATGACCCGCTTGTGACAGCAGATCGGAAATTTAGGGAAACCTAAATTTATTTTAGACAGGACCGATTTTCACAGCAGTCCGAGAGCCTAATAATAAACGAAAGTTTTATTTAATCGAAAGCAATTTAATTTAATCGCGTTTAATCGTTATGACCCGCTTGTGACAGCAGATCGGAAATTTAGGGAAACCTAAATTTATTTTAGACAGGGACCGATTTTCACAGCAGTCCGAGAGCCTAATAATAAACGAAAGTTTTATTTAATCGAAAAGCAATTTAATTTAATCGCGTTTAATCGTTATGACCCGCTTGTGACAGCAGATCGGAAATTTAGGGAAACCTAAATTTATTTTAGACAGGACCGATTTTTCACAGCAGTCCGAGAGCCTAATAATAAACGAAAGTTTTATTTAATCGAAACAATTTAATTTAATCGCGTTTAATCGTTACGAAATGTTACTAATGGTGAAGATAACTAAATATTACTACAATATATTTAATTCTATATGCGTACAAATTCAATGAAAAATATGCATGAAAATTCTTGCACATGCAGAGTGAAAAAACGTGCAAAAGAAAAATTTACGTTTAAATATTGCAAGCCAAAGCTAAGCAAAACAAACAGAAATTTTACTACAAACTATTGCACCATGAATAATGAAATAACTAATCGAACTCGGAATAATAGTTACCTGTCAAATGAAATTGAAGTTGTCTGAAAATGTCCTCTGCTCGCTGTACTGTCCTTCACCTCGATAATCACGCTTCTCCGTATCGAACCCCTCTCGCCGGCCCTCGCCAGTCCCTTTATCAGTCGACTACCGCGCTCTAGGTGGCGGCAGCTACAATCTTTAACAGCGCCCCCCGCGGATTCTACGGCAATCTCGTCCGCGACGGTAGCGCGCCGTGCGAGTTTTACTACAGCCAGGACATTAAAACTATCTTCTCGCTTCCACTTGATACAATTTAATGTAAAACAATATAGTATTTCACTGTTCTGACCAAAAAAAAACACTTCAAAAATTTGGGACCTTACCACCCCCCACTTAGTTCGGTCAAAAAAAAAGAAACGGAAAAAAAAAAGAACTCTGTTTTACTCAAAATGAACTTTCTTTTTTACTTTAATAACATAAATAAAACTTCTAAACTAAAATAAGTATTCCTTCAGCTCCAAATTTAAACTTATTTCCTATAGTATGTTTTGTCAACCTTGACAAATAACAAAAACACAAGGTAACTAAAAAATTTATCTTGCTTCTTCACAATCAGAAAAACTTTATACGGATGCCTTCATCGCATCCTTTTAATGTAGGTACTTTACGTTTACCCTCTTGAACTTCCCATCTTCGGAATATATTCTTATTCTCTTCGGGTGTCTCTTTTTCCTTTTACATTTTCCGGTCGCCTTTGTATTGCGTGTTTCACCGTCGTATTCTCCTCGCGGTGTTCCACTCTGTTTCAGGGACGAAGTCTCGGCTTCCATTTCAATACTCTCCCTCGGTTCGATATCTTTCACCGTATCGTCTCCTCGTTCTTCGCACAGTCTTTCATCAATCACTTCCCAAGAGTCCGAAGCCGCGATTGATAGACATGGAGAAACCGGCCTATCGGACTCGACTTTCATTTCTCTTTCATGGTCATCCGTCCGTTGGTTCCCTGGCTCCACGTCTAGGTCCCTTACTGCCTCGTCGATAAGGGCAATGAGGTCATCCGTTGCTGCGGAATCTTCCTCCACGTCGACCTCCATCGGGGCCGGGTGAGACGGTCCAGGTCGATAAAGAGGGCCGAACAGATCCAACGTGCCGCCATGGATGGATATCCGAGTTCGGCCGCTCGAAGCAGATCCTCCAGTACTGGATCATTTACTGACCCACTCGCTTCTCCCTGGAGTGAGGTCGCTGTTTCTTTTGGGGAGAGGCTAGTTTGTCCTCGAACCGTAGGAAACATATCCGCTATATCGCCCGGCTCGGTGTAACGAAAGTCCTCGACGCCAACACGCCCCGCTCGGAGAACCGAAGCGATGTTCTTCCGGATCGATTTTCCACTCGCTTTTTTTCCTTCTAATCGTGCCTTCCTTGACAGCACCTCCGCATACATACACACGAAGGCGCCCGCAATCGTACGAGTTCTCTTGTCGAGGGATATTCTTGGGTGCGTCTACCGTTTTCCCATGCCTCTACCTTCCGGTTCCTTCTCGTGGCCTCGTATGTCAGGAAATCTCGCACTGTCCCTCTCTCCGCTTCGTTATTCCATCCGCAAGAGTCGTACGCGGTGATTGTATTTTCTTCGACCATCACCACGATTAAGATCCAGTGTCCCCTGCTACCACGGTCTGGGAGGTGTACGGGAACGAATAACATATCGTTTTGAAAGATATCTTCTTTCTTAAACCGGTTATTGACCGCCTGGTATCTTTTCTCCTTCCAGTCCTTGAAGAAGAACGTATCGAACATATAGATCGATGGAAGACACACTTTGTGGTACCAATTCCGTCTCTCTATAATTCGCAAGTAGGCCTCGATGACGGACGTCGTTCATCAATGTGTCTTTCGCCGCTAAAACATCGATTTCGGTTTGGTTAACCGTGATTAGTTTTCTCAGACCCTTCATTCTTAACCACAGGTATTACCTGAAAGCCACACAAAACAAGCATCATGCAAAGCAGTTTACTAACCAGCTTAGCCAGTACTTCACCACCAGTAGCATCAACGAATGAACGTTTTTAAGTCTTTTACGTGGGCATTACTATTTTTAACCGTGACCTCATCGGGTTATACGGTATATGTTATAATCCTACTTTAGAATCGATTTTAAAGGGTCCTATGTACTTTGGAGCTAATTTTGCGGCAAATGCGTTAGCGGCTGAAGAAAGAGCGTGATTTCTTTTTAGGACTCTATCGCCCCACGTTATACGTTACTTCTCGTCGTCTTAAATTATATACCCTTGCTTGATTGTTATAAGCTGCCCTTAGGTTCAGATGGCATCTCTCGTATAAACGTTGAAATCGATCATACCTTTCCTTATGGATATCGGCTGTTGAGAGGGGGTCGTTTATTCATTCCCTTCTTCGAAAAAACCCGTATAGGGATTTCGGTGGCTTCAGCTCTCTGCCAAAGTTAAGCATAGCGGGAGTGAACTTTGTACTGCCATGTACCGCTGTATTCATCGCGTATCTGAACTCTGAAATGTTCACGTCCCACTCTCGATGGTCATCCTTAACGTATTGGGCAATCATCGTTCCCAGCACGCGGTTATATCTCTCTACCGGGTTCGACTGAGGTGAAAATGGAGCAGTATAATTGACCCTCGATTCCCCAATCCTCAGCTAGTTCCTTAAAAATCTTCGACGTGAATTGTGTTCCGTTGTCTACTATAAGTACCTCAGGTGATCCGTACCTAAGTAATATCAATTCCTTAAATTGATTGCATACTTGGCGAGCGTTGGCAAGTCTTATGGGTGCTATTTCTACCCATTTGCTAAAACAGTCTTGGAAAACCACCGCATAAGTGTTACCTCTTTTTGATCTAGGTAACGGCCCAATCAAATCCGCCGAAACTTGCGAACCAAGGCCCCTTTGGTCGTCTAAATTTCATTATTCCGGCGGGTTTCTTTTGTTCACTCTTGAATTTCTGGCACGTCTCACATGAAGCGACATAATTTCGGACTTCTTGCCGCCATCTCGGCCAGTAGTATCTTTCTGCAATTCGTTTGGCTGTCTTTCGATAGCCGAAGTGCCCAGCCGTTTTCCTTATCATGAGTTTCCTCAAGTACTCGATTTTTCTCCTCCTCGGGAACACACATCTTCCAATCCAAACTCTTCTGACGCCCCTCTCCTGGGCCTCTGTAGGGAATATACCTGTATTAGTTTTCCTCCTCTTATGGTAAACCGAGGGAAACTACGGGGATTTTTCTTAACTTTGTGTATTAGGTTATCATACCATGACATTGGGAGATAGTCGCCGCAATTTGAATTACTTCCTTCTCTGAGCTTTCTATTACAAACACCTTCAGAGAATGATCTCTACCTTCGTCGTTTTCGGTTGTTTGATCAGTCCTTTCAGGAGGGGTTTCTCGAAAAAGAGCATCGGCTACTCTATTTAAAGCACCTTTACGGTACTGGACTGAAAAATCGTGTTGCTGCAACTCGAGGATCCAGCGGGCCAACCGACCGGTTGGTTGTTGTATCTTCATTAAACCATTGCAGTGCTTGGTGATCGGTGATTGCGAGGAAATGGTACCCTTCGATATAAGGTCTAAATTTTTTTACCGCCCATACCAAAGCTAAAACACTCTTGTTCAGTGACCGTAAACTTCTTTTCCCCGTCCGTTAACAGTCTACTGGCATACGCTATAACCACCTCTTTACCCTTTCGCTTCTGGCTCAAGGTGGCGCTAACCCTATTTGAGACGCATCTACCTGTAGGACAAATTGTTCGCTGAAGTCTGGGCATGCTAGAATAGGGTGTTTGTTAGGCGGCGTTTCAGTTCGACGAAAGCCTCTTCATGAGTCGCTGTCCAATCCCACTTAACCGCTTTTCTCAGCAGTTAGTTTAGTAAGTGGCGCCGTCAGAGTCGCGAAACCTGATATGAATCGGCGATACCAACTCGCAAGACCCAAGAAGCTTCGGAGGTTTCTTATATTCCTCGGCGTTGGAAAGTCTAAGATAGCGGACACCTTATCTGGATCTGTGGATATTCCTTGATCGTTTTATAACGTGTCCCAAATATTTTAAGCGTGTCTGGCAAAACTTGCACTTCTCCGGGTTAAGCTTTAGGCCAGCTCGTCGAAGACGTTGAAATACTTCTCTCAGAGATTCTAAATGTTCCTCGAAATTCGATGAAATAATAATCAAGTCATCTAGATAGGCGAAAGCTTTGGGTTCCAATTCCGGGCCTATTATGGTATCGAGAAGTCGTTGAAACGTTGCTCCCGCTGAGTGCAAACCAAACGGCATCCTCGTAAATTGGGTAGAGTCCTTTTCCTGGTACTGTAAAAGCGGTTATGGCGCGACTTTCCTTCGATAAACCCACCTGCCAATACCCTGATTTTAAGTCGAGCGTGGAAATAAATTTGGCTTCCTTGAGTTTTTCTAGGATAGAGTTGATTTGAGGTAGGGGATAAGCATCTTTCTCGGTTTTTTTGCATTTACCTTTCGGAAGTCCACACAAAACCTAAATTTTCCGGAAGGTTTCTTGACTAATACAACTGGAGAACTCCAGGGACTATTCGATTTCTCGATTATCCCGTCCGCCAACATTGAATCAACTTCATCGTTGATCACTTTCTGCATTGCGGGGGTTACGTGGATAAAATCTCTGTTTAATCGGTTCGTCGTTCTTTAATTTAATCACATGTTCTACTATGTGGGTGTAAGACCAGGGGAATCCTTAAACTCCGCTAATTCGTTTTCCAAAAACTCTCTAAGCTCCTCTTCTTCCTCCTCGCTTAGCGTGACGATAGCATTTATAGCTGTCCCCTCACAGTTATTTACGCCGTACTCTTCTCTGGAAATAGTTTTCTTTTTAAAGTCAATTAGTTTTTAATGGCGCTATTACGTCCATGCCTAAAATAATCGGAGAAGTAAGACCTGAGACGTTAATCAACTTAAACGCGTGTTGTATGTTTTCGATACTTCCTTCAAATTCGATCCCTCTCCTTGCTTCGGTTTTTGTCCCATCGGCCATTTGAATCTGAAGTTTTTCAGTCGTAATCCGCGCCTCCTTTACTCATTAGCATATCATACGTTGTATCGTTTACAAGGGAGATCATTGCCCCCGTGTCGACCAGGGCCCATACTAACATCCCACAGAACAATACGGGTACGTACGGTCTTATGTCTTTATTCCGAACTTCGGCTGGACAGGTTTTGGTGAATTCGGCTATATATTTTACCCACTGCTGCCATTCAGCGGAGGTTCTTAAATTCGTTTGCGGGGCTCCAGGTGACCTCCTTTCGCCTGAGCCCTCACTCCGTTTCCCAAGTTGCATTTGCAATCCGTAGTTTTAAAAACCAGGGGTCTTGCAAAAGTAACATTTTAGGGTTTTCGGGAAGCGACAATTCCTAAAAATGTGAACAGGGTTTCTCACAGTGTCCAACATACAAAACTAGAAGTATTCTTCGGGATAGTTGTGTTTCTCTGAGAGGCTTATACTTTCTCTTCTTACAACTTTTTGTCCTTCCCTAGTATCCATTTCCGGCCTACCAGATAATTTATTCGTCCTCTCAAACACTTTATTTTCTTCGTTATTTATTGACTTCCGAGGATGTTCCCGTTGATCTCGATTAGGATGTTCATTGTGTGATCTGAGTGTATCAGCCGCTGCCTTATTGGTGACATTTGAAACACCAAACGTTTTTAAATTCTTATTTTTGGGGCTATATGCGGTTTCAGGCACCAGGGACTGAGCTGGACCTGGCGGTGGCCGATATAAGTGAGTTTCTCGGATATACATCTCGTAGTGTTCTGCCGAAGAAATGAGTTCACTAATCGTTCGTATGTCTTGCCTCTTTAAACTCAGCTTGTACTTCGGGTGCATATTTGCATATAACCTATCAAGCTTATCTACGGGCGTCATACCGCCTCTTCGTCGCATCAACGTATTCAAGGGCCACTACAAAACGTCCTGATGGGTTCACTGTCACCTTGTGTTCTACGTTTTATTTCATCGTCCATGTTCGTCTTATTAGCCTACCGGAAGGAAGTTTAGCTCGAAATCTTGACGACGAAAATCTTCAAAACTGTCCCCAAAACTCTCTATTATTTCGATACCACAGTAAAGCGGTACCCTTTAGCAATTCAGGGAGTGCTTTTATCAGATCGCCCCCGGATTACATTATAAGCCTCCATCAGCTCATCAAGTCTTTCAAGAAAAGACACTGGATTTCGCTCTCCGTCGAAATGTAAATTCCACTTTCTAATTGTGTTGCATATCTCAGCGGAATTGACATGCGGCTGTCGGGAAAGGTGCTCATCTCTCAATCTTTGATTTTCGTTAGAATAGTGCGTTACATGCCGCCTAAGAGAATCGTGAGAAATCCCAGGTGCAATGTATTGACTTGTCGCCAGAGCTGGAAGTTTAAAAGCATCGGTATACACAGATCTTGTTGCGCCATCGTAAGGTGCATAAACTCACATAGTCGTGTCCAGTATCCCAGTTGGACTTGGCCTTACTCCGCGTCTTCAGTGAAACTAAAAGCCTCTTTACTTCGTCGTCACTAGTATCGGGTGGAACCTCGAGTATCTCCCTCAGGTTTACCTCTCGGCTTCTTTTATCAGTCTCTGCTTCACTGGTATTCGGCCCAACTGGGTCGTTGCCAAAGGATTCTCTTCCGCCTACAGCCTCATCTCGTCTGTCCGGCTGTGAGCGAAGAAACTGTACGAAAGACTTTCTTAGATAATCTGTCGTCCTACCCTCGGTTCGGTGTCCAAGTCGTGTGTTTTAGCATTTCAGTTATTAACTGGGCTTTCGTGAGTCTGTATATCCACCCCACGACTGGATCTAACTCAGAAGGGGAATAACTAGTCGTGGAAAACGCCTTTGTTGTTTGGTCCTTCGAAGGTCAACAGTGGCAAACCCAAAATCTCGTTTTTCGACACCTTTAATTTGTGATTCGCTAGTATTTTCAGAGGAACTAGTAGTCACAATCGTAGGTATTTGTTTTTGGTGTTCTGAGTCTGTTGTTGACTTTTCGGGCTTTTCGGCCTATTCGTGTTTCCACCCTTTGGTAGAACGTGCATTTGAGCGAAAAAGTATTCGCACAGTCGCCAAAAACCCCGTTGGTCGAAGCATTTTATAAAACACTATCTCGCTAAACCTCTTACTAAAAGTTTATCTTTTACGTTCGGAAGAATATTACACTCGTAGAATCACTATACCTGTCCCTGTTCGGGCGCCATTTTGTAACGTTAGTTTTTAGTAGGGTGCAAAACTTCAACCGTTTTGTAGCCTACGCGGATAGTTGCAGTTAGCTGGGTATTTCCCAGGGGTCTGGAGAGTTGCGTATTTCGGATATAAAGTGTTGACTCAGAAAGCAAGTAGATCTCAAAAGATCTGTTAAAGTGGTTAGAGCCACAAGCTCATCATCGCCAAACACTTTAAGGGGCAAAGAACCGACTTGATTTTAAAATTACGTATACGGAAACAGAAAACATGGTATACAAGTAACCAACCCACGCTCAATTGGTATTCCGTCACTGCGGGACAACCTAAGCTTACCCCACGAGATTCAGTACAATCGGGTTATAAATCGCTAAATAAAATGATCGTAATAAGATGTGCAATCATTTAAGGCTATGTCTATATATTTATCTTAATAGCGACCGCTCGTATATCCCGCTTATGACAGCAGATCGGAAATTTAGGGAAACCTAAATTTATTTTAGACAGGACCGATTTTCACAGCAGTCCGAGAGCCTAATAATAAACGAAAGTTTTATTTAATCGAAAACAATTTAATTTAATCGCGTTTAATCGTTACGAAATGTTACTAATGGTGAAGATAACTAAATATTTACTACAATATATTTAATTCTATATGCGTACAAATTCAATGAAAATATGCATGAAAATTCTTGCACATGCAGAGTGAAAAACGTGCAAAGAAAATTTTACGTTAAATATTGCAAGCCAAGCTAAGCAAAACAAACAGAAATTTACTACAACTATTGCACCATGAATAATGAAATAACTAATCGAACTCGGAATAATAGTTACCTGTCAAATGAAATTGAAGTTGTCTGAAAATGTCCTCTGCTCGCTGTACTGTCCTTCACCTCGATAATCACGCTTCTCCGTATCGAAACCCCTCTCGCCGGCCCTCGCCAGTCCCTTTATCAGTCGACTACCGCGCTCTAGGTGGCGGCAGCTACAATCTTTAACAGCGCCCCCCGCGGATTCTACGGCAATCTCGTCCGCGACGGTAGCGCGCCGTGCGAGAGTTTTACTACAGCCAGGACATTAAAACTATCTTCTCGCTTCCACTTGATACAATTTAATGTAAAAACAATATAGTATTTCACTGTTCTGACCAAAAAAAAAAAACACTTCAAAATTTGGGACCTTACATCATTTTACCTAAGTGAAAAACCAGATAGAGAGTTGAGTTATTAAGTTATTAACAGAACATCGTCTTCCTCTATTCGTGATTGTGGGTATTATGATTTGAAATAAATGATTGTAGTAACTGTTTGGTAGTTGATATATATATATATATATATATATATATATATATATATATATATATATATATATATATATACATATTTAAAGTAGTTTAATTCTTACTACCATATAAATAATCGTAAATCGGATAAATATAAACCTGTTATTCCGAAACAATAACATATTTTCTGATTCAAACATAACACATTTACAAAACTTCAGTTCACAACCACAAAATGGAAAAGGCGTAGTTCCCCCAATGGCATTATTTACTCGTAGTTGAGCTGAATTTTACCAATATGAAAACCTAGCGTAATTCTGGTTCACACTGAGAATGTAGTGCAGCGGAAACCAAAATAATCTGTACATTCATGTAATACATGTCACTATCAAGTGTTCAACAAATGTGTTGATAAATGTTTAGTTTGTAAACAAACTAAAAGTGCGCAGTCTTTAGCTAATGTTATATTTTTTTCAGAAATATATACAATACTAAAGAATATATTTTAATAAAATATACATTTCAATTTGCTAGTATAATCAAAATATAAATAAAATGAAATAACAAATATTATATAGATGTGATGGAAAATTATCTTAAACATTTGGTTCATATTGGTATTTAAAATATGATCGTCTTATATCAAATCGAATCTTTAAGTACTCGTAACAATTGTACAATGTATGGCAAACGTCATAATTTATTATACATTTTAAGTCTCACACTACATTATAAACTAGACTGACTAGGACTAACGCTGTTGCGGAGATTTGCAAACGGGTTTTCGCATCTATTCACTCACTCAAACGTTTACAAAAATTTTTACCAGAACATATCAAGCTGCTCTTGACTAAATCACTTGTACTTTTACATTTCAAGTACTGTAACTCCGTTATCAATTATATGACCATAGTACTTAGTGAGAAGCTGCAAAGAACTCAAAACTATTGCAAACGTTACGTTTACGATGTGAGACGGGAGCAGTACATCACACCGTACTATATTCAGTAAAATATTCTAAAATTAAAGGATGAATGATCCATAAAAAATATAAAACTAGTTCATTCAATATTGGAATATGGTTTTCCAAGATATTTTTCTGAATATTTTAAATCTGTGTCTCATGTAGTTGTAAGAAGCACTCGCTCTGGCTCATACATTTTGAGAATGCCTCAGCACAAGACTGCAGTTTTAGATAAGTCATTCAATGTAATGGCTTGTAGGTTGTGGAATGTCCTTCCCCAAATAAATACTTCCATCGATAACCGTTCCCGGTTTGTAGTGAAACTGAAAGATATGTATCTTGAGCGGTTAGCCGAGGCAGGTCCGGTCTGAGATGTGGGCGTGACACTGGCAGAGGGGCAAATGTTAGGATTCAATAACAATAAATAATTTAATTTATTTGTATATTAAAAGTATAATTTTATTTTACATGTTTTAAGAATAACAGAAGTAATTAATTTATTAATGTGTTAAATTTAAAATATAACATGTTAAAATATTGTATTAATTTCACCACATTGTTTAATTGTAATTGTTTCTTTATTTTATTATAATTTTTTTACGCTTAAGGTAATAATTAAGATAATAATTTATTTAATGTTTTAAATTTTACGCTTTCGCAGGTTAAGTGTAAGAAAGGGCCATGTGACCCTAACTTTTCCTGTATAAATAAGGAATTTTTATTCATATACATTATCACGACGTCCAAACTTATATCATTGTTCATGCATTAAAGTCTCATTCATAATTCACCAATCTCAACCCACTTCCAGCGCTGGTGTCAGTCATCGAATTGGTCGGTCTCCCAATTAAATACCAGAAACACGTCAACGCTTTTCGTTTTCGAAAATTTTCTACTTTGCAAAGTAAAGTGTTTAGGTTTTCCTTTGTTATAGGTCTACGATGTACTCAATACAAGTATTAGAATGAATAAATTAATTTACATATTGAATGAAAACTTTTAGGCAACAATATAGGTTTCATATGAATTGTTGTCGTCTAAATACTTCCTACGGATATTCATAAGACAAATCCTCACATACTAATTTCCTTGCGATTATAATTCAACATCATATAATATTATATTTTCACATTTGTTTCATAAAGGAAAGTAATAGCGTATCAGCATATTCGTAAGATTGTACAATTTTCTAATTATTATATATTATTGATTTTAATATGATGCAATCGTATCACATTAAAATGTAAATATATTTGTACAATCATCTCACTCTCAGAGGGTATCGCTAACATTCCAGTAGCACTGACCGAGGCGGCTCACCGCCCGAGCTGGTAGTTTATAGCCCACTGTTGTTCTCCGGTTCCCGCTGTCTGGCACGTACAGCCCATAAAACAGCAAAACAAGCTTTATAACCCATTAAAACATTATTTTGACCTCTCTGGTTATTAATATGTTCTTGTGTCCCTGATTCCGACAGGGGTGCCCTGGAACGACCGGCAGTCGTTTCATATATTATTTTATGTCATGGCGGTCTGAGAAACTAGGGTTTACTGATACAAAATTTTGAAATAAAAACAAGATTGAATCTTTTTTGCCATGTATACATGATGAAACTTCCATTCCAAAATAATGAAAAAGCTTTCTTTTAGCCAAACGATATCACTCAATTTTCAGTAAATAATTTACGAAAATACTAAAATTTTAAGCAGAATATCTTAATAAGACATCATATTTTATACGATTCACACGCTTAAAACCAACTGTCAGAAATGTCAAATCATCGTCATCTAAACAAACAAACACCGTTAAATTGGTGACTTAAATCTCCATATCTGGTCCTCCAATACGATGGAGAGTAACAACTTGAGGATTCAGTCTCACAGAACGATAGCCTATCAACAACTTCCATCTCAGGTTGGTATCAAAGAGTTTAACAGTCTCCTGGAATACATCAAAGCATTAACAACAAAGAATCGTTTGAAAGCTGAAGATTAAGACATCTTAAATGCTTTCCAAATGCGTTTTATTCCATTGGTGGGTTCTTGAAAAATCGCTGGGAACAATAGAAATACTTTGTTAACTCCGTTACTGAAATGAAAGTAATTTTAATGCTGATTATTTTAAAAAGAAATTATTAATGTAAAATGAGTCTAAAAGGATGTTTTAAAAGAAATTCAAATGTGTATAATCGTACTGATATAAATTATGTGACTAACGCATGCAATACAATTAATAAGTAATAATAGTAAAATAAATGTCTACTGCAATGAAGAAAATTTGAAACTACAGTTTGAGATTCTTGTGAAGAAACTTATAGGCCTACAGTTAGGACTGATGTCGGAAAAAACCCATGATCATGGTTAATAAGTAAGTCAGTAATAATTCTAGTCTACATCCAATAATAATGCAATCACAACAGTCTCCACAAAGAAACTGCGAGACTACGCCCAGGTATCTCGTTCCAGAAGCTATGCGTACCGCAAAACACTGCCTCTACAATCATCCCCTGTCCACAACAAAACTGCAAGCCTACACCCAGGCCTCTCTTTCCAGAAGCTATGCGTACCGCAAAACACTGCCTCTACAATTATCCCCTGTCCACAACGAAACTGCGAGACTACAACCAGGCCATTCGTTCCAGAAGCTATACGTATCGCAAAGCACTGCCTCTACAACCATCCCCTGTCCACAACGAAACTGCAAGACTACACCCAGACCTCTTGTTCCAGAAGCTATGCGTACCGCAAAACACTAAATCTACAATCATCCCCTGTCCACAACGAAACTGCGAGACTACAGTTAGGCCTTTCATTCAAGAACCTACACGGACCACAACAAACTGCTCTACAATCGTCACCTTTGAGGACTCTGTATACCTCCCAAGTGGCTTACTCTGGGTCTAACAACCCACAAAAATTACAATGCCTCTTGCGTATAAAATTGAAGGAGGAAATCAAAATATCAGAAATGAAAACCCATGTCAAGGTTATTGAAGGTTACATACCAGGTACTTATTTGTAGTTCCTTCAAAGATTCGCCAAAGTATATTATGGAAATCAATTCTTAGCGCTCCCAATTCTCAGAAACTCGAAATCTGGTTTCAAGATTAAACAAAACTATAGAAGTCCTAGAAGTAAACCTTAACTGCCTTAAGAAAAATAGAGGCAAATGTATAAATAACAACAATATACAGATAAGAAGAGTGTTTTATGGGCCATTGTAAACAACAAAAGGAATGCCTACCTGAAATAAAGTCAAAGATTCAACCCTCTCTCAGAGGAAAACCTTAAACCCCAACAGCCACACCATTCACCAAACGATAAGCAAATAAAGAACGGATTTAAGTAATAAAAACGCTATAAATTAGGATAATTTAATTCCCTAATAACTAAAAACTCAGTATAAATTGCTAGCTTTAAAAATGTGATTCTAGAGAGTAAGAACCCCGGCAAACACGTAGCAAGCATGGTGCGGATACTGGTGAGCCCTACTACCAGAGGGTATGAGGTTTGTAAACCCGGCGCTAACTCATGAATGTCACAGATGTGACCCCTCCTTCATCCGGAAGCTGCTGCTTTGTCATTCCATCTTCAGTGGCATCGGGGTAGGAACAAGTATAGAGAGGAACCATCACAAGGGGTAAGCTACTGCAATCGGACCATGTCACCTCCGACGGGAGCTTCTAGACACTATACAATGAATACGAGAAAAGAGGGGGTAAAGAACCGGAGGATCACTTCCACTACCGCGAGAATAAAGGGATGAGCGACCGCAACCGGACCGTGTCTCCACAACGGCTCCTACGGGCGCTCCTGGACTACAAACACGCAGACAGATGGGAACTCGCGATGTGTCCACCAATGAGTAATCGGACGATAGGTACAACGGTCACTTGGATAAGCTCACCAGTAGTGATTTTGAGATATTAAGGTCCTAAACTATTTTAAACACAACAAAGGGTCTTCTACTGAATATTAAAAACTAAAATCTACTCTACTGAATATATAGTACATATTAAACCCCGGCCGCATTAAAGCTACACTTAAGAGCTACTTAAAAAAACACTAAAACGAGAGAGGACCGTAGAGCAGCTTAGTTGAGAAGTGGAAACACCTGGGCCGCAAGGCTGACCAGGGTTCCGCTTGGAGTAGGTACGGCACTGCAGGTGCGGGCTCCAGTATTGAGGGGACGGGTGGTCGGCTCACGTCACGCGGTGCTCTGGTACAGCTGATTGGTGTGCGTTCATGTGCTTGTGATATACTGTTCACCACATCAGTCTTGAGGTGTCAGGGGGAGGTCGTAACGAAAGGGTTACAGTAGAGTCACACCACAGGGACAGAGAGTCAATGGTAAAATGTTTACCTAACTATTCACCGCAATATATAACTAGATGGGCTAAGTCTTGGTAGTGTAACACGCTTAAGAGGGGCAACACGAGTTTTTAATATGATTTACAAAATCATAGTCTCCATCACCAATACCAGCATTTTGGACCATTTGCCAGAAAACACACAAAAGTCCATTCATCAAAAAATATCTTGAAAAATTAAAATGTGAATCTTTAAAGATATTAGTCTTTGTACGCAAAACTTTTAAATCTTATAACGATTGTATCCTTGTCAAAACCCAATTCATAAAGCAAATGTTGTGGATTCCAATTATTCCTGTATTGGGTAAGGTGAGAGACGGCGGTTAAATCGGACGATAGGTACAACGGTAACTTGGATAACCTAAACAGTATTGATTTTGGCAAAGGGGTTGCCCTAAACTACTTTAAAGATAACAAGGAGTCTTCTACTGAATATTAAAAACTAAAACCTACTCTACTGGATATATTGTAAATATAAACACTCTCTGAGTAAAATCATATTTACAAATGAACTAAAGTCGTACGTCAATTTTAATTATTCCTTTTTATTATTTAACGAATAAATATAATAACAAACAATGGAAAGTCAAATTTGGTTTCCTTACGTCTCCAATATCACCTTCGTAAGCTTGCAAAATTGTGTTCAAGAAACGTTATCGATATACCTTGGCCTGATATACTCTGCTATAGCTTATAGCAGGCTGGTAAAGTTGTACTAAAAACAGATTGGACAGCGATTTAATAATGTTTGATATTTGATTTATATAGACATTGATTATTCACTCCGCTCAATAAATAGAAGTTGGGAAAACTAACAACTGTCTCCTTAATACAAATCCGTTACTATACAAATGTCACAATTGCGTTGGCAAGATAATTGTAAAAGCTTAGCTTAAATCGTCTACACACTATTATAAGTCTTTTGTATTATTTAAGTATATAAGTTACACCATTAAAGGACTATTGATTATGTAGATTGAACTTTATATTTTTTATTTTGTAAAGCCAACTCTTTACTCTGCATAAAAATATTTTGCATAAAGAACAATAGTGAAAATAGCCATTATTCTGTAAGGTGGAAAAATATCAGACTTATGCTGTTTTTTTTTCATCTATTTGAAACGATGGTTCCATATATAACCCATGTTGCACCTGAAAAAATAATTAGAAAAGAACTGTATTTATTGGTTTTGTGGAACATAATGCAAGTTATATACTCGTGCATGTATTACTTGGAAATAATACAAAAGCCACCATACATTACTGCGATAACAAGTAATATGTGTCTGGAAATAAAATTACGTGACATTGCGCTTTTCTTTTACTGCTTGCTATTACACAATTGAAGAAGTGCTTGTAAATCGAGGCAGCCATCAGTAGGCTATATACTCATGACCTCATTGTTCTCTTTCCGTCAGGTGGCTCTTTTGTAGATTTGATACTAGTACGAGTATTGGACATTTTGAACTATTAACAGGTTATTGAACAAATGAGGTCCAAAAATGGAAGCCACTTACTGGTTTTGTATACTTTTAAACCTAATTTTTTAAATTTGTATGAATTTGGGTCTCTTCAAATAGGAATAACTGAAAGATACAACACTGTCATACACTCCTAGCTGTAAACACTTGTGTTGATAAAACGTTTGTTCCAGTTTTGGGTTCCCTCTTGAAGTAATATACATAGACTATACTTATAATGTCGAAATAAAAAAGCATTTCTCTTTTCCTTTAGCTTTAGACTAACTATATTGACCAATACTAATCTTCGTGAGAAGAGATTTTTTTAGGCCTACATTAAGAAGTATACTAAATTGATGATCGTAAAGTATGCCTAGCACTAGACTAGCCAACATTTTGGAATAGGTTACTTTTATCGCCAGAATTTTTTCTGAAACTACATAGCCATGAAAAAGTCTTTTTATACTACACACACACATTCATACCAGGCATTTTTGTGGACACAGAAACTTACAGAAAACACATTTTGCTTCAAATTCCCCGTAAACAAACGTACACGCAAAATAAGTACTAAATAAGGTACAGAAGTAACAATACATATACTATTATATAATAGCTGTTTCCAGATTAGCTAACTAGTAAAAGGAAAGTTACAAATAGATGTATTTGCAGCTTTTATTATAGAAAGCTGCCAATTTAACTTCCAAGAGCAGAAACAAGCTCAACTGTCGAGTGACTGTTAGTTAAAAATATTCTTATATTGTAAATTTTGACAAGATTGAGAAGATAATTGCAATAATTTTATAATAATACAGATATTAATTATTAGAAGAGAACCAATCCGACATTATAGAAGATATGATAGAAAATTGGCTAATTAAAATCTTTGTTATAAAGGATAAGGCATCAGTCATGAAAAAGCGTGATATTATTTGTATGACAACCAATGTGTTTAGGAAGAGTTTTTAGGTAAATGAGAAATAAAAGTGATCTAGTAATATATCGAGAGGACACTTCGGTCTTATCCTTGGAAAAATATTGCAAACCGTCATTACAAATTTCGACACATATTACGCAACCCAGTAAATATGATTTAACCCACTGAAGTACCAATCCTTGAAATATATATCCTTTGACTTTGTTGAACCACATGATTCACTAAATCAAATGAACCATTATCCAAGAACGTACGCAGAAAACACGTCTGAGAAAAAACTTCATATTGGTTCGAGAAAATAGGTAAGAAGCAAATATTAAAATATTTGTTAAAACACTTTAGTTATCAATACGCTTAAAAATATGAATACAGTTTACAAAATCGGACTGAGAATATACAGTAAAAATTGTGTTAGTTGTTTAACTTGTTATTAAGAATAATACTAATATTTCTTGTAGTAATATTTCTAGTAGTAGTATGTTAATGACGTTGTATTGTTTTACAACACGAACTGCTGAATCATAAGTATTGAACTGGATGTTAATAACGTGGGTGTGTGGGGTTACCCTAGACTACTGCCGGAACCTGGAGTTTATAACCTTTACTTGGAGACAGTTCAGGTTCACCTTTCTCAGGAAGTGTGGAAATATATTTACTCAGATAATAATATTATTAACCGGATGCCAGGTTCCTATTTCTATAGCAAAAACAATTATTGTGCTGATTGTGTTTAGTGCTTTTTCAATATAAACAGTGTAAGTTAAGTTAATACACAGTAATACAGTTGTATTAAACTTGTGTAAGAACGCCTGCCAGACCACCTCCTGGAAGGCCTATCATCTCCAGATATAGATGTCCTACAGAAAGGATATCTGCTTGATGACATCTTGCAGCTGTTTTTAAGAATAATTCTTATATCACGGACACTAATGACTTTTTAACTAAATTATCTCAAATTAATCAACCCTTGCCTGAAGATGTCTTATTGTGCACTGTCGATGTAGAATCTTTGTATACAAATATTCCTACAGATGATGGTCTCAGGGCTGCGCAAAATTACGATACTAAACCCAGTATTAATTTCATTCTTAAACTTATGACCATGATTAAGATCCTCGCACAGGCCAATGGCCCATGAGAAAGGGCAGAGTAAGGCTTAAAAGGGAAAGGGGGATTTTAGCCATAAATGATTTTAAATTTCATAACAAAAATTACCGTCATACTAAAGGAACTGCTATGGGCACACGGATGTGTCCTTCTTACTCCAATATTTTTATGAGACTATTCGAAAAGAATTGTTTAACTAGTCAAAACCTCTAATTTAGTTCAGGTACATAGATGATATTTTTATAATATGGTAGCAAGGTATATTAAAAAACTTAACGACTTTATTTTTAATCTCAATAAATTTAGCGTTTTAAAATGTATACGGTCTATCTCACCAGATTCAGTAACATTCTTCTATACTGATGAAGGTATTAAAAATAATAATTTGAAAACAACAATTCATATCAAGAACAACGAAAAAATACAATATTTGCATTTCACAGCTGCCATCCAATTCACATTAAACAATCTATCTCTTAGGGTCTATCAATAAGGGCAAAAAATCTTTGTAGCAATTAATCTGTCTTTTATAACTTCATAAATAGACTGTCCATGTATTTTTTAAACAAATCAGTGATCTAAATATAATTCCAGTTTTATTAATCCTAATAGCCCTAAAAGTATCACTCAATATCTTCCTGGCCGTCATAAAATCAACAAAATTCTGAATCTTATTTTTCTTATTTTGGAATCTTTCCCTGAAACTAGAAAAACATTTTCTAAACCCCATAAAGTAATCTTTAAAAAACCTCAAAATTTAGAAAACATTATAAATCATTAAAATAATAAAATAAAATTTAACGAGTGCAATTCTTATAACTAGCCAAAATGCAGCATTTGTAAGATGTTAATGTTTAAATCTTGTAAAAGTATTACAACTAAAAAAGAATATCCTATATGGTGTAACATAGATTGAACCACAACAAACATCATTTGTGTAGAGGTAGTTGTTTCAGAACTAATCTGTACATTCTGTCCCAAAGATTGTATTAGAATAACCATCACTCCATTAAGAGTTAGAATGAACAATCATCGGTTTGATGTTCTTCATTAAAACGATGAAAGACCATTATCTGCTCATGCCATTCAACACAGTCCAAATACATTAGAAAACTGTTTCGTACTAAAAGGAATTTTCCACGTAGATCCAAATCCCAACCAAAATACCAATGTGATAAATTTAAGAAATGTTGATCTCGCTCATATATTAATTTTAAACATAAAGATAACCAGATGGCTTGAACCTAAGGTGATTCTCTTTTTCTTCTTGTATACATTTTTAGTCCTTTCTAAACATTTACAAATATTCTACATACAACTAATTTGAGTCTTTTTGTTTATGGTATTTATTTGTTAACATTATATTTTGGTTATGTTTTTAATTTTTGTTTTGGTTTGTTTGTTTATTACTTTAAATCAGCGTGTTTCTGATGAAGGGTTCTAGAAATTCGAAAATTAAAACATGAACACTGGTTTTTCTGTTTTATTTTAAAGTCGAACTACTTGGAAGAGTTTTGAAGCCGATTGGTATTACGGAAGATATATATATATATATATATATATATATATATATATATATATATATATATATATATATTGATATGTGTGTGTGTTTTAAAATCCTCGTTAACATTAACAAGTGAGCGCAGGACAAAGTGGAGAACTATGGCACAGTATCTCCCTCTCCCTCCGAGTTATCTTAAATATACATAAACACAAAAATATTATCGTCATTCTTGGCAGAATCATATGGAGATTATATTTACGTCATCTACCCAACTTTCAGCTGCCCACATAAATACAGTATATGCATAAAGGGAAATAACAAATATAACAAATATTAAAACAAAGATATGTCACCACATCCTTTCATGGATTTTTAATGCTTCTGTTTAACGCGTGAACTGTTGGTAACATGATAATTACATTTTTAATCCTTACTATTATTTCCAAATGTCAAACTCTTAATGATCTAATAAGTACAATCCTCTCCTCAAACTACAAATACCTCTTTCTGTATATAAACAATTAACAAGGTTTCAAAAATTTTAGATCCACTAGAATTTTGATAATACAACTTTTCTATTAAAATATATCATTGGTTACCTATTTAATACATTACATCTAAAGTTACAGATTGTTTACACTCTTGTTATTGAATTACTACTAATCTAGTTTGAAACTTACATTTAGTTGGTCGCACTGCTGAAATACCGCAATAGAATGTAAAGTTCACTGAATGCTACAATTAGCACAAAAACACGTGCGATGAGCACGAAACTACTACTAGGACTGCGAGAACACTGACTGACGCTCGTTATCACCGGATATATCTACAGTTGACTGGCTTGTGCGCATGCGCAACCGTGCATTCCTTGCAGTCGTGGTGCATGTGGAAGTACCAACCTGCACACATGTAAATGTCTCACATACTCTCATATACTACTTTATGTACACATTAATCATATTTTAATAGTCCATACTACTTCTAAATGCAATTTTTATGGGGACAGGTAAACGGCGTGTCGCATCAGTTATAAAAATGCATTATATTCATAGTTTAAAACACGCAGTGTTATACCACACTGGTGTTTAGTATGTAAGATGAAATAATATACAATGTTAATGAATAAATTGAAATGCATATCAACACATTAATTTTGAAACCAACCTTCCATTTACTTGATCAAAGTTTTCCTTTTCAGGAATTTTTCTTGGTAAAATGACACATTTCTCATCATAATAAACCCATTATGACTTGACAAATTAGAAAAATATTTCAAAAAGTAGAAAGATAACAATTTATTCAGAAGGTCTAACTTCTAAACCTTATTGTCTGCATAAAACAATGCTATCATTTGTTTGACCACAAGCAAGTAGTAACTTTCTTATTCCCTTCAGTTCGTTTCCAAACCTGCTCATTTACACTGGCATTTTTCCTGTAATTCGACTCAGTAAATAACACATTTTTCATCTCTGAATTACCTAATGCTTGACGTGAATAATACTCGCTATAATAGGTTCTAAGTCATCAGTTGAGCTTCATTATGCTCATAATAGAATCATGATTGAAGAAAAATATGTAATATTAATCTTTTTATTAATTCAATGTTAAATTCGTTAGTTATGATTATTACATAAACACCGTTGGTAAAAGTATGCAAAGTGTTATTGGCTTTCCTCATGCTTCTAATGAAGAACTCTCTGGCATTACCCCTAGAATGTGTAAGAGTGTGTTTGCATTATTCTTGGTAAATTGAGTTTGTTTTTTATATTATTTTCACGTGTAGATGTGAAACGTATGCAAATGCAATCTATGTACGGCTATGTACAAAAAATTTAACCATATTTATGAATCATTTAATAAAAATTTATTTATATGTAAGATTTTGAAAATGTAAATATACAAAACAAATAAATATTAAGAGGCAAATATTAAACAATCAAACAAAAATAAGTAGGCCTATGCTCTGTTACGTTTTTTGTGAAATCCTGTAACTGAAATTGCTCCCGGTTTTAGTACTTGATTTTTAAGCTCTGTTTTTCATTTATTGTATCCATGACAATATTCAGTTTATAAAATATGCTTATATGTTTTCTCGCCATTTCGTAAGATGATACAGGTATTCTTTAATACATTTTAATACGCCAAATACCACAAGTTATTATGGGGAATGACATGCAACAAATCATATAAATATTCATAGTATAAATATTCATAAATAAGTCATAATTAACTAATACTAATTAATTAAGAAGAAAATCATAAGTATTAGTTGAGTTCTTAGGACAAAGTTTAAATTTATATCTCTTGGTGGAATATATTGTTAATGACAATAGGCCGTGTTTAAAAACTGCACTCAGTAAACTAGTTTTTATTATTTCTTACGAACCTTCTACCACCCAATATGAACAATTACAGATCGATTTCTTTACAAACTGTTGTCGGTGAAGTACTGGAGAAGATCTTACAAGCCACAGCTTCAGAACTATCTTGAAATATATTAACTTATATTGAAATCTGTTTTGTTCTTTATATAGACTAATATTTTACATTTAGGCAATTATTTATTAGCACTGTACTGGTCTACACCTTCTCTCATACTTCTCACCCCCACCGCTCACTGTTACCTGACCTTGAACTCTGTGAGTGTGGCCTTGCAGGTCCATGACATTAAACAATCTACTGCTAGTACTAACGCTTACTATGTCATCAACACGCTGTGCAGACACTTGCCCTCTGCAAGAAGGGTCCTACAGAATGAGCCTGACAGAAACTTCAAGCGGCTAGTTGCTACTCGACTTCATTGCAATCACTAGCAATTCCGATATAGTTATCCACTTCCGCTCATTACTATAATCTATGTGGCATCGTTTCTAAGATAAATTGATTTTCTTTAGTCAATTTTCATAATATATTTTTTGCCGTGTCTTATTTGCTGCATTTTAATATTTAGCAAAAGTGATATATAACACAAGAAATAAAATTCGATTTATTGAGTGATTGTGAGCTACACATATTATTGTGATAAATTTACAGACTCTTCAATTTTTGAATTCATTTTAGTTTTTTATTTTTATTAGTTATGTCACTAATACACAGTAATTTTTATTTTATCTAGTTATTACAGTGATTGTTATTAGTTTGTTCTTATATAGATTGGAACTCGACAGGACGCACATACGATGATCTATGTACTGTCAAGTTTTATAACTTCTACGAATGTATTTAAATTTTCCTATTAATGTTAAATGAATAACATATACTGACATTTCTTGTATCTCTTTAGGAGTCAGAAAAGTAGTGTAGTTGTACACATATTCATTGTGTGTGTGTGTGTGTGTGTGTGTGTGTGTGTGTGTGTGTGTGTGTGTGTGTGTGTGTGTGTGTGTGTGTGTGTGTGTGTGTGTGTGTGTGTGTGTGTTGAATATATGTACTGTGTTTTCCTAGTAGAGTCGATAGACATTGCGTTGACAGGTTAAAATGTCCTACGCAATTAAAAAATACGAAGTAGTTTTCAAACCATACCCCGTTGAACCTTTCAAATATGTGTAAGGGGTAGCAATAAGACCACCTCACATTGTTATTATTGTTTAATAACTATATAATTTGAAGAAATAAAAAGTTGAATGATAGAGGTCACTGAATCCATTTTTAATCACAATTAACATTAGTAATGTTGTTAGGGTGATTCAAAAAATGTATGAAACCAATTTTGATCCCTATAACTATGACCAGGAAAATTGCATGTAGAAGAGCGACTCAATCTATTTTATCGGAATTATTCATCATATGATTTCTAAATTTTCTGTCTTGATGAGACTATAAAACATCATTATAATAGTAATCATTATTATGATCAGAGATCAGATTCCTGAGGCAGGCCCTTCTAATCTTAACACTTGTTTAACTCGTGGTAATTTTTACCCAAGACAAACAAGTACTTCCATATTTATGATTTTGCTTCCTCTCACTATCACCACTTCTACCTTTCACTTTTCACCATCTTTATGAGACAAACAATATTATTCATTTCAAACTTTCTATTAAAAATGTTAGTTAATTAGTGCATTAAAAGCGATGTTTAGTTTCATATCATCAATACTTATTAATTTGCCTGAACGTTGAAACGTAAAATCAAAACAACAATTTAGGAAATTCTGATAGTGATTGGCTCTTCAAAAAACTCAGAATTGTCTGTATCACAAGTGTCGGAATTAATTATTTTTCTTCTAGTTATGAAACTTTGCTCAATGAACAATACCCCATTTTAATATGTAATTCTATGAATGTCAACAAATGATCGGCATATACCACAATTAATAGCCGGTGAGGTCAATACTATATATTATTCAATAGTGTAAAAAATATATAGTGATAAAATAAAATACAAATTATGAATTAAATAGAAAGGAATTCCTAAACGCGTATTCTTACACTCTTTGTTTTTAGTAAATTTTGAATTCGTTTTGTTAGTTACATTATCTCATTTATTTTTATCCAATTTCTTGCATGCAGTCATATTTTTAGTATTAGTGTCCTAATGTAATCCCTGGAGACTACACACTATACATCATAAACGATATATAATTTCGTTAAAGAACTGGAAATTATATATATATATATATATAATTATATATGTATAATTTTATATATATATATATTTGTGTGTGTGTGTGTGTGTGTGTGTGTGTTTAGTAATATATATATATATATAAATTAATAAGCATTAATAAGCGGTATCATTAGCCTCTTGAAATCGTACTTATGTACGAGGAAAGACAGGGATATCATTACGATATCATTAAAACGGGAATATCCTTATCTTTGAGTTTTCCGAAAAACTAAAATGTGTTTGCAAACTTTACAATGAGCAACATTTAATTTTGTTTAATAATTAATAGACATAGCCTAGCAGAAATATATAATTAAAGACAGAGGCATCCCATATTAAAGTATGTTTCATGGAGTCATGATAATTTGTAATGGTAGATAATATCACTTAACAGAGATATTGATATTATCGTTTTAACCGAGGCCTGGGTTGGTGATGACATGATCGTGTCGCATCTCGACGGTTATGAGGTAGTGAGGACTACAAGAAAAATAAATCTTAACGATGGTACTATTGTCTATGTGAAGAGGTCCTTATTTGTCGTGTCCGCTGAGCTAGCAATGGGTGATGTTTATGGGCTTACGTTTGATTTTGTTTTTTACGGTAGGAAATGTAACTTAACTGCTTTATACAGAACACATGACAGTGACACTGACCTATTTATTAACGAACTGGAACGGTATTATAGTAGTACAACAAAGAATAAAACGTATATTATTTATGTGACATAAATTTAAACTTACTGAACACTGATATGTATGCAAATCGTTACCTTAACATTTTGACAGAAACTGGTTTTGTGAGTTGTATAAATATTCCCACACGTGTGACAGGTGACAGGGACAGTGACTCGTGTATTGACCATATATTTGTTAATCATGATAACTTCTATAACGTTCGGACAGCTGTCTCACATACAGGCATTACGGATCACTACAGCACTGCGGTGGAGATACAGTTCAGTGCTTCAGGAGTTAGGGTGCAACAGACAAATACTAGCTATATAGATCCAAGTATTGTTCGGAATATGTTAAAAAATGAAAACTGGAATTCGATCATTTTATCAAATGAAATTGAAACTAGTGCAAAACAATTTAAAAAAAAGAGTTGACGAAATTTTGCGCAAGGCAAATAAATCAAATATGGGTGGTTCTCGTCTCACTAATTTAAAATCTTGGATCACGCCTGGTTTAATTAGGTTGATTAGAAAAAGATACAAGCTGAGCAAATTGGTTGAAAAACAACCTTTTAACACAGAACTTATTAACTGTTTTAAACGCTATCAATATTCCTTAAATAACTGGTTAAAACAGACTAGGTTGATTTACTGTAAAAAAAAATTAATCGGTGTGGGAATAATCAACGTTTATTTTGGACAACAGTTTATGAACTGTCAGGAAGGAATAAAAATAAGATTCTTTCCCAATAGGGAAATATATGCAGGAGACGGACGGTAGCATTACTCACTATGACTATGTGGACATAGCCGACAACTTCAATAACTATTTTTCAACAGTAGGATGTAACTTCGCAAATGCAATCGACTCAAGTGGCCCACCAGTGCTATGTTACGAGGATTACTCAACCGACACCACTTTTACTATAAGCATTGTAACTGAGACTGACATTATTGAACAGGATAACAGCTTACGTGGACTGTCCCCGCCTGGGTGTGATGGTGTATCAGCCTCCCTTCTCAAAAATTACATTTAACTTTTTTAAACCATTATCGCATATCTTAAATTTAAGCATTATTTCAGTCAAATCTCCATCTGTTTTCAAATTAGCAAAAGTTATTCCTCTCTATAAAAATTATGATTTCCACACCAAAAGTAATTACCGTCCAATAGCATTATTAAGCGTTTTTTCTAAAGTACTTGAGAAAACAATTAAAAATCAATTGATAAATAAGTATTTAAATAACAATGATATTTTAACTTCATGTCAGTATAGATTTAGACGAGGTAAAAACATAACAGATGCGTTGTACATGATGATTAATGGAATAAACGATGCTGTTAGTTCGAATAGGCGTTGCCTCATCGTATTTTTATATTTGGCTAAAGCATTTGACTCCATTTCACGGAGTAAGCTCTTACAAAAGTAACATTGTATAGGGTGTCGAGGTAGCACATACTTATGGTTTGAGAGCTACCTGTCGGACAGAAATCAATATGTATCGATCTGTGGAGCAAAGAGTAGTGAACAGCAAGTAGACTATGGAGTTATCCAGGGAAGTACACTTGGTCCCATTCTTTTCCTGATCTATATTAACAATCTTGCCAATCTTTGTGTGGAGGGTGAGTTGTTTCCCTTTGCAGATGATTCCGCAATACTATACGAAGGAAGAAATTGGGGAGAAGTCAAAACTAAGGCATTACGTGGCTTATACATAGTAAAAAAAATGGTTTGATCAAAACTTATTATCTTTAAATGTTTCCAAAATGAAATTCTTGCCAATTTTAATAGAGCTAATAATGAATTTAATGACAATAGTTTAAAACTTCATTCCTGTCGAAATTTTATGATTGAAACATGCGGTTGTGACACTATTATGTAGTGTCGATTCATATAAATATCTAGGAATAATGTTTGATAAACCGATGCGTTGGGTAGTGCAAAAAGATCACATGAAAAACTAAATGAGAACATTTATTTTTGTATTTAGGCAGCTACGTGAAATTTTAAATTTTATTGTATTGGAATTTGCCTATTTTCAATCAATGTTATTGGTCAGTATCAAAGCTCGGGGTGGTGCCTATAAATCAGTATTATAACCTATAAATGTAGTCCAAAGAGCCATTCTTAAGACTGCCTTGTGTAAAGTTAACCGTTAGGCATCACTGCATTTTTTAATGATATAGGAGTTTTGGGTGTCAGGCAGCTATATGTAAAAACGTTGGTTTTTTATATGTATAAAAACAATAACACAATTTTTAGACGAACTAACCATAGGGACAGAACTAGGATTTCGGCTTCAGTAAATATTCTAACAGATAGATTAACTATTTACTAATTCTCATTATACAATGCAAATTTCGATTAAAAAATTGCAAAGACCATTAACTGATTTTTGTAATATTAAAATTGGAATGTTTAGAAAGCTACTGGTTAGTTGGCTTACGGATTTGGGAGGGGAGGCAACGGGGAACTTTATTGCGTCCAATTACAGATATAAATTTTCTTTTACTTAAAGCCCTTGTCTGTTACTAACCTAGGCCCGTTACTTTACTTTATTTTCAGTTCTACTGTACTGGGATCTAGGTTTGTGTATTTATATATATGCGAGTGTGTGTGTTAAGTATGTTATATATCTGAGTTATATATACGATTAAAACTTATCAGCAATGTGGGTTGACCTATATTTTCAACGACTCGTGCCCACGCACAGGCTTGCATATGTGGGTACTTTTTTCCTATATTTTAAGAAATTTCTATGTTTTAATCATATTTGTAAAATTAATAGAGTATATATTAACCTATTAAGGAACTGTAATTTCTTTATTTGCAAATAAATAAGGTTTTGAATTGAATTGAATGTGATAAAGATGTAAAATATCTTTGGAACCATATACTTTACGTTTTTTTTTTATAAATATAATAATGTAGGTATCTATTATAAAATGTCTGAGTAATTATGATAAATAATACTACATTTCAGAAAAATTCGACAGTAATAAACATGTATTTTTTGTAATAGGAGTAGATATTACTCAAGTTGTTTTTGAGTATTAAATGCAAGGAACGGCCACGTGGCCCTAATTTCGCCTCTGAACTCTTATACAAACTGAAAAATTATGATTTTGATTATTATAAGAGAAGTTTATATATAGACACTTAGATAATGTATAAAATGCATTAATGAAAAATATGATCATTATATCAATAGTTTTATTTACGTAAAACAATGTGACAGTAGCACTTACGCATATAATATTACATGATGACTACAATATTGTAGTACCTCTTGATTTATATAGCACATACTCACACATATTATATTTATCATTTTCAGGAAGAAGACTACAGCTCCATAGAAACACCTCCCACAACATCCAGCAGCGTGATCCCAGCTTTAGAAGAACTAAAGAAACATCTAGCAAATCCAAAGAATAAAGGAGTTTCTCTTCGTTCCTTGGACTCGCTTTTCGGATTCGGGATCGGTGCAAATCTGCTAGGAGTGCATGCAGGCGCAGGTATAGGCCATGGCCGTGGAGGCTATGGTGATATGGGCCAAGGGTTTGTTGGCAAACCCGCAGGAGGCCAATATCCACAATATCCCTACCCTCCGTATATGCCACCACAACCATACTACCACCCAGCAACTCATGCACCCTATTGAAAGCCTGAAGGAATGACTAGCGAAACCTCCTACGTGTTACCTTCCCCCTTGCACATACATGGTTTTTAGTTGGAGATCTAATTAAATAGGGATCTCCCTATCTAATTCTTTATTTAGCATTACACAAAAATATATTCATGAATGAAGCATTATAAGAATTAATATTATTACCTACTTTCTTTTTATCAGGCCTACCTAAGACCTTTCCAGGTTTCCAGTAATCATTATAACATGTGGATTTTAGCCTTTGTAAAAAAATAAAAAAGAATTAAATTTTATCTTAAATTATGACAACTTGTGTCATAAAATGCTTACAATAAAAGAGATATCTCACACAATCCTGCAACAACAAATAAGGTCTTAACAGAGTTTATCCTTGAGACAGCGTTATTAAATGTGTAAAATTGTTTATTGTGGTAATATTCAAAAACGTTTTGATGTATCCGGCTCTAAATATTTACAGAAATTGGAATCTATCGTGGTATTTTAAAAACTGTTTAATTTATCAACAAAAATTAAATAAACGTGCTTAGTTTTTATCTTTTTTCATAATTAATAAACATATATATGAGTTCCACCAGCAGGCTGCCTAATAAGTTAGGATTATTAAACTATCTATAATATACTTAGCTTGATCAAAAGGAATTTGTCATTGGTTTTTTGCTAATGAATGTGAATAGCAGTTTATGTATTGCAGTACGAAAGTGTCATAAAAATAAGTTTGATTTATCTAGAGTAAATGGCGTTGCTCTCAAAACTAATTCAGTTATTTTAACTGACAACGCGCGTTCCATTTCAAATACAGCAAATGCCCAAAGTGAATTTCTGATATGGAAAATGCTTGATGATTATAGGTCTAATTTGAATTCAACCAAGTATCTCTCTCTACCTTTAATGTCATGTTTCAGCAGACTGTGCCCATCAACTTAAATGACAAGCAGATCATGATTTGTATGAGCTTATCCGCTGTGTCTAGAGCTTATAGTACTACTGTAGTTTTTAAATAAGTAGAAAATTAATAAATAATACCTCCAGTCAAGAAATAAATATTAACGATGACAGTACATTAATAACAATAATTATTATTACTAAATAATACTGCCAATACTTATTTACTGTACACATGTGCTATTTATGAAAAAACTATACTTAATCCACAATTGGTTAATTCCAGAGAAAAGTTGTTTGCAATAGGTCTACGAACGCAGATCACTGCATTACTTAGAGTAATATATCTGACATTTACACGTTGTAAAATTGCAAAATAAAATCAAGCACTAAATTAAATGTTTCATAAAATTATTTTAATGGTCCTAACAGCAATTTTATAATGTTTATAAAAATATGTGGTACTTAATTTTTTTTAATCTTTAACCCATTTCCTTAAATAATTTAGCTCCTTTTCATAATTATTTTAATTTTTCAGATGATTCTTTGAACTGTAGTACCTGGTGTAATGACGTTCAAAAATATCTTTTTTGCAATATGAACATGATATTTTTGCGCTCCTTTTAAAGAAAGAAAATTTAATTAGAGATTTTCTAAATTCCAATTTTTAGATTAAATTTTGAGAAATTCCATCCAAAGTGTCAACTTTTAAGCTAAAATTCGCAATAATCTGAGATAATGCAGTAAATCTTTTAGGATTTATCAAAAACTGTAGTACTAGATCGTATGTACTTTAAAAAAACCCTATTTTGGCCTTCAAAAACCGTGTTTTTAGGGCCAAAACACGGTTTTTCTTGTGTTTTTTAGAAATACAATGTCGATTTTTCACCTTAATTTACCTAATTATTTTTGTAGAAGTATAAATTTCTTTCTTAATAAATGGAGCTACTAAGGGAACTAAATAAGGTTGGTGATTTAAGATTGTAAGAATATAAGAAATTATCGGAATAAGAAGAAAATAAGAAGTATAAGATCAAGAATTTGGAGAAAATTAAAGATAAATTCGGGTTTAAAATCATAGCAGAATTGGAAGATAAAGTTCACTTGCCGAACAGATTTTTTAATGTTTTAGATAAAAAAAGATTAAAGAATAGAATAATAATAATAAATTACACTTGATTGTTACGGGTGAAAAGATAATAAAAGATAAAGAATGTGTTACAATTGACTTTGTAGAATAAAGATTTTTCAAATGATTTCAAAGATTTTTCATTAAAACAGCTTAAGAAATTAGAAGCAAACATTTAACAGTAAAACAGCTACAGATTCGGTTATTTTACATTCGAGATTTACTGTTTGATAGATCAGGTTCATTTATGGTACATTGAACAGTGTTTTACATTGAAAATCTGTCTGTCCCAAAAGTGCGCTAGAAACCCCATATGTATATCTACTATCAGTTTTATATATAAAGTGTCAAAATTTTATTCTGAAACCTTATATTTTTGTGCACAAGTTTTGTTGAAAGTTAAACACAAATACTGTGTTTCTCTCGTATTGTTTCATGATAGGTTGCGCCGTTAATATTTATGTTAACTATTTTGTTGGTGGTTAGTGTATCCCTTTGAGTGCTGTGGCCAAACAATCCGTTGCTAAATTTACTTGATATGTTCAATACTCACTTTTGTGTTAAAAATACCAGACCTAGTAATTTTATTTTGGACAAAACTTTGTAGGAAGACTTTTGACAGTGCTGTTTTCAGTATAAACACATAATACAACAAAAATCTCATACAAATGTACGATCAAAATTTACAGTTTGCATTCTCATTTAAAGCAATGGTCGCACAGCAAGAAAGTTAGATAACATTATCATCAGTGCACTAAAGACATGTCATCTATTTACAAATGAAAATCTCTTAGACGGTTCACACGATTTAGTTCAATTAACAGTTGAGTACACGTTTGTTTCGTTTCAATTCAATATCAATATCAACTAAACATACAAACATACGTACGTATATATATATATACCGTACTCAATGTATTTCTCTATGGAGTGAAGCGTTACAGAGGGATAAACAGTGTTCTGCCGTTAACTGATTTGTTTAGTGCGCAACCTTTTGCCGTACCAAGAAACTAATTATACCGGTAATCTAGTCCTTAAAGTTATAATCTCAAGAGAGAAAAGTATTATTGTCTTAACATATTTCTGTTAAAGTAACATTAAAATAATGTCATTTTAACATTTAATCCATTAAACATAATATCTCCTTAAACATTTCCATAAGTTTTACGTGAGAACCAATGCAAATCACACCTTCCAAGTGGGATGAAAGATTGTGTTAGTTAGAATATACACACAGGCCGTAGGCTATACGAATGGGTGGACCGATGCTTCTAGGTGTCGAAAGTGGCAACACAAACATCTAAATATGTAAATATGTGCATATTAATAGTGTGCATGTTTACCCCCTTCCGATCATTAATCTTCAGATCATCAAGTAATCATTGTTATAGATCGCGCTCAGCAAGATCGCACCCTTATACCTCAAGAGCGGACTTTGTTCACCTTTTCCCTTCTTTGTGTTTAATTATTTATATATTATATCAGGTTTGTGTTTTATAAGGTTAAGTTTTTCTGTCACAGACTAAGAGGTGTTTAAATTATTATTCTATTGCATATTGTATTGATGTTTATTTATTATATTACTCAGTCAACCAATATTATATTTCTGGTTGTTATAAGGCGATTAAAACTTTATCGGAATGGTTATTGTACACAAAACACCAAAATTTCACCTCATTAATTTATGCATGAATACTAAATTAGTTGCTTATATTATACTAAACGTTGTTAATGATTTTAGATCAATAAACATATAGAACTAACACCTTTAAATATGAGTTGATAATTCTTGTATGATAATTAACTTTATCATCCACCCAATCAATGCCACAAGGAAACTGTCTTACTGATAACTACAGCAGTGGGTAACTAGGAGTGTTTGGGCTGGGGAGGATGTCTCTGATTGAAGAGCAAAACACATCGGGAGTTTAATACAATCAATCTAAAGGATTACCATCATTTGGGAGTTTAACATCTAAATATAAATAAATTAAGTAGGCATAACTCAAAGTAAAACATAAACTTGTTATTTTAAACAAGTTGGATTGTTGTTATAAAATTATAACATTTTTAGGGCATCTTTGGGGTGGTTTAATCGTCCCCTTAAGTCACTGGCCTACAATTTTTATGTGTGTGTGTGTGTGTGTGTGTGTGTGTGTGTGTGTGTGTGTGTGTGTGTGTGTGTGTGTGTTTGTGTGTGTGTTAAATATGTTAATTATTTTATATTTTGCCTTCAAAACAAAGTGCATAAAAACACTATTTATGGTTGAAAATCTTTCCACAGTATATATCACTTCCTTGGTCGCTTGGATATATCACTATGCCAACGCTTCATTTAAATAAAGCAAAAAAACATGTGAAACACATCCAAACATTATTGAATGCGGCTTATATTTCTATTTGCGTTTTTATATTCATATTATGTTTAGTTTGCATGCAATATTTCAAATCTATAAGATAGCCTGTCATTCTCTAGATGTCATATGGATAGATAGTTATACAATCAAACTGAAAAATGTTTACAAGCATACTCCTCTGTTATACTCCGGACATAAAACTCCTGTCTATAACCCCTTACATAAACCCTATAACACCCTTATAACCCCTAGAAAAAGACACCTCTTACCAAAACTAAGCACACAATAAACATTAGATAGGTACTACGTAAAGGGATAAGCTGGCCCCTTAGAAGTATAATGAAAGATATCACGCATGCATTGTATTGATATCCTGAAGACATTGGCATTGTCCCTACAGATTATTATTTTTTTGGTCATTTGCTCATAACTTTTGCTAGAAACGGCGACCTTGTGTTTCTTTTGAATTTACCTTTCAAACGATACGTCAGAAGATAGGGGCTTCAATTTTAAAATTTAAAGTGACTCACTCTACCCCCATTTGAAAAAGGGGGAGGAATTCATTTACCCTCCAAAGTCCATAACAGTATTTTAATAATTAAGGTCAAGTTTGTACGTTGCTATATCAATTCATTTGGAATATTAGGCGTATCAGGACTTAATTTATACCCTTAGATGTAAGGAGTTGTTTGCGCTAAAAGTTTGCTAGGATCATCGTAGAGATGTTTTGTTAATGCCATTGTGTTTCTTTTGAATTTACCTTTCAAATGACATCATCTTTAAATATACTATTATTTTCTGTATCAATTAAATTTTCCTACTTTACAGATCCTTCTTTTGCCATTCATCTTCCTCAAAATTAACATGAAGTTACCTCATCTGGGTATTTATTAAAAGTAAACGAATGGCGTTGTACAGTTTATTACATACAAACCTATTAAGCTTTTGTTAGATTAATCAAGCAGATGTCTAATTATTCTAATCTCTGTTTCATATTTGTTAACATATTGTATTGTTGTTTTTACCTATATTGTACAAGTATGTTGAATAATTGAAATAACCCCGACTATGGAGCTTAGGTTACGGTGGCTTTGGCAGGTAACAGGAAGTAAAGTTGTGTAAAATTGTGTTTTGGATTCGTAATAGTATAATGCTCGGATTTTATATATTTTACTTGGTAACACGGCACGTACTAACCCCGTGCCACACACCCCTAAAGTATGATTAATATTATTATACTTTCATCATAGTATAAAATCTGGAATTTACATATATTATTTGGGACACTATAAGATATTTTCTCAGTTCCCAGACAGTTTCTTTTATCCTGCCAGGCTATATCTATTCCAGGTGCGAGTGCGAGGGTTATTATTTATGCAAGCGGGTACAAGTGAGATAGTGTTAAAGATTCTGTGAAAAAATGGTCTATTCCATGACATGAGGATTTAAAGATACTCTGGAACTCAAGAAATTGTTTGGGGTAAAACTTTTGACACGAGTTTCTAAACGGTCTGTAAAATAAGATTTTTATTGCATAATCGTAATATATTTTGGATAATACTTAGAAAATCAGTCAAATTGTAGGAGAAAAGTGGAATTTTTTGTTGCTTTCTTTAGGTAAAATCAAACATTCCCGATTTAGCACGTAACATTGTTTTAATGCTTTGGCTACCGAGTGACACAGAGTCTAATGTTGGGACGTCCCACTTACTGAACTCACATAACAACTGGTAGTGAATGTGTTGACCAGGTTCCACTATAGTGGGGTATAACTTAGGGCTGGGCAATGGGAGTGAATTTACAATAATGTTCCATAGGGCTTGGTACACAGGAGGGTCCCGGAACTATATCTGTGAAAATATTTACAGTTAAAACCTCTAATTCCAGTATGTGTACTATACGATACCAATGGAGCATAGAACATAATATTTTTAGGTTAAAATATTTGGAGAAGGAATTAACAAGTCATAATTCAAGAGTTAAATTAAGTATTAGTAATAGACATCAAGGATTGCCATAGTCAGATATTAGATAACTGACTTATATGCCTGGTGAATTCAGAAATACACAGGTAAGAATCGAAGCACTTAGTCCAGTTGCATTATATTCACCATGTGCTGGAACCCTTACATTTGGTTCTCGAACTTGATCACTGTTCAAGCAGATATCAAATCTTGCATGTAAATTTTGACTTTTTACAATCATGTCAACGAACTATACATTTTTTGGTACAGTCCAGAGAGATGAAGGATAAAATAAAATATCATAACACAGAACTTCTGCCTGTATACGGAGTTCGAAGGTAGAAGCAGAAGCTTACAATACACAAACCAAATTATTTTCAGTTGCATAAACGGTTAAAGAAATTTTAACTTGAGAAAGAAGGCAAAAACTGATGGAGAAGGTGCCATAAGTGATTTTTATAAATTTTATAAAATTAAGTTTGTGTTATTTGTATAGATCCGTTACATGAAATTAATATGAGAAATGTAATTCTGCAATCGCAATACATTGCAATTGAAACAATAAAAGGACAACATCTAAGATATATGGCCTATTTATATAAAAAGATTCAATGACGTTGTGGCTGCTTTAGTAGTACTGTACCTGTAGTGAGATATTAAGGAAGGGGCGTGTTTCTCGACAAAGATGTTGAAGCAGTACACTTTATAAACTCTGCTGAAGGAGATTTTATAGTAAATATTTTTTTTATTATACAGTCACAAACTACGCACGCACGTAGACTAACGTTTAAATAAATTAACCAAATGTGAGACTCATATCTTTTTAACAACACAACCTATACATGAACAATATTGATAAAGAAATAGAAAAATAACACGTGAATAAGGCAATCCAAAGCATAATAACGATTTGAATCAAAATGTAAAGTTCTAAATAAATCAAATACTGATTCCCAATCCACAATCAAAACATTATTGAATAATGTAAAAATTAAAAGCTTGACAGTAAAATAGTTGAAAAAATTTATCATTTGCAACTTAAAGTGTTTGCTCAAGGTTTGCATTGTTTAAACACTGTTTTATTCCAGAGTTTCATTTGGGTATGAGAGTTTGTTAAAAGTTCTTTAGAGAAACACTGTTAAACCCTTCATGCTCTCTTTAGTTAACACGAATATGTTTTGTCAACTCTGCTGACCAGCTCTGCTTGGACAGCACCATTTTTTCATCCTACTCGTATTAAACTGCAAGATCACTGGCCTTCAATTCTCCAGTCCAGTACAACTGTACAACACTAAAATGCTGGATTCCCTATTGTATATACTGAATGTAATTTCTCTATTGCTCTTTAGTGTCTGAACAGTGCTAGAACCTGTGGTGATATATCGAACTACTATAATCAAGTTTTGTTGTTGAGTTTCAATGGCATAGCAGTTCAATGGTATGGACGTGCGATCTGTCACTAAGAGAGTTTTGTTCGTACACATAACGTAGCTATTGTAGGAAGGTTTGATTAAATTTTAATGTTGAATTTAGCTCTAGTTCACCTAAAGCCGAGCTTCTAAAGAAGAGCTTCCTCGTTAGCAACTTTCTTTAGATCTCTTCAGGCGAACATGACTCCAGATTCCAGGAGTAAAGACTGAGACAGCGTCAGATACCAGACGCTGCAATAAAAGTATTGTTAATAGCCATAGAAACCTCAATAAACTAAAGACAAGGATCGAGGATGCCTGCTACCTCAAAAACATCTAAAATGTTACAAAATGTGAGACGCGGTTTTTACTACAGGCTTTATTTTTGTCATTTCTAACATCTCATTTGAGTAAAACTGAGGTGAGATTTCAAGATTTTTCCAATTAATTTCACTTCAAAATGATTCACAAACAATGGAGTTTTATAAAACAATTCAAACTTTAATTGACCAAAAGTTTGATAGATTAACATTAGAGACATATATGTTGTGCCATTCTCCTTATTTTTCAATACCTTTAAATAACGAATCACTTATTTTCTTTTCATTTTTATTTAATAGCAAAAGATCATAATTTGTTTGGTCGCACAATTAAAAGTATCAACCTCTTTTACCTTAGATTACCCAGAAGCTAAGTGCAATATTGTCGTGTGTGGTGATCGTATCAAAAAAAGTCTATACAGTACAAGGTCGGTAGTACTGATAACAAGTGTAAGTGCAACTGTTGCGTGTGGGGATCGTATCAAACACAACTAGGGAGAGATTCGATACAGTACAAGTTCAGTAGTACTGATAACAAGTGTAAGTGCAACTGTCGTGTGTGGGGATCGTATCAAACACAACTAGGGAGAGATTAGATATAGTAAAAGTTCAGTAGTACTGATAACAAGTGTAAGTGCAACTGTCGTGTGTGGGGATCGTATCAAACACAACTAGGGAGAGATTAGATATAGTACAAGTTCAGTAGTACTGATAACAAGTGTAAGTGCAACTGTCGTGTGTGGGGATCGTATCAAACACAACTAGGGAGAGATTCGATATAGTACAAGCTCAGTAGTGCTGATAACAAGTGTAAGTGCAACTGTCGTGTGTGGGGATCGTATCAAACACAACTAGGGAGAGATTTGATATAGTACAAGTTCAGTAGTACTGATAACAAGTGTAAGTGCAACTGTCGTGTGTGGGGATCGTGTCAAACACAACTAGGGAGAGATTCGATACAGTACAAGTTCAGTAGTACTGATAACAAGTGTAAGTGCATATCAGTTTAAAAAGCCAAATTGTGTTTACTCCTTAAATATAGTTTTACCAATAATGCTCTTTAAAATTTAATTCCTGTTCTCTAAGTCTATTGTACCCGTATTTATCTAATAAAACACGAAGTTCTATCAAATGGCTGTGCAGCCACAAAAAAGACATCTAACTACTGTTTGTATTTACCAAGTATGTAACATCGACCATGGTCATTATTTCTGAAGTCAGTTCATCACATATTGAGATACATTTTGTTGTAAATATCAGTAGTTACATTAGTGTAAAAGAAAATGTATCATAATGAAATTATGTCGAATAATGTTTCAAAGTAAACTTTCAACCATAAATATACTTGTCTTATGTGTTACATACAATACATAAACTAATGGAATTAATAAAAAATTAATAGAATATACAATCGAATTTATATTGCATACCTTATTTAAGATACTATGTTATTCCTTTCTTATTTTCGTACAAAGTCTATGTGTACATAATAAGTTTGATGCCATTTGTAGGTGGGAATGCAATTTACTGAATAAACATTCATACTTTATATTTTATATTAATTTAAGTACAGTCTATTTAAAATATAATGGAATTAATATGAAAATCACATGTTATAATGATTACTAGAAACCTGGAAAGGTGTTAGGTAGGACCAATAAAAAGAAAGTATTTGTAATTTCATATATTTTTAATGCGTCATTCATGACAGTATCTTTGAATAGTGCTCAATAATTAGGTAAATATGGAGATCCCTATTCAATTGGTTAGGCAGCCTGGCGATGGAACTCTTATATATGTGTTAATTAATAAAAAAAGATAAAAACTAATTAGGTTTTTTTTTTGTTGTTAATAAATTAAATAGTTTTTAAAATACCACGATAGATTCCAATTTCAGTAAACTTTTAGAGCCGGATACATCAAAACGGTTTTGAATGTTACGACAATAAACAATGTTACACTTGTAATAACGCTGTCACAAGGATAAACACTGTTAAGACCTTATTTGTTATTGCAGGATTGTGTGAGATATATCTTTTATTGTAAGCATTTTTATGACACAATTTGTTTTAATTTAAGAAAAATTTAATTCTTTTTTATTTTTGCACAAAGGCTAAACCTACATGTTATAATAATTACTGGCAACCTAGAAAGGTTTTAGGTAGGCCCAATAAAAAGAAAGTCTGTATTAATATTAATTGTTTTAATTAATGCTTCATACATGAAAATATTTTTGTGTAGTGCTAAATAAAGAATTAGATAGGGAGATTCCTATGAAATGAGATCTCCAACTGAAATCCATGTATGTGCAAGGGGGAAGGTAACACGTTGCAGGTGTCGCTGGTGGCATTCCTTGAGGCTTTCAATAGGGTGCATGAGCTCCTGGGAGGTAGTATGGTTGTGTTGGCATATACGGAGGGTATGGATATTTGGGAAACTGTGGTTATTGTGGATATTGGCTTCCTGCAGGTTTGCCAACAAACCCTTGTCCCATATCACCATAGCCTCCACGGCTATGTCCTATACCTGCGCCTGCATGCACTCATAGCAGATTTGCACCAATCCCGAGTCCGAAAAGCGAGTCCAAGGAACGAAGAGAAACTCCTTTATTCTTTGGGTTTGCTCCATGTTTCTTTAGTTTTTCGAAAGCATGGTTCACAATGCTGGATCTTGTAGGAGGTTTTTCTATGGAGCTGGAGACGTCTTCCTGAAAATGATAAATATATTCTACTTGTATATGTACTGTATGCATATCAATAGGTACTAAAACAACGTAGTCATGTAATATTATATGATTGAATGCTATTATCACCTTTGTTTTACATAAATATAATCATGATCATAATTTTATAAATGCATTGTATACATGCACTATGTGACTACATCATCTTCTCTAATCATAATCAAAATCCTAATTTTTTAATTCGTATAAGAGAATAGAGGCGAAATTAGAACCACATGGAACTTTCATTTATTTAACCTGATAAACAACTTTATTGTATACTTATAAAGAATATAAATCGAATGAAAGGAGTGTAATATCTACTCCTATTACATAAAAAAGTGTTTATCACTGTCCACCTTTTCTAATCTGTTGTAGTATCATATATTATAAATGCTCAGACATTTTATAATAGATATCTACATAATTATATTTTGACTTTAAATCAAGCGCGGCAGACCAGTGTTTTCTACTAGTTGTCAAAAAAGCTATATTGGGTGGTTATTGTTTATACAATATACATTTTTTCTCTGCTCTGTTGCGTCATTACCAGTAATACAAAAACTTGACCAAAAGCACACTCGATATCTCTTTTCTTGCCAAATCCCTTCCACAAAACCGTTGTAGCTAGTAGTATGGTCATTATTTCCGTATCGGACTGAGTGTTCTATCTGCTTATTAGTTTGAAGATAGTAATTCCGTAAAAAAATTGATGACTCCCACGCAACATTCAGTACTTACATAGCTTATGAGAAAAATTCCCATTAGAATGCTTGCACATTTAGTGACTGCAATATGACCGTTACTGCTGGCTGGAACTTGTTACTGTAAAGGAATTACGGTTTTCATTGAAACGGTTCATAGCCATCACCTAGACTCCTAAATTAAACTGTGACTACCAAAAATTGTTCTTTTCCCACTAATCTTATGGATGTACCCGTGGTTACAGTTAGATTTGTTTCTTGCAAGATTTATTAAATATTGTTTAAATGTCGCTTAAATAAAGTATGGAGAAATAAAACAAACCTACACTCGTTAAATACTCTAAAGAACTTGCTCTCTTGGTCAGTCTCGCGATACGAGCTCGAACAAAATGTATTAGCGGGCCACCTTGACGGGAATATACTGGAACAATGAAAAGGCTATTTTTGATAGACAGCCTTAAGTTAATGAAATTATTTTATTGGGCCTATCCTGTACAATTATAGACAACGAACGAATTAAAATAAACCTAGTCATTAATAGTCATTTTGCACTTATGTGAACAAAGGGTTCCCCAAACTATTTCTCGAAAGAGAACGCATTTGCATTTTATTCTATCGAATGTCTTTTTCAAGTTCACATACAGAACAAAATTCAGGAAAACCACTTGCTATCATACATTGTTTTTCATCCACTACTGCTCAAGTTGAATTTAATTAAATACAGTTATGAATTCCAGAATCATAAAAACTCTCTTATAAGATGGATCCAAGGTATTCTAAAAGCGGAAAAGAAGATCCCAGAGGAATGTGGATGAGGCAAAAAAAAGGAACGTGGAAGTATGAGTTATCTGCTCGTAGACGAAGTAGATCTGTAGAAAACGAACGAGAGAGCAAACCAAATAAACGCGAATTCAGGAGCATATCTCCTTAACGTGGACGAGAAGATCAATCTGGTTAAGCAAAACAAGCAAAATAGTTTCATGACAATTGTTTTTTAAACTTCCATCAAAGTCGTACATTTCATAATTTTTATAGTTATCATACTGTTTAACTTATTTCATAAAATAGGTTTATATGTTTTCAAGTAATAACCACTAACCATAAGTAGAATGTGAAAAAGACTGACTTAATTTGTTACTGAGTAGACACTTCCTGGATAACTGTTGTGTGATAAATGTGTGGAACACACAATCCAGTACTTTTTGACACATATATTTTAAAGGAGAGGCTGTCACCCGTTTTAACTCTCCGAGTGCAGTGAACGTTCTGCTGGCCACGCCTGCGAGAAAGTAGCACTTAACCAGTAAATCTTCATAGGCCACTGGGCTGTGTGAGGATTTTATCAAACAGAATTAGGAGGAGAGTTGGTACAGTATAAGTGCTACTGATAAAAGTTGCGACGGCACTGATAAAGTGCTACTGTCATAGAACCTGTGCTATCCCTTTACAGATTTATCTGTGTGGCTATCGGCTAGTGGCTAAAAACTGTAATTGTGTGGAGGGAAATATGTTTTTATCACAAACTTGCTTAAGAAACAGCTTTTAAATTCAATGAGCTATGAAATAGTCTAAATGGAGCTGTCTGAAAAAATAACAGTGAGCACAGCATAATATGTTAGCTCTGTATACCAAGAACGTAGCCAGGAAAAAGGTTGGGTGGGGTCAAGACGAATGATATTTTCACGTAGTAGACAGAAAGTAAGTAAGGCAATTGCAGTCCACCGTTCATTGCCCATTTTGTCCCTTAAAATTTTCTTGATCCGTATTAATGTTAAAAACGATCATTCAGCAGTACATGTCAGTAATAATGAATTGTTTAAATAATAGTAATAATCATTTGCTAAAAAAGTAATTGATAAGATTTTAAAATTTGGGGGAGGGTTTGGACCTCTTGGACCTCGTCGCTGGCACGTACTTGCTGTATACAAAGCTTTACCTTCAAATGTATAAAAATAAAAAAGGTGCTTGATGTCTTATTTTACCAGGCGAAGATAGGGCTATGAAGCCCTCTCTAACACTTACCCTAAGTACCAACGGCTTAAAGGTGTTCCAAACCACCATCAACGGCCGGGCAGGCGGGCTGCTTGTAAGGACAGGTTTGGTCAGCAGTCAGCGATCCTAAGACATTATGTTGGTACTTGCGATAACACATGTACCTGCTACACTGCTACACTGCACCACCGGCAAAATATAAAATATTGTATATTTCTGAAAAAAAAAAAAACTTACATTCTCTTCATGAGCAAGAAAGTAAATTGTCTCATCAGTGATGTTAGGGAGACTACACAAATCTATTAAGGATGTCTCGAAGGCTTCTCCTGCTAATTCAAAGATGAAATTTCATTTATTTCAGTTAAGATTGTCATTGATTACATTCTAATATTACATTAGTTTTGCCAAGTAATATAATAATACGTGCCAGTAGCACACATTTGCTGTACATATGGGCATATCGATCAAAACCAGAAATTGTTTAATGTCTGACACATAATGAAGGCTTCCAAAATTACAATGAGCAAATATTTTTATGTTTCGTATTCTAAAAATTAACAAATGTATACATTGTATGAATGTGTTTCTTCGTGAATTTTTCAGGGCTTCTCCATTCTTGCTTACCTGATAGATGTCTTATATACGAGTATTTGCCAGTGATAAGTAGATTATTTGCTTAGTGCAAACAGAGCCGCTTTTGTAAATGTTTTTGTTTCGGGTACAGGAGTGCAAGACTTCTTAAGATCTTTGGGGCGCAAACTAGAAATAATGTACATTTTAAAGTGGATGTAAATGATAAAAAAATAGCATAGATTCATACTTTACAATATTTAGCAGTATATGCAGTTTTGCACTCCACCCTCATAAAACAAAGTTGGGATATTGATTTTATTTTTAGGTTAACAAATTCTCTACTTCTTATCGTTGTTTGATGACAACTATCTTTTGAAGCAGTGGATGGCTTATGATAAGAGATTGATAATTAAAGAGGATTGTAGGATTAGTGATTGTAAGGCGAAGCACTCTGTGGACCCATTTAAATTTGACAGCTTCGAAAACATTGCCAACAATGTCTTTAAGCCTGTGGTCCCCTTCTTCCTGAATAAGAGCCAATTGAGTCTAAGACCTCTCATAACCCTATTGCTGATTGATATTAGTTCTGATCCAACAGTAGTAACCCATCATAGCTCAAAACAGACGGATTATAAGCAAACACATTTGCACTCAGCTAACAAATATTCGAACGGGGAACAAAATGTAATTTAGTTTTAGTAAAGAAAATGCAATGTAATTTCATGTGGTAAAAGAGTTTATTCATAAACTGTATACTTCTCAAGTATTAGGTAAGTTGTAAGAGTGAATGTTTTAAAGTTTTGACAAAAGGACTAACAATCATTCATTTTCAATGCCCTCAAGCGCTTAATATTGCCCATCAGGAAAAGTTTTACTGTACGTTTTATGTAATTTAATTTTGTTGCGCGTTGCGAGCATATATTTGAAAAACATTACATTTTGATATACATTTAAAAAGTGATGTAATGAAGTTGGCGTTTTTTTGTTACGAGCCCAGCAAAGTTAACTTAATAAATACTGTATGGTTTACTTGAAGTCTTGTTCTATTAAGCAAAGAAGATGAGAAATAGAAGTTGGTCCTCAAAGGACCTTTTTACTGCTTCCGGAGTGACAGGATATTTTGGATGGGTAAGGTTAGGGGTAGAGGCCACCTCCTATTGAAATTCACGAAGAAACATTTTGGGCACTAATCAGTCAAGTATCCTTAGAAGAAGTGGAGTCCCGTTAAAACCAGCCTCTCCAGTTGAAGTGGGCAGGGGCGGCACAGCTTTATGTCCAGGATAACAACTACCCTTAACCCCTAGGGAGCCCCACTAACACCATCAGTAATCCCCCACAGGACTACAATTATTGACCTACCCTTGCACTCCAATATCTTCACATTTGCGGTTAGTGATGTCCCACTCCTAGGCATCTGTAAGGTTGTCTAGATTTAAGTAATATATCGGATTTTACTTTGCCCAGTTACTGGTCTGACTCTGAATGCAAGGTTGTACATTTCTTATAATCGTATATAAAAACGAAGCGAGTATGTTGTATTGACTTTAACATCAAATGAGTTAGTCGTTAATGTTAGTTTTAATAGATGAATTAATATTATTTTTTGCAAAATAGTAGTTGATGAACAATAAATACACACACAACATAATTCAATTATAGTTCAATAAATAAACACATCTTAACACTACAATCAATTATTTCAGTCAACAATTGTCTGGATTTTACTACGTTTTGAAAATGTATTGTGGCTATTGTTATTTTAATATTTAAGCTATACGAGACTATGGGCTATTCTTATACTATATAAGCTATAACAAATTATTTAACTCTTTTTTAATAAAGCAAAAAGTGAGTAATAAACTTAGCGGGCAAATTACTAGTAGTGCACTAACATATCGCCATTAGAAAGTATGGTAGTGACTAGTGTACTTCTTATACCAGTCTAGTTTGTCTTGTATGCAAATGGGCCACCCCCGAGTGGGTAGCTTCCAAATAATACTATGATTTATTTGTAGGAAATATTTTGCAATTTGTCCAGTATAATGGCAAGATTGTTTCACACAAGAACGGTATTTCCAATCTCTACAGTATAGATGTTTTGTATGCAAATAGGCCACCCCCGAGCGGGTGGCCTTCAAATAATACTATGTTTTTTTTTTTTTTAAGAAATGTTTAGCAATTTGTCCAGTATAATGTCAATATTATTTTACACAAATAAACCAAAAACTCTCTTTCTTTAGTGAACGAGAGGTTTTTTTAAAAGATGCTGTCTTTAATACTGCATCGCTAATTGTGAGGATATAAAGGTATAATTATGCATCGTAGTTATTTGTATTGTTGTCAGTATAGATTTTTTCAATTTTTGATTTAATGACAGAGAAAAAAAGTATATTTTTACGGTTGTACTATAAAAGGAAGCTGAATGTGCGCCCCTAGCTGTAAAATAGAGAACCATTTGAAAAGCTTTATCTCTGGTAGCTAGGGATGTAACTGAGTGCATGAAGCCCTGTAATGTGATCTTCCCGTATTATTACAACATAGAGGTTCAAAATAAGTTCAATGTATTCTACTAAAAATTGGGAAAAAATTTAAACATTTTTATAAAACATGTAGTCACTTAATAAATGTCAGCTTAACTAGAATCTCTGACCGAATTCCTGTTTGTTTTTTTAATTGCCAAAGTTTTAATTTTGTATAAAACTATTTATTTCAAAGATAGTAATGATTATCACCCTATATACCTTTTAAGTGTAATATTTCAATTATTCGTGTAGATAGTTCTAAAACAATTATTAAAGTATATCCAAGAGAATAACATTGTAAGTAAGATACAATGTGATATTTGTTAGAAAAAAACATTTTAGATGCTTTCTTTGAAATTAATAGAGAAGTCAATAACGTCATGTCGTGTAACGAACGCGCTGTGATGATCATTTTAGATTTGAACAAAGCTTTAGTTTCAGTAAAAAAGACAAATTATTATTGAAGTTGATGGACGTATGTTTAAGGACATTTGTGATGTCGGGGTTTATCATCAGATAAAGAGAAGTGAAGAAGTTTGACAGGTATTGAGTTGCTGATTAAAGGTAGATCTTTGTTTACATTGATAAAATGGAATGATGGTAATACCATTCTAAAATCCTTCAGTCTGGCTTACGTTTTACGGCCAATATTTATTTTTTGGGCTTTACATACTTGATTGCAAAGAGATCTTTCGAGCCATTTGTACTATGGTTTTTATGCACTATTCCTTTTTTGATTTCAAAGTCACTGCCATAAAAATGTAGGCTCTGTTAGATACAAAACACTTTTGAGTCCCTATCACTAATAATGGAGGAGTGCCGAAACTAATTAAGGCTTCCACAAAAGTCCGCAGCATCCATCTCCACGCCTGGCGAAGATCCATGACAGTTTTTTGCCACAACATGATCTTGTTACCATATTTAAAATAATTCTGATGTGTCTTATCCTAGATCATGTCGAGGAAAATTCAATAGCGACAACATTTTTACAATACACAGCAGTCGATGACAGGTTAACTTTGACAAAGGCGTTATTGGGAGTCGCCGGGGTGAGGAGGGTGACCAGACGTCCAGCTTTAGGAAAACAGGTCCCCCTTTTTAATGTTTGTCCTCCTGTCCTCCCGGCTTTTGAAAATTATGTAAAATATTGGGTATTTTGGCGAACGATTATACGTTAGAAAATAGTAGCATCACATTAAAAAACTCTTCTGATTTCCGAAGTCCCGAAGATAGTCCATGAAATAGTATTGCAGCGCACACATGAAATAGGCATGTGGAAAGCTGAGATTCAGTTGTATGTTAAGTGTTGTCTGTAGTGTCACTGACTCACTGTTGTTTATATCCGCTCAGCTGCACTGTTTCTACTACCTCCTAATTTCCTATTAACGTTGTATATTTTTTCCGTTATAGTGATCATTTCTGACATATTTTTCTGTTAGTATGGGTTCCTCATAATGTAATAAATCAACGCAATAAATTAATTCAAATTATTTCAAAAATGTATTCTTAGCATCATTGTTAAAAATGTTGGTTCAAATCTGTCCTAATGTTTAAAGAGAAATCTTCTAACAATAATTAAATCAATCGTATGCCACATACTAAATAATAGCCTCAAATAATAATTTTATCCATCAACATACTCTGCATTAATATTTCATTTGTGTATCAAAACAAATCTGATTTGAGTTTTTTTATTTGAATTATAATAAGTTTAAATACAACACGGTACTAATTGATATGTGCATTTTTTTAATAATGCATAAATAAATAAATGTTTTTGTGAAGTTTATAAGAATATATATTACTATCCTCCCATTTGCTTTAATTTCTTCCTTTTTCACCCCCAAAAGTCCTCATTTTAGGAATTGTCGTTTGTTCACCCTGGGTGCGAGAGTCTGAAAGAGTGGGTATGGACTCGTGTACAGCTACTCAGTTAAAGAATGTGGTCTTATAAGCGTCTAAATATAAAATAATGGACGTGTAGAAAAAACATGTCCAAGTGTGAAATATGTGTGGTTGTGAAGTCTGTTTCTAGTGTAGAGTGAGATTCACATGTACTAAAGGTTAATTGTTAAATTCGGTGAACTGTATTTATATATGCAACGAGTCTGATTGTAATTTATTTAAATTGTTTTTTTGTAAAATAATAAGGCCCGAGAATAGTAAAACATGCAATACATTGCTTAATCAGTCTCATCCAGACATAAAAACTACAAAAGTCACACACTCATGAAATGAAATTTGTTCAGCCTCTTCGCTAAAGCTCAGTCAAAAACAGAGTGACTATACGGGTCACACATGTAAACTTAATCTTGAAGAAGGTAAAGGCAGATTTACAGGTACCGCCGGACAGATAGATACACAGACAGACACAAGTCACCTGCACACTAACACCCAACATACTTTCCAACTTGATGGATAATTTGTTCCACTTTATCCACTAACAATTTCAGCTTTCACGCTGGCTGCCACAGGCATATACGGTTGAATAATTCTGTAATTATGTATACTCTATCTAACTAACTAACTTTCTAACTACCGAACCTGCAAACATTAAACTCAGTATACATATGAATGGTTTAAAACTGCACTTTTCGGTTAGTATCCCGAGACTTGTGATCATTTTAAACCGATATGCAACCGACGGGGGTTCACGTTTAAAATCTTTAAGTTGGACTCAAATTTTGGTATTTTTGAGGCATGGGCACTCTTGTGATACTATTTGAAAAGTGAAGTTTTGAATCATACATAGTTGTATTGAGTATTGTTTTTATAGTGAAGGTGTCCGTTTGTAATTAAATGTCGATATATTAAATACTGTACTAATTTTTATGTTAATTTTATTACATTCTTCTCTTACTTTGGTTCTCCTCAAATCACCGCATACTCGTGTTGAAGTAAAGGTGTCAATTTGTAATTACATGTCGTTATATTAAACACCGTAATCATATGAGTTTATTAATAACTATTTCCGGGCTGGTACTAAAAGGTGTTTGGCTAAAATGAAATATAACGGTATTTAAAATATACGATTGACTTTATAAAATGTCTAAACATGTACTATTTACCTATAAGATATGGTTATAAACACATCTATGGTGGCAAGGGTTGAGTTAAGCTCCATTTCACCTATTACTCTTGGTGCAGCCACTGAGATCGGACACTGTCGCAGACTTGTCTCATGGAATCCAAAGTCCACGTCCGTCTCGAGCCTATGCGTCTCCGATGTCGGAATTACACGAATAAGAACTCATCGTGTTGTCGAGAGTAGCCTACGTTTAGAATACCGAAATCCTCCCAAGTAATAAGTATTGTTGTCTATTACGATCCTACTAGATCCTTTCAGACGGATCTGCTCTCTAGACTCCAAGAGCCAAGTCTCTGGTAGAGTCAGAACTCAGAAACTGAACTAAAGGTAAGATGAAATGCAGCTAAACTCAACATTCAAATTGTTATAAAAGTAGAAATAATAGGTGAATTATAGTTACGTTTTTTTGAAATTTTAAGTTTATTCGTGTTCAAAAGGACACATGTAAATAACTTTTAACTGTGCTATTGTTAGTGTGATAATTTGTAAATATTTTGGTGACGATTAATACAATTTTAAAACTTGTAAACGGACTGCATCCGTCGTAGTGTTAGGTCTTTTTGGGGCCGCTGTTAATTTTTGTGGAATCGCTTAACGCCAACAATACAATTATAAGTATTGTTTGAAGCTAATTACCATTTAATTCGTCCTAAATAGGTGGTTTGAATAATACTATTCAATTTTGCATCATTTGCCCTAAAAAAATTCAAACAACGCCTGCCTGGGGCGTTTTTATAGACAGTGGAAATAAAGGCAATAAAATGGCCCAGTATCCAGTGACTTAATTTATTCTAACGAAAACAAGTAGATATTTCTACCTATTTCTGCAATGAAGAACGTTACAAGGAAAAGATAAGATCCCGATTATCGCAAGGAAAGCATGTTTTGTTAATAAATTCAGCGTAAGGGTAGGTACTGTGTAGTGAGTGTGGTTGGCGGGGAGGAGACATTCAGGTGTGGCTATCGAGGTATTGTTTGGTAGGCCTGGTCGTATCCTGTAACAAACTAACAACGGCACTCCGTAGTTTAAATTAATTTAAAACTTCTTTTACATTTTAAATTAAGTTTTAGCTTTTAGTATAACCGTGAATTACTTATGCATTATGTTGAATCTGGACGCTTGATAAACACTCTTAAGTAATAACGAAATTAAACAGGTTATGCCTGCATCTTGACATAACAGCCTTATAACGTAACTACGGAGCACCGAGCTTAATGGACCTTTAGTGTAGCGTATCTATCTAAGTAGTAACAGTGACTGAAACAGTAGTGAGTCGGCTCTCGAATTGGACATTTTTATGCCGTAGTAGAATATAGAAATTCAACATAAAATAAATTATTGCTTTTTCATATGTTGTATCAATTAGAGTTTTCTTTTAAGATTTATTATTACTAATACATTTGATCTTTTTTTAGTTTTGTAATATTAACCGGTTATAAGAATAGTATATTTAAAATAGAAAAAAAAACAAGTGGGAAACTATGTAAAGTCATTACAATATGAAATACTGGTAGCAAATTAATTTGAAAGGTGGCGCATCTCTTAAAACGGAAGAAAACATAACAAGAGTTACTGTAATAACAACGACAGCAGCGAGCACCCTGTGACTAGCGGTAACTCTTTGACACCGTTCCGCAGCTCTCGAACCGTAGCGACCACTTGGACCTCACCGCCTGACCTGCACTCCTCGATCTTTGACACTGTTCCGCAGCTCTCGAACCGTAACGACCACTTGGACCTCGCCGCCTGACCTGCCACACTCCTCGATCTTTGACACCGTTCCGCAACTCTCTAACCGTAGCGACCACTTGGACCTCGCCGCCTGATCTGCACTCCTAGATCTTTGACACTGTTCCGCAGCTCTCGAACCGTAGCGACCACTTGGACCTCACCACCTGACCTGCACTCCTAGATCTTTGACACAGTTCCGCAGCTCTGGAATCATAGCGACCACTTGGACCTTGCCGCCTGACCTACACTCCTAGATATTTGACACCGTTCCGTAGCTCTCGAACCATAGCGACCACTGGGACCTCGCCGCCTGACCTGCACTCCTAGACCTGACTCACCGACTGCGCCCATCTCAATAATCCACCTGCACTTGACACACCCTCTTCACCTTGCACAAGACCTACACATTCCGGTAAACGGACTGTAGGTCCATGTTGTAAAACTGTCGGGACCATTTCTTACCAGTGTTACTGTCCATAAGGGGTGGACAGTGGGTCCACGGTCCCGGCCTGGGACCCGCTGTCCGACTCTATATCTCCTAAATATTGTTCAGTAAAATACAGTGGGATTCGGTTTCGTCCCGACTAGCAGAACATATGTGTAATTAATTTAACCACTATTATTAATTTGTTTACATTTGGTCTTGAAAGCACAGAATAAGTTGGTAATAACTATACTTATTATTTTAACCTTTTCTACAACCACTGCAGAGCACAGAGAAAGAAAGATATTCAAATTAGAAAATTAAAATTGTTATAAATTACTTATGTGAAACTGTACACTTAAGCAAATATTGAGTATACAGTGCTTGGTGAGTACTATAATGCGGATATCAAAGAAAAATTTACTATATAACTTTTACTAGAAATAGAATGTTATAAAACTCATAGTGTATTTTGAAAGAAGTATGCTTCTCAGACCGTTGTGGTCCTTGGTTGAGGAAATAAAGCAAAATAAAATATGGCACATAATATATTAATCCTTAAATAAATGACAACGGCCATAAATATACATTTTAAGACATATATGCCTGACCTTAGGAATAAGAAAAACTCAACATTGGCGGTGGATATATAATTCACTTGAACCAGAAGTGGTCATAAGAAAGCCTACGAAATTGCGTGCAAAACTGCGGTGAACGCAAATGTTAATAATGTTAAAGGTGTATTTTAAAAGGGAATAAAATTAATAGGGTTTAAGAATATATTTAAGAATTTGTTGCTTTCGAAGGCACTGGTAACTGCTAGTAACTAAACATATTATCTCCTGTCGTTCATGGATCATTATTCGCGAGATATAGCGATGAATAGCAACTGGAAGTTTGAATGAAACTAGACAATTCCTTTATCCGGCCTTCATCTAATTGCTGTTTAAGTGATATTTACAACCTGTTGTTAGCGGCACACGGTCGCTATTATGTAAGTTAGTATGTTTCTGTAGGCAGATGAGTTTCGTTTGTGTTTTCGTTTATAGGCCAGGAGCCACCATTATTACATAAGGTAATAACATATTTTTTCTTCGTATGGTTGTCTATTTAACGTAATTTGATACAACTATAAATGTGATATATTGGATACGAACTAAATGGTTGTTTTGGTTATTAACATTGTTATAAAACAATAAACCATCCATTTCAATTAACGTTTACTACGAGAAGCGTGTCTACTCGCATATATATCATTATACTAACAACAGACCAATAAAATGAATAATTAATACTAAGTTATAGCAGATGTTTATGATTTATTAGTTTAATGTTTTAAATATTATTATTATTATTATTTTATGTAGTAACACATGATTATGTTTACTGGTAACTGAGTTATGGAGTTCCCCAGGGCTCTATACTCAGCCCAATCCTTTTCCTGTTGTATGTCAACTACGTACATTCATCGCTGTTGCATGATAAAATCGTGCAGTGTGCTGATGACACGACTCTCTGTCTCAGAGATAACTCACAAGAAGGTTTGGAAATACAAACCTTTGTCGATATTAACAATTGTTTTCAATATTTCAATAGCCTGAACCTTAAAACGAATGCTTCGAAATCCAACGTGCTAAATTTCGCACTGCGCCCAGTGGACTCCCAATGTGGGTCAGCTGTCATGTTGGCAGATTCCATATTGGAAGAAGTGTACTCCGCAAAATTCCTTGGAATACTCCTCGATCGAGGGTATGGAATAACGACACGCATTTTCAGTGCTTTAGCGTCAAAAGGTATTTAAAACTGTTACTTTCAGATGAGTATTCCGGATTAAAAAATGTACCTTGAGTGTTATTAGATGTACTACCTTACGTATATTTATTATACTAGTATTACTTATGATATTTTTAAAAAAACATGGCTTAGCAAAGCCTGCTGAAACCATCGAACACTTTGAATTACGGTTTGGTGTTACAAATATGTTATATTATTTGCGTAATTTGATTATGTTACAAACAATTTGCTCTACAAAATTTCGATTTTAATAAAGTTATTTGTGCATATCGATTTTTCTTTTTGTTCAATCATCGCGTCTAAACTTAAACTCGACTTTTTTACTGTCGTTCATACATTATAGAGCAAACGTCGTAGATGATATACGGTATAACTTTGTTATTCATACCACAGAAACACATTCTTAACATACAATCTTTGCGATATATAATGTTAAAATGCCTCTCACACTAACACGTGTTCTTAAAACTGTGGACGTTTATTGTTTATTACCACAGATCAGCCAAACAATATACAGCAAAATTAGTTTTGAAACATATTTTAAAAATAAATAAACCAATGCAACGGAGTATGGAAGGACATAATGAAATATTTGTTATAGACGAACGGACTGTCCTTTTATCTTTTAACCCCAAAAATCAAAAGGGTTCTTCCTTGGACCGAAAGGAAATTGTGAACCAAGTTTCAAAATGGTGGATTGCTGAAGTAAAACGATCTTAGGTTTTCATCCATATCAACAATTTTAAACTTCATACAATGATTCGCGATTTATAGAATTATAAGAGCTGTCTCATTTTATAAGATATGACTTATACGCATTGAAACTCTTTTTAGCTTTTCATATGAAGGTAAACTTCATGAAAGTACAACGATGAGGTACAGAAAAGTAAATACGAGAAGAAAACTATTTTATGATAATATCCATAGATAATATGATGTGATACTTACATTCCTAAAATTAACAGTATTTCAGCCACCATTTAAAATCAAATATGTTTATTAAGTTTATCTTATCTGTTATATGTTTAAGTATACGTACTTTAATCCTTCTAGAATTATGATGATATTTGTTTTTCAGTATTTGAGTATTATTTTTTTAGTAATTTTACTGTTCTTTGATAAATTTGGTTTGAAATATTTGATTTTTAAATTTGTTGTTGTCCACATAAATCCAAGCTAAAACAGAAAGACTGTGTGTACCACGTGTTTACTGTCAATACAGATAATTATCGTTAATTTAATATATTTTTTATACTTTAACGGCTAAGAAGCATAGGTTTAAGAGCGATAGATTCAATGAAGCAGTAAATATTCATTGTTACATTGTATTCATGTATTTATGAGTGTTATTAAGTAGAAATTCATTAATGGATTAACTTTGTTTTATAATTTGCTCTACCTAGGGTTGTTTACCCAATTTTCAACTTTAATTTTTAAAAGCAGTAGAATAATTTTAGTTTCATTTATTTATTTTTATATAGTTTATTTCTTGAGTTTTAATATTATATAATTGTTTAATTTTGTGTTATACTTCATAGAATGACAAATTTTAACAAGCTATTTATTTGAATTTTCTGGAGAGTCCTGAGTTTTCTGTTTTATAGCTTATTTATAAAACAGAAAACTCAGGGTGTCACTGTACCCTCAATCGTAAAATACTTTTTTTCCTTTGCTAATGTTTTAATATTAATAGTCCTCGTGATAAGTAGGGAAGCATGTGCGATTCCTTTGACGTTACAATTCTCTGTTTCGACTACATATGTAGATACCGTATATACGTACGTAGTATATATACAGAGTGAGCAGTTAAGATCTTGCGATGTTAAAAATGCTTCATACTTGTATCATTGGGGATGTTTAAAATAATTCTTAAAATTCACTTTTAACATTTAAGTATTTTGAAAAGCAAAGAGAAAGACCTCTAAACAGAAATTCAGTACCTTATGAGACCCCAGAAATAACCAATGACAACATGCTATAGAGTTACGAGGTTGAAATGGTGTGGATCCCCACCCCAAGGGCTTGATAAAGCGTTCCATCTATAAATGCCCTGTTTGAAAAAGAAAAGTGCAATGAAGTTTGTATACAGGCGATCACTATATATTTGTGGGATTTTGGCAGAAATCGACTGGTATAGTATTATTTTAGCTTAATGTATTTTGGAACCAGCTATGCAACTCAGTGTTTGGTTAGTAAAGCTTCAGATGGTACGAATATTTGCTTTAAATGAAGCGAAACATTTTATGGAGAAACATATTGATTTGAGAATCTTTATCTTTGATTTCCATATAATTTAAGTTTTTATTACTATCTGAAATAGATAACCGTTATTTCTTGTTTAAACGCAATTTTTAAACCACGTAATATGTGATGCGTGTGTATGCCCATATTAAATATTTGTGTGTGACTTGCAAATTTACTACAATAGTGATTTAAATAATAAACACAATATTAGCCTTTCTAATTTCCTCTATAATAATTTCTTAGAAATGGATACATTTTGATTTTGTCCGTAACAACTTGGAACATATTATTTATTGGTAATTTTATTGCGTATTACGTCAGTCTTGTAAAATTTAGAGAAATTTGATTACTCAGACTTCTATATTCAGATAAATTAAGCAGTCTTAAAGCCTGTCATTACTTTACCATTAGACAAACTAACCATCAGAATTATTTATCATTCATTTTTTTCATTTGTATTATTTTTCATTATTTATTTCTTCTTTTTTTTCGTTCGATAACGGATAAGTCGACAATATGAGGTAAATATTATTCGTTTCATGACACTTTTCAATACCCTTTGTGTGAAGTGCGCTTTAAACATAGCATTCGCAGAAAGTCGGTGCATTGAATATTGAATGCTATCCATTCATTCGTATGACCCTTTCAAGGACATTTTGTCCAATATTTTTAACCTGATTACAATACAAAAGGAATAGAGTGCCTATGCATAGCTCGTACGTGGGGTTAGTTGAATGGTTCATTCATAGATAGCTCAGCACGTACATCTAACTGCTTTACTATGATATGAAAACAAAACCTTAACAAATGTCTAATAAATATTTTGTATCACAATATTTAATATAAGGTGTAAACATACGAATAAATGTTTGTCTACCAAAATTAAATACATATTCCGAGTATGCAACAAAATATACAAAAATTCTAAATAAGATTGCTTTGAGTGAAATACTAACATATATAAAAATGATGTTCGCTACATATATCGTATTATAATTTCAACAAGTAGGTTCTCTCAAAAATATCTCTCTATTTGTATCAAGTATTTATGGGGTTCCCACTGAAATGCAAATCAGGCTCATACACAGGCAGGAGCCTCACGTTCTCTTCAGCAGTGTTCTGGTGGAGCTGCACTGTGACTATACTACAAGCAGGGTTACTGAGTGTTAGGCTTTATATTATTTTTATTTAAAGTTTTCTACTTTCTTCAAATAACAAAATCACTCAGTTTTCTATGACCTTATTAACTATCACTACGATTTTGACGGAGGTTATCACATTTTTCAATAGTGCCAAAAAGTATCCAAAGTTCCTTGAAGTGTTCGACGACTTAGAAAGATTTGACCACAGTCTATAGTTTTTTAAACAAGATTCCCTGACGGGCCGGATCCCGGCGGCCTCTCTCACACGCTATACATCTCACTTCAAACGTCTACCACATAAACAAATATACACCTATATTACAATATAAGCGAACAGACTAAATATTTATTATAAAAGACAAGAGAATATTTATTGTAAACTGAAAGTCGTTAAATTCACCATTCTAGCTGAACCTCGATTAAGCACAAGCTAAAGTAAGTAACAAAGTAGTATAATTTCATGAAGAACGTGTTTGAAGGTTCCGTACGTAGTGCAAAGCAACTCACCGATACTCCCTAACAGCTGTTACAGTTGTTCCATATTCCAGACTGTTAGATACATGCAATGGCACACCCAGAAATCTTCTATGGGAGGGTGTCTGGAACACCGGGGAGTCGGGAGCATAGAAACCCCCGTTATCAGCAGAACATTTTGAAATATTAGGTTCTAGAATCGTTATTTGTTAGTAATTCTGAAGGAATAAAACCAGGTCGAAGCATATAATTTATACAGTCAAACCACTCTACCACCAATCACCAGGAATTGTATACAGGGATCATTAAAATCTGTAACAAATACAGATTATATCACGTGTATTTAACTAAAGCGAAATTTAATTATAGCATTTGCAAAATATTGAACAAAATAGTTAAGTTTAAATCACAAATCAAAACCAAAGTTAAATCTTGATATCTACTCTGGGATAAGAATTATACATAACCTAGTTTGAGAATTGACAACAAAATACCTAATGCTATAAAAACTGGAGTTACATTAAAATTTAATTCGTTTATTTCTGTTTTTCTACATATAAAACTGTTCACTAAAAATAACTTCAGTTTTTATATCAGTAAAAACGAAAATATACCGGTTCTGGTGCTTTTCAACCAAACTGCAAATTTGAACATTCATAATTCGGAAGCTTCTGATCACATTAAGACCAGATGTTCATACAAGATAGGTATGAGTTTACTGTAATTGAATATATAATTTTATAATTTATAATAGTATAAAAATAAAATTTTTATTAAATTACCATCTTGTCAGTTATTATTGATGGGTGGTTCGCAATAACCACTTTGTGTTTTAATCATTCAGTTATATGTGTAGTGCCGTATATCTTGCAATTAAAAAACTATATAAAATTTAAATTTAAATATTTTATTACGACTAATTTCAAACTTCCGACATAATTTTTATTTTTAGCAGAAAAAAGATTGTTAGGCAATCCATTATTTTGAAATTTTTGGCTCCTGGAGATATGTTACATAGCATATTTTAGGGACGAAACCACCCACGTAAGAATGAACGGCAATCATTCCGCATGAATTGCGTAAAATGACCCCATTAATCCTAGGATTGGAGACGATAAGCTTGGCTTGTCTTCAGAGTACTCACAGCAGAGGAGGGCAAAAAAGGATCGCAATGATGTTTCAAGCAAGAAGGAGTTAGTTGCCCTGTTTTGAAAAGAGGGGAGGAGAAGTTTATAAACGTTGGAAGAAAACTGTCTATTTTTGGACAATATCGTTAAAATTTAAGTCAGCAGAGACAGTTAAGTTAAATATCTAATTAAATGTTTCAATTAAATTTAAATTAAAAAATCAAGGTTAAAGGTTCAACTTAAATCATCCATTGCTTCCATTTCTTTATTTTAAATATGACTTCCATCGTATAGACGATGTCTAGTTGAATTAGGTTTCCACCAAACCTTTCAGTGTATACAGGGTATTTAAAAATCTAGGGATAATTTTGGGATATGGTTCAATACGTTAAAATAAACAACAACAACAAACTCCTTTAAAACTAAGGTCTTATTCAACCTACTTATTCATTAAAGTATAAGTTACAGTTGCACGAGAATATTTAACACACATATATTCCGTTATTTATCAATCATTCATAACATATTAAAATTCTTGCCTTTTAGAAGCTATTTTGTATGTATACATAAATGCATTCCCTAATCGACGGTTTTATGAAATTATGCTTTAAAATGATGCATAAAATGCTGCCATTTAACACATTTATATTTTTAAACACCCTGAATTCATCAACGTACATAAAATACTTTATGTAGTTGTTGGTTTCGTTAAAATTTTACAGTGTTTTATTTAATTTTGCTAGTATTCTGTATATGATATGAGGTTGAGTGATAGAGAGGGCTTCATAGCCCTAACTCCGCCTCTTTAATAAAACATCTAGTGCTATTATAGCACTAGATGTTTTCTGAAATAAAAGAAACTATAACGAAACTTTTTAATTTTAATATAAAAAACTAAGAAAACCAATAATACAAATGTTCTGGACTTTTATATATATACTTAATCTTATGCCTTAAGTTTTTTCGATCCATAAAGACTCCATAGAAAAAATAAAATTCTCAAAAAGTATTTTATTTTTTTAAACACGTGCAAATGTCGAAAATCCTGCTACTCTTTTAAATCATCCATCCTCAATAACAATCTTCAAACCAAGAGTTTTCCATTAGTTCCCAAAAAAGCGGTTTAGGCCCGTTTTTTTTTAGGAATCGAACTACTTTTGTAGATAACAATTCTGACAATATTAAATTAGAGAATTTTTATATCGTTTGTTAATATTAGCAATTATTATGTAATACAGTGCTAGTAAAATGTTCAGTAGTAAAGGTTAGTTACTGAGAAAAATTAAATAATTTAATACTTTACGTTACTGTAATTTGTGCAAATTATTCATCAAAATGAAATCGTGTAAAAACATTTTTACTAAACGAGGTAAATATTGCGCTTTTCATAATAGCGACATACTCTTCATATTGAAATACTCTAATAGAATAATGAAATTGAATATTGATCGATACCCATTCGTTTGAACATTTCAAGGATGTTTGCCAATTACTTTAACATGGTTCCAATGTACAAGAATGAGTGTGTGCCTAAGCGCTAACTTTTGTGCATATGGCGTGCTTAACCCTAGAACTCCGTAAGTCGTAATTTACGACTCATTTTTCCCGTCGTGAGTACGGACTTATGTATATCAAAACTTAGGTTCATATTAAATACTCTTCTTATGGATCACTCATATAGAGTAATGACATTGAATTTTATCATTACCCATTCGTTTGAACCTTTCAAGGATGTTTGCCAATTACTTGACTCCAATGAAGAAGAACATGAGTGGACCTAAGCGCTAACTTGTGTTTATAGTATGCTTAACTAGTTTGAGCAAGTAGCTAAAAGCTTGATTAATAAAGAACCTTTGAATATGTAACTGGTAACTAAAGTTCAACGAATGTATCACAGTTACTTTGTACAAAAATATTTAATACAAGATTTAAACATCCAAATATTTAATAGTATACATAAATTACTAATATACTACCTTTATGCAAACGAAAGATATAGAACTTTCAGTAGAAAGATGTTTGTTCTCTCAGAATTATCACTCAAATTTTATCAAGTATTTATGGGGTTCCCAGTGAAATACACGTCAGGATCAGCCACAGGCAGGAGACTCACGTTCTCTTCAGCAGTGTTCTGGAGAGGCTTCACTATGACTATACTACAAACAGGGTTACTGAGTGTTAGCCTTAGTATGGATGTAATACAAGCTTTTGTACTTAATTCAAATACCAAGACCACTCAATTTGCAAAGGAAATACTCCATATCTCTACAATTTTGACGGAAGTAGTCATGTTCTACACTTGTGCTAGGAAGTACTCAAAGTTTCTCGACGTCTGCAACACTCTGGGTAGACTTGGGAGATTTGACCGCAGTCTGCAACTGGCGCCACCTGATAGTTGGATGATAATTAAGGTCACTGCACTCATTGCTATTTTAACAGTTACTCCTTTCATATCTGAAGGAACTTACCTATACACGGTTTTGCACTTGGCAAAAGATGAAGATATAATTAGCCAACCAATCATAGCCTTTATTTGTTTTATGGGCTGCGAATTACAGACACATTTGTGTGTTGATTCAATTTCAAGAAGTAACTCAGTGTATTGCGAAGAGATTCAGACTCATCAACGCTAAGATCAAACAAGAAATAATCGTCCAAAGTTGTTGTCAACCAATGGACGTCCAATGGACCAATGGACGTCTTGTCAACACCAGAATATCCCATATATAATTCATGGCCAAGAAAAAGGCTCCAGTAATAGGATCAAGTTCTATATGAGCGCTTACCAAATGCTACGAGACGCTGTAGACCAAGCGAATGCTTTCTACTGTGACATTCTAATGAGTGCAATCTTCTATAAATTTGTACACGTCACTATAGCCCTCTACATTCTTTTCTTGTATCTCATTTATGGAAATCCAATAGCCCTTGTTAAATCAGGAATTTGGATATTCTGTCACATTTCTTTCCTGCTGCTGGTCGTCTCCTCGAGCTCTGACGTCACTCAAGCGGCGGACGAGACAGCACAAATAATCTGCAAGCTGATCAACAGAGACTTAGAACCGACACTGCAGACACGACTTGAGTCGTTCTTGATGCAGCTGGATGTTCAAACCGTGGAATTTTCTACAAGAGGATATTTCCAGATCAACAGGCAATTGTTAACTACAATAGCAGCATCAGTGACCACCAGTCTAGTAATCCTACTTCAATTTAACGCCCGATTCTAGAGTGAATATTAAGTAACTGGCGGTTTGAAGCTTCTCAATATAATTTGTAGTATAACATTTTTATAGGAAAACAAAATTGCTTAATGTAGTAGCAAATGTCTGCCCAAATATGTGAACCTGCTCAAAACAAAGAATTTGACCATGAGACCAGTAAATTTATATTTCATGTGGATAGGCTATAATATAAATTTGAATTTGTCTTGTAGCATTTTGTAGCCGGGCCAACAACAATAATACACTTTTTATTTATTTTTGTAAATATGTACGTATTTTATATATTACAAAGATAAAGTACAAAAATGAATAACTTTTACTGAATAAGGATGAATAACACTAATTGAACAAACTAAGAAAAATATTAATGCATATTAAGTTTACATTTTTGGGTCTAGAATAAACATGGTCACCAGTGCACAGGGTCTTTAAATTACGGTTCACAATAAACACGTGATGGGTTCTCAGTAGTGCTTTATTATTGTTTTATAATACACTCTATTAACAATAATGTACCAATTATAATAAGTAAGTTTTATTAATGTTTTCATGTAAGTAAATCAATATGTTATATTTTTAAAATGTTTAACTGTTTATTGCTTGTATGCAGTTAAAATAACGTTTTTTATATAATTAACATTAGTGTATAATGCATAAACTACAATAATTAGTAATTGTTTTATTGAAATATTTTGAGATGGTACAAATTCTCCGGGTAAAATATACATCCTTAACTTACATTTTACTGAAACGATATCCAGTCAGACATTGCACTTATTAAAATAAATTATGCAATTAACGTAATAAATAGGCTGAAACTATTATGTGGTTATACAACTGGTAAATACAAATTTTATAATATTAAATAATTTATTAATTCAATCTGCTGAAAAATCTTATATCCTCGATAAGACAAATTTCAAGGGCTACGAAAAAAATTCGTCTTCTTGAGATATTCATTAAAAAAATGTTCAGTTTATCGAGGTTTAATACTGGCGTTATTCGTCTTTCGTGCGTAAAATATTCATCCTATAGATCTCAAATTCGCCTTGTAGAGATTAATCAGTCTTAGCCCAAATCACAAAAATCCGTCTTATGGAGGTTATTATCTAATTAATATGTTGTATAGAGGTGTTTTAGCATAGAATGTTACGAAAGTTTCAAGGGTATTTGAAAACATTCGTTTTATCAAGGAATTGTTTTCATTGAGGTTTTTATTAACGAGGTTCAACGGTACTATATTCGTGTCCATCTTCTGCGATAAAACTCATAACATAATCTTTTTGCTTTTTCCTTAATTTAAAGTTTTACATGGCAAAAATTTTAGAAAATTAGTTAGAATGTTATTATATATATAAAAGAGTTTAGTCTAATACATATTCAGAGCAGAAACCGTATAATTATATATTAATATCCATATGAAAATAATGAATAATATTTATAATATTAGGTGCTTACCTAGTGGTTATGAATATACATCGCTAACAATTGATAAGACTCACAACTTATACAAGTTTTAATAAATCATTTAAGCATTTAAATCTCCTGGGGCAGATGGGGTTTTTCCAGCCCTTCTTCAAGAAGGGCTGGAGACATCTTATTAAATACTCTCATCATTCTGTTTAGAAGTAGTTACGCCTTAGGATACATACCAAAAACTGGAGCACAGCACTGGTGGTGTTCGTGCGGAAAAAATACAGGGATCCTACTCTACCCATCTCGTACAGACCTATAAGCTTCGTGGTGAAAACTATGAAAAAAATAAGAAACAGACACATAAGGGACGCAATATTACTAGACCAACCACTTAGTCCCACTCAACATGCTTGTATAGAAGGTAAATCAACTACCACCGTTCTCCACAGTTTAGTGGAAGCGGTAGAGAACACCTTCGACGAAAAAGAAGCCCTAGTCAGCGTCTTTATGGACATTGAAGGAGCTTTCGACCGAGTAGCATATCAATCCATGGAGACTGCTATGGAACGTTTTGGAGTTCCCCCAGATGTAATATAGTAGCCCTCCTAAAAAGCAGACAAGTAAAACCAAAGAACGGAGACGAATCTGCCGCAATCACGGCCCAGAAAAGCTGCCCCCATGACGGAGTTCTGTCTCGTCTCCTGTGGTTGATGGTGGTGGATGATCTTCTTAGCAAAGTAGAGAAGAGGGGAACAAGGCTACTAGATTATGCGGACGACCTAGTGCTTATGGTCAAAGGATAAAACAAAGGCACGCTGGAACGCCTAATTCAAAAAGAACTAAACCTCATAAGCAACTGGTGTCATGGAGAAGGTCCACGGATCAACCCATCTAAAACAAATATGACAAACTTTACCAGGAAGAGAAAGTTCCAGCTTACACAACCTGTTCTGGAGGGAATCAGCGTAAACCAAACAAAAGAAGTGAAATACCTGGTATTAATCCTGGATGTGAAGCTTACTTGGAACTCCCACACTGAAAACAGAACATCCAAAGCGACAATGGCTCTTGGGGCCTGTAAGAGACTTTTTGGATTTAAATGGGGACTGAAACCCAGAATGATATATTGAATTTACGAAACAATAATAAAACCAATGGTCACACATGCTGCCTTAGTGTGGCAGTAGAATAACACAACAGCTGCTTAAAGGCTACAGAGTACTCAAAGGCTAGCTTGCTCAAGCATCACGGGAGCGATGAGCTCCTGCCCAACACTAGCAATTGAAGCGGTCCTGGGATACATTTCTCTGGGGCAGGAGGTGATGAAAACAGCCAGTCTAAGTGCAATGAAGCTTCTAAGAACAAATGTAATAAATGCTACCTCCTTAGAAGCCCACATGAAGATATTGCAAGTATTTCCTGAGGCTGAAATGCTAACCAAAGTATCAGACGCAATGGTTAAGAAATACTCATTTGATAATACCCATATACGGTCTCTATCGAAAGTAGGGGTAAATGGATTAAAACGGAGGCCTACCCTACAAAATGAATCCTGAAGTTCTACACAGATGGTTCATGCCTTGACTCTAGGGCAGGATACGGAATATACGGACCAGGAGTCGACATGGCAGTACCCCTAGGAAGACATGCCACGGGTTTTCAGGCGTAGGTCATGGCAACAGACTCATGTTCCAGAAGACTCATACAAATGAGGAGAAAAGGATTAAAATACTTAATATTTTCTGATAGTCAGGCTGCACTAAAGGCACTTCGTTTGATTCGAAATCAGTCTGGGAACTTAAGAATGCTCTAGCTGAGCTGGCAACCAATAAGAGAGTAAACTTGGTTGGGTACCGGGTCATGAAGGCATTCATGGAATTGTAAAAGCAGTCATCCTCGCCAAAAAGGGAGCGGAATCCATAATGGTGGGGTCTGAGCCAGGTTGCGGCATAGCCTTCTCCAACAGTAAAGCTCTGGTCAAAGATTGGGAAAAGAGGATAAGAAACATTAATTGGAGTAGAGCCTCAGGATTAAGACTCTCCAAAATGTTTATCTCTCCTTACGTTAAAGGGTGGACAGCTCTCTTGGATCATAATAAGGAGGATACAAGACTAATATTATGAATGTTGACAGGGCATGGCCCCCTAAGGAAACATCTTATGATGGTAGGCCGTAGCGAGTTTAACGAATTTAGACTCTGTGGAGAAGAGGAGGAATCAGCAGAGCATATTTGATTAGATTATCATGCCATCTTAGAGACTCAGAAAAGATTCCTGGGAGCATATCTCCTCAGCCCCAAGGAAATCAGAGAACAGGAGCCCTCCAATCTGGTTGGTTTTTTGAAAAAGCCTCGGACTTTAAAGGACACAAAATTAAAGTAAGGGAGGCGCAAAGGTCCTTTTAGGACTAAGCGCGGGGACAAACTGTCCTTTTCCTCAGGAAGGAAAAATAAGTCTAAATAAATAATTAAAATACATAACAAATATTAAGATTCTGCCACATTTTTGTACCATCAGTATAGAATTCAATAAGTTTATAAAATAAATTGATCGTATACATTTTAGATTCGCCCAATTATTAAAAATAATGCTGCATAATACTAATAATTCAATACTCATAGTACCTACTGTAATCACAATCAGTCACAAATATAAAGGTATACTCGTATAATCTGTTTACTGTAATATCAGGTAGTAAGTGTATTAAAAGTCATTACTTGTTTAGTTACAACGCCATTCATCACGCCTGTAGTTAAATGTGCATAAACTTTATTAACTAGTGATAACTTGTAAACTTGACTCATGTATGTCATGAATAAATAACACCATTTAATAATATTTAATCTCAATTATATAATTTGAACACATGTGTTAAACATAGTAAGGTTTGGTAATTGTTTGTCAGAAATATTTTATGCAGTCTTATAATGCGGCTCTTTGTAAGTGATTCTCAGCTTTCAATAAATATAATTATTTCACAGTAAAATTTTACTTTTACTGCATATATACAAAAAAACACATTATTCAATTAAGTATATTTTCTATAAAACACCATAACGCTTTGTTTTTACCTGCTTTACTTCAACGAATAATGAGTTATAAATATTGCAAACCATTGCAATGCTCTGTTTGAGCTTTTCAAAATTCCATATTTTAAAAGAATAGTTTTTGAAAGAATAAAACTCCAATCTAAGGTATATAGCAATGTGTGAAATGCTCATATGTGCAAAAACATTCTTTTTCATTTGTAGTATCTAAATTAATAATAACACTTGCATGTATAAACTTCTGAATTACTGCATATACAATCAAATAGTATAAGAAATTTTAGGTTTTAGTCAAAACAACTATTTATTATTGTCTTGGATATAAAATTTAGTACATAACAATCAACAGTAGTTTAGTAAGTGTTAGGTAACATTGTAATAACAGTGAAACCGAAAAAATTACAATACTGCGGTCATTTACGACACATACGCTTTTGGATGTCGTGTAAAGTTTTAGATGGTAGCAAAATGGGTGACACCAGAATTTTATTGGTCTCTAATCAACCACAACGACACTTTGTAGTACATTTCTATTAGTAATAAATTGTGCTATAACAAATTTATCTTAGCCCTTTATAGGGCAAGGATAGTTTTATGGGTTTTGCACAAAAGGTCAGTGGTTAGATAACTGACCACCCCAAATGTGCTCTGCGGGGGCAACACATTTTTTTCTTCGCACAGAGTTTCTGAAATAAAATCTTAATTCTATATATTACTCTGATGTAAAGTATGCAATCAAATAACTTTTATCATTACCATATCAGCTGATAAGTGGTGGTCAATAAACTAACCACCGAGCGTTCAGGTCAACTAATGTTCATTGATGGGCAGTGGTTAATATATTGACCACTTATTTAGGGTCAATAAAAATAAATCCAACAGTAATCTTGTAAAATTTCAATTTAATAGTAAAAATACAAAAGTTTTACAATGAAAATATTAAGATTATATTAGTAAAATTAGCTATACAAAGCAAGATAATCATAGGCTTATGTTAGCAAAAATATCAAAGTAAATCAACCCATAATATGTGGGTACAATGTTTTATTAGGATTATTACTAGTCATAAAAATAAAAATGCAAAACAATATAGGTATAATAATAACAATTAAAATAATACACTATGAAAATTGGATTATTTTCGATGGAATGGAGTAAAGCACTCTTTACATAGTGCGACTTTTCTTTTTTGGCGGGCAGTTGTAGAGCGTTTTACTTTGGTTTTAGTACTACACCTTGCACACCGTCTTATGGTACATTTGACCGGTAAATATTCTCCAACATCATTAATTTTTACATTTACAAGCCTAACCTGAGCTTTTTTCCCTTGTATGGTCATATTCTTTTCTTTTTTGGGGTGGTTAAAGCATGGTTCCATCAATTCTTCAGCTAAATGTTTCCTGAACATTAAATGAGATATTTTTTGTCATTTATGGTAGTGGCATTTTTTGGAACATAATTATACGTAATAAAAGAATTAACAAATGCAGTATCAAGTAAATAATAAAAAAATTTTCACCCTCCAACTCTTTGACTTTTGAGAAATTGAGTACGTGGAAATAAGTTAATCGAAACGGTCCACTCCTCCCATATATTTGTTATAGTCTGCTATAGACTTTGGACATTCAAAAGTAACCTTTTACCCAGTTTTATTTCTCCTCTGAACCTCTGCCTCTTCAGAAGTATAGCGAATACTGCAAACTACCATAACTGATGTTTTTCCCCTGTCCTTCCATTTTGAAATAGATAAGTCTCCACAACTAACATAATAAGAATCACCAATTTTCATGTTTTTATCTGATTTCATTAAAAACATGAAAATCACAAAAAAATCATGAACAGGCAAATATTTTCTATTTCTTTGAATTGTACCACAACCGAAAAGTCCTTTATTGAGAAGTGTTTTTATTAAAGGTATGGTTGTAAAAAATCTATTAAAAAAATACAATATCCTAATGTCTCAAAGGACTTACATAACGCTAACACAACACTAGAACCTAAGTGTCATCCTTTTCACGATGAAAAGGTACATTGTTTTTACCTTCAAGTACATCAAGGCAAACCAATTAGCCAGTGACAGCACAACATATTGCCCAAAATTTAAATCCTCGTTTGATTGGTTTCAATGGAAGATACTGTTTTAAGCTACTTATACCCTTGAATCCAATCATACTTTCGTCAACGCTGAGAAAACGGCTCGGAGAAAACCCCTCACTAAATGTATTTTTTAAGTGATCAATAAAAGGTCTTATTTTGAAAAGCTTGTCAAACCTGGCTGTCCTCTTTGGATTGCCTTTGTATTATAATTATTTATATGTAACTTAATATCTTCAAAAATCTTTTTAATGACATCACTTTAGATATAGCCTCCACATGAAACATAGGATCAGTGGACCAATATAGTCGTATGCTTGGTAAGGAATGGAAGCCTATGACTATTAAAATTCCAAAAAATGCTGAGTTTAACCTTATCAAGTTTTAAATCAACATTTTGTTGATTAGCATACAGATTTGATTGAAACAATATTGTATCCAAAAAATGTCCCATAAGAAATGCAAAAATACTTAATGGAGAAACAATATTTATAGGAACTTTAGGCCCTATTGGTTGATTAAATATAAATGAATCATATTTTTTACTATTTGATGGGGTCTTATCAGACATAAAACTTGATTGGTTCAAAGTAAAATCATCAGATTCAGACTCAGAAGATGAAATATACAAGTCCTTCTCTACTTGTTCAAATACATCTTCTTGTATGTATTGCTGTGGGGAGGGTACCGGTATATAAGTTGGTTAATCCTGGCTATCATCACTATCAAATACGTAGTCCATTCATGTTGGGACAGTTTTCGACCTTGATATGATGTTGATGGTAAAGGATTCCTGACGTGCGCATCTTTTTGACGAGAAGATGAGTTATTGGAAAACAAGTCAGTTGCTAAACTTACCGAAGCAAAATCCCTTGTATAACTACTGTGGCTTACTGACAGCTTACTATAATCAGCATCACTGTCTCCTCCGTCTTCTGAATCATTTGCCATGCTCTCTGTGACATCGAAGAGGAAGCGATCGATTTCGCTGCTTCGAAGGTTGTCATCAGTCATTCTGAAAAAAAACTAAATATAAATTAAAATGAATTATTATTGGTAATTTTTGCGTGATTGAGTAACAGACAGGCAGAATTAGAGTTATTATAATAATATACTGTAGATAGTTATATGTCTTGCATATCTCCATGACATATGTATATGCTTTACATTATAATAAAATACAATAGGAACAATAAACTAGCCTACACAACAACTTCCATAGGCACGTAAAATGTGTCACACAATATAAAATCGTGTGTAAGATTTTTTCTGGAAAGTTTCAGATTCCTTAACCGTTCTAGAATGAATTACCAATAGCTTTTGTGAATATTACAATATATAGGATCCCTCAAAATTGTATTTTAATATTTTTTTCAATTATTTGAAATCATGCTAATTTTTATGCAAGTGAATAATGAACTATTTTAACATTTCACTGTCGATAAACTACATGCATGACGTAAATTATTTATGATGCAATAGATAAACAAACTCTTATAAAATATGTAAATAATATAGTCTAATAATTAAAAAATAACTTACCTTTTGACAATTAGAAACTAAAGTTGATGACCAGATAGGAAATGTCACCTGACAATGTGCCTAGACGGGCAGTGATCACTCAACTAACCACTTTTCCCCCGATAGACGTCTGGAAGAGGCCAAGTGCATGCAAGAGCAGAAAAAAAATTCCCAGGCTTCCTATTGGCTGGAGTAATTGTTGTAGTGAATAAGGTTGAATTTCCCTCAATTTTAGCATGCTATTTTGAACCGTATGATAAGTGGTTAGTTTATTAACCACCGATCGTTACGGAAAAATCCATATATTTTAAGTGTTGCCCATACACAGTACTTTTGCGGTGGTTAGTTAACTAACCACTGAACTATAAAGGGCTAGATCTGTACTGATAAATATTGGTGTTTATCCAAAAAATGTGTTTGAATTTGTTAGGGTGATAGTCTATTTGACAAGAAAGCGTGATGAAATATAAAAAGGCATAATTAGTGGCCATTTCTTTGGTGCAAAACAGTGAGGTAATAAGTATGGGCACAGTCTCCCTTGTGTACCAAACCTCATAATGTTGATTGATATCTTCCGGTCTCAGTGTCGTATGTATAAGATTATTTCAAGAGGATTTACGATTATAAAATACTATCCCAAAGTAGGGGCTTAGATATTTTCTCATTAAAAATGTTAAGCTACAATATCTCACAATTGTGTTCTAGCTTAAAAAAGAATTACTGAGTACAATTTTAATGTGTGTCTTCCAAAGTTTCGGAGGGGGCTTCATCAGTTAAGTCACGTAATGTCAACTTTTGGAAAACTGATAAACGTAGAATATTTACGGGATAGTTGTTTCTATTGCAACTTTCTAGTTAATATATCGACCTCAATCAGCCAGCGCCAAAAACAGTCTATTGAGAGAGTGATGTGTATTTTGTCCTCTACAATTATCAGAGTAAATATGAACTCTATTATATCTTTAGGGGCTAAGACAAAATATTCATAAAGAAAACTGCACATTATATTCAGGCCCTTTCTAGTTAAACCTTCATAATACAAATACATATTAACAATGATCTTCTTTTACATCATGGGTACAAAATAAATTAGATAAAATATCTTCTGTATAGGAATAACTGGCAGGGAAATATGTTGGATGTGTTCAAAAACAATGACATGATGTTTTTTTATCAATAGTTTTAGGGTCAGTTTCATGTTCTTCTTTATATAATGGATACAAAATAAATTTGATAAAATATCTCCTGGACAGGAATAGCTGGCAAGGAAGTATTCTGCATATGCTCTAAAACAATGTCAAGGACAGGTTTTTCTTTATTAGTAGTTTTAGTGGCCTGTTCCAACGCCTACTGATGATGTTAAAATTGAGAATATGCATACCCTTATTTCTGGCCCATACTCCACCATGTAGCTGTTGACTAGACGAGTTTTATGGTCCACAGGGTGTAGTGGAGGTATGTCGTGCTTGTGGGGGAAAGTTGTCAGGGACAGGATCACTCCGTCCGAGCTCTTCTGGAAGAGGATGCGCTGCTCGAGTTCCCGGAAGATGCTCTGGGACTCTCTGGCTGCGATGCCATTTGTACCAGCTAGTATGATGCAGCCCCCAGTTTACAGAGACCAGTCACTATAGTTGTCGTCTTCAAGCATGACCGTCACCCTTCATTTACTACTGTAGCTGACAAAACACACACAAAAATAATCCACAAAAAAGAATAAAACTTTTTCTCCCAGAAGCCCAAGATACTCCAATCCTTGCCTTAGAAGCTACTTGCAGCAAGGAGATTATTATTCAATCGTTGCAACCAGACATCAACAGGATATGATGACATATCTTCCAAACTGGACAAGCTATGTGCAGAAGATCTCAGAGACCCCTTGGTTGACATTACCAACAAGACATTTGCCTCAAGAGTCTTCCTATTGGCACTAAAGGTAGGTAAAGTGTATCTTAAATACAAAAAAGGCCCTACAAATGAACCAGAAAATTATCGACCAATATCCTTACTACCAACATTCTCCAAAATTATCGAGAAACTAGTACTAAAAAGACTTTTCAATCATCTTAATCAACATAAAATTATAACCACAGACCAACATGGATTTCTATAAATCTACAACAACTGCTTTGATCAGCTTAATGGAGTTCCTTCTGGATCAGCTTGAGGAAGGCAAGACTGCCACTACTGTACTTCTCGATTACAGCAAAGCCTTTGACTGCCTTGATTACAACCACCTTCTAGAGAAATTAAAACCCTTGGAATATAAAATAACACTAATAAAAGGTTTTCTAGCTGTCTATCTAATAGAAATCAACTGGTTGAGATTCCACATAATAAAAATGAGAAAGTTGATATAACACGCTCCAAACTAAACCCAATCACTAAAGGATTGCCGCAGGGATCCATCTTGGGTCCTGTTCTCTTTATTCTCTTCACAAATGACCTACCTCATTTCATGCAGGAGTTTAGTAAATTGACCAACTATGCTGACGACACTGCATTATTGCTAAGTCAGACTGACCCAAAACAACATTACTAGAGATAGACAGCTTTATAGCACTAAGCACGGCAACGCAGTATTTTCATGGCAACGACTTGGTTGCTAACGAAAGTAAAAATCAACAACTAATATTTTGGAGAGACAGAAAGACCGTAGGGCGACTCTCTTATCTTGAAGAAGTTACCTCAACCAAATATCTTGGCATTATAATAGATGACAGTTTATCACGGATACCCCATATTAACTCCCTTTGCAGTATATTAAGTTCAGGAATTGTGATGCGTAGAATGATGACTATAAGCGACTTAACTACAGCCAAGATTGCATATCACGCTCTCTTTGAAACCCACCTGCGATATGGTAGAGTTGTTTGGGGTGGAACCGCTATGTTAAACATTCAACGTGTCTTAAATCTACAAAAAAGAGCCATCAGAATTCTGGGGTCATTACCACCTATACAAACCTCTAGAGGAGCTTTCCGTGACCTGAAGATTCTTACAGTCATCAACCTTTATATTCTGGAAACTGCTACCTATGTATACATTAATGCACCTGAAACTGCACGCAGCTAGGTACAATATCATCAATACAACACCAGAAATGCAAGAAACTTCTGCCTTCCAGTACACAGACTAACATCCACTGAGAAGAAACCGAGTTACACTGGAGCAAAAATATGAAACATACTGCCAGAGGAAATAGAGATAACCAGCCAACTTTATCAGCCAGGTTTTAGAAGACATCTATAAACCTGGCTGCAAGAACAACCGTTTTATTCCTTGAACGAATTTTACAATTCGAGACAACCATGTTTATAAATAAAAAAGATTAAATGTGGTATTTTACTTTAGTTCTATTACATTGCTTCACTGTATTACTATGTATTACATCATGTTGACGCCACTACTAGTCTTGAAGACTATGTAAATAAAGAGATTTTGACTTGACTTAATTACTATCGATCTCGTTCAAGGTGCCTGGGTCATGTTTGTAAACCGTTAACTTGCTATTGATTTTTTTGTTTAAATGGTTTATTTCCAAAATTCTGTGGCTTATTTGTATTTTTTTTTTTTTTTATTAGATTTGAATTTATTTTTGTCTTCTTGCATTACTGTCTTATTTTTGGTCTTCAGTGGCTGTTAAGAAGTAAAATTTGTGTCTTCAGAAAGCATGATATACCGGTTTGGTAATTTATTGAAGGTTTTAAATGCCCCGCACAGTCCAATGGCCAATGGTAAACTTGGTATCATTGGATTTTTAATTAAAATATTTTTTACAACATGTCCTTTTAAAGATATTTTTTCTGTAAGTAGGTTTAGTTTATAATGGTATATACCAAATTTCAACTTATCAGAACAAACCGGACTCAAAGTAAAAATTATTAATTAAAACCCCAAACTGGTGGCTATTCCGGGTGATTATTGAGTTTTTGAAAGATTTAATATGGTATTTTGGTTTGTATTTAGTCCAGGATAAAACTTGAAGTAAGAGTAAAAATATTGGTAGGGAGTTCTGGAAAACTCTGTATATTCTATTTAATTAATTAATTTGTTTGTTCGCTTACTTATTTATTCATACAAAATCATTATTAATTCCAGGATTATTAAACATGACTTTAAACAAAGAACTAATAAAAATGGAAAGCCGCAAAACCGTTATGGAAATTATAAATACAGGGAAAGTAATATTATGAAGAGTGGAGAAATAGTTTTGAGATGTCTAAGAAGACATGCGAATCGACAGTGGAGACAAAACTAGATAAAAGTATTTTCAATCTGGTCCTTACCCTTCTACTATATTAACCAAATCTCCAAGCACCCCATTAATGTCAAAGGTCGTCTGTGAATGCATGAATAAACGAACCAATAATCATCCCTTTATCCACTTACAAAGCCTGCTTAATAGAATAACAAAATCATTAATTTACAAATTCAAAGTAGACAGTCTCTATAAATTTTGCTAAAATTTTGCAGAAGCTAAAGGTCATTGGGGAGGATATTGAAAAGTTTTGGGCCAAAATAGAAATAACTTTGCCTATTAACTTCCAACCTTACTCTTGGAAAGTGCAATATCATGTTGAGTACTGCGCAGAGAGACCTATCCCCGAGTCACAAGCCTTTCAAGTAGATACAGCGGCTCCCGTTGAGTTAATAACCGGTGGACTAGATTGCAAGTTTGCATTTTGCAAACAACAGCTGGCGGCAAAAGACCAGCAGTATCACGAAATGCCGACACGTGCTCACATCTATGAAGTTTGTAGTCAGTGTTTTGCAGCTTTGGATTCGGTGCATTTCTTCCTTAGTAATGCTATTTCCAAAGGCAGAAAGACAGTAATACAACACTGATAAGCAAATGAATTCTCAAGTTGTAGTTTGCACCATCTGGTAGGATGGACCTGTACCTGTACAATCCTTGCAGTCTTCCCAAAGCCGGTTGAGTGACAAAGTTCGTATAATCATAGAAGTGAGATCACCATCAAGTATAACGTCCTGACTATTGACAGTATTAGTCACCTCTAGAAATCGACCTCCAAGTTCCACTTGCACGTCTCCGTCAATAATGCTTTGAACAATATTGGGCGCTGCAATATGTAGTACTGTGAACTTCTCAGAGTTCAATCTGAGTCACCTATACTCGCAAAATTAGAGTTAATTTCCTGAAGATCTTGTCTAGTCAAGTGAAGGTTAAATCACCTTCTAACTCCTGTACTTCTGGAGTGTTGCTGACTACAGTGTCCTGCTAATCTTGTACTCCAACCTCCACTTAAAAATTGGAAAACGTTTGGCAGATCCTCAGCGGTTACTCTTTCATCTCAAGATCGGTCCGTATCAGACTTGATTAGAGAGAATGCAAGACACAGAGCAGACATCGAAGCAATGCAAACCAAAGGAAAGAATATTTTAGACTACTCAGTAGGGTCTCTGATTAGATACTGCTACAATATACAGATGGATACATTGCTTATTTACTTCGTCAGCTACAAAATAGCAAGATGGATTAGTACAGAGCATAAAATTTAGAGCTTCAAACACGTTCCAAATTTTTTAAATATGATCGATTCAATTCAGTGTCTTCAGGCAGAATTAAACACTCTAAAGAAACACTCTCAGATGGCGGTCAGTTGTAAATAGTCACTGATTCAACCACTTTCTCCTGGGAGCCTTATTTGGAACAGCTTAAAAATTAAAACTAAAGTAACGCAGCAAAAGGGAACAATATTTTCGATGTCAAAAAGCGAGATAAATTTAGTGTCACAATTTAATAATTAATAGGAATTCAGGATAAACGAAAGGAAAAAAATCATAAAAGTATTGTTACTGAATAAGATACTACTCTTCAAGAATAAGGGGTGTTGTGTCATTCTAAGTGATAGTCATGAACAAACACCAGGCTGGCATGATGAGGAGAATGGTGCACACTTCGACATATAAAGTCCACAGTCTGTACCTGAGCCAAAGTGATAACAGTGCCATGACAACTCCAGATAAACCTAAAACACACACAAATAGTAAATATGATAGTGACAGTATTGTCCAGTCTAGTGAGAAGATAGAGAGAGTGTTCAACAAAATGTGTGAATTTCAAGCTGAGAGGAGGGACGTGGGTATTTCCTCTCAACTAACAAAAGAATTGATGACTTGAAAGCTGTATTTCAGCCACATAAATTAGATCGAATACAAACCTGTTTTTTTGACGATATTGATAAATTTGAGGTGTGTGGTGTTGAATTAGAAATCTATTCTCATAAAAAATATATACGTTAGACCTCTGTACACATTCACATCTTCCTGAAAATGGGTCTGAAAATGTTTATGTGGTGCGAGTGGTTGGGAAAAGTGTATTTTATCCTCAATTCTGATGTGAATGATATGGCACAAGAAAGAATGATTTAAAACCCTGAGGAGTTATAGTGAAATTTAATCAACACCAGAACAACAGAAAAGTTATGAATGTTTGATCATTCGAAAAACTGAACATGGACTCTCTGGTTCAGAACGTAAATTTGAAAAGTGTTTGTATCTTCTTCCCTTAGTAAGCCTCACCGAGAACTTCTTTATTTTGCTTAACGGTGCAGTGAGGAAAGGAAGAGGTAAAATTTGCTTGGTATTAGAATAGAAAGGTATTAATATGGAGAGTTAACCGTCAGAATCCAAGAGATCTCCATAGTCAAGTTTCAGTTTATGTTGTCAGTGATCAGTAGTCAGCTTGGGGATGACCACAGCAATCAGCGGACTTTGCCTCTGGAGAATCTGCAGGATACACAAAATGAAACCCTGGCCTGGATCAACATACATTTCTGTTTAATGGATACAAATTGAGTTTGTGATATAGTCCATAGTTAAAGCTAAAGGTTACTTACAGTTTTTAATTCATCAAATTTAATTATTTATATACTTTTGATATGTGATTACACTTTTAATTAGTTATTGACATTAGTTTTTTTTTGTTATAGTTTTTATCAGTTTACGTTTCCAATAATTTTATTAGTACATACATTTAAAGATATATTTTAAATTAAATAGTGAGAGAGTTTTTCTGAAGTCAATGTTTAGGTGTCAGCCTCCATATTAATGATAAGAATATTTTAATTTGTTACAGAAATGTAGTGACAAGTCTAAAGTTTCCCAGCAGTGTGCGAAGAATTGTTGCGGTCCAAAATGTTAACACCAATGATCAAGTCATGAGGAACAACTTCTGGCAAGCATTGTTTGGTGTACAACTTGCTATGGCAATCATTTATTCCTCCAGCTTAATACCCTTCTCCAGCTCCAGTTCCTGTAGAAAACACTGTACATATTAATTCCTTCATCGATTGTTTTTTTTTCTAGACAGTTATGGGGATGCCTCGTTCTCAAGCACCCATATATAACTCTCTCCTTGAGTTGCAACATCACGGAATAGTATATAAGTCTCTTCACCAATGAAAACGTTGGAGATAATGAGACCACCATTATTGATCAGTTGGAGGGTCTGCTGGCTGACTCTTACATGCTCAGATTTTTGCTCATGAGTCAAGTTGTGAGATACCCATCGAGAAAAGATTTCTCTGACTTTTACAAAGTCATGTTATTTACACTGATGTTGATAAATTCCCTATGGAAGTTTCAATCATTAAATAAGTGTAGTGTATATCCTCTTTGATCATAGCGCACATTCAATCAATGTTTTCTTCAGTAACGGCAGAATGCAGCCTTCCCGATTGATCATCTTGAAGCGAATTAAAGTCCCTTTGAAATTTTGAATACCACCTAAAACAACAGCATGGAATCAGGGAATGGTGCTTCAGAACTAAAGGCAATTTTGAGATATTTGAAACATCTTTGAAACACTCCTGTTGAAAAAAACCGATTTTAAAATTGTAGACAATAATGACGCGAAACTGGTCTTGTGAACTTCACGACTTCACAAGATTGACCTTCCCTAACAGACTACACTAATACACTAATGAATCCAAGTGGCTGTCAGGTTGGAAAAATTGCGAGGATTGAAAAAAATTATACATACTAGGTGTTGTGCTCAAATTTTACTAAAGCTCAAACTAAAGCCAGAGGAAATCAGTGAAGTACATGACTATTTATATAAGTTTGACTAATGTGAAAATATAATTAAAAACTTCAATATTCAATCACAGGCAAGAGAAAATTTAATTAGGCTTGTATCAGACTAGTAACATTAATGATAAAATATATGTGATCAGGATGACAATGTATTTACGAATAGGTCTGTAAGTACTGCGGATATTATAATGTGGAGAGTGTGTTTACAAGTTTTAAGTTAACATTTAAACTAAAAGATGAGAATCTGAGCTTACCATTGATTCAAACATTGTTAATAGACTTAAAAGCTTGATTTAAAAATATCTGCCAAGTTTAATAAGAAAGGGCGGTTTAAACATTTGTGAAATTTTGAATTTTATAAAAATCATGTACAAAATGAAGATGCAACTTATGAAATAGGTTTCAAGCTTACTGTTAAATTGTTGCATAGAGCCACTTCTTGATAGTTTGTTATATTGCAATGAACTTGCACTAAGTGTAATTAAAATAAATGATTGTATCTTAAATTCTTTCTTACACCACACATAATATGTTACAAAACATGAAAAAAGAATTTGTAAATATGCCCCAAAAATTACGAAACCATATTAGTATGTATATATCTAAAGCCAAAGTATACAATGACATTTTTTGTGTTAATATTCTGAACTAGAAACTGTAAACATTATCAAACGGTAGTTAGAGAAGAAGAAGAAGAAAAAAGTGCTTTATTTATACAATAAAAAACTAAGTATTGCCCTCACTAACCTTAATATTAACTTGCTTTAGCTCTCTAAAAGTAAATTATATTTATTAGTTCAAAGTAAGAAACAAATATTAAGCACTAAGTACAATGCTCATTTCGATCATCTGTCTGGTCCGTCTGACAAAACGGGAATTAATCCTGACACCAGGTCCAATGTTGGGAAACCCAAAAATATTTGGCTGGAGGCTAGGTGAGTTTTGCATAATTTTACATTATACAGTGTGTCAATTAAGTCTGGAACCTCTTTTTTAATTTTTAAACCACAATATAAAGAAATACCAAAGTTCACACGTGCTTACTGGTGATAGTAAAGCACACATCTGCCCAATCACCGACCGGATAATCCCTTTGGGGGACGGTCCACAAGGAGTCAGACATTCTTAATAAAATTCTTAAATAGCAGCATAGGTCAAGTTTGGTATCAAATTAAATGTCTTACTTAGCAGAGTACAATGCCGCAAACCGGACTTCAAAAGGTGGATTCATTCAGTAGTTATAGCTATTTGAATTTTAAAACAATTGAACAATGTAAATTATTAAGTATTACAAGTAAACACCAATTTTTAAGTACCTGTTATCAAAGTAAGTGTTCAAAATATTCCCCTCCCATCGTCTGGCAATGTCCTAGGCGGTTGTAAAAGCCATCCACTGCATTTTGAAGGTAGTCACGAGGAATATCTTGAGCTTCGTGGACTATGAGATGTCTTAGGTGCGCCAAATCTCGAGGCTTAGTACGATCAACTTTATCTTTGAGGTATCCTCAAAGAAAAAAATCCAGCGGAGATAAATCAGGGGAACGAGTAGGCCACTCTACTGCACCATGTCTTCCAATCCATCTGTGAAGTAATATTGTATCCAAGTATTCTCTAACAAGGAGAGCAAAGTGTGGTGGCGCACCATTTTGTTGGAAATAAATTCTATGAAATTGTTGACCAAGATCAGCTTGTAGTGCAGGAATTATCTCATTTTGGAGCATTGCTAGATACGAGTCACCATTTAAATTACCATTGATAAATAATGGGCCCATAATTTGATTTCCTGTAATACCTGCCCAAACGTTAAGTTTCTGTGGATGCTGTGTATGACTCTATCTGCCACTTTCACGTTCTAACAGTAGTTGTGTTATTGGTAATAATTATTGATTCCTGGCTTCGATTACTACATTGTCAGATGATGGGAGGGGAACATTTTGAACACTTATTTTGATCACAGGTACTTAAAAATTGGTGTTTACTTGTAATACTTAATAATTTACATTGTTCAACTGTTTTAAAATTCAAATAGCTATAACTACTGAATGAATCCACCTTTTGAAGTTCGGTTTGCGGCATTGTACTCTGCTAAGTATGAACTTTAATTTGATACCAAACTTGACCTATGCTGCTATTTAAGAATTTTGTCTGACTCCTTGTGGACCGTCCCCCTAAGGGATTATCTGGTCGGTAATTGGGCAGATGTGTGCGTTACTATCACCAATAAGCACGTGTGAACTTTGGTATTTCTTTATATTGTGGTTCAAAAATTAAAAAAGAGGTTCCAGACTTAATTGACACCCTGTATATATATATATGTGCTATGTTCAAAATGTGCTGATGTAAATGTTGCAGGTTGTTATAACTGCAGGAGACTGTGACATCTGGAGCCATCTGTAATATTAGTTCTTCATTCTTAAAATATAAGATAACAAAGATCTGTAAAAAGAAAAGGAAAAGACATTATAAAAAAATATTAACAAAGCAAAAAAATATATCAGGGAAGTTAGTTAAAATTTTTTAATATTGACAGAACATTGATGTAAATTTAAGTAACACATTACATTTGTGTAACCTCGTAGATTCAGGTTCCTCAATCAATAATATATCGAGATATTGTGAATCAACTTATAGAAAACAAATCAATCAGAAATATAGGTAGTATAGATTTAACGTGGTTCTGCTAATAAGGTAGAGATTAAAATTCTTGTTTCATGTCTAATAAAAATAAATAGATTCCTCTGTTGTATAAAATGTTTACTGGCAAAAAGAATTGGAATTAAAAATGGTTCTTGGAGCACTTTATATCAAAGAGACCATATGATATTAGATTTGCTAATTGTTATTGGAAGTCAAAGATAATTTAAATTTAGTACTAGTGTTAAAGTTATATTTTGAAACATTTACTGTAAACAGATTAATAATGTAAATAGTTTTGACACACCATTAGACATCGGTTGTAAAGAAGCGAGAAAAGTTGGAAAAGTACTCCAACGTATTCACACATAAAATAGGTAAAGCCTTTAATTATGTGTTTGAGATCCAGTTAAAGCTCAGTGAATTTGTAAATTTAAAATGGCATCTTCTGAGTGGATAGAAACAAATCAAAATGAAAGGTATTACTAATGAACTGTTAGAATAGGGAACATTAAGCTAATTGTGCAAAGTTAAATAGTTAAATAGACCCTTAATGAAGCAGCCAATTATCTACTAGGATCGTTGAGTTAAAGTTAGCAGTATTTGAATGGTGCCAAGTATTTTAGTTATATAAATCCAGCAAGTAGTTTTAATCAGTTTTGTATTAAGGAGAAGAGTAGATATAAAGTATACAGTTTTTAGTACAGAAAGACACTGAACATTTTAACTGAAGGGTGTACCTATTGGTTTGCATGTTGGGAGAGTACTGTTAAGTGGTCATCTGGATAAAATGCTTCAAGAGGAAATATTTTGTTAAAAATATTCTGAATTTCAGTAAATTTCTAAATGAGCATTTGAGAGATTTGGAAATTGTTTTTAAGAAACTGTTGGATAACAATTTAACAGCCAACCAGGATAAAATGAAATATTGTGTAAAAGAAAAATATTTTGTATTGTGTATTGTGTTGTGAAGTTTTGAAGGAAATATTTTAAGTGAGTATTAAGTAAGAATATATTCTGATTAAACCAAAAGTGTCATGAAGTGTAAGAGGCTCAGAAACCTTGCGGAAGTAAATAATTTCAAAGGAATGGCATGATATTGAAGTAAATATATTATACTAGATTATAGTACCATTGTGGCACCCATAAAAAAACTCAGAAAATTAACGTTAAAATGAAGTTGACCCAACAATATGATCATGTTTTTCAAGAGTTGAAAGAATGTACCAGTATCCACCTGTATTAATGATACCAAATTTTGAAAACACATTTACTTGTACACAGACGCCAGTGAAAGAAGCTGTAGAATTGTCCTGAAGCAAATGGAAAATCGCTTATTTATCAAAAATATTCACAGATTCTTGTCTGTATATGAAAAGGAGGCTATAGCCCTAATATATAGTTTTCTAAAATGCAATTGTTATTTAGAATATAAGGAATTTGTGTTATATGAGGACTGTTCCAAAAGTATTGGACTTTTGTTAATTAAAAGTGCATTTATTGAACTAGAGCCACAAACTTGTAATCCCCTTCAAAGTAGTGTCCTTGGCGATGCACACAATTCTCCCAGCGCTTCTTCCACTGTTCTAAACATTTCAGGAAGGCATTTTTTGGAATGCTGTTAAGCACGAGCATCGTATTCTGTATAATGTTTTCTCTTTCTTGAAATTGAGTTCCTTTCAGGCGCATTTTCAGATTAGGAAATGTGCAGAAGTCACAGGGAGCCATGATGGGGAAGTACAGAGCTTGGCGAACCAGAGGTGTGTTGTTTTTAGCCAAAAAATTGTGAACTAGATGTGCAGAGTGGGCAGGTCTATTGTTGTGTTGGAGCTGCCAAGTTTTTGTTGCCCACAGATTCAGTCGTTTGCGCCACACAGCATTACGTAGGCCACCAAGAACCTCATTGTAGTAGTCTTTTGTGATGGTTTGGCTGTGTGGTGTGGTACTTACCACTGTACGTACCACCACTCCACTGGAGTCAAAGAAGACTGTGAACATAACCTTGGCTGCGCACTTGCTGTGCTTTTTTTTTGTCTTTTAGGTGTCGTGTGTTTCTACTGCAATGATTTTATAATATTTTCGGGTCATATTTCTATAAATCCATCACCATTCATTCCATATCCAAGATTCATCACCAGTGATCCCTGTGTTCAGAAAGTCAGGGCTACTGTTTGCACTGTCCAGCATGTTTTGTGTAATTTCAAGGCAAAATTTTTCTTGCTTCATTGTCAGCAACTTTGGAACAAATTTTTCGGACACTCTTCTCATTTTCAAATCCTTGGTTGAAATCTAATGTACTTACTCTGATGGAGTACTGGTAATGGAATGCTGACTCCAATTACTTCTGCTAGTTCTCAGACTTTAAGACAACGGTCCACTAAATTTTGCACTTGTTCATTAACATTCTCATACCGGCTTGCTGATGGCCTGCCTAAACTCAATTCACTTCTCACTGACGTTTGGCCTTTATTAAAACGATTGTAACGCTCTTTTTATCAAGTACTTCTCATGGCAGACTTCCAGAAATGCTGTTTAATGTTGCAAATTGTTTCCACTTGCGAAACGCCAAGCTTTTGGCAAAATTCAAGTTTTCTGTCATTTTACAACTTGATAATAACCGTCGAGCACAACAATGAGATCTACACTACTAGGTTGAATGCCGGCAACTGAAGCTTTGTCATGATACAAAACAGTGCATGCGCACGCATGACAGTCCCCTCCATATCCCTACTAAGCTTGGCCGCCAGCGCTTCATTTTTAAGCAGGAGTACAGAAGGTCCGGTACTTTTTGAGCAACCCTCATATATTGACAGTTCAGCTTTAGCTTGGGTTCTAAACCACTAAAAAAAATTAGGGTAAGTAGGGAGATAGTATGAGGAAATACTAACAACTCATATGAAAGTAAAACGGAGTACACTATCAAATGTCTTGAGTAGGAATTTTGAGGAAGACGATTAAAACATGCAAGTAACAGATATCCAGGAGGATGAAATTTAAAATAATTTACATACAAATAATACAAAGAGTGAAAAGAATAGGTGCACAGTTTTAAAAATTGAATTGTGGTGTTGTAAATGCAATTTGTGAATTCCTTTAGCATATTCGAATGTTAGTCAGTTACAAAAGAAGGACACATATTGTAATACATTTGTAATAAAATGTTAAAAATTAGAGCAATAAAAGTAATTATTACATAAAGAAATTTGCACTGATTCATTAAAGAATGGCAAGTGAAAAGGGACAATACATGTACTATTTGGCTTAATAGGTATGTTATTTACCTAATATGACTCTAATGATTATGGAGGTATCCATGTATAAGCAAAACAGTAGCAAAATTTATGAAAAGTTATATATTATGCCTGATATATTTTGGTTAATTACAGAAAAAGTAAAACCTTGTACTCTTTGAGAACTTTATAAATCTTTCCAAAGGCAATACGAGGGGCAATTAATGTCGAACTAATTCTAGAGTGCCTTAGAAAAAGTTTACATATATGGCAATTCCTTTGACAAAGTATACTTGTGGTCACAAATCATATCTTAGTTGTTTTACATGATTTTAGGAAAATTAGTTACCATTATGTAACACGTTTTAGTGTTATAAGGAGTCTATAACAAGTGGTATTTAACAACTCTGGGCCATGTAACTAAAGGGTAATTCAAAAAGAGCGCCGGTTTTGATATATCAAATTAAGAGATTTATTTTAATGAAAATCTGAAATCAAATACATAAATATGTTCATCTAACCTTCCGATTTCATGTATGAAACATAATGTCATGCATGTGTCCTCCTCTGCTACGCTGGCACGCAACAACTCTATCCATGAAATTAGCCATGACTGCACGACAAGTTTCCACTTAAATTTGGCTGACAACACGTCGAATTTCCTCCTTCAACTCATTGATGGTTCGGGGTTTACTGGCATAAGCTAATGACTTTAGATAACCCCAAAGACGAAAGTCACAAGGTGTTAAGTCACACGACCTTGGTGGCCATTGATGGTCGGAATTACGAGAAATGACGCAATCCTGAAAACTGTTACGGAGCAACACAACTGTTTCACGGGCAGCGTGGCAGGTGGCACCATCCTGCTGAAACCACAACAGGTCAATGTCTATGTTATCCAAATGAGGCCACAAAAACTCCCTAATCATCGTACGGTATCGGTCTCCATTCACTGTCACAGCTTGCCCTTCCTGATCTTCAAAAAAATAAGGGCCGATGACGCCGCACCAAACTGTCACTCGTTGTGGATACATTTCCCTTTCGTTAATCATGCGAAGGTTTTCTGAACCCCAGATACGGCAGTTCTGTTTATTACAAATCCATTCAATTGGAAGTGCGCTTCAACACTGAAGATGATATTCATTGCGAAGTTTTCTTCTTCCTGCGAATTTCTCAATACCCAATCAACAAACTGTCGTCTCTTCTGGTGATCTGCCACTTTCAATTTTTGCGTCAGCTGAATTTTATAGTGATGATATTTGAGATCGTATCGAAGAATTCTCCGTACAGAAGAACATCTTAAACCCAATTGTTGAGAACGGCGACGTATTCATTTCGCTGGGCTAACAGCCACACTGACACGAACCACCTCAATGTTCTGTTCAGTTCGGGCACAACGACGACGTCCAGAACTTTTGAGGTCGAATGTTGAACCCGTTTCTTGAAAATTTTTCACGAGTCTGCGAACTGTTGATTCATTCGGTGCTTCATTACGTACTAGAGTACCGCGATGTTGGCTAACAGTAGGCGTATAACTCTCTTCACTCTGATAAAACGTTTTCACTATTAACACTCGTTTCGCACAAGTAAACTTCTCCATGGTTAGACACATAATGCACTAATGAGAGAAATATCAGCTGCGTCAACAATCGGAATGTAGTCAGAATTAGAATCAAGGTCAAACATTGTTGCCAACCGATAAAATAAAACTTAGCTGTCTTTTCAAAACCGGCGCTCTTTTTGAATCACCCAGTATTAATCTCAGGTAGAGGTTTATGCTTTTGAAATACAGAATTTGAAAAATTTGCTATCAAAATGTAAGAGGGCTAAAATCTAAAATGTTTTCTTTGCCAATGTGCTTATGTCTTTTTCCCCCTTGGGGCGGCATAGTGTCATGCACTTAAGCCTCAAGGGCTTTTTGCTCCCCGGAAACACACCATGAGACCCACCAGTCTACAATTCCAACAGTCCCACAAACCGCCGAAAACAACCTATCAGGTCCTCCTGGGAAAATTCACCACCCCTGTCCAAACTAACAAAGATGGCATACCGCTCCCTTGCTATTGAGGGGCAATCAAAGAGCAGGTGCTCAGCAATTTCCTCCTGCTCATTACACCTTCTACAGAACGGATCCTCCTGAAGGATGCCGACTCTGTGAAGATGCTTCCTCAGGTGACCATGCCCCGTAATGAGACCAATAACCCGAGAAGACATTAATCTTTTTAATGAGAGAAGGTCCGACGCCACCCTGGAGGAAGGTGACTGTAATACCATTATACTCATTCTCAAGCCCGGATGCAACCCCACCTTCTCTCATGCTTCGTGTGAATCCATTTCGAGACAACCATAGAGGATTCACACCTTGGAACACCGCAGAACGGTTGAGAGCCCGTCATAATTGTCGCTGAGCCCCGGTTGGCCAGGGCATCAGCTCTTTCGTTTCCAGGAATCCTCTCATGACCAGGAACCCAACAAACGGTCACATTTTTGATTCTGGCAAGGGAGGAAACAGCCTGATAGCAATCCCAAATCAGTTTGGATTTGATCACGCAAGAGTCCAGCGCCATCAGCACCGCCTGACTGTTCGTGAAAATATTAATCGTCTTGCTCCTATATCGCAGACGAAGATTCTCACGAGCACATTCCATAATAGCTGCGACCTCCATTTGAAAAACTGTCGGATAGGGACCCATAGGGACCACCAGCTCCCTTCATGGTCTCACTCTCAGAATTCCAGCGCCTGTGCCGCTTTTTGTTTTAGAGCCGTCTGTGAACCATTCAAGCTCCGCTGGTGGAAGAGGTTTCCTTCCCTCTGACCAATCATTCCTAAAGGGTACAACAATCCTAAAGGCTTTGTCAAAGGAAAACTTTTTTGGCATCTGAACAGAGATCATGTGCAGAGCATCCTCCTGTATCAGGGTGCTAATTCTACAGTGCCCACCGCTGCAGCCCGACCAGAGTCCCATCTGCTGAAGACATTGGGCACTCCTCCTGGCCATAGCCCGAATGACAATGTCCTGGGGGGCGACGTTAAGACAACAGTCCAGAGCCGCGCCTGGCGCACTGGAAAAAGCCCCAGTGATAGCAAGGCAGGCCATCCTTTGGATACCCGCCAGAAGAGCTACCACCATCTTGGCCTCCGTTTTTGGCCACCAGACGACAGCTCCATACATTAGTTCAGGTCTGACCACGGAAACATAAAGCGAGTACAAGAGCCTCGGTTTCAGTCCCCAGGGCCCACCTAGTACCCGTCTGCATAGCATTAGAGACAATTTCTCCCTGGCAATGACACTTTCTAGAGGAGGTCCCCAGTTTAGAACCCTATCTAGGATCACGCCCAGGTACTTGACCTCAGACTTCAGCTCAATGGAAGAGCCTCTAAATAGACAGGGACCAATACCCTTCATCTGTCGCCTCCTGGTAAAAACAACCACAGCAGCCTTGGTGGGGTTGACAGTGAGGCCAACCTCATCGCACCAATTTCCCACCATGTTCAGAGCATCATTGGTCAGTTCCGTGGTTGTTGTGTTGAACTTGCCACTCACAGAATATCACAATGCTTATGTTAGAGTACATCATTGTTTGTCTGACTTAACTTGGCTGATGATTCAGTATACAATTACGGAGTTTCCTGTATACAGACAGGATGGCTTGCACAAGGCTAAGAGTTCAGGAGTGTTGACAGCGTTCACGAGTAATGTTTGGTGATCCGAGCAGCTGCATAATCTCACTACTGCTGATAATATATACATGTTAAGGCTAAAATTTTCCTATTCTATCGGGTTCACTTTCTATTTGTGTACAATTTTCACCCCGCTTCAATCAAGTATATATTTGTAAAATGGTTTTTGAAATTTAGTGCATTATTCACGTTCGTTCGGGCCCTATCTCATACTATTGTTTATATACTCAGATATTAAATTTATGTATTTCAATAAGTTAATTTCAAAAGGTCTTGAAAATAACCAGAATCATTACTACAGAAAGGTATTTTGAATGTATAGGCCAAAGTCGGTTTAATTATCACCTCTAAATTATTCGGGATAATTATTTATGAAATAGTTATCTCTCATATAAAGCTTTGCAAAAATAATAAGCAACATGGATTTATGTTCATTTAATAGCAACAGTCTAGACAAAAACATTAAGGTTGACCTGATTTATTCAGATTTATATAACGCTTCCGGCAAAATGTCTATGTACTGAACCTAAACTGCCTTAGGAGACTTCAATATACTAAACATGGCCTCCATTTGAATAAAAGTGAGACATATAAACTGGCTACGTTGAAGGCTATTAGATTGTGGCAATCGGAGGATAGATTAGCAGAGAGTTTGGATCGAGAATCTGTGTTACAAAAAAAACCACACGTAGGACTAAAACAGATCAATGTCATTGAGACAGACATGAACAAACTAATAAAGGATAACTGTAGAGACAAAATTGTTGCATTATGTATCGGGGGTCTTCAGCAATGACAGAAATATGAGCGCTGGTGTAGCTAAAGTTTTCAAGAGGCACTTTGCTAAACTAGATTTTGGTAAGGATTATTTCAGTCATCAATTGGCTTGCCAGGTAACTGAAACCAGAGTGGCTGTATATAGTCTAATTACCAAAGATAATTACTTAAAAAAATCCAATGATGAAATATATAATAAAGCATTTCAACAACTCAAAGTGTATTTCAAGAAAAGAAATTTCAGTCAGCTGATTTGTTCGCCCATGGGATGTGTGCAGGATGGTGTCAATCCGTAACCTTTTTGTGCTCAAATAGTTGATTTTCAGCGTGTCACCGGAACCATTGTAACTTATGAAGAACATTCCAGAAGAGTTATAAGGAATGGTTTAACACATGCCGGGTTTGTTCAACATCTGTGACATACCATCTCTGCGTTGCTGCAGAATCATGAAAATCCTTACGTGTCAAACCCAAATATAATATCAGAGACATCTACATCATTTGTCGATGGTGACTCCTGTGACGGGTAGAACACAACAGAGTCTACGGAAACCAAACGCCTCGAAAATGAATTTTTCGCCTCGGTGGCCACTAAATGTTTAGGATGGTCTACTCCTCACAGTGTAATTAGGAAGAAAAGGTTTTCAGCGATTTTCTTTCTACTAGGGAGCATTTAGTAACTTGTTCAAGTGACACTTTAAATAGTTAAATAGCCTATAATAATAGAATAACTTTTGTATTAGATCAGACAAAAAATTTGCAAGTATCACAGTTAAAGACAAATGTATATTTCTTACTTTAAAAATTTTAAGGTTTTCCATCAGAATGCAAAGATCTTACAACCGAAATTAAACCATTTTGGAATTTTAAGGGGATTCCCTACTGAAACTACTGATCTTTATCAAAACATGTTTAATGATTTTAATATGTATATATATATATATATATATTTGGGTTCCTTTTGTTCTAGAATAATAATTGCCACTGTTATATTTTAAATATATATATATATATATATATATACCTCATTTTTGGAAATTTTTAGTTGTTTTTTAGAAAAATACATGGGTTATTGAATGCCTTATAACTTTGTAACTAATGAACCACTATTATTGTTTATTATCTCATTTTTAAGAACATGACAAGTACTAAGTTTTTGTGCATGCTCAAGTTTATTTCTCAAATAGTTTTAAATTTATGGCTTTACAAAAACATTTTTAAACATTTTTTATAAGCAGTATTTTTATTTATTTTGTATTTAAACTTTTGTTTTACATATAAAAATATCCATGCACAAAAAGTTGTACAACATTATAAGTAATATCTAGTAAAATTTTCACTGCTTTAACTTTAATAGTTAAAAAGTTATAAGAACTTTTGTGTGAAAAATATACAAATTTTAAATATGCGGGAATCAGCGTTTGAAGTTTATACAAGCTATTTGGTAGCTATAGATGGAAGTAACTTACCATACTGAATGGTATATTTATATATTGAAGACATATGTTGGCCTAATAAACCACTAACAAGAAAGAGAAAAGGCTATGTTTGCTATATTATCACTAAAAAAGGATAGTCTTCAAATATTTTTTCACAGTGATGAAAAATTATATTATAGTAAATTTTATGTTTCTTTGGTATATATAAGCCATATAATTTAAATAAATATAACAGTTAAATTAAATTTTTTTGTAAAAGATGGTCATTTTCAGTAGGGAATCCCCTTACTTGACCGAATAAAACCTGATATTTTATTGATAAGAACATTGGTCGAGCAATGAAATTCTTGAATAGATCAATTTAAATAATTTTGGCCAATTCGTTTCTAGAACCTCAATTAAAGGTGGTGGAGCTGCAATTTTCACTAAACGTTCTGTATAATTTCAAAAACGATATAACTTCATGTGAAGCACTACTAGAAGCTACAGGAATTATAACTAAAATAAATAATGAGAATTACATAATTATTTGTATCTACAGGCCGCCCAATTTTGATATTGACAGTTTTATATGTGAATTGTTGACTCACTTGATTCTAGATCTAATTGTATTCTGATGGCAGACTTTAATATTGATATTTTTATACATTCTAACAATAAATTTAAACTAATGACGTTTCTTAATGAATTCAATTGTAGTTTATCTGATAAACCAAACAATTAGAGTAACTCATAATACACAGTCAGCTTTGGATAACATATTAATAAATAAAAAGTTGAACTTAAAAAAGTAAATTCAAAAGTCATATTTACTGGATAATCAGATCCCTTTGGTATCACTATCACACGTAATATTCATATTAAGAATGCAACAGAATATTCCTTAAAACAAATACCAACAAAAGCAAGGTCTTTCAATGCAGAAAATTTACGCATACTAAATTATTTTATTCAAAAATAAACTGGGATATAGTGCCATCAAGTTGTGATGTCAATAAGCAATGTTCTAGTTTTGTTGAAATATTAAATTATAATCTTGATATTTTTTGTCCAATAAAAAATTAAAATACGAAGAAACAGATGAAAGATAATACCCCTTGGATAACTAAAGAAATTACCAAGACAAACAATATTTTTATTTTCCTTGAATCACTTTGGGTTAGAAATCGTATTAATTTTGCCGTTAAAAATCTTTTGAAAATGCAAAAGCAAAACTATGAAAGTCTGCTAAGAATAAAAAAACAAGAATATATGACAAATAAAATTATGAATTAAAAAAAACTTAGGTGCAGATACATGGAAAATCATAAACAGAGACTTAGGAAGAAATATAATGAATAGAACTAACATTTAACTAAAAAAGAATGTTAATTTCATAACTGATCCCAATGTTATTGCCAATCAGTTTAATGAATATTTTAAAGGCATCTCTGAACAATTAGCTATTAGTTTTAATAATTTGAATTACTCTTTCAAGGGACAAAGGCAGAATGTTTCTTTACCCAACCTCTGAAAAAGAGATTCATAAAATAATAAAGAACTTGAGGAATGGTTTTGTAGTTGGTTGGGACTGCATAAGTACTATTTTATAAAAGAACATTTAAAATGCTATAGCAGGACCTTTGTCATCTATAATCAATACAAGTTTTTAATCAGGGATTTTCCCAGACAGTCTTAAAATTTCTAAAATTTTCCTTATTTTTAAAAACAAGGGAAACTGCTCAGAAATTATTAACTATAGACCAGTTGCACTTCTTCCTGTTATTTCTAAAGATTTTGAGAAAGCTATTTGAAATAGCATAATTGATTTTTTAAAGCTAAGAACATACTTTATATAAATCAACATGGATTCACAAGGGGAAAATCCACTTTGTCAGCCATTATCAAATTTATTGATGAGATAATGAAGGTTGATATGGTTGATATTTGTGGTATGTTTCTGGATTTACAAAAAGCTTTTGACAGTGTAAATATAAATATTTAGCTTTCTAAATTTGAAAACTATGGAATAAGAGGGACACCTCATGATTTACCAAAATCTTATTATGAAAAATTATCAGGCTGAGGTCACATTTAATAGAGCAGACCATAAGTGAGGTGTGTCCCACGGTTCACTTCTTCGTCCATTGCTCCTTTAATATATATATTAATGACATTGAAAATGTAAGTAATCCTAACCTGACAATTGTATATGCAGATGACACATCTATACCACATATAAACAAAACTTTGGAGGATTTAGAAATCATAGCTAATATAATATAAATGAATAATATAGTTCAATACTTTAATGAAAATTTTTAACAGTAAATGTAAATAAACAGCTATACATTTTACTTCAAATAACAAATATTCCTTTGAAATTCAAATAACAGTTTATAGTTTACTAACACCAATGTATGATTCTACAAAATTTATCGCAAAATATTTTAATTGGAATTACCATATAACTACTCTTTGTTTAAAGTTCTCTAAAGCAATATTTATGATTAAAACACTTTACGAATTCTGCTATGAAAAAGCTCTTAGAATGTTATATTATGCATTTTTGACTTTCAATATTGGATTTACGGTATTAAATATGGGGACACACATTTAAAGAGAACATTAATAAAATTGTATTAATACAAAAAATTAGTACGCTGTATTGCTGGTTTTAGCCATAAGGATTCATATAAGCAAAACTTTCAAGAACTTCATATTATGACAGTCCATTATTTAGGTGTGTATAAACAGCTGTTGCTTTATATGGGTACGTCAAACAACTTTACACATAAAAACATCCACCAATATAACACAAGGGGCGCAAACAATATTGTAAGCAAAAACCTTACTTCCAAACAATGTTCATTAGCAACATTTTCTCTTGGAAAAGATTAAGATCACTGCCATTTGGTATTTTTAAAGTACAAATTGGCTTTTTCCTTTTGGAACACACATTTTATGAAGTGGATGAATTTTTTGGGATTAATAATGAGTTAAAAAATTATTGTTGATCTTAGGATATTCTTTTATCCGTGTTGTAATTAGTTTTTAATTAATTACTTGATTTGTTGTAATTGATTTTTTTTATTTATTTAATGTATTGCTTCTTTTAAAGATCTGGGCGAACTGGAGGATTTCGTTGCTCTTAAAAATTAAGTGTACAATGATGTGTTTTCAACGTAACAATGTATGACAAATTGCAATGTAATCTATACTAGTAATAAATGAGTATCATTGAGCTAATCATACTAATTTGATACCAAATGAAAAATTCGGAACCCTTGTTATTTAATTTATTCATAAACTATCTTTTTTCTCTTTCAGTAGCCAAGTTTTATTGCATACACATGATGATGAAATACAGAGAGGTCCAAAAAGAACTGACACATTTTAGCATCAATATTTATTTTTATTAATGAGCTATATGGTATCATTTATATATATATATATATATATATATATATATATATATATATATATATATATATATATATATACCAATAGGAAAATCCTAAAAGTTTTTGTAGTTCTCAATAAATCTCGATATGGCTACCATTTGTAGGTATCAAATAAAAAATTCAAAATCTTGCCACATCTCAGCATTTCTTGAGTAACGCTTTCTAATCTCTGAATAAACATGTAATGAACTTGAAGAAAATCAATTGGAGTTAAGTCAGGACTCCTTGGTGGCCGCTGTAAGGGTTCTCCTCTCACAAGCCATCGTTCTTTAAACTTGTCATCCAGAAAATGACGAACATTGTTATGGAAATTTGGTGGAGTAAGCATCCAAATGGAAGTAAATTGGGCCTTCTATAGTTTTTAAATTTCGTCTGTATGGAGATATACAAAAAGTTCTAGTATATCACAATAAATTGTGCTGGTTACATAATTATCTGCATAAAAGGTGGTTCCAAATGTCTATCGTGCATTAAAGGTCACCAAAAATTGCCTTTTTTTAGTGTCACGTTCATTCTCAAAACAAATTCTTTAACAAATTTATGTACGTGATAGTTCTGACACCCACATTCAACAGTTATGACGATTGACATAACCATAAAAAATGACTCTTTAGAGAAATCACAATCCTTATTTTTTGTTACCTTTACATTACAAAACTCCACCCTTTTAGCTTTATCTGCTAGCTTAATGTGGTGTCATATCTAGATTTTGTAAGCATATAAACAAAAAGTCTTACATAACACACTGCCGACTGTCGTTTTTGGAACTTCTAGCTCTAAACCCTTTTTAGTTACAGACTTCATGGGACTGGAAGAATATACTGCCACGTTCGATCTATGGCCTATTTTAATGTTTGTGCCTCCCCGAAGACTTGCCTTTCAAAACACTGCCTGTTTCCTTATAATTCTTTACCTATAGCTTGATTGAGTTATGTGAAGAAGAGTAAATAACACCATGCTCAAGTCTAAAACGTGATTTAATTGAGAATATTGAATTAAACTCAGTAAACCAGAAGACACACTGGGCTTTTTACTGAGAAGTAGCCTGAGCTCTGATGAATTGTCAAGTATCAATGTAAACAACAATAAACTACCGACAACCAACAACTGTTTGCTCACTAATTTAAATACAGATGTTTGTACTATGAATTGCTAGTAGTAGCTGGTAATAAAGAAATTACTTTAGCAGTCGGTTGAGAGTTAATTCAACGTTTAAGAAATACAGGAAATGTGCGCGATATGCTCAATTTTGAGTACAAAAACGGAGGCCATATCGATATTATAAAGTTAAACTACTCTCTAATCTGCAGGGGAGGATCTCTGTCCTATCCTTTAGCAAGAAAATCTTAGTATATATTCATTAATTACCATGCCAGCTGTCACTCAGTAGCCTCAACTAAACTAAATTTAAATAAACAATTGAGTTCCCTAAAAAGGCAGAAATTTCTTTTAATTAGAAAAAAAGTATGCAAACGCGATACGTAATTCTTTAATTCAATCCGATGGCTCGCTCTCTTCTCAATGATTGAACACAAAAGATTTCAGGGTTACAACACATATATCATGGTATACTACGATACTAATTTAAGACCAGTCATTAACATCAGATAACCATTATCTCTAATGACCCAAATACGACTACCTAACCATTAACACATTTAAAACAATACGTAGTACAAGGGAACTAACCAGTGCTTCTAAACTTAATCTAAAATACTTAAACATTTCAAGGTGAACTACAACACAACTACATTCTATTAATCTGGTTGAGCACTCCAGGATAACTATGGTTTGATGGGTTTAATTTTAATAATTAAAAATATTAGTTGATATCATACCACATTTTGCAGAGCCTAATTAAATTTAAAATAATTAAAAAGTGGTAGTCCTCTTTGTGAATTTTGAACGCTACTCCCCCATTCCTGGTTAAGCCTCGTGGGTTTCCACTCGGGGCCGGTTTCCTCAGTCACCCCTACTATGGATTATAATGGAGTTATCCTGAGTTAGTTCACTTGTACATCGACTATAACACAAAACCATTATAATATACACATGACAAGTAGCATGTCATGAATGACATCAAACTTAACTAACAAAATAAATCATTAAGAAACATCCTCAAGAACAGTACAAAAATTGCTAACATCTTAATTGTTCTTATTAAGCTACTAAGGCATCGACCAAACCATTACAGTACTACATTCCATAAGGACCCTGACAAAAAGACTTAAAACTAGTGGCTCGACCCAGTTTAGTGGGTGGCCGTTACACTGTAAATGCGAGGGGGGTCTCTGGAAAAGCGGTTCAAAAACCTTTCATCTTTTAAAAAGTTTGCGTTGACGTTCTTCTGAACATCCAACGACTGGAGTACACATTCCTCATACTTCTCGACCTTCTTCAGTTTCATGGCAGAAACAACAACAACAAAAACTAAAACTAAAGGTTCCGCCCCCCACGCTTGGTTTTTAAGGGCATTGTGGACCTGGGGGCTCCCCAAGGTTTTCACCTCGCTTACCCCTGGAAACAGGGTAGCTCACCGAGACCTTCCTTCTACATTTCATTACATTCTACTGATGCCTTAGAGCTTAAAATTAACCTAAGCCAAACATATTCATATAGAACTCACAATTCACTTATAAGAAAACTAACAAACAATTTACAACTTTACTACATCGGCCAGACTGGAGACGTTACACCGCTTAGTTGGTTGCGCAAGCCAACTAGGCAGTTGCGACAAGTTAGTCTAACAATTACTGTTGAACGCATGGGCATCAAGCCAACAATGGGTTACACAGTCCAGAACTTTGGGGTAAAGGTAGGATCAGGGTTAAGGGTATGTTTGGATGGCCGGCAGGTCCTTCCTGTGCCCCATGTGGTTGTCTCACATGTTTATTTTACTTACGTTTTGTCAATCGCTTAAAATTTTAGCCAAATATCGAATAATTTGGAAAATTATATCTCCAAGTCTGCCCGATCAGAACACAAGATTAGTTACAACATTTCACAACACTACAATTTTACAAATTAAAACGTTACATCTAAAAACATGGTTACATCAACAATCACCAATCTAACATAACTACGAGTATATTCCTGAATACATCTTCCAGTGTCTCCTTTAACAACTGTCCCGTGTGCACACATCTCTCGAACACAATTTGACTAGTCAACCGTAACTAACACAAATCGATCATTCCTTACTTAAGTTCTTTGAAAGATTATTCTGTCACAGCATTAACACGAATGTCTGGAGCAATCGGTATGGAGTTTGCCAAGCAAAACTTTCTCACCATACCACAGGGACTCACACTTATTCAGAGTATCGTTACTCACAGTTACAAAGCTTGTATCACGTCCCGCAGTCGCTCGAGATTAACAACTTCGACTGCCTCCACGTTCTGTTCAACATCGTTTATATCTCCAGGGTTCACACCCTCTTGGTCTCCTTCAGGACTGTCTAGTGACGTCAGGCCTCTCACTTTTGCGAAGACCTCGGTCAGAGTGGCGGAGCGACGCTGTCGGCGACGGTTCCGGCAACTCGACCACCATGCCATCACAGGCATAACAAATCTGTAACACATGTACACAAGCATCAGGGTTGACACTAACCCAAAACTACCAGCAGCTGCCACTTTTGCAGCATAAAATCTTCGACCAAACAGAATGTGGGACTTCAGATGACGGACTACGTCCTCCGGACGGTACTCCTTAACACCTAATGTGCCCAGCCGTTCGTTCAGTCCCTGCAGGACTTTCACAGCCGTTTCCTGCTCAGAGCTAAACAGCTCCTTCTCCTCGCTTGTGTAAATTTCTTCCACATTTGGAAACACAATTTCACTTATCTGTTCTGAGAACACAAAGCTGCCGTGAATACGGGCAGGCACCTTGAATTCTTCAGAGACAACATCACACATATCAATTCCTCTAAATTCACCGACCCCCTTCACTACCGCGGAAGTTATATTCAGGGTCCCGTCACTAGTTAGACAGTTCAAAGTCAATCTGTGCTCCTCTGAGGCACTGTATATCCATCGGCTTGGAGTTTTGACAAGTACCTGGGATCTTAATCCCGATATTAATTTTCTACCACAGAGCCTCACTTGCTCGTAATGAAACATCTCAACCGCACCATTTGGTCTCTTGCTTACGCTTAACAGGACATTCGATAACGGGCAAACAATCAGTTTTTCCCCTCGACACTCTCGGTCGAACTCCAATTGATTGTACATCGAGTACATCAACCGATCGTTACTGATCAATAATTTTTGGGTACAAACTTCCCACTGGGTCCATACTTTGAGAGAGGCATCATACACCGGATAGGTAATAATATCATACAATTGGAACATCTTATTATCGTTTGAAAGAGGCAACCTCATCACTACCCTTAAGGTGTGAATCGTTGTATAACTATGAACAACTACAGCAGAATAAAATTGATGAATATTTTCTAATTTAACAGGTGAATACAATTTAGTCGTTGGAGGTATAACCTTTTCAATTTCCTTCAAAATTTTTAGATAATCATGAGGTGTTAGCAAGTTACTGTCAACCTTCCCAGCTGCTAAGCTCTCAATTGCTTGATGGAATTTAGTTATCTTTCGTCTTGCACTACTTACTGTTTCTTTAGTATCCGAAAGCGCAGAACTTAACTTCAAATATTTGAAAAAGAGCTTTTAACTGATAATGAGCAGCATTTGCTTGTGTGAAAATTTTAACCATTTGTTTATGCATATTAGAATGATATTCTTTCAATATAGAAATTACGTTATTTATCGTTTTTGCATGTGATACTATTTCCGCCTGCATATTTGCTAGAACAGTCACCTGCTCCTTAGCTTGATGCACTATTTCCTCGTTGGTGTTGTACAAATAATCCATTTTTCCGTCAATAATTTCTAAATCGCTATTCTCAAGTGTACCAAACAGAAACTTTAACACATGACCTCCTGCATCTACTAAACCTCGTTTTCCACGTCTTTGTGGTAATAGTTTTATTAGATCATCAATTTCATTTAGGTATTCACTAACTGACTGCTGTAATAGCACAAATTCGTAACGAAATCCGGCTTCCAATTGAATTAATGGAGAGTTTGAACTCATATTTTCACTAAGTAGATCTTCGAAAAATATATTAAAATGATTCTTTACCTCAGTTACCAAGATACTTGGATTTCGGGATTCCTCTTTAATCTGCGTCAAGTTGTACTGCAACGTGACCCTCCAATGGCTGTCCGTCAGCAGCACATCTGTGCCTCCTTCAAATATGACCCCTTGCTGGAAGCAGCTTACTACTCCCAGGATTAGAAAAATCAATCCTAAAACAGAACTTCAAATTTATATCGAGTTTTACCTTTACAACACGAAACACCAGTCCCATAAGCATGTCAAGCACTTCCCACTTGTCAAAGCACCACCGATATAATTCCCAACTATGGCACATAGTCTTCGAGGCGTGCTGGCCTCCTTTTTACACGTGGCAACCTATTTCCCGTACGAGGTGTGCCAACACTTGGTACAGGGATACCATCATCTGCTGATGGTGTTCCCTCACCAATACAGATATTCGAGTCTGGAATCTCGATATCGCCAACATCGTCGTCAACGTGCACTTCCGGCACCTGGTTCACCTTGGTTCTACTCACGTACGGCTTTACTCGATTCACGTGAACCACGATTTCTCTATTTCTCACTTTCAAAACTAAATTCAACGACGATAAAACCTTGACTATCCTGTAGGGACCCTTCCATAGTTTTGACAGTTTCTTCACTCAGTGACGTCCGATACTCGGCACGTGCAGCAGAACGTACTGGCCTTCCTCGTACAACGAATCCTTCACTTTCTTGTTGTACTGCCTTTCATACTTGGCCCTGGCCAATGCCTTACGTCGCGCAGCAACTTCATGGGTTTCCTTTAACTTCGCGCGCAGAGTCTCTACATGACCACCAAATACCTCGTTATCTTCTGTGATAGTCAAGTCACCCTCCATAGGAGCTTCCATTTTTCGCCCAAACAACATTTCGTATGGCGAGAATCCCGTAGCCTCATGGCTTTGACTGTTATAAGCCATAGTTATATATGGGAGGTATTCATCCCAATCAGTCTGATGACGGTTCACAAAGTGACTAAGCATTTTGGCAATAGTCGCGTGTACTCTCTCTAGCCGACCATTACTCTGTGGGTGAAACCCTGTAGAATTTGCACAACTGTTTGATCAGGTCAGAGGTAAAGTTTGACCCTTGATCTGTAATCAAAGCCTTGGGAACACCAAACTTAGTAATCACTCTCTGCACTAGGGCTCTAGCCACCTGGTCTGCTGTTTGGTCAGGCAGTGGTATAAATTCACAATACCGTGTGAAATGATCCATCACACTCAAGATGTACATGTTTCTCGACTCACTGATGGGCAAGGGCCCTACTATGTCGGCTGCCACTACTTCGAAAGGAACCTTGGGCTCGTTAAACAACGTTCCAAGGGGGGCCTTTGCCTTTCCATAGTTGGTTCGTTGACTACAAATGTGGCACGAACGCACATAGTCTAATACGTCCTTACCCATGCCCTTCCACCAGAATTTTGCCTTAATACGGTCTAACGTCTTAGCCACCGCTGCATGTCCCGTCGTTGGCAGGTCATGGTTCAACCTGATTACCTCACGAGTAAGAGATGAGGGGACCACAATCTTCTTGTCACCTCCACTCACTCTGTACAGGATCTTTTCTGGGCTCAACTTAAAACACTTGGCCTTCCTTAACTCTTGACAATGAGGATCATTCTTTTGATGCTCACGCAGTGTGGCAAGGTCAACCACAGGGAGCTCGTCCCTGCGAGTAGCTGCGCACATAGCTCTACTGAGAGCATCAGCGTTGGTATGTCTCTTTCCCGGCTTGTGTTCCACGGTGTAAGTGAACTCAGCAAGCCTCAACGCCCACCTCATTAGTCTACTACTTGGATCTTTCAAAGATAACATCCACTTTAGTGCTGCGTGATCTGTCACAGCCTTAAATTCACGGCCTAACTAATAACATCTAAAATACTTTGTAGCCCATACTAAACCTAGCAGTTCTCTTTCGGTCGTAGAATAATTCCTTTCAGCAGGAAAAAGAGTGCGAGAAGCGTACGCGACTGGATGTTCTTCTCCATCTACTTCTTGGGACAATACAGCCCAAGAGTAAGGTAAGTAAGTAAGGTGAACGGCTTACTGAAATCGGGGAAGACCAACACTGGTGATGAGACTAGCTTCCGCTTAAGTGTCTCAAACGCAGTTTGGCACGCTTGATCCCAATCAAACTCCTTCCCTTGCTTGGTTAAATCAAAAAGAGGTTTCCCAATGGCAGCAAAGCCTTCTATGAACCGGCGGTAATATCCGGCCAAACCTAAAAAGGACCGTACATCTTTTACAGTCTTAGGTACAGGGAATCTCTCTACAGCCTTAACCTTTCCTGGGTCGGGTTCTACACCATGGCCAGTTATTACATGACCCAGGTAGTTAACCTCGCCTACTGCAAATTCACATCACGTAGCTTACTCAACACTTCACTCAAATACGACAAATGCGAAGCCAAATCTTTCGAGAACAAGATAATATCGTCCAGATACACTAAACACTTTTCCCCTTTTAATCCCATAAGAACTGAATCCATCAGGCGCTGAAATGTTGCAGGCGCCGTAGACAGTCCAAAGGGCATACGTAGATACTCATAGTGACCTCCTGGCACATTAAAGGCAGTTTTCGGTCGACTTTCCTCATCTACCATAATCTGATGATAACCACTTCTCAAGTAAAGTGTAGTATACATGGTACAACCTCCCAGCGAGTCAAGTGTCTCAGCGATGTTGGGTAGAGGATATACATCAGGTACAGTCACAGCGTTGACTGCTCTAAAGTCTACGCAGAAACGATATTTCTTACTGCCATCCACAGATTTCTTCGGGACGATGACTACAGGCGACGCCCACGGGCTATGACTAGGAGTTATTATTCCCTTGTCCAGTTGGTCTTTAATCAACTCATCCACTATGGGTTTCTGATGAAATGGAACCCGATACGCTTTCCTATAAATGGGCGCAGCATTTCCCGTATGGATAACGTGTCTTACGGCCGATGTGCATTGCAGAGGCTGGGCCTCACTATGCGCAAACACGTCCCTGTATTCCTCTAGTACTCTTTTAACCTCTTGTCGCTCGGGTAGTCTCAAATGGCTAAGTTTTTCATCTACACATTTATCAAACAATTCGTCTTCTTTGATAGCTAGTCCTACTCGCTTCGTTGTCACCTCTACATCATCCAAGATGGTCTTCCGCATCAACTCTGCGAGTTTCAGCTTTCCCTCTTCATTGAGGTGTAGCCCATGCTTGGTATACAAGCGCCTAGCAAACCCTCCTCGCATCTCACAGAAGGACATCCTTCCCCGTCCCTCCGAATTGGTTCCTTTTACGAAGGATCTAAGTAGATCATTCGCTCTCTTCAGATCTCCTATTACACTCTTGTCGAACCTATCAGGAATTCCCATAATTACAATGCGAGCATCCCACTTATTAGGTATTGCTTGAAAGGCTTGTTGTAGGGTGCGCGAGTAAGGAGCAACTGTATCCACGTCGTTGGTTCCTGCCATCACCAGTACCGTATCGCCCTGAGTCAGCTGTGCAATCTCTCTTTTAAGATTACTCATCGCATCTTTAAGCTTACCATTAGGTACAAACCACGAACTGAGCTCAAAGTTCCCTGGCAACCTCTCTTCCAATAGCTGCTGAATTCCGCGACCGTGACTATCCGCTATCAAGACTATCTTACGTTTGACCTTATCTATCGTATCGTTACTAACTGATTCCACTATTCCAAATTTAGAATTTACCGTAAGGGATACTTCTTCCCCACTTATATTCACAGCCTTCGCCCAACATTTATTGTTCACTATTTTCGTTAATACTCGTGCCAAATACACGCCCTGTATGGTAAGACCCACTGGTTCGACCACTACATCCGAACCCTCCAGATTATCATTAGTCGTAGATCCAAATTTGCTTAACTTCAACTGAACCAGTTTCTCACTCCGCGCGGGTATTGTGACATCTTTTGCGTTATACACGTAATTCTCTATACAACTGTCCTGGCGTTTAGCCACTCGGACAACCTCAGGTTTCGTAGTAGGGGCCTGTGCCTTTTCGTGGCGCGGCGCAACTACTTGCCTACCTGAATCGGGGACATTCTCACCCTTGTGCAACCGATTTAACCAAATGTCATTTCCAGACATACGGAGAACACCTTCCGTGATGTCTATCGATGCACTTCCCTCTTTCAGAATATCACAACCTAACACGGCTAAATACCCACGGGGTAGGTTACTCACAACAAAGTTCCCTTTCACCGACACACCCGGCTTTAACATCAAAGTCACTTTTTGTCTGCCGTAAATCTTCAGAGTTCGTCCTGAAATTCCCCGGATAATCAAGTCAGGCTTTGTCATCGGAGCTACAGCGGCTCCACGTTTGATGAGTGACACCTGAGCACCGGTATCAATTAATATCTTCCCCTCGGCATTATCCACACGCCCCATGGCAACTAGTTCCTCGGCTAAATCTTTCACAACCGGAACTATCCGTATTTCTTTATCTACTCGGGCGGTTTCACGACTCTTAACTAAGGCTCCTATTCTAGGTTCACAAGTGTTCTTTCCAGTCGTTATATTTCTTTTCGTCGCCTTGGCCTGCGGTTGTGGCTCATTTACTCTCGGGGACGGGTGGCGGCGACTCCACTGGCCCCTGCCCCGTTTCCCGACTGACTAGCACTAGGAGTGCTGTTTGGAAGTTTTACGCGACAATCCTTTTGTCTGTGCCCTGGCTTATTACATCGCCAGCACCTCAAGTCATTACTGGGTCTACTAAATCCCCTATTGTCCCGACACTCACGAGACGTGTGCCCCGGATTATGGCACCGATAACAAACAAGGTCAGTTTGAAAAACCTTCCGTTCATCTGTAGCGCGAGACGGATCTTTCGATTGCTTCAAAATGTGATCAATTGCCACCGCTGTAGTTACGGCTTCTCGGATGTTAGTAGGGAACTTTTGTCTCGTCTGATCACCAACGTGTCCAATAAGACCTCGGGTAAAAGCATCCAAAGCTCTACGATCGGCTTCTTCCCTTAGTGCAGCATTAACTTCTGGATTTGCAGTGACTCGCACTGTCTTTTCATTTAATGTTCGCACTCGATCAGCAAAAGCTTCAATCGTCTCACCCCTCCGTTGCTGTATTACAGACAACTGCTGGAAGTAACAATCTTTCGGAGCTTTGTCACTAAAACGTTGTGTCAAAACTTCTTTAAATCCCGCATAAGTACTCAACCGGCCTTGATCCTCCGATCGAATAAAACTCAAGGCGGTTCCAGCCAATCTCAATTTAGCAACCCTTAATTTTTCGTCGTTTCCTTAATGACTTAATTCACCGACATTGTCGATACTCTCAAAGAAGTGGAGAACAGCCTCCGGCTTTCCTCCATCAAAGGGAGTGATCGAGCCTACCATGTCGAACGTAGGTCGTTCTGTATGACCTCGCAAAGTTTCCTCCAACATGGTGTTCAGGTGGTCACTTCGATCCAACCTAGCATGACCAAGAGTCTCCAACCGTTCAGTTACCGCATCAATGGCTTCCTGGAGGTCCATTTCTTGCCCTCCAATACTAACGCGACCAGCCATTGTCAATCAGTTCAGGCACACTTACTTTCAAAAAGTGGACAAGTCCCAACTTAGTTTTCCAAAAATAATTTTAAAAGATTTTTCTCAATTAAATTTTTAACTAAATAATTATGTGCTCTCTCCCGTTTGTGAAAAGTAATTAAAATCAAGAAATAATTTTAATTTATCGACTTGCAATCAATCAATCAACTTTCAATTCAGCTCTAATCAATCCACTTTTTGTCTAAGTCCTGAACACTAATGAAATACGTTACAACTGATCGGTTGACACCTGGGCTGGCAGATTCGATTACTGTATTTGAGATGACAGGCTGGGTTGTATCAGCAGGAGCAGAACTGCAATTGATTGGAAGAGGAAAAGCAGTAGGAGGCAGGACAGATATTGAAGCAGGTTTATTGGCTTGGAGGCAGGCTGGCTAAGTACTTTCACATATATATTGTTGAAAGAATATATGGACAGAGAGATATACTAACTACCAATTACTATACAGTATAAGGATTGCAATTATTTTTACAAGCAACAGCCGATCATCTTTTTAACCTTATTCTGTCCACTCTATTGGGCCACTAACCGGTGCAAGGATCTTATCAAACAGAATAAGTTGGTTTACAGATCTGTTGGTCTAACAAACTGAAAACATTCTACTTGTAAAGTGCTTTTTTTCTCTTGAAGTTAAAACTTAAGACTTGTATCAAAATATAAAAACTTATATGTCTAACAATTTTGCTTATTATTATAAGCAAAATTGTTATTTAAAATTTGTTATTACAAATTTTAAATAATTAAAAATTTAAATTAATGATTAAATATAGCATTCAAAATATTTTTATAAACCTACCTATAAAATAGAGGTCTGAAAGTTCAATTTTGAAGTAAGTTAAACTGTATAAAATTTAAGATCTGAAGGTAAACCTCCTATTTCAACTGTTAGTAAAACTTCAAGTATTTTATATGCATCTTTCTGCTGTCGAAGTATCATTGATGTCTTCTTCAGTCATTAGAAAATCTTCCTTAGTTTCACAATGCTGTCAACTGCATAATGCGATGTACGGAAACGGCACATTAGTTTTCACTCGAAAATTTCTGGAATTGTAAGAGTGGGCCAAATTGTCTTGTTTGTCCCAAAGAGAACGCCTTGTTCTAAAATATTTCCCATATTAGAACAAATTATTACGTTGTAGATCTTACTGTAAATGTAAGCTTCCAAAACCATCATCTGTCAGCTCTTTTACTGACTTGGCCTATTAAGTCACGATCATATCCAGAGCTTGACGCAGATATTTGTAGAACCTTACCTTTAATTACCCTAAGGGCATAACAACGACAGGGCACGTCCGGATATTCACTGTATATTACTGAAAGATAATCCTTAAACTGGCAGAGTTCCAGAACGTGAGACCTAATATCATTCACTGCCTTAACGACAACCTGCATTACTTCTGAAACCTCATTTTTACTACACAATACTTGGAGAAAACATTTAAACCTCGAACTTTATCTAATCCGTCAAATGTTGCTAGTGGCGTAGAGCTCAGACAACCACTTCGCCTGCTGATTTGGAAAAATCCTCTTACAGAAAACATTAATTTGTAAGCTGCCAACTACATCAAGAACGTTTGTAGATGCTTCTTCAGTCCTACGTCCAAATCCTGGTTGATCAGCTTGCATATTATTGGTGATGTCGCGACCGCTGCTTGAGTGACGTCAGAGGTCGAGTAGACGACCAGTAGCAGGTAACATATGTTACACAATGTTATGATTATTATTAAGAGACTTATTTTACCTACAGCTACGAGATAGCAGTAGAATGTGTAAAAGAATTTAAAGTTCAGTTTATAAATTCCGTTGGCATATATTCAACAAAACAACAATAAACAACTCTTGAGATCATTATTTAAATATCTTTGTAAATTTAAAATCTGTAATTAAATTAATAATAAAAAACTATTCTTTAGCCAAGGAGCTATCAATCTTTCAAAATTTAAAATTAAATATTTGATACACTTTTACAAAACTTTAAATATTGCCTTATACATATTATTAAATCTGCACTATTTGCCACTAATTTTTTAATAATTCAAAGAAATAGAATTAAAAAAATATCTTTTATGGAACCTACAAATATAGTTGATGACGATATTATATCAGTGACATTATAATTAGTGAGAAGGTTGGCACGGTTTGCGTTTAAAAGTTTTTAACATTTGTTTTTAACTTTGGCAAAATACACCGCAGGTAACCTTCGACGTACAGGCGTGTGGGAAATTTGATTCTGTTGAAAATGCAGACTCAAAGAATAATGTGGATGAGAACCATATCACCAACGTTGCAGTTTCCAAAGGTACTTGCGGGAAAACAGGAAGATAAAACAATAAAAACTCTTCAACGCCTATCTTTTTAAAATCCTCTAATACTTTGAGAATCATATTTTATATCGATTTCGTGTTCCTAAATGTGGTCATAAAGTAAAGCAGTGACGTAGAGCTCAGACAACCGCTCTATTGATAGTATGTGTTTATCGGGAGCATTTTTAGTTGCATCATTGCAGGCGACACCACTTTATGGTATTACTATCTTACTTAACAGCACGAACATTCTGAAGGAAACAGGATTTGTTTCCTGACATTTATCAACATTAAGTGATACAGATAATAAATATCACTACGTTTCGACATCTGCATTATTTCCTCAGGTGAATAATTAACCAAACACATAACTACAACCTACGTTAAAATAAAGAAATCATACCAGAGCGTTGTGACACGCATAAGTCAGTAATCACAACAACCTTGTTGTAAGTCAACTACATGCACACTATCACTAAAACAGACACTAATTAAAAACATATCCCTAATTATTAAAACTCAACTAAAGAATACAAGTCACAATAGGTATGTAGTTAAACGACCAACTTTAGAGAATTGACCAGAAGCCAATAGTAAATGGCGATCGCCATTGTACAATTAACTTCAGATGTTACCTGTATGATTCAGTTCTGATTGGGGTTTCACTCTCAGTATGAAATGAATAATCTTACATCTATTTTAATAATGCATTCCTGGATAATCACTCGTGTATTTTATTAGGAGTAATACCTTATTAAGGTTATAAACATTGATGTAACAGCATATTTACAGAAAAATTATTAATTTAGCTCGTTTGTATCTAAACTAAAATCTAACTACAAACTTTACTTTGAAATATAATTCCAATAAAATAAAAATTTCGAATTTAAATCAAAATCAGATATACTTTTCTCTATTATAAGCGAAGGTAAAAAATAAACTAAAAACACAATGAAAAATGATTCGTACCACGCATGTCACTAACTGTTTCTTTTGATACAGATTCAAAATTAAAACTGTAATTTAACTTTTTTCTACAAAACATTTTTTACTAATAACTTGATATCTTGATGTAATTATTTATTTTGACTGTCTTATATTATATTCCTATTGCAAGTAACCATTAACTATTATTAAAATTGAAAACTTTACAAAATTTAAATATAAGAATACTTTTCAATCCCACCAGATACAGTTGTTGGCCACTCTTCGGTATTGGTTGAAATTAAATTTTAAGTTAGGTAAGATATAAAATGTGTATTGAAACATTTTCTTTTCCTTTTTAATTTTATACGACTTCATTTAAATAAAATCAAATTTCGGTTGAACATTTTACTTATCTATAAATCTAAGAAATATATATTTCATACATAAGATTGGTTTACAAATTAGAAAGCAAAACAAATGGCATTCACATAAAACGTGTTTGTACTTTTGTTCCAAAGCGATAGTACGCTTTCATTTGTTTCCATAGAAACAATAAAATTTATATTATAAACAAAATTTGGTTTACTTTCATATCAAAGCAAAATGTTCTAGTGAAGAATCAGGATGGATGAGAGGGTTGGAATCTGGTTCTGTGTGCTTCTATTTTTGCTCGTCTTCCTTGTGGGGTTCCTTTTGTACATCCAGGAAAGAAATATGAAAAAGGAATAAATATCTACTGCAGTATAATATCATATTTAAACTTGATGAGAAACACATAACTTGACGGTATAACTACATAATCCTATTAAAACTTTTTGCAAATATATATCTCAAAATAAATGTATTTATAATTTATGTAGTAACAACTTAACTAAACATTGTGTTTAGTATGCTGTACCAGTTGTATAGTTTTAAGGCTTGGAGTTGTAAGTTTGTGGTTAGATTCTACCATCAAAGTCTAATTGGGGGTTCACCAAGTAAGATTTACATGTGAATAAAAATATATTTCAATCCAAAACAATTGTGAGAGGATTAAATTAATAGGATCAATCAGAAATACAACACATTCAAATGAACCAGCAAATATTTTATCTATAACGAAATCTTATTATTTTCAGTTAAATTGTAAATAACAACACAGATCAGATATACACTTTTAGCATATAAAGATACCAATACCAAAGACGAATATAATTTGATACTGGATTCTATACTGCATGTTATGTTTTTTTTTGTCTTTTTTTGTTTTTTTTTTTTTAATAACACATGTTGTAGTTAATCATGACACCAACATTATTTTGCTTCGCTTTATTTCTATATGGATACTAAGCATGGAAAGACCTTTCTCTTAAAATATGTAAACATTTTCATAAATCTTACGTAAATAAATGACCAACTTCTCCATATTATGACTATTTACCTAAAATAAACAAAATTTATAAATATTCGTATGTATTTAAAATGCAAACTATTATTGTAATCTCTATTTAAGATAGTTTAATTATCCACTTAGGTACAAATACATACGAAAATTAAATTAAACATATCAACTCGATTAATGAAACCCGGATATTTTGGAACATTACATTTGTAAAACTAAATACAACATTTCTAAGAAATTTATTTTCACTTGACACTGACACATGCCTCTATTAAATCAATTTTATCCCGCACTCGAACACTCTCACTCGCACTCCAGATTTGTTCCTTTCGCCGTTAAATCTTACAGATGAATGCCGATTTTTCCCTTGATCTCCAAGATCTTTCGATGTAGCCCTCGCCAGCTCGCCTGCTAAATCTTTCAATAGTTATCGGTGAATAACAATAATTTCTATATCGACATGGTTGCTACTCCATGAACTCTTTGGCCTTGTTAATTCTGGCGTTACTGTCTGTGTCAATGGTTTCTGCGTAATTGTTAAAAACCATGTGGTATCATTTCCTGTCTGTATATCAGAGTAGTGTAGACTGACTTGGTCATCGACTTACATTCGGATAATATTTGTTTCGATTCGTAATGTGATATTTCTTTTTTCTGTTTTTAAGTCTTATGAATTTATAGATACTAGTAATTACTTGTCGATTATAGAGTTAAAATACTTATAGATAATAAGTTGGCTCAGTTTTACAAAACTGAAGTAACAATGAACGCCTTGGAAAAATGCGTGTGTGTTTCAAAATGTGTAATAACGTACGTTTTGTATAACAGATATTACACTTAACTTTGGGAAAGTGTTTATAGTAACTAATATTGGTTATATTGTTTGTTGTCTATGTAAGTGTTGCTTTGAAGTGATGCGCTGACTCATTACTGTCTAAAGTTTTAAAACGTACAAACAGGGTTATGCTTTGGCTGAAAAAATAACAGTCCTTTCGAACTAATCTGATTCAAAACTGATTTCTCAGCCTCCAATTTATTTAAAAGATTTGTTAATACAAGCCTCATACAGAACACCTTCATTTAAAATTACTAACTTATAGACGAAAGTGTTTACTATCCAATTCACTGATTATTTTTACTAAAGAATTACCCATTATAGAAACATAAGACTGATAATTAGGCGTCCTAATGAATAGATAAGTCTTCAGAAATTGTCACAATTAAGATTTTGATTAACCCATCACGTTCTAGATCAGGAATGTTAGACTGTTCTTGACTGTTAGGTTAAGGCAATTATAGCACAATTCTTCATCTGATTATACCTTAGGTTAAATTGATCATTATGCTCTTCTTGCTTTCAAGTTATTTATTTATTAGATTTTTTATTCGATTATTATTTTAAAGTTCTTTAATGGATATAAATTGATTTGACGAGTCATATGTTTTCCACACTAAGCGTTATGGATCTGACGATTCATATCATGTGGTATGAATATCTTCCATTTTTAAAACATATTTGTGCCAGTAGTGCGATTTAGGTCGTTATCTTTGTTAACCAGAATATAACTGTACATTTTAAGGGTGCCAAGAAATCTAGTTTAAAATGTTTCCAGTCATAAATCGAGTCATAGTAACTCTACAACTAGGAGGCACGATATTAGCTTCTGTGCTCAAAGATATCAAAGTCATTGCACAATTATGAACACGAGAGAAAAGGAGCGAGCGTTACAAGCAAGGGTAATCTTCCATATTTTAATTATAATCAAAATGGGATCTTATTATAATTAGGGTGGAGTCGGAAGCTGTTCCAGCAGAGATATCAATCTAGCACACGTCTCAGTCCATGCTCTAACTAAACAATTTTCAACTTTTCATTTAATAAGGAACACAACACAGGTTTTTAACTACGTCACGATAGTTATTATTATTAATTATTTTCATTCTTATGGATATACCTATTCTTCCTCAATATAATTCCTTCAAAACATTCTCGTAAGTGAGACAGTACAAAAAACATTTTGGACCACAAGACCAACAATTTTGTATTTGAGAAACAACAAAATGTTTATTCTGTAAAGATTTCACAGAAATAAAGTAACTGAATTGTTCTATAAATATGAAAATATAGTCAAAAGTGGCGACTATAACGCCGCGCCACCACCAGAGAGCGGCTTGCAAGAATTTAAACTTGTTATATATTATAATAAATCTATGTAATCATTTTACTGTAATTGAAAAATGTTTCCATTTAATTATATTACGAGAGCATCTAGCTTTTACATATTTAACTTTTAAACAACTCTTGAGGCAGATTTAAAATGAATTAGATCAATCCCTAAACTAGTATATAACTCATAAATCTATATGTAAAGTTAGGCAAGGATATTTAAAACATATTTTAAGCACATGTAGAAAACAATAATGAATAAAAAAACTTAACCACACTTTCAAAATCGGTTAAGTGTCAATTAGGCACTCGATAAGATAAGTGTGTGAAAGCCGCTAACATAAAAGGCTCGTTAACTCCTCGCCTAAAGTAAAATTAATTTATAATTTATTCTTGCGCTTGTAATTTCAGTTTGTGCGTTACATCGTAATGTGTTAAGTAATATAAATTTTCTACCGAGATGGCCAGATATTATTTTGACAGTCAATGATACCTTCTGGCTCCACACAAATCTCCTTTTTACAGTATATAGACGAGAAGTGATTACCAACACTTTTTATACTGCTTTATTATAAAAACTCTGTTAGTATTACATACTGGAGCTTGTGCTCTGCCAGCTATTCATCAAAACCAAACACTAATACATAATCATAAATTATAAAGGCTGGTCCTCAGAACGTGGCAATTGAATATTATAATACTAAACAAAATATGAAAACCAATGGTACATGATGCGATATATTGATAAGGGAATTAATTTACAGTATCCAATGATAAATTATTTTCTCATAGAATAACAGCCGCATTTGTTTTCAATGTCAAACTTTCTTAGGTTCAGATGCTTATATACAAATTATTATTTACAGTTATATGTTTATAGGACTTATATAAATTGTTTCTGAATCTATCGTTTTGTGATTTTGTTATTAATATGATCCTTCAAACTTTGCTTATTTTTTATTAATGAATATTTCTTATTTTACCATGTTTGGTATAAAGAGCCTCGGCTACAGAAAATATAATTTTTATTGTAACGTGAATAAATTATTTCATGTATGTTAAATTATTATTTCTCTGTAACTTTTGTTATTGAATCTTTCTCTTACCTTATCAGTATGTATTTCTGTATTATATGTAATATATTTAAAGACTATTTTGGTTTGACTGATCTCAGGTGTCAGTAGGTATGAAGAATATTCGCCCCTTTTTTAAGGTTTTATATACAAAATTATATAACACTACCCACGGGTAAGATTTTGTACGCGTAGTTTTTGTGAAAAACTGCAACGTCATAAACACATCTCTTCTAATTGGAATGTCACCCATGAGATAAATGATGACTATTGTAAGGGTCTTACTTATTTTGCATATGTTGCTGTATTGTCAAAACATATTCTAATTGCGCTAATTTGTATTGCAATTTATTATTGATGCTAGCTATAGTGCAATTTATCCAAGTGGCTTTTAACAGACTTCAATTCTGTGTTTTACATTGAGTAAAAGTAAACAGTCGTATAAATGTATCTTCAGGATTACGGCCGCAATTCTTACCACATATTTACGATTTTTATTCTATCCATTCTACAAGTGAATGGCAAGGTTACTTTCATTGCAAGCCGGTCTTAGGTGATGTCTTATGTCGAAAACATTTTCTACACAACTAACCAAGCTATAGACTTAAAATTTTGCAAGAAGCCTCATTTCTATAGACACAATACTGAGTTCATTGCTGATGCACGTCACCATAGGATTTCGTTAAAGATTTGAGAGCATTAAGGCTATCACCAATAGGACTGTTTATGCAGTTCCTGATCATGAAGGGGTCTTTGGGAACGAAGAGCTTATGCTTGACTAAACTTGGCTTGGTTTCTAACATAGACGAGGTCTCAACGGTTCTGCGGAATTCTTAGGTGTGACCCTTTAAAGGTATCTTCAAAGAGAATTACTACACTAAACATGAGAGAAGGTGGAGACAACATCCGGGTCTAAGGATGAGGAGGCTGGTGCTGCAGTCACTTTCCTCCTTGGTGGTAGATCCTTGTCCTCTCAGGTCGGGGATCTGAGTGCGCGAAACGATCATCTGAGAAAGCATCTTCACAGAGTCGTCTTTTTCCGGGAGCATCTGCTCTATACGTAGTGTGACGAGCAGTAGGGAAATGCAGAACACCTTCTCTTTCACTGCCAATCGGTTCTTTTGGCTGCTTTTAGAACTGTTGAAACTGTGAACTAGTTGATTTCATGGTACTCCCTGGGTGCGCAATAGGCCATTGAGGCTTAAATACACTGCAATAGACCGCCCCTTACGACAATAAGCCTATTACTCAGTACGCTAACGTAATTTTCTCTAGCCGGCGGAGTACATACACGTTTTCTCTGTGTTGTCTGTCTTTCTATCTGTCCACAGGATATCTCGAGAATGAAGTAAACCACGGATTTATAATTTGAGCGAAACCTGTTACGCAGCATATACTACTACTATGTAGATTATGTTATAAGCACCTTTTGTCTTCTGTTTTACCTTGTTTACTTTTTAACACATTAATGATCTTGCATCCCATGTAGCTCTAAAGTATTAGAAGAAACATAAATTCATACATTACAAACTTGTATTACAATACAATAAAAATACAATTCCAAGTAATAAATATAAAATACCTACATTTATTTAGTTTTATATTATACCCCAATTATGTGTAAATGTTTTTTTTTGTAGTAACATACACATTCAATTATTATTGTGTGTGTGTGCGTGTAAATTTTTCTTTTCTTTCTTATAGTATTAGCATATATACTATAAGTACGTATACTAGCATATAGTATTAGAAGCTTGTTTGAATCGCCAAAGCTAAAACTACAATAGTATCTGTTCATTTCCTGTTATATTAATTGTAGAGGTAAGAAGTGTTCAGAAGTGCCAAGCAGACAGTTTTGCGAAATTGCCATTATGTTTAGTGCTTAATATTTCTTCCTTACTTCAGAGTAAACAAATACAAATTTACTTGTAGAAACCTAAAAGCTAACTTCTTATTACCGTCAGTGAGGATAATGTTTTGTTTGTCGTTCATTGTATAAATAAAGCACTGTTATTCCTATTCTATTCCAAGTAACACGTATGCTATATATAATATTCACAACGCATAACAAGATTTATGAAATCAGCCTGAGAAATGTTTTATTTTTAGAGGTAAATAGTTGTGACTAACAGAACGAAACAAAATACATATTATTTATTAGATTTATTTATTTTTTATTATTATTTCATATTATTATCTATGTATTACGTGAATAAGGAGCTGAGTAGAACTCTACACAACTCAACTTATTTGCAATAACATTTATAAGTACACAGATTTTCATTGCCGTAATGACGTCAGAACTAATAATAGTTCTTATTCGGTGTTTCATAATAGGGAACATATCCAGGATGTCCAGAATGCATGACCCTTTTCCCCAGCCTTCACGGGCATGGCTTACCTCCATTATCCCTAGTCCATCTGTACCAGGTATCATACCATTTACACGGTAGTAGAACGGCTCGTTTTGTACTAACGTATCATAAAGCATTTCTAAAAAACAACAGGAGGAATTACTTTATGCTCTGTGTCTGCCTCATGTTCGTTCAGGTCCTCTATTGTTGACATACCTCTACTGACTGGTGTGGGCGTGAGTCCTTCAGAGCTTGAACTCACATCCTGCAAATCATAAATAATAATGCTATTGATATTTATTATTATATATTAAAAATATTAATCATAAATCAATAATATAAATTATCCACTTCAATACTTAATAAATACAAGTTAAACATTTGTATTTATGCTATAAATAGCTTTAAATAAACATACACGTACGTAAACACACACACACACACACACACACGTATTAAATTCATGTTGCTACATGATACTGTATTAAATTATCTTATCATAAACAACGTATAGCATATTTTATATACATATTTTGAGTTATGCTTGAATACATTAAAATAAACAAAACAGTTCCTCTAACAAAATTTTATACTTAATTTTGCTTAGCACCTGTCTGTCTTTCTGTGTTTTAATAAACTAAACCATAACCCAACAACTGCTCTTAAGCGTTGTAATATTTAATGTCTTATAAATATTAATATTTTACTCTCTGCTAAAATAAAAACATCATTAATAGTTTATAAATTGTGCCATTTCAAACAATTTAAAACAAAACCGACGTGAACAATTGTGGGAAAAAACAAAATACAACTTTCAAAAGAGCTAAAATGTATATATTTTATATGTTATCAACGGATAATAAATAGCGGAATAAATACGTATTTACTACTCTCATGCCATGTGTATCTGTATGTTTACTGTTTACATCCCACTACAGACCTTTACATGTTAATTATTGCATGTTAATTACATGTCTTAGTTATTGATAGCAAAAATTTAATTGTAAATCGTACTATATGTCCTCTCTAGACAATAGTTACAGTGTGATAAGTTTGCTTATATGACTATTATTGTATTTAGTATTTTTACAAACATTTTCTCAAAGAAATTCAAGATGATAGCATCTTGACAGATATTTTAGTACAAGAGCAGAGAGCCTATTTGTGTAATATAATCACGCAATAGTATATTTGAAATTATAAAATGTATTGCAATAATACTGGTGACAAATTGATTTATTTATTATATCGGTATATTACCGACTTCTTGCATTATATTTGAAATTATAAAATGTATTGCAATAATACTGGTGGTGTGACAAATGACAAATTGATTTATTTATTATATCGGTATATTACCGACTTCTTGCATTATATTTGAAATTATAAAATGTATTGCAATAATACTGGTAGTGTGACAAATGACAAATTCATTTATTTATTATATCGGTATATTACCGACTTCTTGCATTATATTTGAAATTATAAAATGTATTGCAATAATACTGGTGGTGTGACAATTGACAAATTGATTTATGTATTATATCTGTATATTACCGACTTCTTGCATTATATTTGGAATTATAAAATGTATTGCAATAATACTGGTGGTGTGACAAATGTCAAATTGATTTATTTATTATATCGGTATATTACCGACTTCTTGCATTATATTTGAAATTATAAAATGTATTGCAATAATACTGGTGGTGTGACAAATGACAAATTGATTTATTTATTATATCGGTATATTACCGACTTCTTGCATTATATTTGAAATTATAAAATGTATTGCAATAATACTGGTAGTGTGACAAATGTCAAATTCATTTATTTATTATATCGGTATATTACCGACTTCTTGCATTATATTTGAAATTATAAAATGTATTGCAATAATACTGGTGGTGTGACAAATGACAAATTGATTTATTTATTATATCGGTATATTACCGACTTCTTGCATTATATTTGAAATTATAAAATGTATTGCAATAATACTGGTAGTGTGACAAATGTCAAATTCATTTATTTATTATATCGGTATATTACCGACTTCTTGCATTATAGTTTTAACCTTTTTTATTTGTATTAATCTGATGTTAACTCGTCCATTATATTAATTAATAACTACAAACTGACAACCATTAAATACAAAAAGGAAAATAAAGTAAAGTAAAGATATTATTTTGCCAGCCGAAGTTAGGGCTAAGAAGCCCTCTCTAACACTTAACCTGGGGACCAATGGCTCAAAGGTGACTTCAAAATCACCACCAATGACCGGGCAGGCGGGCTGCTTGCAAGGACAGGACCGTTGTGACCGCTACACCGATAGCCATTGGCTACAACGATAATATTACCTTCGGCTTCTGTCCAATAAGAAATTGTAACTGTTTAAAATAACGACCTATTGATCATTACTTAAATTTAGTTAATTTTTCACATTAAAATTTTAGTTAGCCCTAAATAGATTAAATCGGGACGCCCCTTTTAATCGAGACCTGGTGTTAACTTTTGTATTCCTTGTTTTTTTTCTTATAATACATATCTTCAGGGTAAAATACCTATTTATGTGGTGGTATAGCGACCCTAATCTTAGATCCAACCACAAAAAAAGCCTAATCAAAAATATACTACACATATCCAAGATAGCATTCAAAATTCACTTTCATTTTACGGACAAATACATTAACGGATATATTATGTCACTACTAAGATTTTTATATATTCTATAATTTATATATAAATCTTAATAATATATAACTATTCTATATAACTATAAGCTCCACATAAAAATGAGCAAAAGGTTTAGACAAATATTAATTTACTTTATCGATAGTTTAAACGCCTTTAAGATTAAACCTTCTTTTAAAAACACGTTCTAATTGTTTGTTTAGGTAATAATGTATCTGTACCTATTGTATAGATTATAGCAAGCATATGTTCAGAACATTAGTTATCTAAAGAAATATAGTATTTAGATTGTGGGTGAAACCAAAATCCAGCTAATAAAGTACTATTAAACATAAAATAAATAAACTATTTACCGTCAAAGGATAGCTGCCAACTGATGTTAATAAAAAGCAGAGATAGAGCAGACTTCCTAAATCCATTTTCATTCACAATAAAACCTAAACAGAATAATATATTGTCAATGATATATATATATATATATATATATATATATATATATATATATATATATATATATACCGACAACCAAGCCATTACTGAAATATATATTTCTTACTGTAAATAAACACAATGGTATATGATATATTACAATTGTGACATAGGATGGTGGTTTCTGTCAAAATGTTCTTATAAACCTTATGAATGTGTGAGTGTACTTAATAAGTATTTCAAACTAATTATTTGTGTGAAGCAATGTTTTTCATTTTTTGTAGTAATAATCAAGAACTTTATAAGCCTATGATTTATTCAAGAACAAATAGTCGAAAACAATCCATGCAATTTGCACAACCTAAAAATTCATTGTTTTAGTGTATCTCTATCAGAAGCATAACACTTTTATTACATCTACAATTTAAAATGCATAAGTTTCAGTTTTTATATGGTCACCTTATAGGATGTCAACCTGCTGTTTAATGAGAAAACTTCTTCACTAATATTGTGCTTTAATTAAAAACCAACGGACGTTAAATTATAATCTATGGTAATTCTACGACGTGTGGGTGTACTTTTTATTAATTTTTTATGCTAATTGGCGTAAAAAACATATAAGTCGTTTTTCATACTTGTTAATAAATTATTAACTAATACAACTGGTTGTGATTGTTTAGTTCATTGATAAGAAGTTTGTGGATGTAGCGTCTTCATTTATACCTGCTTTATTAATAATACAAACGAACATGAAAATTTAATAATACTAAGTCTGATTGATTTAGAAATTTCAACAAAACCGACTTAAATATGGCTTGAATCAAATTATACAAATTACTGGCAGTTACCCACGGCTTCGCACGCAATTTTGTAGGCTTTGCACGTGCATGAACACTGCTGGATTGATTGAATTATAATTACGTTATTGATGTTGGAGTTTGTCTTCATGCCATGGCTGATTTTCCCCGATCAAGACAAAACATTTTCCACTATGTGTGTGTGTGTGTGTGTGTGTGTGTGTGTGTGTTTGCGCGTGTCTGCATTAGAATTTTCTAGTTTAACAGGGGCTAAAATTAAGATCAAAATTGATAATATAAAATATTGATTAGTCTTAAGAAGAAACAAAACTATTTATCTTCTCTTGCGTGTATCATTTATTCTCTCAGCAGTTCTGCGACAGCTTATATGTCTGAGGAGTTTTATTTTATTATTAGTTTTCAAGAATTGTAAAATATATTCCAATTGCTTCACGCTTTCTTTCTTGGGAAATTAGATATACAAATATAATAATATTGATATTTTGTTGTAATTCATTGATTGTCAGGAGAAAATAAACGTTTCCATTTCATTTTAAATATATTATGGCATTGTTGAATTGGTTTCTTTGTAATGAAAAGACTGTTTCTGAGCTACTCCACTGTAGCTTTGTTCAAAGGTACATAAATATTGCTCCTATCAATTAATGTTATTGAATTAAAAGTATTTTCAATCGTACAACGACGTACCCAGCGACGGGGTCCAAAGGGTCCGGAACCCCCTCCCCCAATTTTAAAATTTTTTCAATTAATTTTTTGGTAAACGATTATTATTATTTAAATAACTCTGTATTACTGACATGTGCTGCTGAAAGATCGTTGTTAACAAAGAAACTGATAAAGAATTGTTTAAGGAACAAAATGTGGTCCTATTCTCTCTCTGTCCACTACTGGAAAATATCAGTTATCTGGACTCACCCCCTCACCGCCGCCTAAATATTTATATAACACCTATGGTCTAAACAAGTACAGTTACATATTACGTGACAAAACAAAGTTGATGGAATTATGATAGCTACAACATATTTAATTATTCTTTCCATACGGGTTGGATTGTGGTTCCGAATATATAGAAAACTGCAGTTGTAACCAGGGCCGTACTCTGATTTTTCGGGACCCGTCACGTCCCGCCACCGTGCACGGTCCCATCAAATAGACGTCCCTGAGGGCCCAGGTTCCGGTAAAATTGTCTCAATAAAACGGTCTGACTACGGGCCTCGTGGTAACTAAAAGTCACAGAAGTGCTAAAACAAGTCAATTTTATGGAGTGAAACGCTGTAAATTTCCTCAGTAATGCACTTTACTGCAGGTCGTTAAATAAATGTACAATAAACAAATCAAATCTTTACACTTTAAACAGCTGATGTGCAATATCTGTTTAATAATAAATTACTTTACTTATAATTTCAACATGGTGATTTATTACAATTAACCAATCCCCGTAACTTAAAAGTCCTTCAGTAATGTGTCAGAGGGAATGCTGAGCGACTGCCACATACAACATTAGTTGTCGTTGCTCACTGGCAACATGTCGCCCAATGGTTGGGCTTTTCTCGTAATATTATTTACCATTGGTTCATGTAAGTAAACCATTACACATCCCTATTGTACATTTTGTATATTTAAGGGAGATACAAAACAATTTATTAATTAAAATGAGATAAATTTATGTTCATAAATCTTTTTGTTTATGTTTTTCTACGTATAATCTACACAAAGGTACTCAATGTTTCAGTAAAGTGCAAGTAACATTTGATGATTCATTTAAGTAAATTAGGTTACTATATACTATTTTGAGTGATAAAGACAGTGATGAATAATTCAGCCGGAGTACAGAGCTAGAGTAACCATCACAGGTGGGTTTCATAGTAATATTTAGTTATGCATAGAATCGATTCATTGATAATCATTTTTAGTTTGATATTGAAGCTAGGCAGTATTTTACATGCTTCCACTGATCAAACCGTTAGTCTTGAAATTGAAAATTTGGGTGGGTTTTTGCCTCAAGTTAGCGAAAACTTTAGTTGTCATGTTTAAGTTTTTAAATGGCATTTTGAGTTAAAAAAACGGAGGATTTTCTTAAATTAATAAAATGTATTTAGTTGTACAATCCATCAGTATGATAGAAGTGCCTAATAATAATTTTTATAGATAGATGTGAGTAATTATAGAAGAATCCTGTTCAACATTTAAATATTTCGATCCAGTAATTTTGCTTTAATTTTAAGAAAAGTGTAATAAAATATAGGCCATACCTAGTAGCAAACGTGGTTCTTTTTGGTACGCGTGTTTATCATATTAATGAAATGAGATGAAACGCAGAAAGATACACATTTTTACTATATGGAAAACAAAACAAAAACTTATAAGTTAAATTCATTAAATTATATAATTTAATTACCTTAACTTAAGCATACGGAATCCATCCTATAACATAAAACAGTCAACTGAAATGCACTACTAATTTCCCAATACAATTTACATTTGAAAAGTAAGGAAGATCGTGGAGTTAGTATTGCCATTAATGTTGTTGCCTTTGATTGTTAAGGCTTTTTGAAGGACTGAAAATATTTTTGTTTTCATTTGTGTATTTCATTGTATTCGAAATTTTAAGTTTCCGGCTCGCTGTCAAAAGTTTCGTAAACTGTAAAATACCTTTACCACTTTCCTACTTTTTTTCTGCTATCTTTGTCTGCTTTTCAGCTATATTTGACTTTTTAATGTTCGAGGTCGAGTTCCAAAAATCTTACGGGATACATCCAACTTCAGCTATAGTCTTCGATGTACCCTTCCGAAACACTCCATCATCCACGACTCTTTAAATTGAGAAGCTCACCACTTCCTTCAGCCTGCAAGGTTGACGATGATATTCTTAGTGTATGACTTGTAACTGTCAGGGTTGTAACGCAACAACATTACCTGATAGTGTGACACCCAACTTGCTGAGTATTACACGTTCCGTTTCTGCAGCCGATAAACTATCTGTTACTTTTCATACAAGAAGAGCGCAATGCTTTATACATGTGGTGCATATCACAGGGATGTTTTTTTTTGTAATAGTACAACTATTTATCGATGAGTTCCTTTCCTTTCGTTAGGAGTACAACTAAAACGCCTTCATTGTTATGAACATCACTGGTACTCTAAGTAAATCGTCCCTTTTACACTCTTCCAAATGACAATTGATGAAGGAAATTAATTTTCTTTTATGACTATGCAGCTTTTAATGATTAAAAAACTTTCCCATAGTTAATAGATTCGAAATGTTTTAATTATTCAGATAGAAAAACAGATAAAATGTATTCATTAACAGTACTTAAGTATCATACTTTCTTCCAACCTTTACAAACTTTTCAAATTCCACTTCATACACACCTTGAGATTTTACCGAATGGACGAAACACGTGAGGTTTGAGATCTCTTAGTAATAAATACTAGATTTGCGAAGTTTACTTAGAAGGTTAATTGTAACAAATAACACTCACAAACGCCACTTTTATAAGTTAAAATAAAATGATTACTTGCCACGTTGCTGCCAAAATAGTGTAATAAGTTGTTTTTAGGTTAGAGTTGGCCACACATACTTGCAATTATGGTCAACTAATATTCCTGTTTGTTAATTTTTTCTCATTATACTGTATATTTTATACTGTATGTTGTAATTTTAAAGGAATAAATTTAATTATTTCATCATAATTAATGAACTTAAATGATATCTGGGGGTGGGCCTAATGGTTCCAATATTTTATGAAATCTTCTATGTTCTATGCCTGAGAAATTAATCATTAAACAAATATAAATAATTTCCCTTCACGTGGATGTCGATTCACACACCGCGGCCCCAATATCTTGGCTCGCCATTACAGCTGTAATAGGGATATTAGAAGACTAGAAGTCTAGAACATGAACACTGGACATATGTTATTGACGATGGAAGGTTTGAAAAGATAACAGTAATTTGGACATTTGCTATCGTTGTATGTAACAAAAGGTATAACACAACTTTTCGAGGTTTGGAAGAAAACAAAATCTTTACATTACTTTCTTCTGTCTGTTCTTTATTTTTGTATGTATTTCATAACCTCCCCCCCCCATGTGATGAATAGAATAGATTCCAATCCTCGAAACGTTCTGTTATACCTTTTGTAACAAATAACGATGGCAAATGTCAGAAATCTAGCTATACTGTCTAATTTAAATATCAAAAGCACCTATTTTTCTGCATTTAATTCTACTGAAGTGGGCACAATGTACTGATTTATGGCATTGTTTTGGATTTATTTAAATATTTAGATTTTTATTGGCGGCTGAAAGCTAGACCTGGGAATCGCTCGTCACATTACTTCAGGCTAAGGTAAAATAATTAATTACTTGGAATGCGAAACATACCGTGTTCGAATCCGGACCTCTAGGTCGAAAAGTTGAGGCGCTAACCTCTTAGGTAGTTCATGCCATTCGAGTTTAGTACATACGCGCGCTGCAGTAAGTGCATAATTAAACTTTTTATTTAAGATTTATTTAAACACAAGCATATATTGTTTGCATATGTAATTATTTATGACTTTCTATCATCTTATTTAACCGTCATAAAGTAATTATTGATTAAGGTACGTATTGTTCTTTTCATAGCGTTATGAGTTATTTTAACTCAATAGTTACCGCCATTTAATGTACATGGGAAAACAACATGGTGAAGTGTGTTCAGTAAAATAATCTTAGATAATTTTGGTTTAGGTTTTATTACAATATTGTGTCATACACATACGGGGGAAATTGTTAAAACACGTTATAATGTTAATGCTTTGGTAACTGTGATAACTATAAACCTTTGGAAACAACCAATGAGATTTTCTGTTTCATACCAAAATATTTGTCTATGTATATCCCATTCAAGTATAAATATGTTTACAACATTTTTACCGTTTTCAAAATTACTAATAATAGCCTAAATTTTTGGAATCTGATAAACCAGAAGTTATTTAAAAATCTGAAATAATTTTAGTTTTACCAATACAACGCCTATAAATTAGTAGGTAATTTAAGTATGTTAAAAGGCAATTTTATAAAGTACTAAGTAATGTTTTATATTTCTGGGCCTAGTGAAACACACATTTAGTAAAAATTGAGTAGCACTGTTTTACTGGCACATGAGGGGTTAGCTTTGAAATTCAAGTTTTGTGAAGGTTCAATAAGGAAACGAAAATCTTCTGAAATTTATAAATTTCAAACTTGCAATATATTTTTCAAATATAAAATATGCAATATAAAAGGTACAACGTTCTCACAGTTTGTCTTTTATTCAATTTTCACAATTCAAAACTTTCGCATTCTAATCTGATCTGGCAATTCTTCACTTTAAATTATCTTCAAAATTCAATTTTATTCTGTTACTAATTTCTTTACTTTACTTTAAATATCAACAATATTTGTACTATAAAATTCTTCTGTGTTAGAGAATATTAGATATTATTCAGTGTTAGAGAATTAAAGATATTCTTCAGTGTTAAATAATTAAATTGCTGAAAGCATCCGCAGGTTCGATGACGATTAGCAAGAAACAACTCTAAACACTTTCAAAGGCTTTATATCGTTACCACTACTACAGATCTGTGACGGGAGGTACGGCACGTCTACCTCACCCCACCTCTCAATTTCGTTTGAGCCTATTCCCAGGCCTAACTCCTTCCACCAGTAATCCAGTTACCCCAAAATTACTATTTAATACAATCGGTACAGAGTGATAAAAAAGTAAGAGGAATTTTACTAATCACCCTATAACTTACACAACAACATGTTACAAATGTTTTAGATTTCTTTGACTCCATTACAACAAATTAGTAAATTATTTTCCCTTTGTTCCCTATAGGAAAAACAGTAACTCCCTCCCAAAAATCTTCCCCTTATCAAAAAGTAAATAAACTTTAAACTTTCCAAAAAGGCTCACCTTTTAAAAATTCCAAAAGCCTCTGATTGTTGAAATTTCGTTATTCAAAATGAATTTGAAGTACCCAATACCATGTTTCAGCAAGTAAATACATGAGTGAGTAAGTCAGTGAATCAGACAGATAATTCAGACTTATATAATACTAAACTATTATAATTTTCAGGTGAATCAATCCGAGCCATATGCGAGACAGATGAATGTAAGACAGCTGGTAAGGCATTATTTATCCTCCGATTACACGATTATATTAAGCAGATTTTACCGTAAAACTGTGCTAATGTTTAAGGGACAGATCATGAACTACTGATTCTATTTTTATGAAAGATATTTTAGCAACCATTTCACTGACCCTTATGTTATATGTTCGTGTATACATTATATGTGTTATATAAGTATAAATAAAATGTATAGATGTATAATTATATAAGTATAAGGGTACTATAGAAAGAATTTTTAAGAGTAAAAAATAGATACAAGATTTCAAAAGCGTATTTATGCTGAAATACGTTATGTATCGTAAATGAGAAATAATTAACATATTATGGACTTTATTTCTATAGTATTAACTGTTAAACCCCCCAAACCATATTTGTCTTAGACCAAGAGCAATCTAGTTCCATTCTTAGAATTTTATATCGAGTTATCACAGGACAGACGACATGATTTTAAGAAGGTCTCGTGTCTTTAACAAGGATGTTATTTCGATGTTCAGTTGGCCTTGAAATGTTATCATAAAGCAAAAAAGAGCATGCAATTATCGACAGAGTGTTTTAAAGTTTTAATAATTAATACGTTTTAAAAGCTGGAGTAAGTATACCATGAGGAAAATACGCTTTTAAGCTATCATCACCTTTTCTATGCTCTTGAACTTGACTCACAAAGAAACGCCAGAAAAATAAATATTATATCGTGATCAAATAGTTACACAATTTTACGTACCACAAAAACTTATAAACTCTAACATGAACAAACATTCCCATTCATCACAAACATAGTTTATTAAAAGCAACAATAAACTAACATATATATATATATATATATATATATTATATATATATATATGTATATATATATATACATATATGTATATATAAAGTATATATATATATGTATTTACTATATATAATATGTCATATATAAAGTATATATATATATATATATATATATATATATATGTAAAAAATTATTATAACAAGCTTTACATTTCTTTTTGTCAGCCAATAGAATCCTGAAATTACATGGATCCGTCTGTCAGGCCCTGGCGATGACTTCTACAAATTTGCTTGCGGGAAATTCCTGGAATCTGCAGAAACTACGTGATTATTTGGTACGTCCAGTTTGTAAGCTAACCTTAAAAATTTGTATACACACTTTTGTATGTATATAATTGTATTATTTTTAAAATAAACTTTATTTAAAACTGTTAATCTAAACCCTTATTATGGCTATTGTTTTCATTAGATTTACATAAATTGTACACATTAATCACTTTAAACATCAATATAAGAAATTTAACTCATTTAAATCGGACTACGTAAGTCCAGTTGCATTTTGAAAAGGTCTACCGATAGGGTGAACATGGCCTTGTCAAGGTCTTAAAGCAAATATCACTTAGAATTAGATAACCGAATCATCAACCAACGACGTGTGGGGCTGTTCCTTGAATGCGCGACTGCTGAGCGACTACTTCCTTGCAAGTAGCCATTCGTGGCGGTTCGAAAATCATTTTCCGGTGACTTTATTTCACATGTTAAATCCTTTATTTTTATTTTAATATTGAGACATGTACTATTTTCCATAACAATGTTCAAGATCTGACATATAAAACATAAATTAAATTAACTAACAGTTGTAGACAAACAAGTAAAAAATTCAATTAATCACTAATTCTACAACCAAATATCAATATATATACAGCACATAATTTGTGGAAATTTATGGCATTTATAGCTAAAGCCTGTTTAGAGGTAATCATCGTTATTAATACAATATTTAGTGAGTGATTAAACAAAAATTATTATAATTTTAGTGCGGTCTAAGTCTAAAAATAAATTTATTCTATTACTTAAAAATATACATATCATTTATACTTTAACATATAAAGTAATAAGAATAAAATTACTCTTTTCCTGGTAATACTGTTTCAGTTCATTTTACCTTTAAAAATAACTATAATCCACAGTAAATCTCAAGACTAAATTATATAACATGTTGAAAAAGTGTATAATCATTGGTGTATGAGCAGTATTTGCTCAAAATCAGTCAACATCAAGCATAAATTTATTTTTACTTCAAAAGGAATATTTTTCTCTTAGGTGAAGTTTTTATTTTTGTAATTTCTGACAATTCACTAAAAACTCTAGGTTCTATAAAGTTAAAAGTTCTTGTAAAAAAGTGTATTCTATTGCTTAGAAACTGTATAGAGGTTGATATACCTCAGCCATAGATCATAAGTATTTTCGTTCTGGGGAAAATTTTCACTTTTATCATAAAACAATTTCAGAACTTTGAACAAGAATAGATAGTTTAAAATAAAATTTTCTCTTAAGAATAATGGGAATGAGGGCTTAAATTATTTTTAAATGAAATAAATGTCATAAAATAATTTTGTTGAAAATATATAAGATTTAAGGAGATTTCATATGTATTACCCTATAAGATCACTCCATATTCAACCCTGCTTTGTACCATGACAAAATACAGAATTTTCAAGATCTTTGTACTGCTCATGTTCTGTGGGAAATAGAAATATCTAAGTGTGCTGTTACGTTTTCTATTAATTTTGTTGAATGAATTTTGCAATTGACATAAGAATCAACATTGATTTCCTAATTATTTAACATCGTTAAAGTTTTCAACAATAGAACATTTATTTATTACACATGCATTTGCTCTACCAATGCACTCAGCTATTACACTTGTATTTTATGGGTTATAAACGTGTATTTATTTTCTGAGATTAAAATTTACATAATACTATCTACAACCGGTTTTGGTTTATTTATGTTATTCAACAGAACACAGATTATCTCATTTGTACAATGGAACAGAGATTAATTAATCAAGAAACGACGGGCATAGGATTAGTAGTGTTTAAATTTAATATTATATTTTGTTTCAAAAAGAGCACAAGATAATACTCTGCCACGACTGTAAACACAAGCTGAGGTTTACATTTTTAAAGTAGTTAAAAGCCTTTCACGATTATCTCGGAATTGTCACAAAGGTACGTGTAACATTAGGTGTAAATGAATGTTTATTTCCTTGTAGTGATAAGTTTAATCTACAAATTTAACAAAACTTCCTTACATCAAATGTATCTCATTATGTCATAGTACTAACTGTCGGAGGCATGTTTCAACATATCAATGAGAAATTTACATTTTGTCACGTTTTAAACATCTATAATATTTTGCTTGTTTATCTGACAATAAACATCTGATTATCCAGATATAAAAACACAAGCAATATTTTTATTGTAAATATCTTGTTAGTGTTATTATAATGGTTAAAACATGATTTCAGTCAAGTAACTTTTCGTTCATCCAAGTTGACGAAATAGTGGAAGATCAGTTGAAGGCTATCCTTTTCGAAGAGTCAACACCAGATGAACCTAACCCATACAAGACAATGAAACATTTGTTTTCCCTGTGTTTGGATGAAGGTAATCGTGTGTGCACTAAATTGCAATAAATACTTTGACAAGCTTGTATGCCTGTTTCGTTGATTTTATAACGGATGATTGAAGCATAGTAATCGTTTCCAGTTATAATGAAAAATATTTATGTATCATACTGGTGTATATATGGTTATAAACATTTAATAATACTTTAGGCCTAATATAACAAAGTACGATAACTTACGTATTATAAAACTGTAATTATTTATTCTACATAAATATATATATATATATATATATATATATATATATATATATATATATATAACTGTGTAACTGTGTTTATAATATTTACTGATAATTACTGCAATATTAAATATCAAATTTTCATTTCACTTAATATTGGCTTTAAAATAATATAAATATGAATGCATTTAACTTAATTACATTTACAACACAAATATGCTATCGAAAGGCCTCACAAAAATTAAAGTTTTTATGTATTGGTTTTGCGTGTTCATAGTAGCCAATACAACATCAATGCATTTAGTTTCCATTTCTTGTATTAGCCACAGCATAATTAAATCATTAAATTACATACAGTAAAACGTTTAATTTTCAATTATTAGTTAATAACTTCTGTAGGCTTCTACTCCTCCGCACTCATTATTTGTGTACAAATCTTGATAATTAAATTTTGTGTTACAGATTGTAATGTATAATAAAGGTATTTAAATTTTTATTTCATTTTGATTAAAGATTCCATAAATTTATAATAGCAAGAAAGTTTATCACTCATCGAACTGTTGGATTTGTTTACATTACCTCCCTCCATTTTTCCGTCTTTTAACTCAACAATATATAGATGGCATTCCTACCCATTATGGTCATCATTGATGATTTGGATCTCAATTCATCGAATTTTTGGAAGTTTTCGAAATCATAAGGATCTAGAATATCTAGGGGTTCTGTAATTTCTGCTAGTTAACCTCTCTTATGTTTATATTCAAAAATAGTAGGTTTTGATAAGTTTTCTTGGTATAATTGTCGATATTTAGTACTTGAATAATATCTAGTTCAAATTAAATACTTCTGAACCCTTTAAAGATTAAAAAATTATTATTTTATCTCAATTTCACAAGAATTTAAAATAAACAACGTTGAAATAAACTATACTATGTGAAATACTGTCAAATTCACTGCCTTTAGAATTGTTTAGTTAATTATAGATTGGTTTTTTTATCTGATAGTCAACAATTTTGATGTTTTACCAAATAAATATTCAAAGTATATTTCTTATTATACAATGATAAAATATCTCTTATAGCTTCATTGTATAATAATTATATCGAAATTTATTCATAAATATATTGATTATTTAGTTTCAATTTGTTATGTTGTTGTATCTATTAAATTATAAAACTTGTCCAATGTATACAATATTGTATTTATACAACAGAAAAACATATTAAAAATGACTGTAAAAAATTCAAAACTTAAATATAAATATATTATATGTCAAATAAATGCTATTATTATAATTAAGATAAAATTTAACTTACTAAGTAATTAATTACAAATAACTTGTTTATGTTGCAAACAGTCTGTTTGGTAAGTGTAGTATAAAATATATCTGTCTTTTTGTTAGAGTATTAGTGAGGTTTATAATTATATTGTTTTTTTTAGAACGGTGTTATGCATTAATTAATAACAAAATTACATTATATATATATATATATATATATATATATATATATATATATATATATATATATATATATATATATATATATATATATATATATACATTACATTATATATATATGTATATATATATATATATATATATATATATATACTAATAAAAGAATTAGCTAATACATAATTTAAATTCAGAATTTTCAACTATAAAAATAAAGAATAAAATGATAAATACTAATACAGTTGATTAAACAAATTTTTTATATCTTCGTATAATACAGATTTTATATTATTTCTGAATAAATGTTTTATTAATGACCTTTCCATCACTCGTATATCATAGCTAATGTATTATATAACACTATTTAATATTTAACTCTCGGTGCCTTAGACAAGATAGATGCCAGAGGAGTAAGTCCAGCGGTCTCTAGGCTGGAGGCTGCTGGAGGCTGGCCGGTGCTGGGAAACTGGAGGCACTTTGGCTGGAGCTTCCTGGACACCGAAATACGACTGAGAAACCTCTCTATCGGTGGCGGAAGTCTCTTCCAGATAAACGTATCCGTAGATCTAAAGAATGCCAGCAAACGTGTCATCCAGGTGTGATTTTGTGTATAGCTTAAAAGTTAGTGAATAGTATAAGAGAAGAAAATATGAGAAAATTCTTTCTATTTCATTTATTTTTCCTAAAATACAGTAAGAATAAATATATTATATTTTCAATAATTAAGCAATAATGGAATGGCCGCAGTGTTAGTAAATCACATCTTGTTTAAAAAAGCATTACGTGGTATGTTCATTTCCGTTTGAAAGCATTAGCTTTGAAGTACTTAAGCTATCAGGTGCAGATAAGTTGAAATTATTGTAGTGATATTTTACAGTTGAAAGCTTTAAAGTGATGGCAAATTTGGTATTTTTAATGTTTTTGCTACGATGTTTGTAGATTATACTATTGATCATAACCTTGAATTCTATCAAGTATTAAAATATAATTACAGCCTAACTATTAATTATATGAAACACGGGTCGATCCCAAATATCCTGTTATATCCAAATAAAATTGGAATTAAAATGGAATACAATTGTGTATCATATGCAACTCCACTGCTAGACTCACGTTCAAGACTTTTGACGCTCACATCTTAAACTTAGAAATAGTAAAGTTAAAAATTAATAAAGTATAAAAATTCGAAAACAGTAAACTGAGTATGTTGAAAGCAAATCCACCACCACAGCTAAAATTGTAACATATAATTGACCAGAAACTAAACATAAACAAATTAAGAAAAAAATCAGAATTCGATGCCCAAGTTATAACTGTTCTTAACCTTCACGATTGTTACTTTAACAGCCGTCTAGAGTTTAACAACCGAAGGAGAGAGCAAATATTTCTTTTTGAACCGCTGTGTTTTATTTTTTGAGACATACCACTGTAGTAATTATTCATAATTCTGACCTGGTTTCAAGTTATCCATAATCAATGTTGAACTTCAAACTATAGGGCTCGTATGTGAGTGCATATCTAATTTAAATTGCTGAAATACTAAGATAGAAGTTATTTGAAAATAAATTGAAATTAAAAAATGTTTAGTACCGGTGTATTTATACAGATTGACCAGCCCGAGGTCTTGAGACTTTCACGGGAATTTCTAGTGAAGGGACTGAGCAACCCCATAGTCCAGGCCTACTACAGTTACATGGTGGACATAGCCGAGATGTACGGGGCAGATAGACGTCTGGCACAAGTGAAACTCAACGAGAGCTTGATGTTCGAGATAGAGTTAGCAAAGGTAAGTTACACACAGTCAATTTACTCTAAAACCCTCTCCAATGATTATTATTGACATAACGGAGATGTAGGGCAGATAGACGTCTGGCACAAGTGAAACCCAACGAGAGCTTGGATGTTCGAGATAGAGTAGCAAAGGTAAGTTACACACAGTCAATTTTACTCTAAAAACCTTCTCCAATGTTGGATTATGTACATAAAATGTATAGGAAATTCAATATCAATCCGGTGAACACTCAATGGCACACTGACTAGTTGTAAGTAAGGCGGAATTGATGATATTGGTGGTTTATATTACAGTCAAGGTATTGTAAGGTGTTATATACAGTCAAGGTAGTTTCGATAAGGTTTCACTCTTTTTCGGGTACTTAATGGCCCTATTCCTGTTTTTATTAAAATTTATTATTCTTTTAAAACCATTACAAATACATTAACAAAATCTTGCACGTATATTTACACTAATAACATTATTTTAAACATCTAAAAAAAAATCTAAAATTTATCACTTTAAGTTTGACTTAAAATTACTGAGAACACGAGCATTTTGCTATTATTTAATATTTAAAATGAATTTTTAGAACGGGTGTTATAAATCCAAAGAACATATTGCTTAAGAAAACTTAATGAAAAATAATCCATATATTGCAACTTCGGTAAATGTATTTTAGTACGCACACTAGTGGTTATTGGAGCCAGTCTGCTACTCACAGTTAAATAGTACTCAAAGCACAAGCATTTTACTAATATTTTAGAAGAGTGTATTAGAGTTTGCATAACGTTTTTATTAAAACCAAAGACATATATAGTTTACAGTAACATTTGAATTGTAAAATAACCGATACATTTGACAACTTTAGTTAAGGTAGTAAGTACACACACTCCGTTATTTGCCAGTCTAGTTATTTACATTACAATAGAACGCACTAAAAGCACAAGAATTTTACTTATATTTTAGAACAATAATGGTTTTTGTAACGTTTTTATAAAAACTAAAGAATATATAGTTTTAAGGACATTTGAATGTAAATAACCGATACATACATTGCAACTTTAGTTAAGGTAATTAAGTACAACACACACTCCGTAGCTATTCAGCCAGTCCATTTCTCAACAATTACAATAGTACCAAAATTACAAGAATTTTAATTACTATTTTAGAACAATAATAGTTTTTTATAACGGTTTTTATAAAACCAAAGAACGTTTATTTTAAGAAGATGTAAAGTAAGGTAACCGATATATTGCAAACTTTAGTAAAGGTAGTAAGTACGCACACTCCCTAGTTATTCGAGCCAGTCTACCACTCAACAATCAAAACAGCACTCAAAACATAAGCATTTTACATATATTATGGAAAATGCATCCCTTTTTTTAAAGTTACTAATAATCCAACGAAATATTTTTTAAATGTAGAAGACTGAAATATTAAACTTTAGTAAAGGTAATACTGGACTGGGTGGGTTCTTCTTAGCGCAACAATTCAAATTATTGAAGTGACCAAGACATATTATTAACTACCAAATGTAGTTAGTGTGATATGCTCACATCGTTAAATGTAAAGAACATGTATGTCTAAAAGCTCCGCGTGAGACCTTCGTTACAAGAAGACCTTCAATTAGATCAGTGTTATTAAACACCGCGCCCTTTGTTATTGGTAATGCTATTGCTTCAGCGGATTTACCGTCAGCCAGCCCATAAAAAGTGAATTTCACATTTTTCCGATAAAGGATATTCTATAATAACTACAATCATTGTTACAAACGAATCCGTAAAAACGTCAACTATAAGAACATGTCTGTTTACTGCTGTTGTCATAAAAACTAGATACACGGTGTAATAAAATACTTCAATGTACTTACCAGCTGATTGATTACGCGCTAGTGCCAAACAAGCAGGTGTTTGTCCAACCATAGAGTATCAACAAACATAATTGCAACAGTACTTTATAATCGGCATATAATTCAATGTATTTTGTATGATAATAAATTCAATACCGTAAAGATGGATTAAAATACAATTTATTCCTTTTACTGTATGACTAACTAGCACTATCCTATAAATGATTGGTTATATAATAATAAATATCTTATAACGCAAAAATTATTGTGCTAAGAACCGGCTCAAGTACTACGCGTACTACCTTTCCTAAAGCTCCAATATTTAGTTTCTTCTACATCCAATTTACTTAAACAATATGTACTTGTTATTATGAATTTTAAATATTTGTTTTCAAAACATGTTTTTTTTTTTTTAATATTAGTGAAATGCATTTTTCTTTTAGTCTAAATTTTAAAATTGTCGCCATCTTAAAATTACTAGATGTAAAATGTTCTCTAATTATTTATTTATTCGTTTTTATTAATGATAAAACCCATACACAAATTAAGTTAATTATAAGTAAGAGTTTATATAAAAATACTAATATTTAAAGTCAAAATATTGTTAAAAATTAATTTAATGTAACCTTTGAAACGTTCCCCCCAAAGAATCTGATAAAAGTTCTGAGTCACCCTGTTATAGAAAACTTTGGAACAGGGGGTGTTTTTTGCGATCTGAGGATTCACGTTCGGTGAAGTTATGGAAAACCTGTCGGTAATGTGCTATCATGAAGTATAATGATCTTCAATAGTTTGGCCTTGTATACAAAACCTAAAAAAGCGGACTTTTATAATTTATCTTTTTCCAACGTTCAATATTTTTTCTTTATTTCTGAAAAATATGTTGATTAACTTTGGAATTAACAGTCACCAATACAGCGTAGAAAGTCGTAATGTATTCCTAGTACTGATATAAAATTGTGGTTGGAGAATAAAATTTAAGAATATTGTCAACTGCAAGTCTTAAAGTTTGTCTTCTGCCATGCTTCTTAAGAATATGGATATGATAAACATTCGACAAAAACTTTGAAACTTTGACTGTTAGTAATTAATTACTGGTCTAAGAAACTGGTGCAGGCAGGAGCGGTCATTATACTGGCATGTAGTTAGTATTATACCATGCCCTCCATTAGATTATTTCCATGTAGAGCTATGTATTTCATGAGAGCTATGTATCCTTCATGTAATTCATGCACATAAATAAATTTGTAAATTTGGCACATTTATATACACATATGGATATACAGTAAAAACAATCTGTCAATGATGCGTTTGGCTATAACCATGCTGTCAAACAGACACTAAGATACTGTTAAGAGGGTGTCGAAGAAAGTTCTAGACAAACGGGGAAACCCCCTATACAAAGAGATAATAGATGAATATCGTTGTTGGAAGAGGAGCGGTCAGTAGGGGGTGGGTCGGTTTTCTTTAATCCGACCGTCACCACTTTCTTATCTGAGCTAAGGATTGGCGCTGTGACCCTATCCTCCATTCGTCTCGTGGGTTCTGGACTCTCCACTTGAATGTTTCTGGAAGCGCCAGTGGTCTTATAAGGAACTGAAGCGACACAGCGAGTCGAGTTGAGCTGCAGAAGTGAACTCATGAAGTGACAGAAACTAGTGATAACACTCGTGACAGCTGAGTTTTGTTATAGCCATTGAGTGTGTAAGTGTTAAATATAGTCTCCACTGTAATTAGATAGTCAATTTAGCTCACAGTGGATTGAGATAGAATAAATTAGTGACAGTGAATTTGGATAAACAAGTAGTTTTATTTAACTCCAGCCTACTTTGAAGTATATATATTATATTTTGATTTTGTAAAATAAACTAATGTTTAGTGGACTCGATAAGCGACGAGTGTTTCATTCAAGCAAACTCGTAGCAATACATTCTATGTATAATTACATAATGAGAATTACCTCAGTTTATTACAACATTTCTTTTTAGACCCGTAACAGTAGGAAGGAAATACTTCTGGGCCAGGAGCCCTGGGCATCGAAGACGCCCTACAGAAGTACATTTTTGATTCTCATATCAATAAAATAAATTAACTTCGTGATTTTCCATGATTTTTTTAGCCTTAAATATTATTGTCTGCACCGGATGGTTACAGAGACAGCCATTGTCGAGTTTACATTATTTTTAGTTGAAATTCTAGCACATTTAGACTAAAAGTGGATATAAAAGGAAAACCATCGACTCAGACCACATCAGCAGTTATGTTCATAAAGGAAATTCGTATCAAAACTTGTTATCGGTAAGAGCAGTAGACTATAATGTTGTGGATCTAACCAAATAAGGACGCCACATTTCAGTAAATAGGTGTACTAAAGATTTTACATTTATAAATCTCTCTAGACGTCAGTGTCACGTCGCACTTCCGGTGAACAGTTAAACATTTTCTTTTGGATAGTAATTATTTATATATAATACATTCAAATTCAGACACCCATTACTAGACTGGTTTTATGGCTTAAAAATTAATATAATTGTCTAAAAATAATTACAAATATGGAGTGCAACCATTAAGACAATAACTTTTTTAATACAAAAACAATCGCCACGGGATGAATTCATTAGTGGTGGACAGATTAATATGGTGATTATACTCATTAGTGATAATAACATAGTTAGGTGATAACAATTTTCCCTAAAATTTTTTTGAGGTTTCAAAGATTCATAATCAATTTAGAATATTCTTAAAAATCTTGACAATTATGCTCCTTAACTAACTTTACGACAATATCCTCTATCGTGAATCTAATAAACTGAAGTACGACTGCTACACATCTCTATATGAGAGAGTGCTTTATTTTTCTAGATAACAATACCACAAGAACAAAGGCGGGAATTTGAACGCATGTACAATTCCTACGAGCTGAAGATCTAATAACAGAATTCGAGTGGGTAGACTGGGCAGCACTTCTGGAAAGCATAAACGCCAGCGTCTGTGCAGCTCAGAAAAAAACGAGCTGATAATCGTCATAGAAGTGGAGTTCCTCAAAAAGCTTGAGGTGCTCCTACAGAAGTATTCTGATGAGTAATGTTGTAATATGTATAGAAAGGGGTATAGTCTGGTACCATTTTGGTTTTATCGATCAAGAAGTCGTTTACAAGCAACAGATGTTCAATTCTATGCAGTTTCTATTTTTCTCTGAGTAAGTATTTTTATCTTGGTTAAAAAGGCAATCTGCAAAGTAAAGGATGTATATGGGGTAGTTTAATATATTAGGTAAATATAATCATTAAAAATAGAATCTCAATGTCTTAAAACTGATAGTTATTTTAAAATTTATGTTTTTAGGTGCAGTTGTGATGTAATAAGTTGTATTGCTTTATCTGTAGTCGTTCAGAAAATATTAAACCAGTGGAGGACTTTTTATTGACAACCCTGAACAATAAAAGTAATTACCGACCTTTAATATTCGAATATTTGTTGTAGTGTGAATATTTTGTCCCAACCTGTTCTCTGCGTTTATAAACTTCTTCGCTATAGTAATTTAAACGTTACATTTAAGTGATGAAATATTATGTAGTGAGTTTTTTACGAACTATGCGGTTAGAATATGAAATCAATTAAAACCTACTTTACTTGCACTTAAATTGTGTGTGTATCATTTATCTGTGTGTGTGTGTGTGTGTGTGTGTGTGTGTGTGTGTGTGTGTGTGTGTGTGTGTGTGTGTGTGTGTGTGTGTGTGTGTGTGTGTGTGAGGGGAGAGGAGAGAGAGAGAGAGAGAGAGAGAGAGAGAGAGAGAGAGAGAGAGAGAGAGAGAGAGAGAGAGAGAGAGAGAGAGAGAGAGAGAGAGAGAGATTTGACATTTCTTTATTTTCTCCTGCAATAAAAATCAACATTTTTACGTAAACAATTTTTCTGTACTGAATTATTACAATTGTTTATTTGTTATCACAAATCATCATACCATCTTTTTAACAACATACTTTAGATTTTTTTCAAAAACAGTTTTTCACTATTACAATTGCTGATACTATCTTCCAATGAGTTCCATAATCTAATTGACCGAGTATGAACAGAATTAGTATATATTACTGTTCTATGTAAAGGATATTGCAAGGTGTTTTAACCAAATCTTGTTTGGCGTAAAATATCATATTGGTATCCTGGCTCTTCTCTTTTAAGGATCTTTCTTTTATTTTCATAACGCCCAATTGCCTATAATAATTCAAGACTTTTTGACGCTCACATCTTAAACTTTAGAAATAAATAGTACAAAGTTAAAAATTAACTTAAAGTATATTTAAAATTCGAAAACGGTAAACTGAGTTAATGTTGAAAGCAAATCCACCACTAACAGCTAAACTTTCTTGTTGTAACATATAATTGACCAAGAAACTAAACATAAACAAATTAAGAAAAAAATCAGAATATCGATGCCCAAGTTATATAACTGTTCTTAACCTTCACGATTGTTACTTTAACAGCCGTATAGAGTTTAACAACTGAAGAGAAGGAGCAAATATTTTCTTTTTGAACCGCTGTGTTTTTATTTTTTGAGACATACCAACTGTATTAATTATTCATAATCTGACCAGGTTATTGCACCATTGAATAAAGTTATCCATAAATCAATGTTGAACTTCAACAGCATCAACTATTTCGTATTTTGAGTGCAAGATCTAATTTAAATTGCTGAAATCACTAAGCATTAGAATTTAGTGATTTGAAAATAAATTGAAATTAAAAAATTTTTAGTACCTGATATTTAATACAGATCTTGACCAGCCCGAGGTTCCTTATGATATTAACCTTTCACGGGAATTTCTAGTAAAGGGGCTGAGCAACCCCAAGTCCAGCCTACTACAGTTACATGGTCGCGACATAGCCGAGATGTACGGGGCAGATAGACGTCTGGCACAAGTGAAACTCAACGAGAGCTTGAGTTCGAAATAGAGTTAGCAAAGGTAAGCAGTTACAACACAGTCACATTTACTCTAAAAAACCCTCTCCAATGATTATTATTGACATAACGGAGATGTACGGGGCAGATAGACTTCTGGCACAGAGTGAAACCCAACGAGAGCGAGCTTGATGTTCGAGATAGAGCTAGCAAAGGTAGAAGGTTACACACAGTCAATTCACTCTAAAACCTTCTCCAATGTTGGATTATGTACATAAATTGTATAGGAAATTCAATATCAATCCGGTGAACACTCAATGAGCCACACTGACTAGCAGTTGTAAGAAGAGGCGGAATTGATGAGATTGGTGGTTTATATACAGTCAAGGTAGTTTTGATAAGGTGTTATCAGAGCTCTTTTTCGGGTACTTAATGATGGGCCTATTCCTGTTTTTATTAAATTTATTATTCCTTTAAAAACCATTACAAATACATTAACAAAGATGTTGCACGATATTACACTAAATAACATTTATTTTAAAACATCCTAGGAAAAAATCTAAAATTTATCACTTTAAGCTTTTGACTTAAAATTACTGAGAGAACACGAGCATATTTGTTTCTAATATTTAATATTTAAAATGATTTTTTAAGAACGGTGTTATAAATCCAAAGAACATATTGCTTAAGAAAACTTAAATGAAAAATAATCATATATTGCAACTTCGGTTAAATGTATTTTAGGTACGCACACTACGGGGTTATTGGAGCCCAGTCTGCTACTCAACAGTTAAATAGTACTCAAAGCACCAAGCATTTTACTAATATTTTAGAAGAGGGGGTAATGGTATGCATAACGTTTTATAAAACCAAAGTAATATATAGTTTAAGACATATTGAATGTAAAATAACCGATACATTGCAACTTTAGTTAAGGTATAAGTACACACACTCCGTAGCTATTCCTGCCAGTCTAGTTATTTACAATTTCAATAAGCACTAAAAGCACAAGAATTTTACTTATCTATTTTAGAACAATACTGGTTTTTGTAACGTTTATTTTATAAAACTAAAGAATATATACTTTAAGTACATTTAGAACAATGTAAAATAACCGATACATTGCAACTTTAGTTAAGGTATTAAGTACACACACACCACTCCGTAGCTATTCCCAGCCAGTCCATTTCTCAACAATTACGTATACCAAAATTACAAGAATTTTAAATTACATTTTAGAACAATAATAGTTTTTATAACGGTTTTTATAAAACCAAAGAACGTGGGGGGAGGGGGGGGCAGGGGTTAGTTTAAGAAGATGTAAAGTAAGGTAACCGATGTATTGCAACTCTTAGTAAAGGTATTAAGTACGCACACTCTCCTAGTTATTCGAGCCAGTCTACCACTCCAACAATCAAAACAGCACTCAAAACATAAGCATTTTATACATTTATATTATGGAAAATGCATCTCTTTTTTTAAAGTTACTAAAAGTCCAACGAAATATTTTTTTAAATGTAGAAGAACTGAAATATTGGAACTTTAGTAAAGAGTAATACTGGAGTAGGTTCTTAGCGTCAACCAATTCAAAATATTGAAGTTACAAGACATTAATAACTACCAAATGTAGGTTAGTGGATAGTGCTCACATCGTTAAATGTCCATAACAATATGTATTTAAAGCTCGGCCCTGAGAAAATATAGTTTGCATTACAGAAGACCTTCAGTTTCATCATCAGTTGTTATTAAAACACCGCGCCCTTTGTTATTGGTAATCGCTATTGCTTCAGCGGATTTACCGTCAGCCAGCCCATATAAATGAATTTTCACAATTTTCCGATAAAAGGATATACCTCTAAAATAACTACAATCATTGTTACAACGAATCCGTAAAAAACGTCAACTATAAGAACCTGTCTGTTTACTGCTGATTTCATAAAAACTAGATACACGGTGTAATAAAATACTTCAATGTACTTACCAGCTGATTGATTACGCGCTAGGGCCCAAACAAGCCAGATGTTTGTCAACCATAAGTATTGCAACAAACATAATCGGCACATACTTTATAATAACCGAGGTATAATTCAATGTATTTTGTATGATAATAAATTCAATACCGTAAAGATGGATTAAAATACAATTTATTATTCCTTTTACTGTAATGACTACTAGCACTATCCTATTAAAATGTATTGTTGTTATTAATAAAATATCTTATAACGCACAAAATTAATTGTGCTTATTTTTTAAGAACCGGCTCAAGTACTACGCTACTACCTTTCCTAAAGCTCCAATATTTAGTTTAGGATTCTTCTACAATTCCAATTTACTTAAACAATATGTACAATTGTTTATTTATGAATTTTAAATATTTGTTGTAAACATGTTTGTTGGGTTTTTAATATTAGTGAATGCTTTTTTCTTTTTAGTCTAAATTTAAAAATTGTCGCCATCTTAAAATTACCTAGATGTAAAATGTTCTCTAAATTATTTATTTTTATTCGTTTTTATTAATGATAAGAAACCCATACACAGGGATTGACAAGTTAATTATAGTAAGATGCGAGTTTTTATATAAAAATACTAATATTTAAAGTCAAAAATATTTTTAACAAAATTAATTTAATGTAACCGTTGAACAACGTTCCCCCCAAAGAATACCTAGCATAAAAGTTCTGAGTCACCAAGTTCCCTGTTATAGAAACTTTGGTAACAGGGTGTTTTTTTGCGATCTGAGGATCAAACGTTCGGTGAAGTTATGGAAAAACCTGTCGGTATGTGTTATCATGAGTACAATTTCAATAGTGTGGGCCTTGTATACAAAACCTAAAAAAAGCGGACTTTTATAATTTCTTTTTCCAACGTTTCAATATTTCTCTTTATTCTGAAAAATATGTTGATTTTAACTTTGGACATTAACTAGTTCCACAAATACAGCTTAGAAAAGTCGTAATGTATTCCTAGATACTGATAACATTTGTGGTTGGAGAATAAAATTTAAGAATATTGTCAACTGCAAATCTTAAAGATTCTTCTGCCATGCTATCTTAAGAATGGATATGAATAAACAATCTACGTCATTGAAAACTTTGACGTCCTAGTAATTTAAAATAACTACTGTTGTCTAAGAAACTGGTGCAGGAGCGTCATTAAATCTATACTGCTTAAGTAGTAGTTCTCTGTGACCATCTACTCTACATGTAAGATTATTTCATGAGAGCTATGTAAGACATATATAAATGTATCTTCTGTAATTCCACGTGCACATAAATAAATTTGGGCACATTTATAACACATAATTTGGATATCTAAGTAAAAACAATCTGTCAATGCGTATTGGCTATAACCATGCTGGTCAAACAAACACTAAAGATACTGTTAAGATTTTTTGTCGAAGAAAGTTCTAGACAAACGGGGAAACCCCCTAAACAAAGAGATAAAAGATTGAATATCGTTTTTGGAAGAAGAGCGGTCAGTGGGGTAGGTCTTTTTCCTTTTAATCCGACCGTCACCACTCTTTCTTATCTGAGCGATGGATTGGCGCTGTGACTCCCCATCTCCATTCGTCTCGTGGTTACTGACTCTCCACTTGAATGTTCTGGAAGCGCCAGTGGTCTTATAAGGAACTGTAGCGACACAGCGAGTCGAGTTGAGCTGCAGAGGTGAACTCAATGAAGTGACAGAAACTAGTTGATAACACTCATGCACAGCTGGGAGTTTTGTTAGAGCCATTGAGTGTGTAAGTGTTAAATATAGTCTCCTCTTCTCCTCTTAATTAGATAGTCAATTTAGCTCACAGTGGATTGAAGATAGAATAAATTAGTGACAAGTGAATTTGGTATATAAAACCAAGTAGTTTATTTAACTCCATCCTACTTTTTGAAGTAATATATTATATTTTTGATTTGTAGAAATTAAAACTAACGGTTAGTGGGACTCGATAAGCGACGAGTGTTTCATTCAAGCAAACTCGTGGCAATACATTCTATGTATAATTACATAAGAGAATTACCTCAGTTTTATTACAACATTTCTTTTTAGACCCGTAACAGTAGGAAGGAAATACTTCTGGCCAGGAGCCCTGGCATCGAAGACCGCCCTACAGAAGTACATTTTAGATTTTCATATCAATAAAATAAATTAACTTCGTGATTTATTCCATGATTTTTTAGCCTTAAATATTATTGTCTGCACCGGATGGAGTTACAGAGAGAGCCATTGTCGAGTTTACAATTATTTTAGTTGAAATTGCTAGCACATTTAGACTAAAAGTGGATATATAGAAGGAAAACCATCGACTCAGACCACATCAGCAGTTTTTTTATGTTTTCATAAAGGAAATTCGTATCAAAACTTGTTAATCGGTAAGAGCAGTAGACTATAATGTTTGTGAGGTTCCTAAAAACCAAATAAAGGACGCCACATTCAGTAAATAGGTGTACTAAAGATTTTACATTTATAAATCTCTCTAGACGTCAGTGTCACGTCGCACTTTCCGGTGAACAGTTAAACATGTTCTTTTGGATAGTAATTATTTATAATAATACATTCAAATTCAGACACCCATTACTAGTTTTATGGCTTAAAAATTAAGCTATATTGTCTAAAAATAATTACAAATATGGAGTGCAACCATTAAGACAATAACTTCTTAATACAAAAACAATCGCCACGGGATGAATTCATTATGTTAGTGGTAGGACAGATTATATGGTGATTATACTCATTAGTGATAAAACATAGTTAGGTGAAAACAATTTTCCCTAAAATTTTTGAGGTTTCAAGATTCATACTCAATTTAGAATATTCTTAAAATCTCTTGACAATTATGCAGATCCTTAACTAACTTTACGACAATATCCTCTATCGTGAATCTAATAGAATGAAGTACGACTGCTACAATCTCATATAAGAGTGCTTTCTATTTTTCTAGATAACAATACCACAAGAAAAAAGGCGGGAATTTGAACGCATGTACAATTCCTAGAGCTGGAAGATCTAATAACGAATTCGAGTAGGGTAACTGGCCAGCACTTCTGGAAAGCATAACGCCAGCGTCTGAGGCAGCTCAGAAAACAGCTGATAAATCGTCATAGAAGTGGAGTTTCCTCAAAAAGCTTGAGGTGCTCCTACAGAAAAATTCTGATGAGTAAGTTGGTATAAATGTATGTATAGGAAAGGGGAATAGTCTGGTACCATTTTGGTTTACGTTATCGATCAAGAAGTCGTTTACAAGCTCTAAACAGATGTTCAATTCTATGCAGTTTCCTATTTTACACCTCTGAGTAGTATTTTTATCTTGGTTAAAAAGGCAAATCTGCAAAGTAAAAGGATGTATATGGGGTAGTTTAATATATTATGTAAATATAATCATTAAACCGGTCGAATAGAATCTCAATGTCTTACAAAACTGATAGTTATTTTAAAATTTATGTTTTTTAGTGGATGCAGTTGTGATGTAATAAGTTGTATTGCTTTATCTGTAGTCGTTTCAGAAAATATTAAAACCGTGGAGGACTTTTTAAATTGACAACCCTGAACATAAAAGTATTACCGACCTTTAATAGTTGAATATTTGTTGTAGTGTGAATATTTTGTCCCAACCTGTTCTCTGCTTATAAAACTTCTTCGCTATAGTAATTTAAACGTTAAATTTAAGTGATGAATATTTAATGTAGTGATTAATTTTTAACGAACTATGCGGTTAGAATATGAAATCAATTAAAACCTACTTTACTTGCACTTAAAATTGTGTGTGTCCAATGTCTCATTCTGTGTTGTGTGTGTGTGTGTGTGTGTGTGTGTGTGTGTGTGTGTGTGTGTGTGTGTGTGTGTGTGTTGTGTGTGTGTGTGTGTGTGTGTATGGTGTGGGAGTGTGTTTAAATTTCAGAGAGAGAGAGAGAGAGAGAGAGAGAGAGAGAGAGAGGAGAGAGAGAGAGAGAGAGAGATTAGACATTTCATTCTCATTATTTTCTCCTGCAATAAAAATCAACATTTTTACGTAAAACAATTTTTCTGTACTGAATTATTACAATTGTTTATTTGTTATCACAAATCAATATACCCATCTTTTTAAACAACATACTGCTTAGATTTTTATTCAAAAACAGTTTTTCACTATTACAATTGCTGATACTAAGTATTTGCCAATGAGTTCCATAATCTAATTAACCGAGTATGAACCAGAATTAGTATATATACTGTTCTATTTAAAGGATATTGCAAGGTGTTTTAACCAAATCTTTGTTTGGCGTAAATGTAAATCTCTCATAAATATACACTTCTCATATAGGTATCCTGGCCTCTTCTCTTTTAAGTGTTTTGTAAGCCAAAGACTAGCGTATTAATGACCTGTAAATCTTTCTTTTATTTTTTCATAAGTGACACCCAAATTGCCTATAATAATTAGGTTACATTTGTTTTGATCTTACCTTAGAATTATAAAAATAAATACTGAAAAGAGTATTATTTACATCACAGAAAGCAACACTAGCGTAATAAAAGAGTGGAAATACTAATGACAAAACTAACATCTTTCTAACTTTCTCTGTGGATTAAAACATAAACGTCTAGACCTAATATAAACATCAGAACACTTTTTCTATGTATTTAATCTACTTGATCTGACCATGACAAATTATTCATTAGTCTTAAACCTAAATTGGTCAGCATCACTAAACTATAAGGTCGCCAGAGAGAGAAGAGAGAGGAGAGAGAGAGAGAGAGAGAGAGAGAGAGAGAGATGAGAGAGAGAGAGAGAGAGAGAGAGAGAGAGAGAGAGAGAGAGAGAGAGAGAGAAGTTAACAGTTTAAAAATGAAAGGACGTACCAAACGTCCATCATGCCAGTTAGACTAACTGCCTCAACCAAAACCTGTATATAACATCTCCCATGTGACAGCCTATAAAGGCCCCGAGTCTAAATTTGGAAGAGCTTTTATACTTTCTTAAGGAAAAACAGGCGGAAAATCATGAAAGCCAGAGGCGAAGTAAAACATCAGAAAGTAAGTTTCGAAAAAGAATCCAACTTCTGATACCTCCCAGTACACCCCATGCCTAACAGTTACGTAGATGGGAGACAGCCATATCCACGGTCTGGTGAAGTTCGTGGAGAAGAGCTGTGCGATCAAGGCCACGAAAATAAGAGGACGAAACTATGTAACTCTGAAGGCGTCTGCTGGATATCAGACCCTACCTGTTTACTAGTACCTCTAGACTTCTGTAGGTGCTTATGGCGGGGACAAATGGACGTCGACGATGGAAGAGAGGATGACGTCTTCTCCCCACCTTGAGTCCGTCCTTGACATTCATCCAAGGAAAAATGGTTCTAAAACTGTTAATTCCCCTCACCACCGGTTCGAACGAAAGCCCCCAACAGCCCCCTTCACAACACCTCCTGCTTGGTGAATAAAAAAAATTATATGGTACCGAACTTATGGTTACCGTCATAGCGGCGTGGAGTTGCTTGACACCAGCAGCACAGGAAGGCAGCAAGCACTACTCCTCCTCATGTACTCCACCTACAAGCAAGTGCGAAGCCGACTCCTACCCGACAAATTGTGTAGAGACTGGCCAACCATAATACCGCTGCAACGCACAACCTCACCTTTCCCTGTGCGGACGTACGCACTTTTTCATAATCTTTCATAAATTGACCAAGTCAAATTATGATATTAAATAAAATTTAAGCTGCTTCACCAAAATTTCCAATTTGCAACAAACAAAATGGAACGAATGTTTATGAAATGAAAAAAATTAAAATGAAAAATGTCTTTATTGAATACAACGTAAAACATATTCAATAAACATATTTATGTGCCAATGTCTGCACGCGGATCTATCCTTGTTATAACCAAAAGACTGGTTTAACAACGAAAATAATCCGGTTCTTTTGCAAAATCAAAAATGTTAAACTGAACCAATGCGTACTGCATTTTTCCCCATATTCACTCTAAAGGAGCAGGCGTTGGTATTTTTTTAATCAAATTTCAAGACCCATGATATTCGAATGGGAGGCCAAAATTTAAAAAATCGTAAGAGACACTAGGTTATACAATTTAGCTCTCCTCAACAATTCGTTTTCCAAAATTGAAAAGTAGATGATTTTTTTAACCTAAATCACTCATTTGACAACAGCGAGAGATTTGTACATTTGAGCCTCTGCTGCAAGGATCCAAACTCATCCCATCGTCCTGGTAATGTACTCATGAATATCCCTGATCCGCGTCACCTCGCGTGTGAAACGACAGTACACGATGGCCTCGCAAGTATAGAATGCTGGGGAGGTTAGCAAATCAGGTTCTCTGGAACAATGCCTGCAGCATTCTCTGATTCCTGTCTTTACAATGAAACTTATATCATTCTTCTGAAGGGCGAAACACCTCCGGTGATGGGCATTAGCATACTCTCCTCATAAAGTTATGCCGTATGATATACGTGGGTAAACTAAGTTATTCAATAAACTAGTTGAGCCAATTTTCAATAAATTTTTTCCAAACATTGTAGAAGCGGTTCATTTGTTCTGTAAAGTATCAAGGTTTCCATTAGGAGATCTATACCATACATTAGATGAACGTGACTCCAGACTCCAGTAGTCAAATCTTGGACAGCGACAGATTCCAGACGTTGTACCATAGGAAGATGAACTAAAGCTAAACGCAACATTCAATTTGGTTAGTTAAAGTAAATATTTATTAGAATCTTTGTAAACAATATCAAATCTGCAAAACCTATAGACATAGACATATAGTAGACTATATGGACTACTAAAATAACAAGAACGAGATTTTTTATACTGAAATAATCAAGAACCTGTTTTAGAATTAAGTGTGGGTTTTTTAAATTTTATCCATTTGAGTGTAAGATTTTAAAAGATTCTTGAGTGGAATAGAATGTAATTAATAATGTAATACAATATAAATAGGACCACTACTTTCACGTAGAGTAAAAATTTTAAAAATCAAAGTTGGTTGTACAACAATTGACATCCGCTCACATTTTTATAAACTTGAATTTAACTACCTTCGTCAAAAAAGTGCAGCTGTCAATATTATAAAATAATATTTTCGACAGAAATTGCCTTAATTTGTATTGCGCGAAGTAAAACACGCAAGAAAATATTTGCGAGAAGTTACAGTTGTTGAGTTTAAAAAGACTCCCATGGAAATCGGATTTGTGACATAAATAATTTTTGTAGTAGAACTATAAACAAAACAGAAAATCATCAACTTTTTTAATCTCTTAGGACAAGGGAAGCTTAGAAAATTGAACCTAGTCCTATAAGGACCTTTGCGCTGTTTTCGGAGTGATATTTTGGATGGGTAGGGTTGGAAGTAGGGGCTGCCTCCTGTCGAGATTCATAAGGAAAGGTTCAAGGCTCTAATCTCAAGTCAAATCCTTTCAGAAGAAGGCGAAGTCAGCTCTGAACCAGCCTCTCCAGTCAAATCAGGCAGGGGGTGGTACACCCTTATTTCTAGGCTGACTCTGAAGGAACAAACTCCACCAACTCCAACAGTCATCTCCCGCAGTAGACTAGACTTATCCAACTTGCACCCCAGAATCTTTACATTTGTGGTTAGTGATGTAAAGACACCCACAAGCTTGCCAGGATTTAATTGACACATCAGGTTTTGCTGTACCCGTCATTAACGTTAAGAAAATCTTTATAATCCCATGTCATAATGTTTTTAAAGCATATTAAGTAATTTAAGGATGAACAGTGTTAAAGGTTTTTTACCGTCAACGTTAATAAAAGTTTTAACGTTGTCCATCCTTAAATTTCTTAAATATGTTTTTACAGTAAAAAAAATCATGAAACGGATGTTAAAATTATTTAGAAGACATTATAATTAGAAAGTATCTTTCTGCTTTAAATAATTTCTTTTCGATATAATTGTATGCATTTTTTCCCCTCATCACACAGTAGAAGACGCAATTGCGATCTAATTTTTCAACCCATTCACGATGTGTTAATTGGATTAAGGAACGGGAATTTGATGCCTTGTCAACTCTGCTGTAAGAGTTTTGTTTCCCAGCTGGATATCGACCAGGATCAGTACTTCGAGGCGATGATCGATCTGTCTCGTTGGGAAAACGACTACATGTTCCGACAACTCCGAGAGGTGGTGAACAGGACAGACTGGAGGTCACATGGTACAATCACTAAAGTAAACGCTTTCTATGTTCCTTGGGAGAATTCCATGGGTAAGTAGACAGTATTCATTCACGATTATGATGATATTATCTCAGAAAAGTGTATCGATGCTTCACGCTAAATAACCTTGGTTTAGAACAGTCATTTTATCACAAATATTTCGTATCATCTTCCACTATGATTTCTTAACTTAAGTAACAATATATATACAACAAACTAACTATCGATATATTTATGAAATATTACAAAAATATAACTGATCTATACGTTTCATGCGTATATCTCACAATCTTACAATAATGGTTGTTAAATGCATAACTTTTATAGCTGGAGTAGTTTAATTTGTTGGCAACCCTGAATCTGAGTAGAATAACACTCTGGTCGTTTCATTCAAACATTTTAATTATTTCTGACCAAACAGCTAGGTAAAATGAGAATATGTATATGCTATCTTAGTCAGGTAATGAAATAGAAACACAAGAGTTAATATGCAGAACAATTATTAGTGTTTCATGTTTTGTCAAACTTGATTTTGTGAAAAATGTGAAGTACATAAACTATATGAAGATAGACTTCTGCGTTGAATTTATGATTATCTCTTTTATACACCTGGACGAAGAACCACCGTTAACATGACGTAATAATTAATATTGATGCGTGATAGATTATGTTAAAATTATCGTACGGAACGTTCCAAAAGTCTAAGCTTTTATATAGCTGAGAATAATACAATTTTGTTTTTGTAATTAAGTACCCGATATTTTTCACTTCCTACTATTAAATTGCAAACTCTATTTATGTGTATATCGCCAAGACTTATATTGAACCATCTTTCATTACTGTATCGAGCTGAAATTGAGCAATAAACTCAAATTCTAAAATATGTTAATAACAAAGATAAAAGGAATAAATTATCCGGGTTCTACCCTATTGGCCTAAACAGTTGAAGAAATTTCAACAAGAAATATTTTTGGCGAATAAAAAGTTTGAACTTCAGTAAAATATTTAAACAATGGTTTTATTAACAACTAGCAGTTATCGGTGGCTTCACACACAGTGGCTAAATTAATTAAAAATATGTCTGTGCTGTTATAAACAATGTTTACACAGAACAGTAGATTACAGAGCTAAACGGAGGACCTAACAAGCTAGCAACCGATCCCCAATCAAATAAGAACTTGTACCGTTTTACTGGCACATGAGGGGTTAGCTTTGAAATTTAAGATTTTGTGCAGGTTCAAAAGGAAAAGAAAATCTTTTAAAATAAATAAAGTTCAAACTAAAATAAAAACTTTTTCTTGAAAATAATTACTGGATATAAAATTAAAATAAAAACTTCTTGATGAAATTTAAATTCAAACTTGTAATATATTCGTCACTCAAAAATGTACAAAGTTCTTACAACTTGTCTTTTATTCAATTTTCAAAATTCAAAACTTTTACACTCTAATCTGATCTGGCAATTCTTCACTTTAATTTATCTTCAAAATTCAATTTTACTTAGTTACTAATTTTCTTTACTTTATTTAAATATTACTTCTTTTCAGTGTTAGAATTTTTTAAGAATTCTTCAGTGTTAGAGAATTAAATTGCTGAAAGCATCTGTAACCACCACAAAACTCTTTTAGTATTTTTTCATAAACTTTTCTATACATGTGCTCACTGCACCAACAAGTTTTATATTGCACAGATGAAAAGGACAAGTTCCTAAATTCCCATTAAATTTAATTTTTACAATATTTCTTTCCCCAAATTAATTCAAAATAATTAAGAATGAATATTGACTGGACTCCAGTTAAAAAGTTCACTTACCCGCAGGTTCGATGAAGATTAGCAAGAATAACTCTAAGCACTTTCAAAGACTTTACTCGTTACTGCTACTACTGATCAACTGAGACGGGAGGTACGGCACGACTACCTCACCCCACCTCTCAATTTCGTTATCAAACACTCCCATCTGCGATGCGCGCCTCGCTGATAGAAGCCTCTTTTGTACTGTCCAGTCCTTATCATTCTTCTGGGCCTACTCCTTCCACCAGTAATCCAGTTACCCCACAATTACAATTTAATACAATCATTACAAGATCTTCCTTTTCGTAGCATCCACATTGCCGGGGATAGCAGCCGTGATGTTTTCGACCTCGTCCACTGTATGGTGACTGCTGACACGACAGTGAAGGGTGTCTGCAGACCCGGGGTTGGGCTGCTGAGTGTCACTTCTGACAGTCCTCTTCCGCCAGACAGCTGTTATGTAATTATGGCGGGCACCAACGACGTCGCCATCGGTCAGCGCAACATCTACAAACATCTGGAGCGATGCTTCACTTCCAAATTGAGGACAGCTAAGGTAGTGGTATCTACTCTGCCTCACCGGCACGTATTACCTGCCCAGCATCCGATCAACAAGGAGACATCCTTAATTAACGCGTACATAGAGGAGTTCTGCGTGGGGCAGAGTCGAGTGGAGGTGGTGGACTTCAACCGTATCGAAAGGGGTGCATTCACTAAACATGGCATGCATCTAAAGCCTCAGTGTACGAGTACGCGTCTGCTGGCCGAGCTGCTGGTGGAGTGTATGGGAGGGTTCAGCCGTGCTGTTCGCACGACATCGCGTCAGCCTCCTCTCCTGTAGACCGTCGCTAGCTCAGACTGACCACCTTCGAAGACATTGGTTGCCTCTAAGTCACCGGCTGCAGTAGAGCCTCAGATACTGCCCTTCGAAGCGTTTGCAGACGCAGTGAAGTTTAAAAACAACAAAATCGGCGACAGTCAAAAAACCTCTTTACTTCAAGTGACATCAAATTTAATATAAAATCAAGGATATCAGCGTCGGATGTACAGAAGAATAACCTAAATTCTAAACAAAAACAATAACAAAATTCATTTTTCACAATAAAAATTTTCTGTTGTGCACCAAAACGCACAAACAGCTTCTAACAAAGTTGATGAGCTATCGCTCATGGCTGGGAAGCTCCATCTGGACGTTTTTGTAGTCACTAAGCATAGCTTCTCACCTGAAGCGGATATTGTGTTTAAAATTGATAATTTTCAATAGGCAGCGATATTTCACCGAGAAAATTACAAAGGTGGAGGTGTGGCAATTTTCGTTAAGAAAAGACTGATATTCCAGCCCTTCAAGGTTGACTACAGTTGTGATCTAGACTTTGAAGTGGAAATTATAAAAGCTAATCTAAATTTCTTAAGAAAAATTTCAATCATTGTTTATACAGATCCCCATAAGTTTAAATAAAAATTTGAATCCCTTCTAAATTTTCTCTCTTCTAATCATATCTTCTTTATCATTTCAGGAGACTTTAACATCGATGTTTTCGACTACACCAACTCCCTGACCCAGCAGCTACGCGATATTCTCACCTCTTTTGGCTTAGTTTGGTCCGAGAACACGCCAACACGAGTGAGTGCCACATGGAGTACGGCTATCGACAACATCCATACAAACGTATTAAAATTTCGGTTTCCGTTCTGGACCCGGCCACTATCTCCGACCACTTCGCGCAGGAGGCCGTGGTCGGGTATCTCAGTCCTAAGATCCAACCTCTTTCGGAAAATATAAGAAGGGATCTTAAATTCTAAATATCCAAATTCTTAACAGATTTCTCCAGGGGGAAACCTGGTTTTTTCTAGATAGTTCCGATCATGTGGAGGAAGCGTTTTCTGCGTTTAAAGACCGTTTGAACTTTTATTTCAGCATAATTTGCCCCTATAAGTCATTCAAAGCGCGATCGGAAAATAGTACAATACTTGGATTAATAATAACATTCTCAATTTAAGAAAAACTTTAAAATTGTATCATTCAGTTTACATTGAATCGACAAAGGAAGAATTCAAAGATATCTTTCGAGCATATAAGCTAAATTACTACAAATAAATAAAAGCCGCTAAGGCACGGGATATCTAAAATAGACTTATGAATACTTAAAATGTTTCTAAAAGTGCGTGGAATATAATTAAAAATACAAAAACTCAAACACAAGTCCCTAAACATTTCAAACCTAAGCTTAAATTACACGGTAAAATAATAAAACATCCGCTTCAAGTGGCAAGTCAGTTCAATAACCACGGTTGTTGAGCCGGACCCATGGTTTAGTGGGAACAGCACCAGAGAAGACTCATGGGACCTGTCTCGTCCATGGTCCTGTCTCCTGTGAGCGAGTCGGAGTTGGTCCGTATAGTGCGGGAGCTGTCTGTGTGGCTACTTATGCGCTGTTTTAAGCACATTTCAGTACCACTCACAAAATTGATTAACCTGTCGTTCGCCCAAGGCGTCTTCCCGTAGACTCTGAAGACAGCAAATGTCATTCAAATTTTTAAAAAGGATGATCCTTATGTCTCAAGTAACTATGGTCCTATTTCCATTCTTCCGGTCCACAGCAAAATTTTCGGAAAATCCTTCCTTCGACGATTAGAACATTTCTTCAATCGCTTTGAAGTTATTTTTCATGACCAATTTGGATTTAGAAACAACAAATCGACTATTGATGCTGTCACGAGTCTCATTGATTATGTTGTCGATGGTTCAGAGAGGCGGGAACATGTGCTTAGCATATTAAGGCCTTTGACTGTGTGCATCATGAAATACTGTTGCACCAGTTATAGTCAAGCCTCATGGTCTGCCTCACAAGTGGCTCTCGTCATACCTAAATGATAGAGAGCAGTGTGTGCATACCGCGAATACTCTCTCAGTTAAAGTTAAAATGCCCTATGGAGTCCCACAGGGATCGATTCTAGGGCCAGCCCTATTTCTCGTCTACGTCAACAGATTGAGTTCATCAATCCATAATGAAAAGCTGATTCAGTATGCTGACAATACGACTCTCTGCATTAGATAAAAAACTAAACCAAATCTTAAATCAAAGCCTCTGAAAAACTCAACTCATGCATTGAGCATTTTTCAAAAATAAATTTGAAAATAAACTGTTCAAAAAAAGCGTGATCGATTTCTGTTTTCGGCTACATCGATACGACATCTGACCAATTGTGATGGTGGATGAAACCATAGTAGAAGAAGAATAATCCACCAAATTTCTTGGGATGCACCTTGATCGAGGGCTGACATGGAACGATCACATTGATTCTGTCTGTTCAAAGGTTGCTTCGGGCATTGATGTCTTACGCAATTTGGCAACATTCTGTCCATTGGACTTTCTGAAGACAGCTTACTTTGGCGTAATACATGCGCATTTAGCTTATGGTCTGAGATTGTGGGGTGGCTGTTCTAGATAAAAAGTTAATAGAGTGTTTAGAATGCAAAAGAAAGCTTCAGAATAATTTACAAATTAAATCAAAGTGAGTCGTGTAAAGTGGCCTTCGGGGAGCTTGGATTACTGACTTTGACTAGCTTCTATATTCTCGACGTCGTGCTATACTGCAGATTCACTACGGGGTAGCGACGTACACCAATACGGAACTAGAGGCCGGGACAACTTTCATTTGGCTCAGCACAGAACTGTTTTTGGATGCTTGCCATCTCAAGTTGGTGTAAGGCTAATCAATAGGCTCCCTGAATGAATCAAATGCGTCAATAACCACAAACAATTTAAATCTCGATTAAAACACTTCCTAGTGTCTAGGGTATTGTGCTCAGTTGACGAGTTTGCGATGGGCCGCTGGGATAGTCTTCAGTAAAATTTAAGAAATAATTTGTCTAACTCCCCTTCTGATATCCGAGAAAATTCGGCCACAATCGAGGAACCGGTGAAAGGTGTCACTTAGTTATAAGATTCAGACTTTTATTTTTATACGACGCTTGCAATACAATGATTCTTAATAGTTTTCTGCAATCTAGAATATTATTATTATTAAATCTGCAATGCAACTTCAGTGACCAGTGAGGCGTAGCCCGGAGGGACTTTTGAAATAAGAATACGCCATGAGTTAATAAAGAACCCTAAGAATGTCCATTTAAATGTTAGTATAATTAGTCTAGTAGCTTTCACACCACACATAAACACACACACTTTTATATAATGGTACAGATATCTTTCTGTTGTGAACTAAATGTGATGTAAGCACTGTGTATATTATTGTTTATTGATGTAACTATTCGACTGTTCTATTAGAAATGTAAAGAACACGAGGAGAAGTTTAATAAGTAAAGTAAAGTAAGTAAGTAGAAATAAGTAAATATTTGTTGCTCCCGGCTTGTGCAAGCGAACCTATAAAGTGATCGTGCTCGCTTATCCGTTACGGATTTCATGTTAAAAGGTACCGTTGGAATTTTAGTTAAAAGTAATAAATAGTGGGTGACGATTTTTTTTTTATTTGACTATTAACATTTTCAGGAGGCGCCAGTTTGTTAATATCAAACCAATTTAAAAATCTTATTTTTACCTACTAAAGATTATGTGCTAATTTGATTTCTTTTGCTTAAATATTTTTGGAAATTATAATTTTTATTTAAAAAAAATGGCAGCTAGCAGCTAAACGAAAAATGTATCGTCCTATGTGTGTATAAAACTGTTTGTATAAAGTTTGTGACACCCTTTATTGAAGACCATGTATGTATATATATATATGTGTGTGTGTGTGTGTGTGTGTGTGTGTGTGTGTGTGTGTGTGTGTGTGTGTGTGTGTGTGTTTGTGTCCTTCTAAAGTAATAACTCTGAAGACGTTTTCAATTAATTATAATCATTAAGTTCGTTCTAATTTTTCTAAACCCAAAGTTTTACAGGAGGTAAACCTATTTGGCAGATACCACAAATTAAGTCTTGATCAAACAAAATTAATCCAACGTTATGATCAGTTTTAGGCCATTCAATCCAAAATAGTTAAAGTTCTAACAATGCTGAACTTCCAACTTTAATTGGACATTATGCTGCAAAACTCAACTTTGAGAATTTTAATTTTCTCCAAAGTTATTTCTTTATCTTGACCTTCAGGATGATCTATCACACGGTGGGGTTACTATTACTATGCTTCACTTATTTACCAATTTATATATAGATCTTCGCTTTTTGAGAATCGGCAAAATGTTTAGTAAAGAGTATTGATACCCAAACAAACAAATGATGTGTACATTTTATTTGAAATATTTCAGTAATTAATTGAATCAATAATCTCTGCACTTTTACATTAAAGGCAGAGGCTAAAATAATTGATACAATGGTAAACCCGTATCTGCTTTTTCCAGAAATTCCAGCTGCGATTCTCCAGCAGCCGTTCTTCAGTGCTCGGGTTCCTCAGTACGTGAACTACGCCACGATAGGGGTCACTATTGGTCACGAGATTACGCATGGATTTGATGATGTGGTAAATGTCGAATCGTGGAATAAACTATGTATTTAGACCTTTCAAACATTTGACAACAAATTATTTAATAGAGACCAGCAGCCCTAATTGTTCGCTGAGTGCACGGAAGATCAATGCCTAAGCTGTAGTGAAGATTGTTTAGTCATAAAATAAATATGGATTTTGTAATTAAAAATCCTATTTTTGGTCGTTCTGACTAAGTATTGGTCTTGACTACTAAACAATCTTGTGTGGTATCAATGTGTCTGAGCTATCGATTTTGTCTACACGTGTTAACAAACAACTCAAATATAGTTTCGGTTAGTTACGTGAACGTTTCAGAAAATGTTCCTAGTTTGAAAGCTACCTGTAAATCGCTGAATGTTAACGAAGTCTATTATTCAAGGGGCTGGAAAAATGCTATGTCTGTCTGCATGTCTGTCCGTATATCTCGAGAATGAGCTTGCCTATAGGATTGTGATTTAGATTGATGCTTAATTTCTATTCGAATTTTATGGTTGTGCATGACACTCCATAGAATGTGACTGAAAGGTAGCGAATTTTTTAACATTAGTATCATTTTTAACCGTAAGGCAACGATAAAATTTGCGGAATACATACATTTGTAAATAATCTCAGAACATTCATAAAGAATGATAACACGTAACAGTATCACATACAGCCCAGCTATCTGTAAGGTGTATCAAGAAACATATGATCTGTAGACTGAAACGTGTGCATGAAACTTAGTTTTCGTAGACAAAAATTAGTTCTATGACAGTGCATGTCATACATGTGATCATCATTGTGGACCAGTCATAAGGTTGTCACCATTTCTCTGTCGGTTACCCGGAAGAGGTAAAAATACCTTTTCTGTACGATTGCCTGTACGTAAGACGCTTTAAGAATAAAAAGACATAAATTGTATGATAAAAATTTTACATTGTATCTATAAGATATTTAATATAATAAAATATTTTTGATCAGACAAGTAATGGCTCTGACAACAAGTTGTAGAAGTTGTGGTTTGATAAGTTTTTGTTCGTTCTGACAAATACTTCAGCCAGCATTTATGGTCGGGGGAATACATTCTACCTTTCAGTAGACTTTTAGGTACTAAATATCTTTCTAGTTTCGTATCTACATAATACAAACACTACTAGTCGAAATTACCGCTCTCTTTGAGTGTTTAAAGTGGTCATAATTTGTAATTAATGTCTTTAAATACGTTGATTAATTATTGTTCATTATATGTTCCTTTAATTCTTGATCTATATAAAATTTATAATTCACACCATTTTGTTACAAATTTTTGTGAATTAAAATTTTGTTAAATAGGTTGTATGATAACATTTAAAGCTATCCTACCCAAACTTTTAGCAAGTTTACTTTTATTTAGACCAAATATACAACGTTTATCTATATTTATTCAATTAATTTGTTTACTATAGTTAAATTTTATTAGGTGCAAAATATTTGTTTGTAAAGTTTTCACACATAATTCAAGTTCTTTTCTCTATTAATTTTAATTTTTGTTTACGACATTACATGGCCTTCACAGTTAAGTTTATTAATTTTGTAAGGTTGAAAATGTAACATATTAAGAAAGTAAATATTTTACTGATCTGACGTGTTTATAAAAGTGACAGGAAGTCCTTAAGATTTAATTTTTCTAAAACCACGTGACGCAGTAGAACGATGTGGAAAATAGAAAACAAAACGAAGATAATGTAAAAAATATTGTTGCTTTATTTAAATATTTGAATGTAAACAAAAATTCTTAAAAAAGGTTCAAAATTTAATAAGAAACAGAAAAACAGTTTATGATTTAATTTTATAGTTCCCAGAACCCTTCTTCAGAAACACATTGATTAATGAAAGTAACTTTTGTATAAAAGAAGGAAAAGAGAATCACCTTCTTTCTCAAAAGGTCTTTCTCAATTAGGTTCAACCCATCTGGTTGCTTTGATTGTAAACATAATTGATGTGCGATTTCAACATTTCATAAATTAATCAGATTAATGCTTTGGTTGGTATTTGGCTTTAAGTGATAAATTCATTTTAGGTTGAAGCAAGTTTCTAATTTATTTTGATTGTGTTGAATCGCATAAGCAGATTATGGTCTCTCATAATTGTAATGAATAACATAAAAGCGATGATTGGTCATTCTCAACTCTTAATGGAGTTTTTAACTAATGATGGTTAAAAACCAACTAATGATGGTTTGTCCAATATAATCTTTGGAACAGAATTTACAGGCTAGTTGATAAATGACGTTTTTTTGTGGTGCAATCGATGTTGCCTTTAATGGGATATTCTTTTTCAGTTGTACTACTTTTAAAAGAATGAGAATTGTTTAACATATGAAAAACAAAAAGTAATAAATAAATAGGAATATCTAAGAAAAAGAATGTATAAAATAAAATTTAACTGACAAATATTTAAAGTAGACTACCAGACGACGTAAACAAGTGTTATCAAATAATGTATTTTAAATATATTTTTGTAAAATCCGTTAAAATCTGTAAAATTAGTTCAACGTTTTATTCAATCTTACGGGTGGCCTAAGTTATATCCATTTTTGCTATAACATACGCGTGGTAAGTATAGGATTTTATGGGCAGTGAGATTAGGCATGTACAGTACAGTTGTATGTAAGTTCTTTGTTATAATTCAACGTTTTTCCTATTGTTCGGTAATAAACCATATTGTAATATTATGTTTTATTGTTTTACTAAAAGTATTATAATGTATAAATATTCATAATTTTAATAATATTCTTCATTAAATTCTGCTATGAGATCAATTTCTCAATGCAATAGTTTACAGATCTGGAACTTTTGAAGATTAAAGTACTTCGGAAGTTTTCTGTACACCGGGTATCTCACGAAGAAGTTTAAACGTTTGATTCTATATTACTTGCCCATTGCCACAGAACATTTTCAAAGTCTACACAATTTATAAAATATCTTTTTAAAATATTCTGTGAAAATTTAAACTCTCTCGCAACTGTTGAAACAAATGGTGGCATTTTGGAAAACTATAACACAGTAAAAAACAGTATTTTTTGGTTTTTAAAATTATTTATTGTTATATTCTAGAGAAATAACGCATTTCAATCAGTAAATTAAAACATAGCCTTTTAAAACCCTACAATTACAGATCACAATTATTCCAACTAGAATCCATTCACAGCGACACACTGGTAACAGCGCTCAACAAATGAATCGTAAGTTCAAAGTATCAATTATGCGGTATCCGTAGAAGTTCCTCTTCAATTGATTCTTTTAATTCCTCATCATTATTAAAGCTACGAGTATAAACTTGTTCCTTAAAGTAACCCCACAGAAAGAAATCACACACAGTTATATCTGGAGATCGGGGTGGTCAATCTAAAAAAATCACTTCCACGACCAATCCTAAAAGGCCATGAAGGTTGTCATTTAGTAATCGCTTGACAGTATTTGCGAAATGAGGAGGAGCGCCATCTGGTTGGAAGATTGCTTGATCCATCTCTTGAACCGTAAAATAAGGCAAGACTTGTTCATTTAAAACCTGTTCATACCTATTCCCAGTCATTGTACTGCCTGAAATCTCGTAAGATAGCACACCATTACAACTGACAGCTGCCCAAACAGCAATTCCTTTTGATTTGAGTAGAGTCTGTTCAAGAATGTGTGCATTAACTGTGTTGTAATAATTACAATTATGCCTATTTACAGCACCATTGCGGTAGAAAGTGGACTCGTCTGAAAAAAAATGTGAGTATGCCAATTAGGATCGAGCTCATGAAACCATTGAGTTCCACATTAGTGGAATTTTATTGTCGTATTCAATGTCAAATTCTACTCTCCTGTCCGGATCGTCTTCAAGAAGATTATGGACTAGGTGACTTTTGTAAAATTTAATTTTGTTTTTCAAAATTATTCTCTGTACCGCAGACTTTGGAACAACAGTTTCAAGTTCAACATTCTTTAATGATTTCGGATTACCTGGAGAGCGGAGCATTGATGAGCATACTAGCACTTTTTTTCCTCATTTGATCCTCTAGAGTACTAGAGTAGCGAAAAGCAGTAGCCCACGCACAACACTTCACTTTTTGTTCAACATTAAAAGCCATTTCTCGAACTTCGATAACATTAAATGTGTAATGGAGGAGGTTAGGAAGTGTTTTTATAGCACAAGCAATATTCTTCGCAGGTTTTTTTTTAAATGAGCGTTATTGAATAGTCGTTCTTTAAAATTGGAACGCAGTAAACAAATCAGGTAATTAAAGAAATGAATTTTTATAGGAAACAAAATGGTAAAATTTTCAATACGTCACCATTTCATTTCTACAATTATTGGGGTGCTTTAATTTTCACAGAATACCTATAAAACCTATCTTATCAATTGTGTAGAGTTTAAAAGTGTTAGGTGCATAAGTGGGCAATTAATATAAAATCAAAAGTTTAAACCTCTTCGTGGGACACTCTTTATACAAACGTCTGACGTCATGCAGGAATTATTCATACAAGCAGAAATTATTAAATTTACAGCACAACCTCTTTCTTACAGGGAAGCCAGTTTGACTACAAGGGTGATCTTAACGATTGGTGGGAGACGGAGAGCAAGAAGAATTTTAATGAGAAGAAGATGTGTATAATAGACCAATATGGCAGCTATAAAGACAGCCAGACTCAATTGAACGTAAGTAAAATTCTAAAACTGCTGCGAACGGTTCTGCTCAATAACATATCATTTATAGGAAGAATTTCTAAAACTACATTCACCCATGTTTTCAAATTTTGTAATCTGGTCTATATCTGAAACAATTGGAAACATGGGGGAAGGCAGTATGGTTGGCCAGAGCCAATAATTGATCATTATCCAATACGTACTTCATTTTGATTAAGTTCATATTTTTTGCCCTCATCTTGGATTGACCACATTACAACAGAATATTTTTTTTATGTAAAGGTGGTATTGGCATACACGGATTACATTTTTTTTTACATTGAAGACGATGCGGAATCCGTTTTTATATACCTTTATTCTTTCTTGAAATATTGATACTTTTAGGTGCAATAAAAAAAGCTTTTGTCAGCACATTTGATGTAAGTGATTTCTTTTATACAAACAGTAATAACCTAATAACAGCTTACATCTACATGTAAAGAATGAATGATTACTTTAACTAATGAAGTAGGCGTTTGACCTATGACAGTATTATATTAATTTAATTATTATGTTCGCTCTAAATCAATTAGGTAGGTCGCAAAGTATTTGCTTTTAAAGATGTCACACGCATAACAACTGCCTAATATCTTGACAGTATTTGGAAGCGATTAACTTTAGAAATACATATAATAAAATATATTATTTTCTCGATTTGAATTAAATTTATTTAATGATTTAAGCAATTTTTATGTAAGCTTCATTTTATGTCTTTTATGAACTACTGCAATAAAAGACAGTCTTTATAACACATTTTAGTTATAAAATAGTTTTATTGGTTAGACAGAAAATATCTCGAAGTCCGTTCTACTTTATGGATGACATATTTAAAATATTATTTTACATAGCCAAATAAACAGTAACATAAGTTTTAAACACGACATGAAAAGATTAGTCACCTGCTATTTATTTTGTTTAGTTTTTTGAACAGGATAGTTTATAAACCGTGGAATTTGTAGTCAGAGAGTCCGAATTATATATTTTTTTTAATATCAAGGTAACACACTAATTCATATATTCACTGTAATGAGCTAAATTGTGTAAAGATTACATATTTACAGAGTTTTTTGAACATTAAATATGGTATTTAAGCAGGAAAATGTGTCCTGTAAAAACTCGTTAAATGTGTGTTTTAAAAAACTCTTATGTGAAATAAACCGTTTGCCTTTATTAAAAATTTGTAAACAAGTAAATTAAGAGAGGTCATTATCAACAAAATTAACAAATGCACAACATATTTCCAAAATATTTTGAATGCATGTGATAAAGCTAAGGAAACTAGTTTTTCTCTCTGATAAAAATATTGATTGGCTATTTATATCTTTTAGACTTGAACTAGATTTTGTGACCAGGCAAAATTCAGAATTAGAATAAATAAGATGTTATGGCCTGAAAGTAATGATTGTTAAAAACATTATTAAAAAATCGTCCTAAGATATTCTAATTAGATGGACGTTTGGGAATTAATAACGCTGCTTGTGGGGTTTTATGGTCCATACTATACGACTTCAGTTTATATAATTATGAATCTCAATATGTTTGGCTGCTATGCGTACTCTGCATGTGATTTTAAAACACCCTGTAGGCTATACTCAATCGAGTAACTTAGTTATATGTTACTTGTAAAGAATCATTGAACAGAGTTATCTAGTTCGCTTTATTATTAGATTTTTTAATTAGGCTAAAATGCGTTTTGGGGCGGTTTTTGAAACTAGTTAGCTGTGTTTGACCAACATATAAAACTGACCTTAATTGTATATTATTATAGTAGTTTCGAATTTACTAAAATTAAGAGCCTGAAAATTTGATCGGTTGGCACTATAAGTAGTATGCATTGACTGAATTGAAATTTTTATACAATATCATGGGTTTTTTTGTGTATATAAAGCAAAAATATGACATGGTTTGCCATGAAATATGCCAGATTAAAACTGTAAATTTAGCCACTAGTAAAAAGTCAACAAATTCCTTTAAGTTTTATTTTAATACAACCGTCTAATTTTATTTGGTGTTGCATTTTAATCCATGGAAAACAAATTAAAGTGGAAACTCCTTCGCCAAAAAATTTAGTAGCGAGAGCGAAAAAATTGCAACAAAAACGTTTTATTACAGAACTATAAGGTTTTATTGTAGAGAAATAGTATAAAACAAAAACACAGCTTAAATTATAACTTAAAAGATAATTAACATAGTTTCATAATAGAATTAAACAGAATGACTATTTAAGAATTATAAGTAGCCACTGTAAAATAAAAAGTGTTTTATTACAGAACTACAAGATTTTATTTTAGAGAAATAGTATAAAACAAAAACACAGCTTAAATTAAACTAAAAAGAAAAATAACATAGTTTCATAATATAATTAAACAGAATGACTATTTAAGAATTATAAATAGCTACTGTAAAGTAAAAAGTGATTTGTTTACTACTTTTTAAGTATTTTTTATTCGATAAAACAATGAAGTTACAACAAATTATCAAAGAGTGTATTAAAATGATTATTAAAACTAATAAAAACGATAAATTTTAAATGATTTTATAAGTTGTAATTAACGTAGTCTATTTGTCAAACAATTTAATATTCTTATTCTACTTATATGCATATATATGTTTTGCATAAGTCTGACATTATTATTTAGTAACTTACTAAAAGACCATATGGTCACACATATAGAGGAGTACAACCAAAATTACCAAGACCAAGCCAATTTAAGATAATATTTGATTTTAGGATAGCAAAGCAGCTAACATCCACAAAACGTTTGAAAATTTAAAACTAGCTACATAATTTCACTTCTAGAGTTAATTTAATTTAATATATATTAACAAAAAACTCTTTGTCAATATATTATACTCTTTGTTTTAGACATTTTGAAATGTGTTAAAACTTTACTCTTCAATTACATCTTTAAAATATATTTTGGACACCAAATCATTTTCTATGGAGAGTAAAGCCTGCCATGATAAGCGGTCCTTGGACATTGTGTTTCTAAGTTATCTTAGAATATAATATTGTATCAATACTTATGTCTTGATTAGTTTTAATTTTGAAAAAATTTCAAAAACGAGTCCAGTTGCATATTTACACTTTGTCAAACTTTACTCATAGTATGGATTTTTACGAGAATTTCGTACCATATTACAAAATATATGACAAAATCCCTAGGTTGAAACTTCGTTTAAGTTTTCCAAAGATTGGCCCTCATGTATAAAACCACAAACTGAGATTATTTTACGTCCAGTCGAAAATGCATCACAAACATTACTGAGCTGATGTCTTAGAGCTTTCACAGATTATACATTACCATATAGTCTCTTAAATTGGTTTAAGTGATATGGTCACAAGAGAATTCAAAATGCTTCATCTTTCACTAGAGCAAGAAAAGATTGTATAAAGTCTTTGCAAAATACAAAAAAATGTTTGTGCATGAAGACAAGAAGAAGCAGCATCTCCTAAAATAAGTTCCAGCTGTGCCATCCACAAGGAACAAAGAATGCCAGAGGGTTTAAGTTTAGAAGTCTTCGATTCACGCCACTTTTTACTCCACGCATGTTGGTCCCATTGTCTTAACCTTCAACCCTGCAGTCAGCAATGGAAAGCCCTCATGAATGTGGGAAGTGTCGGTTCGGACAAGGACTGCGGTGAAGTACCTGGGTGTGTTACTTGACTGCCGTCTTCGGTATTTGGAGCACATCCAGGCGGTGTGCAACAAAGCCTCTAAAGTGGTTTTGTCTCTCGGCAGATTGATTTTTAACGTAAGAGTCCCTAGATCAAGTAAGAGACAACTCCTCATGTCTACTGTAAACTCAACCCTTCTGTATGGCGCAGAGATTTGGGCGGGTGTCATGAGGATAAGGCGGTACAGTCAAAGGCTGTTATCGGTACAGATAAGAGCAGCACTTAGGGTCGCCTGCGCCTACCGTACCGTTTCCGGTTCCGGCCGTGGTGGTCGTGGCTGGGGTGATTCCTATTGATCTGCTGGCCATCGAGAGACAGACCGTCTTTCGGGAGGCTGCCGAGCGGGGTAGAGAGTACTCCTTGTCTGCTGCCAGGGTGGAGACTCTGCAGGTTTGGCAGCGGAGGTGGACGGAAGGATCGGACGGTCGCTGGACCTTCCGTCTCATCCGACTTCAAACCTGGATAAATTGTGGCCACGGAGAGATAGATTTCTACCTCTGTCAGGTCCTGACGGGGCACGGTTACTTTAGGAAGTACCTGTACAGGATGGGAAAAATCAGGTCGCCTCGGTGTGCTTACTCCTCGGTGGCTAACTCCCCGATAAACGCAATTTATCGTTTCCATATTTTAAGGTTTAATTGTTAGTTTTAAGGACATATAGCGTTCAAACGAAATCATCAGTACGAATACTATTTATTGTAACGACTGTACAGGATATTTTAATGACTTGTGAGTAATATACGCTCTTACTGATATTTAAATATTTTCGTACATTTGAGGTTACAGGAAGAAAACGAAAAGTAGACTAAACTCTTAACAAAATTACTGGCAGTTATTAATATAAACTGACAACTATTCTGCGCAACGTACACGCGCATATCAGGCTGCCAGTCGAGGGAATCTATGGGAATTGCTGCAGCTGGACTGTAGACACAGAGCTAGTGTACAATCGCACTCTCTATCAGATAAGCGGCTATTTGATAAGGCAAGGACACCGGCCCAATAGTACCTTCACGCTATCTATGCGATAAACGGATAATTAACTGGTGAACACCGGAGCGAGGGTTCAAATCCAGCTGCAGCGCGCAATTTCTTTGCATCTAAGTAATGAATGGACACACACTTTATTAATACAATATCTTTTTACCAAAAATAAAAAAGGAATATTCTGTAAATATTTTATTTTATATACTAGACCAGATTTAAATAATTAACATGGACTTTACCCTGGACTATACCCAAAAGGGTAGGCCTTGTATAATTTTTTTAAAGCATAAGTATAGATTGAAGAGGACCCTGGTGAATGGTGATATATCTTGGTGTTGCCTCGGAAAAAATTGTGGAGCGTCAGTGAGGACTGATTCCCACAAGACGGTGTTAACTGTAGTTAATGAGAAGCATAGTGGGCAACATCCCGTCACGATGCGGTCGCTGACACCCGACTCTCCCCCGACCCCGCTGACAAGATCTGCTCCGAGATCAAATGGTGCGTCCCCGTCTGTTCTCTCTCTCCAAGACAGCTTGTCCGCCTCACCGTTGTTATCACCACTTACCGGAAGGAAGTCGCGCTCTGACAGCGGTACTCGGTCCGAGGACAACCATATGAAGACCAAGGACGAGCTGATAGAACGTATCAACCAGCTTACTCACCAGCAATCGTGCTTAGTTCTCCAGTGCCAGTCAATGCTTCTTCAACTAGAGGAGAAAGATAATGAACTTAGTTCTCTGAAAAATACACCTACACAAGCTAAGGAAGTGGCTGTTCAAACGGAGGAGCTCTCTGGTACCAATGAAGAACCTTGTCAGCGTTGTGTTATACTGAATGAGGAAACTCGTAACATGATCCAGACCATCAGGACTCTAGAGGAGGAACATGTAAGATTACAGAACACATGGCAAGAGCACACTGAGACTGAGTACAGTAGGGCGGTCGATAGCATGTTCAACAGTGACAATAATAGCACGCAGCTTCAATCTTCTTTGCCTTTAAGTAACACTAGCTCTTTGTTGCCTGATAAGAATAATTTAAATTTAATTTAAGTAAATTTAAAGTATAAATAATTTCATTAAAGTAAAAAGAAGAACAAGAAAAAGAAAACGAAATAGCAAAACCTATTTAAAAAAAAGAAAACATGCAAAATTTTAGAAAACAACCAAAACATTATTTGGAGAAAACCACTGAACCTCCACAAAAACTACATGTCTTCGCCGACAGCCATGGTAAAGATATTTATAATTTTTTAACATATAAGGTTTCCCCATGCTGTAAAATATTTGTTGATGCGTGTTCGGGGGCCCCTATGTCCCAATGTCTTGGACAATGCCCACAGTATGACGGAGAATTTTACAAAAGACGACACAGTGGTTGTAATTGCTGGGGCTAATGATCTGTCAGACGTTACCACTAAAAATAAACAGCCTGCTAGAGTTCTCGTGGACGAAGTAAAGAAGTTTATTATGACACATGGTCATACAAACTTTGTAGTGGTGTCAATGTTTCATCGCCATCACGATCCCTGGAACTCCTACATCAACAAGGAAGTGAGGGGTATCAACATAGAGCTGCGGGAGAGTCTCGAGGAGGTGAGAGCCGCGATGGTGGACGTGTCATTATTGGGGAGACATTTATTCACCCAACACGGGCAGCATCTCAACCGGAGGGGAAGTTGGTGCTTTCCGACATGATAGCTGTGGCTGCACGGAGGCTTCGTCTGGCCGCCGCTCGACACCCAACGACTGTCGTTGGTCTGAGACCGGGGCTGGCTTCTCGGATTTCATCCTCAGCCAAATCTCAAATGCACGAGCGCCTTCGCACACCTTTACCGACCAATTGCCTTCAGCACGAGAGCTACGCGGGCGCGGTGAGATCAACCCCACGTACTGGACTAAGGTTGCCTGCTGCGGTTGTCGGTGCTCCTGCGGATGCGCCTGGCGTCTCGTCTGCTTCTGGTCGGTCTCCCGTTGCTGTGCAGCCTTCTAGCCCACCTTCACCTGCTGCTTCCTGTGTGTCTACTTCTATCCCACTTGAGCCCGTAACATCAGACATTGGGACTTTATCAGATGCCGTCAACACATTTCCAAACGTTCCAAATGAAGGGAATCAACGTACTAATTTAAAAAACTATTTTTAGACGCAGGTTTTACGAAGGTATAGATACATCAGGCTCGGGTGTGCATACATATATTCAAGACAAATCCAAAATTTTAAATAATCGAAATTCGAAGTATTCAAAATTCAAAATCATACATCAAAACGCACAAACCGCCTCAAATAAGTTAGACGAGCTTGTACTCATGTGTGATGAGCTGAAACCTGATGTACTGGTCATCTCGGAACATGGGTATAAGCCGGAAACAGTATCTTTTTTCAAACTAGAAAATTACGAATTGGCAAACATTTTCTGTAGGACACGTAACAAAGGGGGTGGTGTGGCAATTTATGTAAAAAAGTTCTCTAAATTATACTCAGCTCAAGATCAACTATACATCCGAACTAGACCTAGAAGCGGAGGGAGTCAAAATAAATACTAAATCTATTGGGACGATAAACATTATTGGATTGTATCGCTCACCCAATGGCTGCAGTAACTTCTTTTTCCAGCGTTTGGATTTGATTTTAAATTTTTTATTTTCAAACAAATTTCATTTATTTTAATTGGCGACTTTAATATAAATGTACTTGACCAAATCAACCCCTTAACCAAGCGGCTACGGGACATTTTAAATTCTTTTGGACTTAATTGGTCAGTGAGCTCGCCGACTAGGGTAACCGCTTTGACAAGAACAGCCATCGACAACGAAATTACTAATATCTCGAATGTCTCTGTTTCTCTTTTGAATGCGGCCACTCCAGACCATTTCGCGCAGGAGGTTCTTATTGACGATTGTCCGCATGATGGAGATGGGGCATCGGAGCTCCAATACAAACGCGTTGTGCGACAAAAAAATATTCATGAATTGAAAATTCATCTAGCGCTGGAGTCCTGGGATTTCCTAGATGATTATAATTGCCTAGATGACATGTTTAATGGATTCAACAATAGATTCATATTTTATCTGAATTTGTCATGTCCTTTAAAAACCAGTAGAGTAAAAATAATTGCCAAACAGAATACGTAGATTACTCGCGGTATTTTAACTTCCAGAAAAAAATAAAATTTTATTATTCAATTTTTATAACAACAAAAAATGAGGAATCTAAAATATTTAATGAATTATAAAAGAATTTACAAAAAAGTAATAAGAGCGGCTAAGGCCTACGAAATTGATAAAAAATTAATTAACTGTGAAAATTTTTCAAAAACGGCTTGGAAAATTATTAACCAAACCGCCAAACTAAAGTCCACAAAAAGTTAAAAAAGTTCGGAAATTGTTAATAAAGATAAAATTTTTACACATCCGGAACATATAGCGAATGAGTTCAGTGCCTATTTCTCTTCGGTGTTTTCTGCTTCGTTTTGTGGGAGGTCCGGCTGCGGTACGGGTCGAAATCCGGAACCGCTGACATCCATGGTCGTTTCCCTGTTGACGAGGATGAGGTGGCCCGCATCATACAGAGATTGAAATCAAAAAAGTCGATCGACTTAAATGGTGTCTCAGTGAGGTTGCTTAAGTTATGCTTTCAGCATATATTGACACCACTAACCAAATTAATAAACTTTTCTTTCATTCAAGGCTCTTTCCCTTCAATGTTAAAGACTGCTAAATTAACACCGATCTTTAAGAAAGGTGATTCCAGGCAAATGAGCAAGTACCGGCCGATTTCAATCCTGCCGGTATTCAGTAAAGTCTTTGAGGCTGCCTTCCTGATTCGGCTAAATGCATTTCTGGAGCGTTTTGAGATTTTGAGTCCAAATCAGTTTGGATTCAGGAAAAACAAATCCACAATCGATGCAATTTCGAACCTTGTGGATAATGTTGTCGATGGGTTGGAGAGGCGAGAACATGTGCTCAGCGTATTTCTCGACCTTTCAAAGGCGTTTGACTGCGCCTTGCATCATGAGACACTGATGAACCAGTTAAAACTTTGTGGCATTCGGGGTCTCCCTCATAAATGGATCTCGTCTTATCTCAGGGACAGATACCAGTGTGTGGAGATCTTGGGTGTCATGTCGAGGAGAAATAAACTGGTTCATGGAGTCCCACAGGGATCTATTCTTGGGCCGGTTCTTTTTATTCTATATGTAAATCGAATAAATTAATCGATCCAAAATGGAAAGATAATTCAATATGCCAATGATACGACTCTCTGCATAAAATCAACTTCGAAAGAAAATCTTTAAATTGAATCCTTCATTGCTGTCAATTGCTGCATTCAAAATTTTTCTGAGATCAACTTAAGAACAAACAGTACAAAATCTAATATCATCAACTTTTGTCTCCGTCAAAATGAAGATGTAAGCCACCCGGCAGTTTTTGTAGAAAATGAGCTCTTGGAGAATACTGAATCTACCAAGTTCCTAGGGATGTACCTCGACAAAGGTCTAACCTGGAACAATCATGTGGACTATATCTGTGCTCGTGTTACTTCAGGCACGCCCTGCGTAACCTTGCCAACTATTGTTCACAAAAAGTTTTAAGAATGGCTTATTTTGGCCTGATTTATCCATACCTGACATATGGTTTAAGACTTTGGGGCAGCTGTGCCAAATACAATTTAGTAAGAGTATTCAGACTACAAAAAAAGCTGTCAGAATAATTTTCCAATTAAATATCAAAAAGTCGTGCAGGGATGCTTTCAGGGAGCTCAGATTGCTGACTCTGCCCTCCCTCTATATATTGGAGGTTGCCCTGTATTGTCGATCGAAATGTGTTCTTATTCGGGGTAGTGACATTCACTCTTACGAAACTAGAGGCAAGGAGAGTTACCGTGCAGAACAGCATAGGACGGTGGCTTTCGAACGCTTGCCGTCACAGGCTGGAGTCACATTTCTCAATCGGCTCCCTAAGGGTCTTATACAATCGGATAGTTTAAACCAGTTTAAAGCTCTTCTGAAGCGCCTACTGGTGTCGAATGCGTTTTATTCTGTCGAAGACTTCATGGCTGGCTGCTGGGAGAATTAGAATCAAAATTTACAGAATCAAAATTTACATAAAAATTAATTAGTAGAGCCCCGAGTCTCATGTTGAATGAATGTTGGCGTGAATGGACAAGAGATGTATGTTTGAATGAGTATTGTAAGTATGAATGTGTATAGTAGGGATTTTTTACAAATACTTAAACCTGACTTTTGCAATGCAATGTCTTATTGCCAAAATGCAATAAAACAATTATTATTATTATTATTATGGAGGGTGATGGACGATCACATCTTCTTCGCTTGCGGGCGCTTCACCGAGGCCAGGCGAACGCTCGTCACCACAGTTGGCGATTTTTGGGCAGACACCATTGTGGAGCTAATGCTACAGAGTAAGGACGCATGGAATTCAGTCACTACTCATGTACATGCGATCCTTCATCATAAGCGTGAAGATGGATGCCTGGCTAACCCCTAGCTTCCGAAACAAGTAGTTTTGTCCAGGACGGGACATAAGACATACGGACCAGGCAAGATGTCATCCGAAAGGGTTCTGGCCTGGGTCCTCCGTGAAAAATAATGGACAGCCCTAACCCCTCCAATTTGTCTATAATATATTCTGTCAACTCCTCTGCTATAGCTTGTTCTACCGCCACAAATTATAAGAAGTGTTCCTCGATCTCTGCATACTCTTGATTTTTTGTCCTCAAAATGAAGGACATTTACTCAACTATAGAAATATCTAGATTGCAATCCAGAATTCTTGAAAAATATATTTTTCTTAGTTTTTTTAACAATTTGTTTTCTGACACGTACTGCTATTACTTCGATAAGCTCATTTTAAGTATGTTTGCTCAGTTAATGGTTTCTGAATATGGATTTTTAAGCGTTCTCGAGGGGTGGGTTAAAACATGCAATCAGCCTAACCATATGTAAGAAGTTCGCACTAGAGCTTTGTGAAACAAAACTCTCTTCATGGCCTCGAAGATATAAATTATGCTTGGCCAAAAACTGCCTAATCGCCAGGAACCTTTCCAGGATATCTTCTTAGCATTATTGTTCTAAATTGGTTTGACCCTTAGTTTGAGAACCAATTGCTTTTTCCAAAGACAACCCATTTTGAAAAGTTAAACATTTTATCATGCCCTCTTTGTGGAATTTTGCTGTTTTAATGACTTTGTAGTGTCTCCCATAAATGTTTCCAATCATTTACACCCGTGAAAGATCCAAGAGCTCTAACACTACATTTTGAATGATCATGGAATAAATGGTAAGCAAAACAGAACACAAAGTCTTTCAATTCAGAATAGACAAACCAACACATACTTTGCTTTTCTCCATTTATAAGAAATTTTGTGTAGTGGGTATTTTGGTATGTCTTCTGTTATTTAAAGAGTATACATCTATTTCAGGTCGTATTTCTGTTAATATTTCCATGCAATATTAATATAAGTGGATGCCATTTCATTCAGATATTTAATGCTATTATTTTTATACACCTACTATGGTCATTGCTGCGATTGACGTAACGAGATAATTTGATCATCGATTTAAGCTTCCTCAAAGGTGTAAATAATAATACAAATAAAACCTGGATATGAAGGTATCGATTTCCAGCCGTTACTTATAATAAATAACTCTCATGTGTTACAGCTGAACGGCATCACCACACAGGGAGAAAACATAGCGGACAATGGTGGATTGAAGTTGGCCTATCTTGCGTACCATCGGATGGCAGATCAGCTGATGGAACCGGAACCAGGGCTGCCAAACTTGGAACAATACAGCAACGATCAGCTGTTAATGATCGGTGTGGCCAACATCGAGTGCACGCGGTATCGCCCCGAGTCTCTCAGAGAGCGGATCCATACAGACACACATTCCCCGGCAGAGTTTAGAGTTAACGGAGTCCTGAAGAACTTCCCAGAGTTTAGTAAGGTGTTCCAGTGTGGCTGTGAGGACGCTATGAATCCTGAGAATAAGTGCGTTGTTTGGTAATCCTGGTTAAATTAGCTGGGATTTTTTTATCAGTAATTAAAATGAGCAATTTGTACTAGTTTGCTTTACAGTATAATTTTTCGGCATTTATATTTGCAAATAATTAAGAAATTGAATTCGAATTAGGAATAGATGATTTTAGTATTCATTGCAATATTCTTAGAATAGTGCTAATAAAATAAACATGATGGGTTAAACGTGATGAGTGTTATGTGGTTCCACAGAAAAAATGTGCAATAAATTTGTTTCACTGTATTCATGCACAACTTATTACAAAGTTGGTTTCATATAAATTAATCAAAATATTATTACAATCAATTTTCAAAATATAATTATTACAAATTTATTTTACGGTATATTGTAGGAATTTTCCTTACGTATGTTTTTTATTGTTATATATTTTAATACTATGATCATATTACAATTAAGGTTTTAATTATTGTAATAGTCTATTTCAAATATAGGGAAATGTGTAGATTAAAATAATTATTAGGTATTTAAAATACATATATTATTTAAATGTGTGTTGAAATGGTTTTGGAATGTGTGCTTAGTTGAGGTTTAGGTTTTAAATAAATGTAACGTTGATTTTAATTTTGTTTTTTAATTATATATCCAATTTTCGTTTTATTACGAATGTTTCTCTACAATATTCGACTTATCTTCCCCCATTGCTGTAATTTAAGGATAGACGTTTCACTTCTAATTTTAAAATTCTATATTATTCGTGAGGTTGCTTAAACCCTCCTATACCAACAATTACAAAGTTCCATGTGTAGATACGAATAATTCAACCGGTGTGGTATACATAGCGCTCCGCAGGTTGGATATATCCGATATATTTTACAAAGTTATCGTGTAATTGTGAAGTTTTCAACACCACATCGAACCACTGCTAACATAATTACATGTTTTGAATATTTTGTTTAATACTACTATTAATAATATCCTCTCCGGTTAGCGAGCTCATTTTGAGTTTTAACAGGATTCTGAGATTTTCTCTTCAGGAACATTTGGTAAAGCTGGCAAATAGGAGTGAAATGGTAGACAGGATATCCAACCAAGAAACTACCCTTAAACGTAAAATAAGATTAAACAGTAAAACCTTTTTAACTGTTTAAATGTAGTAAGTGCCAGTAACCTAAGACGCTGTCAAGTACATTTTTTATAGTGTTTGCTAAATAATAGCTTACTAATTATAACACAACCAAATTTTCTTGTTTTAAATACATCAAATGAAATTTCTTATAATAAATTATATAAAACGATTTCCTAAAAACTGTTATATAAAAAATTTTATTTAATATTATTTGTAACATTGTTCAAGATTACTACTACGTATTTTTACTATTAACGCCACCAATTAGCAAAAAATAGACCTTCACAAAAATTGTACGGCATTATGAAAATATACTGTATTAAGGGAAAATATCGTGTTTATCCAAATATATTTTATAGGAAAGCCGAGTTTCCTTCTAACTTTCTACTGTCCATTACCCAAAAAGGATGAACCTGAACGAGGGGGGGGGGGGTCGGTACAGTATGAGTTATCAGTATTCCATTTGAAGAAGAACTGGAACCTTGCGGTATCTCCCATGTTCAAAATCTGACTCCATACACCGTGATACAACAGCTCTGCAGGTTTCTTGTACTGATTGAAAGATTTACTGAAATTCGTTTTAACACATGTGACGTTGTATATTAACTTCGGTTATATTATAACGCATTACGTATATCATCTGGTTGTAATTAAAATTTAGAGGTCTGTAGAAGAATATGTATTAAACTTTCACTTAGAATATCATACAGTTACGGTACCCAAGTAGATATTTTACATTTTTGGTTAGGTTCTTAAAATTATTTGTAATTAATTTAAAAACACTTAATTGAAACCATCAGCAAGTAGTTTTGAAATTTTAAAGTATCCATCTATTTTCACAAGGTTCCCATACTTTCCAGTCATGGTTTGCACGAAATTGCAATCTTTGATTCATTACTGTATACATTATACGTTATAATGTATACAGTTTATACATTATAATGTATACAGATTCTACATGTATACATTATACGGTACTTTGGTATTATCCGGAGGCTACTATTTTTAGAGTTTTCCTTATCGGGGACGAAAATAAATCACAGTATACAGAACTGACTTTATTTAACCTATTTTGAAATTTAAAAGTCACTATGTTGAAGGGTTATCGTATTCTGCTTTTCAAAAGGAAGCGATGTCGCCGAGAATTGAGTTAAATTCATCGCCGTTACTCCCGATCACCTCATGCATTCTGCCAATAAACAATCTTCCCTCTTCCGTTCGAGGTAAGTCCCAAGATGAATATACATGATTAAATTATAAATTAATCAAGTGAATCTCAGCAATCAATGAAAAAAAAACTAAAAGAACAATAATTAATTATTCAAAAGTGACCGATAATTCGTGCATCTAGGCTTATTTGGAGGCAATTTGGCGACAGAAAGACATATCGGGTATTTTTTTTATTCATTACGAAACAAGAAAGTACTAGTAAAATATAATGAGTTTATTTTGGTCCCTGATGAGGAAACTTGTCTAAAAATAGTGGAATCTGGATAATACAAAAGTATCCATTATACATTAGAATAAAGCTACTTCTCTATACACGACTAATACATTACATTGTGTTAATAATGTATTCTGTTACACGTCATATTCTTCTTTAAAACTAACAAAATATATTTGGTTAGAAGACTATTTCGCTTTATATCACAACGTTAAACTCAATCCTAATGAGGACTGTTATAGAGAGAATTGTATTAATCCAATGACTACAAAATAATCAGGCATTTGAAAAAATTATTATTTTACTTCCTTGTATTAGTTTCATTCAGACGAATAACAATTACATATAACTTCTGAGCACATATTCTGTACAATATTTTGTTTGGATACAATCTTGTCTTTCTATTATAATGGTTTTGTAGACACCAAACAACAATTTCTGAGGCTCACACAAAATGTTGGTCAATCAATATCTAATATAAGTAATGCATTATACCAATGATTTGTTTGGATATTAAATTGTAAGTTTCACAAAGTGCTTTGAAAATTGTCATAAATTCAATAATGATGTACTAAACAATCCGTGGATATTGTGTTCTATATTAAACTATGATTAAATTTTTTCAGAGGTAACTTACTGCATTTAAATTAAAATACGACATATGTTATATAAATATAAAAATCTTCAATATGCTTACTCTACTTCTACAAAATGTTTGTCGACATTAAAAGTTAAAAAAATATTTTTAAAACTAAATTTTGCACTTAAAATAATCTAAAAACAAAAAAATATGAAATTTACGTTTAATTATTCATTCATTTTTCATAATAATAATAACAATTCTTTATTGCAGTAAAAAAATGACCAAATTTTAATTCAAGCGTCATTTATCATAATATTAACTAAACAATCTTAAGTTATCATAGGCATAGTCAATTCCACATATGAATGTGGGAACCTAAAAATATATTGTATTTTGCATGTATTAGAAAAGGAGAAATAGAATAATAATAATATTCATAATTTTGATCCTAGCGGCCCATCGTAAACTCATCAATGGAGTAAAATGCCTTTGACAACGAAAAATATCTTAGTCAAGATTTGAATTGTTTGGGTTCATTAATTCGTTTGAGATCTCCAGGGAGCTTATTGATTATCTTGACAACCACTTGCGATGGCAAGTGTTCGAACATAGCCGTTCTATGCTGTTCAATTCTGAAGTTGTTCCTACATCTAGTCTCGTACTGGTGTATGTCCCGGCCCTGAACCAGTTAATATTTGAATCGGCAGTACAGGGTGACATCGAGAATGTAGAGGCTGGGTAAGGTCAAAAATCTAAGCTCCCTGAAGGCAATTCTACACGACTCTCTGGATTATAATTTCGAAATTATTCTAACAGCTCTCTTTTGTGTTCTAAATACTCTATCAAATTTGTATTTATAACAGCTGCCCCATAGTTTGAAACCGTAGGTAAGATGTGGATGAACTATGCCAAAGTAGGCTGTTTTCAGTCCATCCAACGAGTAGAATTTTGTTAGAATGCGTAAGCCTGAGGCAACCTTTGAGCAAACCCTGTCAATGTGTCAACTCAGTCCCCGGTCCAGGTACATCCCCAGAAACTGGGTGGATTCAGCTTAATATATGATAGCTTCATCCGTCATCAAAATTGGTCTGTATTCATCTTCTTGTTGACGGAGACAAAATGTGATTACGTTAGGTTTGGCATAGTTAATTTTCAGATTTATTTTTGAAAAGTGATCAATGCATACGTTTAGTTCAATAAAGGCTTTGATCTCAAGATCTTGATTAGTATTTAGTCTGATGCAGACAGTCGGATCGTCCGCATATTACATCATCTCCATTTTTAATTGATGAATTCAATCTGTTGACGTAAATGAGAAAAAATATGGGCCCCAAAATTGAACCCTTCTGAACACCGTACTGCATTTTTACTTTGCCTGACAGGGTGTTCACGATCTGCACAGACTGCTCTCTGCCACCGACGTATGATGAAAGCCATTTATGCGGCTGACCTCGGACACCACATGCCCATAACTGATGCAACAGTGTCCCATGATGCACACAGTCAAAGGCCTTTGAAAGGTCGAGAAATATACTGAGCACTTGTTCTCCCCTTCCCAAGCCATCAAAAACACAGTCAATCATTTTTTTTTTACATCATCAATAGTCGATTTGTTTTTCCTGAATCCGTACTGCTCAGGGTTAAGAATTTCAAACCGTTCAAGAAAACCTTCAATGAAAACTTTTTCGACAATTTTACTCATGACTGGAAGAATAGAAACAGGACGATAATTACCTGCGATACAAGGATCATCCTTTTTAAGAATCGGAAACACTCTTGCTGTCTTCATAGCTGAAGGGCAAATGCCTTGGGCGAAGGAAAGATTTATCAATTTAGTAAGTGTTGTCAAGATGTGTTTGAAGCAACGCTTGATCAGCCACACTGACATTACGTTGATTTTCATTCATTACGGTCAAGATTAATGAATGGAAAATAAATTTAGATGTTGTTTGAACAGTTAAACGTTAGATATTATAAAATCGTACACCATAGCTATGAGAAAACTACTTCAGTTTGGCATGATACGTAAATAAAATCTTACTTTAAATAACACAAATTTTAGCATAAACACGCTACTGATTCTAAATACACACATCCATTCCGGACAGAGTCTCCCCGCATATTAAGCACTATTATTACAATATAGGGTAAATTGATTAATGTATTTGTATAACCGAAACAAGAACAATGTTATTTGCCACCCTTGGACTGTGTCTAAAATTGATTTAGAACTACCAGATAAGTGACCACTCGTGTTGCCATTGTTATTAACAATCACCTGCTGATCTTGAAAATCATCTTACAGAAAACTCAAATTTTTGAACTGCCAGCTGCTGCACAAATGATTCCAGTTTTCTCTTTAGTCTGTTCATCAAAATCCTCGTTGATCACTTTACAGATCATTGGTGCTGTATCATCCGCCGCTTGAATGACGTCAGTGATCGAGGATACGATCAGCAACAGGAGACACATGTGACACAACGACATAATCCCGGATCTAGTGAGGTCCAATAGACATATTGGCATAATGAACAAGAAGAATGCGTAAAGTGATATGGTGAGGTGTACACATTTATAGAAGACTGTACTCATTAGGAGGTCACAGTAGAATGCATTTGCCTGGTCTATAGCACCACGCAGCATTTGGTAGGCGCTCATATATGATTTCATCTTAGTACTGGAGGTACCGTCTTGTCTGTGATTGATGTATCGTGGGTTCCGGAGTCGCACTGATTGTCTATAACTCTGGATGATCAACTCTTGTCTAATTCTAGCGTTAACTAGTCTGAATCTCTTCAAAATAGATTGAGTGACTTCATGAAATTGGACCAACATACAGATCTATTTGCACTCCGAAATCATAAAGTAAACTTATGATATAATACTTAGGATGATCTTTCTTTGATCTTTTATCAATCTTAATTTGACGTATATTTGAAATAAGAGAAGCATTTTAGGAAACGCTGCCATAATAACAATTATTGTAGTTAACTTCACTGTCATACCACATGCAGGTGGCGCCAGTTGCAGACTGCGGTCAAATCCCTCCAGAGTGTTGCAGACGTCACGAAACTTTGAGTACTTCCTGGCACAGCTGTAGAACATGACTATTTCCGTCAACATTGCAGTGATAATGAGTATGGTCATAGCAAAGTGACTCGTGTTGGTATCTGAAAAAAATACGAACCCTTTCAATAGTTTTATGTAGAAAGCAGTACTCAGTAACCATCGTCAAACCCCACCAGAACACCGCTCGGGAAAATACGAGTCTTGAGTCTGCTGACGCTTGTGGCGTGTATTTCAGTGGGAAACCCATGATTATGTGACAAAAGAATAAACCTTTTTTTGAGAGAGTAAACATTCCGTATCGATAGTTTTTACTTTAACTCTGTTGTTGTTTCTACTCAGGTAGTACGATATACTAAAAGTTTTGGATGTCATGTGTGATGAATACTCAGTTGTATAAAAATATACAATGTAAAATACAAATACAAAATACATAAAGTTAATGTCATTGTTACGTTTCATATCTTCTTATGGGATTAAAAATATATTTGTCATTTATTGACGAACATTAAGTACTCCGATAGCCATACTGTCTAATGAATGTATGCTAACAAGCACAGAGTACAGTACTATACAAGGTTCATTGCATGATTCAGTAGACATTACGCAATTTCAGATACAATATATATTTTAGTCCCATTCTACTTTTTACGTTGAAAATATTTTCAGTGTACCGTGGTTTAGAACAATGGGTGACCCACACAAGTGAATTGAATAATCAATACAATGCGTGTGTGTGTGTGTGTGTGTGTGTGTGTGTGTGTGTGTGTGTGTGTGTGTGTGTGTGTGTGTGTGTGTGTGTGTGTGTGTGTGTGTGTGTGTGTGTGTGTGTGTGTGTGTGTGTGTGTGTGTGTGTGTGTGTGTGTGTGTGTGTGTGTGTGTGTGTGTGTGTGTGTGTGTGTGTGTGTGTGTGTGTGTGTGACTTAATATTCCATCAATGATTTGTTTGACGTATTAAAAGAGCACTTTGCGTAAATATATTTGTATTTGTACAAAACCGAGTAATATATTTATCTCGTCCAATAAAGCCTTTGTATCCGCAAATTTCATGGCAATCTGTGTCTCATTTGTACAAAATGTACATAAATGATTGGTATGTAAATATTTTAGCCGTCTAACTATTTAAAAATGTTGTTTATCAAATATTATTAGTTTTAGTTTACTTTTTTATTAAAGGTAAACTATACATTTTCATGGTTTTTAAGATGGGCAGAAATCACGACATAATATTTCTAAACAAAGACTTTCAAACACGTTAGCTCTTTATTCAGTAAGTATCTCATGATCATATTGTACAATCACGATGAAATCCGACAATCTACTTAATTTATTACCCCAGAACATAGGTTTAAATTTTGATAGGAACAGAAATATTTCTTATTTACTCTCAGAGTTACTGGTGGCTTAAAACAAGTTTTAATTTTAACAAAAGCCACTTTATCTTAAAACTCGCCAAAATATGCATAAATTAAGTTGTTGTACATGTAAAGATTACCTTAATAAAATAATAACAACCTCCAAAAACTGAAGGTGACGAATACACATGTAGGAGCTCAATAATAGTGTAACTGGAGTTAGATACCAACAAATTAAGAAGAACTTGTTAAATTGAGTCATACTATTGATTTTCATAATAATAATAATGAGAATAAACTTGGCAGGTATCGGTCACTTGCTTTGCTTTTTAAATCATGAATACGTTCAACTAATTGCTTGATATTAATTTTGGTAATAGATTGAGAAGGACTGCCTGAGTAACACGTGTTTGAGTGAAACCTTGTTTTGAACTAAACGAAGGTACTCTCATAAGAATAACATTGGAACTTAGAAAGCCCGGAGACGTAGATTTTTGTTCTCAGAAGTATTTAAAATCCACAAAATGTACATTTCAAGTATAAGAGCTTTCGATTGAAACAAAATATGTATATAAAATAATAATTGTAGATACCTAAAATTGCAATCTTATTATTATTACTATAAGTAAAATATAATAATATATCCTAAAATTCTGAAGTCGGATTAGAAAAATTTCAGGAAACTACCTTGAAAACCATAGAATTTAAGTTTTATGTTAGAATATTACCAGCTACACAATGAAAAGTATTTCTTAAGTTACAAAGGCTAATTAGCTGAACAAAGGGTTTCCTTTCAAAGCGTAAAAAACTTGTCTTCCTAATGTATCTAAGGCAAGGTGGGCTTTTATTGTGCACCCTCCCCTTTATAAAGCCTAATTGACACGAATTAAGCAAAGTACTAGGTTATACAAATATAACAACTTTTTCATGGACTAGGATTTCTAATAATTTACCTATCACTGGAATGATTGATATAGCTCGGTAGCATTGTGGTTAATCTTTAGGGTCTTTCTTATATATAGGACTAACTTATGAAATCTTAATTACATCTGGACACACTCCCTCCTATAGGATAAGATACTCCTCCTTAAGATACTCCCTCCTTATAAGATACCATGTATGCCTTTTTTTTAAAGGTCCAAACAAACTTAAAATTTTATTCTTTAAAAAATTATTTGACATATGTTAAACATCACAACTTTCTGATTTAATCATTCTTTCGATAAAATTTAACACATCTTTAGTTTTTATTAAAAATCATTCAAATCTTTAGTGATAATAGTTCAATTTTTATTTTATAGTTCGCTAAAGGAAACGTATTTTAGAACTAGCTACTTCTTATCTCATTTATTGAATCAATAAAATGCATAATGAATTCATTTGGATTAATTCCGGTTTAAAAATGTCCTTGTGGGTGTCATTCTGCTTTATGAACTCCCACGCAGCTCTACATCTATTTTTGCTGCTTTCAATGTGTTCTATATTTTTTTAAAGTTTGGCTTCTTGTATAGACTTCTTATACTCTTTTAAAAGTTCTGCATAGGTGTTTTAATTGATTATTTATTTTGATTGTTTAGATGTTTTAACTAAGAATTCAAAAATAGAAGTCTTAGTTTCATAGAAGACAACTGACTAAAAAAATGTTTTATCTGGCTTTCTTTTATTACAAAAACTATTTTTCGTTTTGAAATCGTTTTAAAGTCATCAATATTATTAGTTATCAAATTGAAAACAGCTATAAATATTGTTTATGAGCACTTACTTTCTAGATTGACTATTTATATCTTTGACCAATCACAAGCAGCCAAACTCAAGGCCAATGCTGCTATACTTTTTGGGTAAATAGTGCTTGACTGAGAATGTAATTGTTGAGAAATTGCCATTGAGCAACTCATTTGAATCTTTTTTTCTTCACAGTAAACTTACAAGTTACACTTAATAATAGTGTCGTAACGTTTTTTATTTTTTTATCACATCAACGCTGCTATAACCTTACTAAGATATTGTAGGATTTATACTGACCTAAGATTTTTTACAGGTTCTAAAATATTTGGAAAGTTAATATTTCCTTTGGGTGAGTGATATAATGAAACTAAAACAGTTTTCAGCATGTCTATGAACACCGTAGTTGCTTCAAAACCTAGATCCTCCTTGAACTTAGGTTACACATTCTTGATTCGTATTTATTCAATAAAAATATTGCTGATCCTCCTCTAATATGATTTTCTCTACTGTAAGCACTTGCACAGTAGGACAACAACGGCAAAATCTATCTCTTTGAGTTTCAATCAATGTTCAGCAAGACATATTATGGAAATGTTTGAAATTAGTAAGACACTCTCTAAAACTGAAATTTTATCTTTTATACCTTGAAAATTTAAAAATATAATTTTAAAATCTATATAAGTTATGATATCATAGTCTTCATTTATCACCATAGGTTAAAAAATACCCAAGTTTGAATTTTTAGAAAATTTACTAGAATTAGCAGCTTTAACATCATTGTTAATTTTCTTACTTTAAATTGGAAAGAGGTGGTAAGTGGGTCAGAGACTGGCTGGACGGAGTGGGTCCAGGAGGGGATACGGAGGAATTTTTACACTCTCTTCCACCTCAGACTCAGGATCGAATGAGATACTTTCACCATATTGGCCTTTTTTCACCAACATTTCAAAGGCAATTACAAAGCATTTAAAAATCATGTTATTTAGGTACACAATGAAAGGGCGCTGCAGTTTACGGAAAGACCCTCACAGCAGATTTTGATAGGAGAGCTTCGATAAAATACTACTTGATGAAGATATGGAGTGCGTTGCAGTTCCAACACTGTAGAGTAACTTCCGTTCCAATTCAGCGCTATAATCATTGACAGTCAATAGAATGTGTCTCCATTCTCGCACTATAACTCTCCCCACTACACCAGGGCCACCTGCAGTTCTGGGATACTTGGTAAAAATTTCATATATTTTACATTTAAATTATTTTGTACCTAAAGCGATAGAAATGAACTTTTTAAGGAGCAATATACAAATACGGACTGAATTAACAGACTTATGTAAGTGTGGAGAGAGGTTTAACTGTGCAGTTCTCGCTGGAGTTGGTGTGTGTAATATCAGATTATAAAACTACAATCCCCATTCACTGGCGAAAGGACAGATAAAGCTAGGTGTCGAAAGGGATTTTTTCCTAACCTTCAACATGTATGGACGTGTATGCGGACTTTGTTCTTACATTTTTAATTTCCTATTAATTATTCTACTCGTATAGTTTTCTGAAATATTAGATCGTACGACAAGATATAGCAACACTGCTCAGTACGCATACCCTTAGACTCCAACCTGATTAAGCCGTTATGCAGGGTCCCACGAGTAGCCCGACAACATTCTCAGATGGTTTCCTCCCACCAATAATGGAAACAGTTCATATAAACATACGTCCGGGAACGCTTTGTTAGCAAGCTACGGCTAGCGAAGATTTCGTTCCTTTTTCTAGAAAAGGGCCGAAATAAAGCGAAACTGGTGTTTTATGGCGTCATAATCCAAGAAAGAACTCTATTGGTTTTAGGGTCAAAGGGAAGTCCATCCGTCTATAAGATAACTGATGACATAAAAGGTCTAGACTTTACAAAAGTGATACTTAAGTTTCTCTTGGTCCAAGTAAAAACTATATTGATTTTTAAGTAAACAAATCAAAAGACGCTCCGTCAGTCTGGATGTCTATCTCTGTGATAACTCTTTAAATAGATGTTCTAGGGATTTAAAACTTGGTATAGGAGGTGCGGCTATTTGAAATCGAGACTTTTTGTTTTACGTTACCTCCTATCTGTCCCCTTCAACGCACTTTCCTCCCCTCTCTATACATGGCTGCATTCGTATTTTCCACTGGTTGAAACACTACACTGGAAGTCATCTTTTGAGAGCGCCTTCAAAACTTGTTCTGTTTCACCTCCTTATTTGAAAATGAGTTCCCTTCAGTCGATTTTGTTCTTGGTTGAATCTGTCTCACGGTATATTTATCGATGTTGACTTGATTAGCAATAGCTCAGGTTTGTAACCGACGATATTTTTTCACGATTTGGCTATTTTTAAGTTCTTTCGTCGGTAGTTGAAATGCAAGCGTAACGGGGATGCTCGTCATATTCTACCTCTTCTCGGCCATTCTGAAACCGTTTACACTATTTTAAAACACGCACCCGCGACGTAGTGGAGTCACCGAACACTTTATTCAACATATTCAAACAATAGATAACTGAGTTTTTAAAGTTTAACTAGAAACTTAATCACACCACGTGCTCAATCTTTGCCCTGAAAATTATCCCAGTAAACGATTTTCACTCGATCCATTTTAAATGACAGTTGTGACCAGACTCCTGGACTAAACGATGTTATTTTGATATCTACGGACTTATCAGTACCTGAGGAGATAATCAGTGCGTTGTTTACCCGCTTATCAGCTGTGCCCCGCGAACTGACGATTGTCTCGTTTTCAAATATTCAAGCCTTGTATAAGTTACTATAGGTCCTAGCAAGAACTCTATTGTATTTGAGGTCAATAGGTCAAATGACAGACCATACGTTTGTGCGATAACTCTTTCGATACGGTGTGTCGTGTCCTTCCATACTCCATACGGTTTATTACGTAAAATCTATATTCAAAGCGGAGCCCAAACGTGCACCCTGTAGATAATCTGTGTGCCCTCTCAACCATAAACAAACTGAGAACTCTAAAAGTTTTACAACTACATTAGTAAAAGGGGAGTAGAACAAACAGGTCAAGTGAACAGCACCGTGACCCAGTGACTCAGAGTTTAGCAAAACAAAAAAAACGTGATGGCGGCGCGGCGACCAAAGACCACATCATCGTCCACTGCACGTCACACTAAGATCAGCTGTTCATTAGCAGGTCATTCCCGCAGACGTCGCGCTCAAAACCCTTCACCCCTTCTGATTTATATAGGCTTGCTTGATCACTCTCGCAAAAGCATACTTCATAAAAAATATTCGAATAGAGAAAGATGACGAACCAACGTTACTCTTAGTCAATAATATTTATGTAAACATTGAGGGAATCACCATAGTGCCAAATATGTAAACATCACGGATAACTTTGATGTAGCAAATGACGTAAATGTATCTCTAACTGTTTGTAACAGATGGTTACACCGAAATAACGTACCGTAATCTAAATCTAAAGAGTGACTGTTTAATAATTGTCCACATCAGATTTGAACATATTATTCCAGTAAATGAATCATCGGCTCTACAGATACCGATATTAATGCAATCAAAGACGTAGTGAATATAAAAACTTTGAAATTTTGATTACATCAGTAATTACAATATTACTAAAAGTATATCCATAGTAAAATCGTTCTAAACACTCTGCTGCTAACATAACCTTTTGAACTATACACAACATCAGGAACTACGAAAAATATCATTTTTACACTTTATACTTCCAAAATATTTGCGGATATAATATTTATATGGCAATTTTATTTATAATATTTATTTGCATGTATAATTTTTGGGCTGCCCAAGAAAATTCAAAATTGGAACACCACTTGGATATGGTAAGTTTCTACAAATACAAGATTAGTTCTTTTTCTTACCATATGAAAAATACGAATCGCCTCCTAAACAAAATCAAACCGTAAATCAACTATACAACTAATCAAAACAGAATCGTGTCACCTTTTCCCATATGGACAAAAGTTCGTACGTAATCACAAAAATATATACACATTTTAACCTCACAAGTATAACTCTAGGCCCTGCAAATGTGTTGCGGGTGAAGTTATAACTCACAAATGCCTGATTTTAAGCCAGTGTGTTTGCAGGAATCTCCCTCATATCGACGGGAACTAAGCCAACTAATTAATAAATTAAATCAAAATAACATCATGGAAGAATGCTCTGATTTCAGTAAGCAGTACATCTCTTCTCTCTGTAGTATACCACACCAATATTTTGGTACAGCCCAGTATGCCTAAGAAAAACAACTTGCAAATTTCGGAAAGTTAGTGCCATGCCTAAGAAATACATCGTATTCTTCAATATTAACTGAGTATTATAGTAGAATAGTTGTTCCTCGGTAACAGATCTTTATTTTAAACATTAAATGGTTTCCGGCCACAGCTCAAGACTTTTTATTTCAGTAAGAACTCACTCAAAACAAATTATTTGGATACCAAAGTTTACCTAGGGTATAACTGTGAACTCAAATATTGTACAAAAAGTATCAGTTCAGTCCTCAGTAAACACACTTAGTCTACAGCATTGGTATACCTTGGCAACATAGTTTTGCACATCATTTTTCAACTCATTTCCAATTCTAACATAAAATTCAATACGACATAAATTAAATATGTATTTGAGCAGACTGGTATTCTTGAACATTCATTCAATAGCAATAGCATAGCATTTTTAAGAAGTATAGCAGAGCAGTTTTGGATTTTAAACGATCTACAACTGACCTTTAATCCAAATATTCTTAGGAACTAGAATTGTAGAGAAAATATACTAATAACTGTACAAACGTCACAATATATACTGCCTGCAATTATAAAGGACGTGTTGAATTTCAATGAACAAATAAAATAATTTGTTTCGAAATAAGAACAGATTTAGTACAGTAAATCTGTCACGAAAAAAGGTCTGTATTTGGGGCGACTTACCTAAGAGCTGCTTTTTGCGGAAATGGATAGAAAGGCATCCCAAAAGCTTAACTCCAAAAACTCGGAATGGTTTGTCAAGACGATTTTGAGAAAACTCAAAAAGTTTTTGGATTTGAAATATCTCGGAAATGGTTGATTTTTTTCGGAAAATTGTTGAGGACAAAAAATGTTGGGGGCAATATTATCTACAACTTTTCTCATTGCGTCGATATGCTGCGATGAAAATTACAATTGGCGCTAAAGTACCAAAAAAGCGTTTTTTTTGATTTTTGACAGAGAAAAATTTTTTTTAACTCTCAACTGTCAATAAGAAAGTTGTTTATCTTAAAAAAACATATAAAATTGATACATACATTTTTATTTTCCGACTTACCGTTTAGAAGTTATAGCGTGACAAACCTGTCACACGGTAGATTTCCCATTGCTTCCGACGAGGGCGATGTTAGTTAGGGTACATAATAAATCATTACTCTAAACTGAACAAATAATCTTTTTGTAAGTAGTGAATTGTTATTATAAATTAATATTTATTACTATTACTTTCTTCCAAAAATGTGCTGATAATTGTTGTTGAGCGTGCAACATAAAAAATGCATGAAATTGTTTATTGAATCGTGGCTGGGAAAAAGAAAAATGCTTCCTTCATGTGCATGTTTATTTTATTACAAAACCCAGTAATTGTTTGACAATATCAATGACATTTTCCACAATCAAAAATTCAATATCCAAAATCCATAGTATTATTTACTTTTTTTGCCGCCTCTGCTTTTTTTTGTGGTTCATTGGGACGAGTTTCCGTCTCACTCGTTGTCGTTGATGAATCAGTTGTTGAACCACCATCTGTGCTATTGTCCATTTCATTTGAAGGCCAGTGAACAACTTGAGATGGGAAATCCAGATCAATGTCTTCAAGTAAATCATTTTCAAGGTCGATAACGGGGACATTGCTGCAATTTTCGCCGCCACAATGCTTGCAAGCAACTGAGCACGTGAGGCCTGCCTTCCTGCACCCGCAAGATGCTCCACAATTATTAGTCTTACAACTGCATGTTATGAGCTTCAAAAGGTTTTCTGGAGCTGGATCAAGGTCTGTTTCCAATGGTATCAAGCCACGATCAGTATTCTTCCATCCCCACTCAGTAGGCTCCATGTCTTTGCCAAGCCAAGCTTGGACTTGGTGGTAAACGCGTCGACTGTGAAAATTAGCCGCTTGTGGAGATGGCGGTAGGCAAGAAAGATTCACTTTTGTTTTAGCCGCACATTGTGTAAATTTTTTGAATCGAAGGGTGGCAAGTGAGTCGGTGCATTTAACTCCACCATACAAAGCTGTGAAAGTATCCCGGCCTGCTGCATCGATGGGTTCAGTACGGCTCAATGGATCGTAGAAAATTTTGGCAGTTGTTTGCAGACTAGGGCTTATGTTGAACAATTCCACCAATTTTACTTTTCCTTGAAAATAAGGGGCGGAAGTGGTATCGCACCCGCTGAAGGCGTGAAGGAAAAGCACGTATGGTGTCAAAAATGGATACTTGAAGGACTGCGCGGAGTAAAGGCGCTCAGGTGTTTTCCCGTGACTCGGTTTCTTAAGGTAGATCTTTGATTATGGCTTTGCCAAAGCGACAAGCAATACCAAAAGGTCGACATCTTCCCCAATTATGATTGTTGAATCATAGTCTGAGGATCTTTCTAACGCCGTCTCGACTATCATACGATCTGCATCTTCAAAGGCTTGCCCAACTTGAATTCCAACATCCTGAAATGCCGCTCGGAGAAATTCTATGAAGCGGTCCTTGTTGCTTTCGTTTCACAAAAAAGTTTCTTGCGAAACTGTTAAAACAGTATCCCTCTCGAAGTCAATTGATGGAGAAGTGTACCTAACGGAGCGGCGTTGCCTTTCTGCAGATTTTGTACCAATGTTGTTTACATCAGAAGGGTATCCATCAAATATTACTATAGTTTCACCGTCAGAGTAATGCTTCTGCAGATATTTAACGTATAGCCCGCAGATGTCTGTAATCGAAGTCTTTTTGTGCCACTTTACTTTGTGGAGAAGAAAACCTCCATCGAAAACATGTAAACGATGTTGACCGTCAGGAACTGCAGCAGTCAACGGGGTGAAAGCGTCATAGATAGCAGATTTCTTTCCCTTTCTCATGCCAAATTCGTCGAAAAGAGATATCGGGTAAGGAGATAGCTCGTACTTGAGAAACTCCTTTAATTCTTCAGTAGACGGTTGGGAAATGACTATCCTGTGAAACAAAAGCATCGGATCGATTGACACAACAGTGTCTTTCACTGTCAACTTTTTTGTCATAGTAGATAGGGGTTTTACAGTTTTCTTTCTTTCGAATTTTAGGAAACCAAACGCATCGTTTACAATCGCGTTCATCATGTCGGTGCCCTTTTCTTCAGCTTTGTGGCAGTCAATGGTTTCGTCGCCTACAATTCCCGAAGCAATGGATACTAATTCCTGAATGACAGGGAACGGATTGTGGAATGAGATCCAGGTGTCCAACTTTTCAGTGTCCTCATTATCTGTTCTTATCCTAGCTGCTCTGCTACTTACATGCTGCTCTGAACTGGTACTGTAAACGTCGCAGTATTTCTCAAACTGTTCATAAATGTTAACGAGACTGAACATGGTTAAAGCCCATTTTGCCGTGACATTGTCTGTGATGCCACGTCCGGGTACTGTGACACCCTCGCGCGATTTGGCCAGGCGCATAACAGTTTGTTCAATTGTTTGATCAGGGGATATCCCAGCGAAGTATTTTTTGCTTCTCCTGATCGTGAAGTATCCCATATCAATGAACTTGTGGTACTCGTCCGGTGTCATTTGGTCTTCCAACGAAGCAATATTTTGCAAGTACAGATGAGCTGACTTCGCATAATTAAAGTGACCGCTGGCATGAAAAAAGGGGAGCATTTTTCTAATTGTTGATACATGTAAATCCCAATTTCCAGAACGCTCGGATTCAAGAAACTGCTTTAAAAGACATGTCATCTTGAAGTATTGGACCCAAAGTTTTGCTGTTGGTCCCCTCTGTTCGAATTGATTCAGTTTTCTTTCAAATGATTCCAAAAACGATGTGACAGATGTTTTGTGAATTGGGTCCAAGGCATAAGTTCTATCCAATTCTCCTAAAATGCTGTCTAGAAATTCACGTGTTTCGAGGAAATCCGGTTCCTCTTCATCCAAGGAGTCGATGATAATCTTTGCCAGAGACAAACTCGTCAACATGTGACCCCTTGCAGCTCTTGCATATGATTTCCCGAGAAGCATTTGCGGTATCGATCCATCGGCGTAAATTGTTGTCCACGCATTTTCCAATCCGCTACCGGACATTATGTTGCCTATTGAACCCATGAAGGACATGATGAGATGGAATCCACCAAGACGAACAACAACTTTTTTTAATTCGGGAGGAGCTGTTGCAACGATGTCTCTCGCTTTCCAGTAGAGTTGCTGGTCAAAGGTTACAAACTTCGTGTCCTGACCGCTCAATTCACCAACTTGGCAGGCTTGAAGCAGAGTTGTCAGTACTGTTGCATTGTCAGTGGGTGGTGCATTTATGAAGGGAAGATATAATATCTTCGAAGAATCTAATGGTTTCATTTCTGTGACCTGTTCCATAAAACCGTTCTAGCCAGGAAGTGATACATCGCAAGTCCATTTTCCATACATCCACAGCAAGTCAATGAATGATGGTACGATTGATGTTGGAATTGGATACAATTTGTTCAAATCCATAACTTTGATAGCGTTTAAGCCAACAGAGGGGGTTTGTCGTATGGAACTAATTCAATGTGCCCTATCTCCGCTGGATCGATGGATTTTCTTTCTCGATAGTTTCGGGTAACTGGACCTTCGACCTTGATCGACGTATCTGGGGTGACACACTGTATCATTGCCATTACATGCCATGAACCTCGTCCATCCAAGGAAATATGCATTGTCAGCAACCCATTGAGAGAAACCACTGGATAGAACTTGTGGTTACTACCTTGAAATGCATGATAACTTAAGGAGTTCGACTTCAGAATAAGAGCATGAAAATCCAATAGATGCTAAAAAATCAACTAAAAATCTTGAAGCAAATTTATTTTTCAAGAAACATCCGATTCCCAGCAAAACTTTGGAAATGGAACACCTAGGACGAGTTACTTTTATAATCGCATGTGCTAGGGATGTGACCTGCTTTTTCCAATAATCTATCGATGTTCTTCTTTTACCAGGAATAATGACATAATTCAGAAATATTGACAAACTTTCAGGGACTTCACTTTCAGCACCTACTAAAAATTCAGTAGTCGCAGGGTACTCATCTGCTGAATACAGCTGAGAACGAATTTCTTCTCTAACTATAGCTGCTGCCTCGCGCACAACTCTTTTTCGATCTTCGGTATTGTCAGTCGACCTATTTTTATACCAATTATCGGACAGTAACTGACGTCCGGTGTCTTTGAAGCATATAATTAATCCCTCCCCACGTACTTGGTATGTCAGAATTTCATTGCCGTACTTCGATTGAATTCTTTCTAAAATGACTCTTTCACTAGGGCGATCCTTTTTTTTTGAATTTGTTCAGCAAGGTGTCTTATAGAAAACTGACAGTCGTCGGAATTTTCAAGGTAAAAGTAAATGTGCTCCATTGCAACATCAACATATGACATAATGTGCTCTGTCTGTCCTTGAACTAGACTTTTCTTTCTGCTTAAATTTTGAAGGCATGACGGGTGGTACTTAGCCCCAACTTGGACTAGATCAACATCTTTGATCTTGGAGAGTATCCTTAAACTATCAGCATTCTGGTGTAATGATAGCAAATTAATCAGCCGTTCTTTTACTGTACTTTTCTTTATCGTATATACGGGTAACAATCTTTTCCCACCTTTCTTCATGATCTTGTCGATGGCTAATTCACAGATGAAACAGACGCTGATATCAAATGTAGGGTTTACCGTATCTGCTTGGGATGAAGGGCCTGGCTGGAATTCGTCGTTTGCAACATCTATTTCCTCATCATCCATTTCCTCAACATCCATTTCCTCAACATCCATTTGGCTGCTGCAAAATGAAATGCATACATATTAATTATGGGGGCGGATATAATCCTGTGTGAATCAGTAAAAGACAGTATTTAATTTTATTTCACTTTGCTACTATTATTATTTTTATTTTTTTATTTATTATTATTACTATTGTTATTCCTTTTTAATCTTCATGTATTATTTTTAAAAAAATTTTAATTATACTCTTTCAATATCATGCAAAAGATTTTCGTCTAATTAATTTGTCTTATTGGAAAGTTTAATTGTTTAAACACTTCATTAAAAAATATAACATAATTTCATATATATATAAACAAAAATTTGTTATTAAATAAATAAGAACATGTTACTTGCAAAAAAACACAATTTCCGCTTTATTAAATGTAAATTAAATTGCTATAAAATGTTAAGTGCAACCTTTGAAAATAGACGATCTTCAATAAAACTTTCATAAACATAATACATCATTTTTAAAGAATAAAATTGTGAATAAATCGTTACTAATTATATTCAGCAGCAATTTTTTATAAACATTCCATTTCAGCAAGAGATTTTACAGAACTATTACTTTATCTCTGTGTTTCATTGATAACAATTAATGAAATAACATGTAAAAATGAAATTGCTATGAATAAAAATTTAGTGAACATTAAATTTGCAAAAATAATTTACACTCAAGACGCTCTTCAAAAAGTACTGCAAATGGAAATGCATATTACCTTTCCAACTCTTTGGATTTTCGTCGTGCAGCTGCCTCAGCTGATCGTGTATCACTATATGCTTTGTAGCATTTGGGGTGTGCGTTGATGATTGAGTTATCTTTTAAAAAATTCTGCATCTCAACATCCGTTCGAATTGTCGATGCCTCAAGCAACGGTTTTCGACCTATCGGTCCGACAGGGGGCACATTATTCGCAACACTTTTTTGCACTTGAAACAAACAGACATTTTTAGATCGTAAACATTGGAGTTTTAAATTCGACGTACGAGTTTCGACTAACCAGGTATGCATAGGCACAAAGGCCCCCTTTGCAGGCAGGTCTGCAAAGGTGGCGAGACAAAACCGGTTTACACACGCTGACATTGCTCTCGTCGGAAGCAATGGGAAATCTACGGCGTGACAGGTTTGTCACGCTATAACTTCTAAACGGTAAGTCGGAAAATAAAAATTATGTATCAATTTTATAGGTTTTTTTGAGATGAACAACTTTCTAATTGACAGTTGTGCGTTAAAAAAATTTTGTCTCTGTCAAAAATAAAAAAAAACGCTTTTTTAGTACTTTAGCGCCATATATTAATTGTAATTTTCATCGCAGCATATCGACCCAAAGAGAAAAGTTGTAGATAATATTGCCCCCAAAATTTTTTGTCCTCAACAATTTTCCGAAAAAACCAACCATTTCCGAGATATTTCAAATCCAAAAACTTTTTGAGTTTTCTCAAAATCGTCTTGACAAACCATCCCGAGTTTTTGGAGTTAAGCTTTTGGGATGCCTTTCTATCCATTTCCGCAAAAAACAGCTCTTAGGTAAGTCGCCCCAAAAAAAAGTTACAGATTGACTGTATTAATTCCTAAAAAATCGAAGTTTTTATGGTAGGTTACTTATAAACCTACCACATTTAGCCTGTTTCAGAAAGACTAAGAAACTTTTATTCACAGAGATGACAAACAACAGAGAATGCATTATTTGGTATATGTCCTAGTGAGATTGAAAGACTGTGAAACGAGATGTGTGAATGCATGGCGTGAATTATTACACCTTTTAATGTTGCGTAAACTAATAATAAGAATTTAATCTCAATATACAGGTTTCAGTACACACGGACTGTACAAGCTTATAATATTGCAGCCATTTCTAAATGCTTTCGCTAGGGTCAATAGACTAGCCTAAACGTTAGGTAATCATTACCTTCTTTTCAAACTCCTTATATTTAAATATATTTAAAATTTGGATGCTGCTTTCTAAGGCTATAAATAAATGTTATTGAACTGTTCTTGGTGCATTTTTTATCCTAACATGTCATCATATATATAATGTACCTGAATATGAATTTCAATATAAAATGTACTGTAACTTAAAATTTAATCCTGAATTTGCTTTTGGAATATGTGTATGGCATCTGCTTAAATTAATATAATCTTAAGTTGAAAATATAGATTTACAGTTCTAATTTTATTCTTGCAAGTAATTTTCAATTTAAGCTTTTTATAAACAGAAAAATTGTTTCTTTAACATAATTCGTAAATGTAACTTCTTTACAAAGTTTACGAGTAAAAAACGGGTTAATGAAGACAATTGTTTTAATAGTCTATCCCATAATCCTTGCATAGTACAAGAAGGGATTAATAATAACTACTGGTTGGGGTAACTTGGAGAGGGGGGCCACAACCAGACTAGCCGCCTTATCGTTGACGACAATGACTACGTCCGTACCCGGTTATACGATAAACTTCTCTATCTGTATAGTTGTTCCACTTATGCGATCAGGTAGACTACGGAGCAGACTGCACATCGCAGCAAGTCTTATTTTCATGTAAGTCATCTTTCACAGAAATTAATATACTTTTCCACTTTTCATTTTTAATCAAATGTATTCTTTTTTCAAAAATATGTACACAATATACACTTTTGAGATATTTATTTAAATTATTACACAGTTATGTTTAGTTGACGTTACTAATCATAAACTCATCAGCAGAGTAAAATGCCTTAAAACGATTTTCATAATCGAGATTTTAATATTGTTTTGGTCCATAATTCGTTTGAGATCTCCAGGGAGCTTATTGATTATCTTGACACCCATTTGAGATGGCAATAACTGTTCGAACTTAGTTATTCTATGCTGTTCAGTTCTGAAGTTGTTCTGAAGTTTTTATGTGTCTTGAACATTAAAAACATTCTTTTAATTCAAACTTATTGCAACAAGCTTTTGAGTTTGGATTTGTATAATTCTATAATAATTCCATAGTTGATACACAGTTTATATATTACACAGCTACCCGTGTTTTATAACTTAATGTTCTTTAGGGATTTACAAATGGATAAGTAACTTTCTCCTATAATAATTATGTAATTATTTCTATTAATCAGACAATTTAAATAGTACAATTAGTATTCCGATGTGTTTCTACACTGTTTTGCTCATTTTAAAGTTACGAAATCCATCTATTTTGAAAACACATTGCTCAGTAGTGTACCGTTTTACTGGCACATGAGGGGTTAGCTTTGAAATTTAAAATAAACTTTTGTGAAGATTTAAAAAATAAAAGTAAATCTTCTGAAATAAATAAAGTTCAAACTAAAATAACACTTCTTCTTAAAAATAATAACTAAAATTAAAATAAAAATAAAAACTTTTTTATGACTTTTAAATTCCAACTTGTAATATATTCTTCACTCTCAAAATGTACAAATTTCTTACAGCTTGTCTTTTATATAATTTTCAAAATTCAAACATTCACTCTCTAATCTGATCTGGCAATTCTTCACTTTAATTTATCTTCAAAATTCAGTTTTTATTTTGTTACTAATTTTCTTTACTTCACTTTAAAAATTATTCTTCAGTGTTAGAGATTTAAAATAAAAAAAATCTTCAGTGTTAGAGATTTAATAAATCAAAAAAATGCTGAAAGCATCTGTAACAACCACAAAACTCTTTTAGTATTTTTACATAAAATTTTATATACATGTGCTCACTGCACCAACAAGTTTTATATTGCACAAATCAAAAGGACAAGTTCCTAAATTCCCATTAAATTTAATTTTTACAATATATTTCTTTCCCCAAAATTATTCAAAATAATTAAGAATGTATATTGTCTGGACTCTAGTTAAAAGGTTCACTTACCCGCAGATTCGATGACGATTAGCAAACAGATTTACTCTAAGCACTATTAACTCTATTCGTTACAATCACTTCCGATGAACTGAGACGGAGGTACGGTACGTCTACCTCACCCCACCACTCAATTTCGTTATCAAACACTGCCATCTGCGATGCGCGCCTCGCCGATAGCAGCCTCTTTTGTACAGTCCAGTCCTTATCATTCTTCTGGGCCTACTTCTTCCACCGGTAATCCAGTTACCCCAGAATTATTATTTAATACAATCGGTACAATAGTATTACAATTTCATTTCATTTATTGCATTGCTGCCCTTCTCTTAACGTCTTATATCTAGCGTTTGAAGGTCATATTTACCGGAGTTTTATGTAATAACCACCCAACATTTATGAACTGTTGTTTCATTTGTAAAAGATAACATGAGCGAAATATATAACACTTGCGAAATACCAGGTTTAGTTGCAAAACACATCAAAGGAGTAATTAATTGATTTTTAGAGATACGGTGCTAGATTATCAAATAATTGAATATATTTTTAGTTCAAATCATAATAATGGTCATAATAATAAAACATTAAATCTTCCATCATGTTATTTGCAAAATATAACACTTATTTAAAGAAGTTGTTCAGTTTATCTTGAAACGAGGCAAGGCAGTTTATATTTTAAATGTTCTATTCATAACATGTGTATTTAACTGGCGTTGAAAGGCACATATTTAATTATTTCAAACAACAGTACCAAATAGATACTAGAAACACAACTCATAACTACCTGCCTCTTCCCAGCTAACCATGTTTCATCTGACAACTTCCAGCTCGAAATTATTTACAATAATGGGTAAAATATGGTTTGAAACAATGAACAAACTAAGTAACATTATAGCTGCAAACACTCTATAAACAACAAAATAACAATTTTTATGAGCATGAAGTAAAATACATTATGATCAGTTAGAGACTGTCAAAGGCCATTGTAAAATATTCGTATTATGGACTAGCGTGTTAATACGTAACGGACTTCCAAAATTATACCAAGCGGTTCCAACATAGGAATCAAATTTACTATCTCGACATAATAAACATTTTATTTATTCCATGAGGGTTTACATCTAATTATTTTGCCTGACATCAGAACCTACCCTGGGTAAATAAAAAAACGTAAATTACTTTAATCTGTGTCAATCAATAGATGTCGAGGAGCGGCACATCATTAACCGCTAAAGTCGAGATAATGGGGTAAACGGTGCTGGTCGATGGGTAAATGTTATTGCGGAGGATTACTGTAGTAAGTGGTGTTGTATTAATGGATTTTTAAAGCCTAAACATCAATTAGTATGACTTCGTCTGCCGGCTTTGACTGGAAGTTGATTCCCCTACTTTCAAGGTAACATGACTGAGATAAAGCCCGCTATCTCTCCTCATATGATCTCGACAGGAGGCGGCTCCTACCCACAGGGTGTTACCCATCCTGAAAACAAACTACACTAAAACTAAGGTAATCGACTTTGGTTTCGTCAACAATAAGACGAATACTGACCCATTGTAATGGCGGAAGAAGCTATCCTAGATGAAGCCGAAACTCCAAGTTTCTGGGGATGTACCTGGACCGGGAACCGACCTGGAGCGATCAAGTAGACAACGTTTGCTCAAAGGTTATCTCAGACATTTATGTCTTACGCAATCTATTAAAATTCTACTCGTTTTATGTACTGAAACCAGTCTTTTTTGGCCTAGAATATCCACATTTAGCCTACGGTATTAGACTATGGGATAGCTTTTCAACTGTTATATAGTACGTATAGCTCAATAGAAAGCTGCCAGAATAGTTTCGAAATTAAAACTCAGAGAGTCGTGTAATATTGCCTTCGAGGAGCTTAGATTTTTGACCTTAGCCAGCCTCTGTATTCTAGATGTCACCCATTAATGCAGATTCTTGTACGAATTGGTTCATGGCATGTACGTCCACAAATACAAGACTAAAGACAGGGACAGTTTCAGAACTAAACAGCATAGAACGACTATGTCGAACACTTTTCATCTCAAATGGGTTTCAAGATAATCAATAAGCTCCCTGGAGATCTCAAATGAATTAATGAACCCAAACAATTCAGTTCACAATTATGACCATTTTGAAGTCAATTTACTCTGCTGATGAGTTTACGATGGGCCGTTGGTTTAAAAAATTTACATTTTATCACTAGTTTACCTCCTTTTTTATTACCCGAACCATGCAAACATACAAACGTGTGGTATTAACTGTGCCTATGATAAATTAAGATACGATTATTTTAATATCTTAATCAATATTATAAAATGGAATTTGCAATGAAATTTTGTCAATTGTTTACTGCAATAAATTATTATTATTTTCTTGAATATCAACAACCAATCACACGTGAATCAGGTGGAAATGTCCTATTAGGACTAACTGCAGTGCGGAGTTTCCGCATCTTCTTGCTCAATTGAAAAACAAATTATTTTGAGTTTCCGCACAACCACAGCTTTAAATGTCTAATTTAGGGTATAATACTTTTGGACTCACAGGGTTTTAAATTATTTCTGCAAAAATGAAAACTAAATCTATAAAGTTAGAATCTAACTTTTATAGCGGTGCTGTCTATACCACATCAAATACGTTAATAGTTCATAGTGGAAACTAAATTGCTTTTAAACATATTTTAAAATATTAGATAAAAATTATGTTTAAACTAGCATTAAATAGACTGTTTACAAATTAAAATGTCCCTCATTAATATAGAAAAAATGGCAAATCCCATCCAACTCAGACAATCCGTTTTTTTATAACGGACAAAATAATATTTGACCATTCAATAATTTATATTTAATATATTTATATATTAAATAATAATATTTTATTATTAATATGTATTTAATAATTTATAAAATTTGGAAAAATAATTTTGAGAGACTTGGATTTGTACATTTTTGTCAAGCATACGGTGTACGGTGGTAATAATATAAGTTCCATAAAAATATCTGTAGTGGCTTTTTCAATCATTTTCATGTACATATCAAAACATTACTTTGTGGAAACATTTAAAACTACTTCGATCATCAATATGAATAATCGCTCGATTAAATTCTAAGTAGTAACATCTGAAACATTTTTACTACACACATTTAAAATCAGCCGTTGTTAGCAGTTAGAGCTAGCGTTCCGTACGCAGGTAGAATAACTATAGCAGAAACAGTGACATAGCCGGGAGGGGAAGGAGTAGTAATTTTACATTAGCTAAATGAGTCTTAATATAAATAACTTTTTCTGTTTCTTTTTTTAGTTTCACTTTTTACTGCAGATGACTGAGCCAGGAACACAAGACGTGGGAGATTGTTTATGAAGTCAAGTGGTTTAACGTCAGTGCAATTGAGAACGTACGAAGGAGAAGAGTGGGTTTTTTGTAACTCTTGTAGAGACAATGAACTAATTTATATTTTTATCCTCTTTTGTTTCCTCATTAAGAACCTGAATTTTATCCACAAATTACTTAATATTACATTGGTTACATGATGAGCGATTGTGCTACATAAGAAACTATGAGGACACTAAAAGGACACAGTCAGAACTACGTGTTACGCATCACAAGGGGCTCCAAGACTTTTTATGAATAGAACTCAACTTAATATCAATACAGCAGGTAAAATTGTTGTGCTGCCATCGACATTTGGAGACAGCTCTTGGAGTATTATTAAAACATATTAAACTACCATTTCAATCATCGAAAAGTCTGGGAAGTGAGATATTCTTTTGACAATAACCTTATTTTAATAAGTACCTTTTAAGACATGTTTCTGTCGAGGTAATTTCCTGTATATATGCAATAGACATTTAACGTGGCCTACTACATTGGCATATGATATAGATTCTTGCTGAGAGTATTCTTTCAACCATAAAACAAAAGGAAATATAATATATATTATATAAGGGCGATAGTTTAAGTAAAACTATTTTGAATTATTATAATTTTAAAGTAATTTTATTATGTTTAGTTACTGCCATAAATATATAAGTTTTTTAGATGATGAGAGGAATGTTTTCTTAATAACATCATTTTTCATTTCATGTAAGCTAAGCTTTAGTAATAATTTTAATTGTTGTTTCAGCTGCATTCTCCAGGTTTATAAACTTCATTTGTGGCGTTCGTTTTGCGACTATCTGTTTATTCCAAGAAGTAGAAATTGGCTTATTCATATGAACAAATACACCTCTACAAAAACGTCAACACATCAATCGACAACTATGGCGACGACGTCGAAGGCATTAGAAGTGAGTATACTCATGTAAATTGTACAGGTAAAGATATGATTACTTCTATATGAATTGTGTATTAATTTAAATGGCCATAAGTAATTAGTTACTTTAACTAAACAGCTATTGAAACATTTAACATTGTTTTCAAGGTACTGTGTTACAAAATTAGCTAATCTTTCAATATTTCTTTGGTCGATTACCTTTTTGGCTGTTAATAATTTTTGTATAATACCTGTTAAGAGCGTGGGAATTAATTCAATGGATAGCGGTACCAAATCCCTTCCTATAAATTCCAGTCTTCCTGTTTAATTAAATCATATTTCTTCTTATTTGTATCTTCTTATTTTGTCTAAAGTTTCATATTGACGATAGAAGGTTTGAAAGGATAACAGAATTTTGAACATTTACCATATGTTACAAAAGGTATAACACAACGTTTCAAGGATTGGAATATATCCTCTTAGTCAGGTGGGGAGTATTAATGCATACAAAAATAAATGAAAAAGAAGGAGAGAAGTGCAATAAAAGGGTTCAAATATAAACGAAAGAATCTTGGAGTCCAGTCCAGGCGTTGTTACTGCGGAGGATGCAATCCCGAGCACAAAGTCACGAGTTCCAGAATTCAAGAGCACAATCACACGTCACACCAGCACAGGCGAAGTGGGATACATTTCAAATTGTAATTTTCTTTCATATCTTTTATTTTTTCTATTCTTTACTCTTGTATATATTAATAACCCCCACCTGATGAAGAGGATAAATTCCAATCCTCGAAACATTGTGTTATACCTTTTGTAACATATGGTAAATGTTCAAAATTCTGTTATCTTCTTTATGTTGTTGGTTACGTACAAAATTAAATTTTGAAATAAGTTGGTACTTTATATAAAAAATCAACAAATCGGTTATTAAAATTAAAACTAAGGTCAATTTGTGGCTTATACAAAACGTTCGACGTTTCTCCACACAATAACTCAGTAAATTTCCGGGAGGTTATCAAGTAAAACCCTCTCAGAAGTTATTGAAATAACGTTGGATACTTAATAATACTTAAAATGATTTTAATATTGTTAATAATGCCTTGATAAACAATTAAACCTCGCATAACCCTAATTTATGCATATTTAAATTTCCTAATGTTTATTTCAAAACTAAATGCAGAGCAAGTAGTACGGTTTCCATAATTCTTCCGGGCTGAAATCATGGAATATTCTTAGTTTATTGGCCACAAAGCGGTCACAGTTTATTCAAAAACAGATTTCTATGTGAAACAGTGGTATAATCGAATTAATTATATATTTATACTCAAGTACAGACAACAGACGACGACAAAAATTTGACAAAAATTTTATTTGACCAGCCAATGTTGGAACTACATTGTCCTATCTTACACTTGCCAATAGCGCAGTGTAGCGGGTACAACGGTTATCGCAAGATAACCAGATCAACCAATGTCGATCGTGGCTGCTGCTTGGATGGGTGACCGCTGAGTGGTCTTGTCCTTGCAAGCAGCCCGCCTGCCCGGCCATTGGTGGTGGTTCGGAAGTCACCTTTAAGCCGTTGAAAACATAGCTTAACTGATTTGTGATATTTCAGTTGCATATGTACGTAACCTCGCAAAGTACAGTTTATGTGTTTCCTTCATTGTATATACTCGTATTTTTTATTAAAAGGAGTAAATAATTCATAATAGACACTGATGGTAAGCAGATTCCTTATACTTCACGTGAGAGATAAGAGCAGCTCACTTCCTATCATTTTCCGCCTTTATCTCAGTCAGACAACCTCCTGTTTTGTTCCTTCTTGTTGTAATGTATAAGTGAATATACCATCTAGCTATATACATTTGTTCCAGGGATGCAATATGACTGGTTCTAATAGTTCTACAAGTAACAGACAATCAGCGTACTTGTTCTGGATGTCACATCTTCCACCTCGCCCAGCTACTCCACCACTTCCAACAGGCTACAGACTGACATTCTATCCACACCTGCATACCATAGATAACTCCCAGCCGTGTACATCTAATCCCACTTCTAGCTCCAGCCAAACGTTCCCTCGTACGGGAACTAATGCCAAGCTTTTCCGCCCTCCCACTCCTCCAGTTCCAGTAGACTGTAAATTGAACTCTTCCCAACTCTCCGTGTCACATTCTACTACCTCTCGAGACACCAGATTTTGAGTGGAATGCAAGTAATTCCTCGCGTTGAGCCAATGCCAAACTAATTTGAATTAATTTGACATAAAATGATCTTTTTTGTAAATTAGTTATGGGGTTACTAAAATATGTTTATATACTAGGTGTGTAAAATGTCTCAGAATACCTTAATACTTTCCATAATATTCTATTTTCTATAACAAGCATATAAAATTTAAAAACTTGGCTCATTGTTAGGCTACCTCAACTACTTTTCCATGCAATAGCCACTACATATCTACATTGGAGTTACGGCCCTTGGGGAGAGTCATGGAATTTTAAAAATACAAGAACAGGTCAATATGAATAACATTTTAAAGGTATTCACTATTGCTTAAACAATATCATTATTGAACCTTAAACGACCCCATGTTTATATGATAAGTGTTTTATGAAACATGCAATAATTTCTCGTAATGACATTTTACGCACCTCTTATGTTAAATATCCTGAGATGTCTCAATATTTCCTGTAATCGGACCTAAGTGAGGTTATTTTGTAATTTATTCAACTTTTCTTGAGATGTTTGATGATTTTTTAATGTAACCATTTTACCTTCATTTTCATAAAGTTTCTTATGCTTGAATAAAATTTTGAACTTTCAAAATATGTGTTTAATTTTTTGGGTTGAGACTTTTCGATTCTTCTTTTTTTAATAAACTTAGGATTATGTATCGACCAAATTAACACCATATCTGTGGCCCTCTAAAACCTTAAATATGCCTTAAATAAAACCTTATATAAAAGTATTAAATATGCGATTACGTAAGCTTAACAGATTTATAGTATTTGGAGTGTTTTAGGCACATTATAGCCATTATATTTGTAGAAAATTTTAAGGAAATGTACATCCATACTGATTTATCACAATCGTAAGCCTTGTATCTTAAAATTAGCAATCTTTATTCTTCAGGTACAACTGAATGCACTATCATAATTAAGTGTTATCCTTAAATATTCTTACATAAATATGTACAGTTCTAAAGGTTGCCACTATTAGTTAATTCTTTTCTCCTTCGAACCAAGTGAGTTGTCATTTCACGGATTAGTTCTCAGAGCGCAAAGAAGGAAGGCAAATGGGTAGTCGAAACAAACGTGGTCTTCAAAAAACATTTAACAGTATAATTATTTAAAAGGCTGAAACAACTTACATTGCCAATGGCGTGGTGTAGCGGGTACAACGGTTATTCCGTTAAGATAAACAGATCAAGCAAAGCCGAGCGTGGCTGCTGCTTGAATTGGTGACCGCTGAGTGATCCTGTCCTTGCAAGCAGCTCGGTCTTTAGTGATGGTTTGGAATTCATCGTTAAGCCGTAGGTTCCCAGATTAAGTGTTATAGAGGGCTTCTTAGCCCTAACTTCTCCTGGTAAAATAAGACTACTTTACTTTTATGCATCACTCAAGAGCATATTCAACATTGACAGAGGCGTGATGGCTGACTGTCAAACATTTGAATTTAACATCAAAAGGTAATTTTATTAATTTAACTTATGGCTATACATTTCGCTCTAACAATTAAACAAGAGGCCAACGGCTTAAATTTTGACTACCGCCAATGATAAGGGGAGCTTCCGATTCCAGTTCAGCTAATAGGGGTATAGGTTTTTTAAAACACATTTTCTCGTGTACACAAGTATTAAATAGATTATTCACTTTACATTTAGATGTAAGCCTTCTAATCTACTAGTTTACAGATGTAGATTACGCTCGGAAGGTTAGGTAACCCTATCGTGGTTAAATAAACAAGTTATCACATGTTTTGTCATCAGCCTGTTGTGTTGTTAACTGATATGTTACTTAACAACAGTTTACAGGCGACGTCGGTGAAACGGGATCACGAGAATATGGAAGATATACAATAAACGTAGAAGGATTTAATTTGTAAAATTAATTTCTCCAAATTATCCACACTTTAAAATGTTCACCTATTAAAAGAAATCAGATAACTGTTTGCAATCATAATCTTAATGTACGCGGCTTTCATGACTACCATCTTAATCTTTCAGTTCAAACCGTGTTGAAAAATTGCTAACACAACTAAAATCTTGGATTCTTCGTTCAAGCTTTAAGATCGTAAAACTCCCAAAGTTACAAATGATTGTAATTAGATACTCTTGGATGCTTCTACTAATTGGTGTGTATATTTTTACCAACTAGTCAAAGCTTAAGTAAAAAAAATTGTCACCAATGAATTGCTACAAAAATTAAAAAAAAAAAATAGTATTATAACTCAAGAAGATTTGCTGCTGAACTTTCCAATCTGTAAAACTAAATGGAAAATAAAATTTAAAATACCAGAAATAGTTCTTGTAGCTTTACAAGATGATGGGGAAATTACCAATAGCAGCTTCTTTGGTAATTTAAAAAACCTGATGTGTTGCTGACGGGCCACTGGCTTAGGGCCAGTGAGTTGAGCTACAGGGAGGAACTGTACACTGTACAGTGGTAACAAGTTTGCCACTAACTGTACATCAAGCCCTACCCCCAATGTTACCCATTCTGAATTCTAGGTCCTTTTAGGAACAAGTGCAATGAGAGGTTTCTCAGCTTCTTGTCCTAAGAGAAAAAAATATTGTTGTTTCATGAAGAAAATTCATATTATGCTTTGTATGTGTATTTTTCTAGTTTTCTAGACCAACCACAATACTTGTTTTTGAACATTAAAGGGGTTCAGTACGGTATATCCGTTTAATGCTAATTTATGAAACTTCGTATACCTTTTTCTCAGGAAGCTCTTGGCGCATTGTAATAAAATTTTAGAACTGTATTATATAGCCATTCCATAAAAGTTAGAGATGAAGAAAAATTAAATATATTTTTCAAAAATGAAATTAAATATGTTTTTCAAAAATGAAATGAAAAATATTCATATTTTTGACAAAATTATGTTTATTTTCTCAAAAAAGTTTAATTTTTTTAAATTCCTTGCTCTCAAAATGTGTCTACTAGTTACAGTGATACTAGTGTACTAGTTTGATGTGTTATTACAGCTGTAATAGTGCACAACTGTAATTTTTTCATCATAATATGATGAGTAGTTCCAGAGAAATATGTACGTATGTGGGAAAAAAGTGAAATTTCGGGAAATCACAGATAAAGACCATGCATAGGCTTATAAGTGAGTCCACTAACTTGTAACACAAGTGTAATGACATCCTGCTCCACAACTGGGGTTATCAGGATCCTCTAACTCTTCCCACTGGTCTCCCAGCTTTCTTTAAGCACTTGACCGAGCTTGCCTGGCTTTATTGGCTACATCGGAAATCGAGAGCTGGGATTTTTGTAAGCGAGTAATATCCAGCTTTTTCATTGCTTCACTAAAGTTATGTCCAACTATCGTTCCTAGATGTTTTAAAACCATGTATCCTGCAATATTTCCTTTGTTGAAGGAATTTATGGCATCATTCAATCCTAGATGTAGAGTATGTATGCCAACGAAGACTAGGCAGTTGTTCAAGTGTACTTACTTTTCACTTTTGATGTAAATCAGACAACAAATACTAAAGTTGTAATATTCAGTAAACGGGATGCTTATGCCATTTTTTATTACAACACTGTAGTTAAAAAACAAAGTGTTTCAATAAATGAAGTGAATAGTCTAGTGTTAAATTCTTATTTGTACTATAAGGGTTTATTTTGTTTACCGACATCAATACTTAACATGGGGATCCTACGTCCAATTCTAAATTAGACATCCTGCACAAGGCAACTATGTAAAGATCCTTGCTAAGCTCCATACTGTTCTATACCACCATGGACAGTAAGACTCCACGACCACAGCAGGAGATACATAAAAGCGAGAATACGATACCAAAGTTGCCAAACTTTGGTGTTCAGACAACCACAAATAGTTTATTTACAACAAATACATAACACATCAGAGGCTGTCGTATTCCAAATTCAAAGTCAAATTAGTTATTGTTCATAGACAAACATTCTGTAGAACATAGTCACACAATAAACAAAGACATACAATGAATTCACCACAAAGTTAGAATTTAAAAGACTATTATAGTCTATGAGAGAGCTAAAGAGTATAATACGAAAATCAAGCTAGGGCAAGTCTCCTAAATACTCTTCTATTGAGAAGTAGCCTTTACGACACAAAAAAACTTTAAGATCTGTTTTAATGAAGTTGCACTTTATTTTCTCTTATTGTTTCAGGAAGGCTATTGAATAATTTGGATCCTTGGTATTGAATTGATTTTTTGTTATATGCTAGTCCGGAACACAGGTATGACAAGATTACTCTTGTGCCTAGTTTTAAATCTGTAGCTATGAATTGGAAAATTGGAAAGATTATTAAAAGTGAACAAACATACTGAATATATGAAAATAGAAGGTAGAGTCAACAGACAGTGTACAGGGAAAACATCTCAACAGCTGTCACAATATCCCAACACTACCTCAAGTGAAGACTTAGCAGCAGTTCCCCAGAACATAATGCTGTAACTTATAAGGGAGTAAAACTAGCCAAAGTATACAACCAGCAAAATCTTTTTGTCAAGGAAGGTGGATAAGTGTCTCAAAGAATATAGACAGCAGCTGAGTTTATAACACAGAACGTTTATGTGGTGGTTCCAGTTTAAATTTGAATCAATATGAAGTCCCAAGAAACTGATGACAATTGACATCATCAGTTTCTGATTCAGGATTTACAGTAACACTTTTATCGTCGGCATACTTCCATGCAGTACATGCTGAATGCAGACATTTTGCTGTACCTTTTTAATTTTTTTCATAGATATAGTTCATTTTATTAACACTGTTACTAAATGGTTGTAGCATTGTAATGGTAGTCTTTTCCCGTTCTTCTTGTTAGTTCGTTAGTTAGTTATTCTGTCCTGTTACTAGCATGTGCCTATCGTACCAATTAATGTAGAGGGGTGGGGCAAGCATCAATCATGGGCCACCTTCCTCTTCACTAACACTTTCTACTCCATAAGCAGTCAGCAGGTCATCCTTCCGCTACTCCAATCCCCTCAGTAAAAATAGAAGTGGCTGGGCAGAACTTAGAAAACAAAATAAAATACCGCTATATATTTGATTATTTAAAAAAAACTGCATACGCACAGGAAACGTTCTCTGCCAAATTAATTGTGACATCTTTGTTGCTTGGTTAGCTTTTAGTTCCCCACATTTATGTGGCGCATAAAATTATTGGTAATACGTATATAAATATATCGACTTATAACAAGTCATTATTGTAGGTAATAAATATAATATTGGCTAGTAGGTTTTACTCGTGTTTTACAGTACAAAGAAATAAATTTACCCAAATTTGGCCATAATATATGGTTACCTCAAAAATGTTAAATAATTTGCAACTTGCAATTTACTTATCTATAGATACAGAGGCAGAAGTGGGAAAAGAGCATGTTATGATGGCTAAATTTAGTTCAACTGTGTTAGTGAGTCTTGATACGCTCCCAATATAAAAATAAATAAATAAGTTTATTGACATAAAATATCTAAAGTTAATACTATTTATAAGTACAACACATATTTTAAAATATAGGCTTGTTTAAAATGTAATCCTTCACTGTGGTGATATTGCCTTTCAATTCTTTGAACATCTTGCTTTATCTTTTCACAAAATATATTAGTTTAGTAACAGAAATCAGATAATTCTGTTTAAGATTCTCAGATTTCTTGACTAAATAACTCAACGAATGTATTTTAAAATAAGTAGAGGTTTAAAAGAGAGAAGAAAGAGAATTAAGTTTTAAATATAGCTTTATCATTTTCTATTATTATTTCTATTACATTTTTCATTATATAACTAGTTTTATAATTATTACGTAAGAAAGAGGTCTTTTTATTGAAACGATTTAAATAATTATTGTAAATCGTGTTTAATTTACATTATAAATGTAAGACCTCACTTGTCCGTTGGATGACTATACGTACAAAGTGTGGGTAGACACACAGAAGTTTCAGAGTGCTCTGCGAGACACACTCTACATTCACCAACAGACAACTGAGGCCACACATTTCAATTTAGAAAAAAATGTAATCATACTTTATTTATTATCAAAATTTTACCAAATATGCAAAAATTAAAATCAAGGTCTCGCCCAGAGAACCACTTTGACCTTGGTTGTGAGGAAAGTGAATGTGTGGGGACCTCATTAGTGCTACCACATAAAATTAGAATAGCATTTGCTACAAGAGCATTTGCTCTTGTAACCAATGTATTAACTATGTAGATTGTGGCTTCTATGACATTGAGGAACAACGTTCTTCTATTAACTCTTTCAAGTCATAAAATGGTCAGTAACTGTATGGAATGTGGCTTTTATGAATAACACATGTTCTCCTGTAAACTGTCTGTAGTCACAAAGTATCAACTATATGACTAATATAGTAAAAGTAAAGTAATGTGTTATTTTACCAGGCGAAGTTAGGGCTAAGAAGACCGTACCCGCTACACTGCGCCATTGGCATAGTATGCAGTCACTTAAAATTTACATCAACATGTTCTGTATTTCATTTACCAGATTGGGGCTAGGGTGTAAGAGGGATTTAGATATAGTGTTGTTTCGAAAGCAGGAACAATGAAATAGTTATTCACTAGATAAGTTGCTTTATTTAGTCAATCAAATAATGAAACAGTATTGAAACTCTTCACATTACGACAGGCTACATGACTAGAGCTACGGTTATTGTTAATTAAAGCTTACAATATTGCACTGGCTGACCAAGCAATGAAAGCAGGATCTAAATAGACAACTAATGGTAACAGGCGGTTAAGATGGGGTTAAATCTTAAACTATTGATTTACACAACATACATTACAAGTATTAATTTAATCTCAAAGAAAAACTGTTCCAGCTAAGCAAATGCAGTCACATCTTAGCTTAACAATATAGAGTCTTGTTGACAGAAGTTGGAAAGCTCTTAAAGCATTTTGGTTTTCAAGCTAAGGCCGCTCCTGAGCTCCTCGTCAACTCAGATTGCAAAGTTTTATTTCAAATAAGCAAAAGAACTTATTTTAAAAGTAAATATAAAATTTAGTCAGCACAACTAGCTACACACTAATCCAAAGTAGGCTAATGTAGATCCACAAAACCAGTTCAGCTATATTTATACCAAACAGTTAAAAACAATGACTTAATTAGGTGCACAATACATTTTAAAAAAGTCCCGATTTGTAAAAATATCTTGTGGCACATCATCTATCGGTAGAAAGTACAAAATTACTTAAACTATCAATATTATTGGTTGTTTCTGAATTGTTTTAATGTGTTTATATGACGAGAAAGTGTAATGTATTATAGATACCCTACATAGTACAAAATACCACCTTTAAAAACTTTCAATTTTGATATAGAGCATTTAATAAAATTAATATCCACACTTTATTAGCACTAAAAATGAATGTATTTTTTTCATCTACGACTGAAATTATTTGGTTTTAATTTAATTTTAGTTTCAAATCATTTTAGTATTAATACTTAATTTAATTGTTTAAGTGTCTATTTTTCTGTACTATATGTTTTCTAAATATCCTTTTTATTGGACATTTAGTTCTAAACTAATTACAGTACCTTCTGTAAAGTTCATGGGAACTTAATAGAGTTGGCTAGTTTTCTGGTGTATTTGTCTATGTGATCACAACCAAGAAATTGTTTAAAACAGCTGGTTTTGGCGCAGCAAAAAATAAAAAATAGGCTTAAGAGCCAGTTACAATTGCGGCCATCTTGATGTAGCACGTGTTATAGCACAATCAGAACCATTTTATACTTTTATGACTTTATTTATAGTCGTATAATTAATGAGAATATCCTATTTTAAAAATATAATTAAGATGCATGCAAGTGCTTTTTTTCTTTTCTACAGTCTCGTTAGTTATTAGAAAAATCAAAAGCTTTTTGGCATTTTATTGTTTAAATACTCAGAAAATATACACTTTAAAATAAAAAAGAAAAATAAACATTTGAATGCTTATTTATCACAACCTTGAAATGACAAATCTCCCATAATGCTATGATAACAAATACAGCTGTAAATGTGTTAAAAATTGAACGTTGTTCTTATAAGAGAAAACCCAAAGTCGTTTGCTCTTAACACACTGCTCCAAAAACTAGTACACTAGTATTGTGCGCAATGAATCACCAAAGTATCATGATGTTAACATCCTGCCATAGCCATTCACATTGACATTTACATTCAATACTTTAGTCACCATCAAACAACACTTAGTCCCCATCAAACACTGAAGCTACGTTAGTTCCAGTAAAATTGGTTTTTTAATTATCAATTATTGTGTTCTATTTCATCTAATGATAGCATACAAACAACTTGCCTTTATTACTTTGGTGTCATTATATTGTCCACCACATCAATCAGATCGTCCTAAACAACATTACATTTCATAGTTTTAGAGAACAATGAGATACGGTACTAACCATTATAATTACCATATAACATATAACTATAACTAATTTTTTTCATGTGAAAATTGTTATTATGATTCAACAATTTGCAATTAGAAATATTTATCACCGAAGAAAATTTGATAGTACATCATATTTTTCAAGAATGTAATATTTACATTAGCTGTGTCGTTGTACACACACACACACACACACACACACACACACACACACACACACACACACACACACACACACACACACACACACACACACACACACACACACACACACACACACACACACACACACACACACACACACACAGTTGGAACAGTTTGGATATGAGTTGTCCCTTATCAGTAAATGTGTTAGCAAACGGTACATATTGCACTGAAACATTGCGTACAAACCGCAAGCATTTACCAGATGCAGTGAAAGAAGCCAAACTGTGCAAACTGTGGAAACGGCAGACGGTTGAGCGATATGGTGATGGAGTGATGGTAGCAAAGTGGCGGGACAAGCGCACAGTAACTGACATGTTAACTGAGTTTGAGAATGTACTGGTCACCTCCAACAACAGACACAATGTTGCTCGTGTGAAGCCGCTACCTATTGTCCAATACAATGCCCATATGAAGGGTGTAGATCGGCACGACCAAATGTTAGCCTACTACCCTTGTGAACATAAAAGCCTGAGGTCGTATAAAAAGATATTTGTTCATGTTATACAAATGATGTTGATCAATGCTTTCAAGCTGCATCAGTTGGCCAAGCCCAGGTCCAAGAAACCCCTTTACAACTTCAGACTTGAAGTTTTGGACTACGTCTTCCTCCAAAACTGGGATTACTTTGCTGTATTTCTTTATTTTTGCTTTAATAATAATTGTCATTTTGAAATGATAATATACTTGAATACATTTTAATCACCGCTTGACATGATCATTTAATTATTGTTTTAATTTAGTATTTCAAATATTCTTTGAATGTATTTTATGGAGACACCATGTTAAAGTATTGTTTCAATAGAGAGCCTCCATTCTTAAGATTATTTTTGGTGGGCTTTATACTTATAGAGATGAAAGGGAAACATTGTAAATGACTAATGTTGAGGGTGAATATATTACAAAAAATTTAAAAGCAAAAAGAAATATTAAATTTTACAACTTAAAATATTTTTGTCTCATAAAATCCGGCACCATATTGGGAGAAAATGAATTAAGCAGTAAACCTCTCTTAATAAAATAGTACCTAAATTATAAAATAAGAAAACATTTTACAACAAACTTATAATAACTATAGCTCAAATGTACTATAGAAAGTGACATTAAACTGATTTTGCAAGCGGGCTGTCGCGCCTGATACTGCGAAAGAGCAATAAGTGAGCTGTTGTGTAGAGCAAATAGTATCACGGGCAGAGAAGGCGGTACACAGCAGCGAGATCTGCATAATTAGTTAGTCTAGTCCTTCAATATCTTATCTCGTAAGTTAATTAGTAATAACTTGAAACTCTCACAGCTGATAAATAACTAACGTAGACCTATTATCCCAAAAGCCCCCATACATCTCTTTTTGGGGTTTTCTAGCGCTGTTCTAAATAAAAAACTTGATCTATTTCATTTCATAAAGTCTTATCTTCGTATCTTAAAAAATAGACGTTCTATCACATTCGTACCCATTTCAATCTGAAAGTAATAAAGTGTAATATAATAAACTAGTGCTTGTGTTTGCACAACATGTCAGTTGTTTCGGTGCAACATTAACTTTACCGTACATAAACTGGTAGATTTTGAGACACTATTCGGAAGGTGAAATGGAAAGAACTCGTGTTAAAGTAGTAATAAAGTGTAATTTAATAAACTACTGCTTATGTTTGCACAACATGTCAGTTGTTTCGGTGCAACATTAACTTTACCGTACATAAACTGGTAGATTTTGAGTCACTATTCGGAAGGTGAAATGGAAAGAACTCGTGTTGAAGTTGTAATAAAGTGTAATTTAATAAACTACTGCTTATGTTTGCACAACATGTCAGTTGTTTCGGTGCAACATTAACTTTACCGTACATAAACTGGTAGATTTTGATACACTATTCGGAAGGTGAAATGGAAAGCACTCGTGTTGAAGTTGTAATAAAGTGTAATTTAATAAACTACTGCTTATGTTTGCACAACATGTCAGTTGTTTCGGTGCAACATTAACTTTACCGTACATAAACTGGTAGATTTTGAGTCACTATTCGGAAGGTGAAATGGAAAGCACTCGTGTTGAAGTTGTGTTGATACATAGGAGAACTAAGGACGACGATTTTTGGATAAAGCAGGCAGAATACGCAACTTACTGATTACCATGAACTGGATTGTGAATAAGGTCTTGTAGTTTTTACTTTCATGATATAATACGTAGTTTAATTTGATGTTTTCATACCAACGGCAGTTGACCTGTTTACTTAGTGTCTCCTACTTTTTCTTTAATGTACCATCCGGTGGCCTCTTCCTTTTGTTAGACCGTCCCTTGGGTGTCAGTGCCTCATAATGAGGTTTTATAATGATATGCATATCATTTATTAAAACACATATTCACCCATTCTAGGTTATATCGTAATTCTAGCTCTTAAAAAATACGTCATAAGACGTAACAAAGAACAACTGGTCATCAATATACTATAATGTATATATTGTTACAAACGTAGCCTAGTTAGCTTTAGTAGATGAGCAAATGCAGTGTTTTATTTTATTAACCCAAGCGGAGAAATCAAGAAGACTCAAAGTAGTTACCCGTATATCTTTCACGATCAACTCAGGGTTTGCATGTGAAGAATGACATCAATTCGAAAGTAGTGCTACCAAATTATTATTTTTGAAATTTTAAAAACTATTCTGTCACAAAACTTTATCAACGTTCTTTGAAGACAAGGAACAGTCTTATTATTTCACGAGGATTTAAAGTAGTTTTTAGTATAATTTTACAGATGGAGGAATTTAGCTGCGCGCACGGAACACTAATACTAACCTTTCAACAAACAAACTCTATCTGTTTTTCGGGTGCGTTTACTTGCTATCCGTCAATATGAACGTGCAATAATCTCTTAAATATCAGTTTAAGCTCACGATTTCGAATTGCCGATAAGTATCGACAAATAAGTTATTTTGAAAACCAGGTTAAAAATTATACTAAAAATGAAACAGATATGTTCTAGCATTGCTTTTATTTGAATGTTTATAATTATTTAATTTTCTGTGAATTTTATAATATTTAATAAATTATAATACGGGAATACATATAATTTTATAATAACAAATGTAAACTACAATGATTGTTTTTCATTGGAGTTCTTTATTCCAACACAAATGGCCTTCCTCTTCTGGGTTACTGTCTCTGCTGTCTGTATCCAAACCATCTCCAACTAATACAATAAAGGATTCTATAATATTGTCAATCTGGGGTGTTGCGGCTGCAAAGTCCTTTTCGATATTCTCTACGTGCATGCACTTTACTGATCACTTTTCTGCGCCCAAGCTTGGTATATTGTCTTCTCAGAGACCTTTAGCTTGAGACATAGTATATGATGTATTCCTTTTAACTATATAACCTTTGACTTCGACACAAATTAACTCAATGGGATTGAGGTCTGGGTGATAGGGCGGAAGTTCTAAGATGTGATGGCCCTCTAGCTGAACAGTTTCGTCGAAGGCGTACCGGGCATGTCTTGGTTTATATAGCCACACAAGTTTGTACAATTCAGGTAAAATAATATCGTCGCTGAATAGCATTCTGTTTTTTTGAAAATTACGCCTTCACATCTTGCTTCCTGCTCTATGAAGTAAGAGCCTTTTCAATTTGTTTGCTGTGATAGAGCGCGTTATCGACGGTTAGTTACTAGGCTTATTATATTGAAGGAAAAATTAAATGTTTAAGTTGAATTTATATAAATACAGGCAGTATTTTATTGATGGTTTTAATGATTTCCTCAGTTTTTGGTTGCAAGATTCTCCAAATACTCCCCCCCCCCCACCAACATTCATATTAGGAACCGAGTTTACAAAGCGAGAGAGATAGTTATAGTTAACTGATGACAATGTAGTGGTTGAAAGAAGAGTTTGACCAACTGTACCAGCAACAACATTATACATTATTTATAGCGATATCAACAAAACAGTTTATTAGTGGGAAGATAGATCAGTCACGGTTCTGGAGTTCACGTGGATCTAAGTTAGCAACTGAGGACGATTTGGCTAATCTTACTGGTCAGGTGCAGATTCTAGCTGAGGAAAACAAGCAACTCAGGGAGGAAGTACCTCAGTTAATGGCTCTAGAACAAATTATATTAAATAGCTTTATTGACTTAGAAAGTAGATCACGCCGTAATAATTTAGTATTTAAGAGACTGAAATTGGCGGAAGTTATCCGGACTTTAAAAAGGTTTTTAGAGACTTCTGCTGTGATGTGTTAGGTGCGAATGGTCGTCTATGGATAAACAGAGCGCATTCATTGGGAGAGATGGTAAGACACTAGTCGTTTATCACCCTGAGGACTCTGATGTTCAGTACCTGATGTCTCAGGCTAGAAGGAAGTTGATGAACACTGGATACGTGGTTCACAGAGACTTTCACAAATTCATATTCAAATTCAAATGACTTTATTTGTATCATATATACAAAAGGGCGAATTTAGGGCCATAAGGCCCTGTCTTACAATTAACCCTAATATAGTATAGAACTAGTATAGAACTTAAGTCAAATAAAAGTACTACATTTAAAATAAAACAAAATTATATAATAAAGGTATCTTTAAGAATTTAGTACACATACATTCATACAATAAAATCATACACACATTCACTAGCACCCTATCCATCCTGCAAACCGGTTTCGACTCCCTACTAACTTAATATGGTTAGAAAGGGAATTCCATGCTCGATAAGCAGTAACGACAAATGATTTGTTGTAAGTTGAGGTTCGATGGCGATGAATAAGAAGAATTGATGAGGCCATTCTTGTCTCTCTTGCGCTTGTTTCAGAGATGAATTAGAATTTGTCAGCCAGATATATAGGCTCTGCAGAGTTAAGACTAGAATACACCAAAATAAGAATTTTTAACAATCTTGTATCGGCCAATTTTAGAATGCAATTTTGAATATAGATATGCGTTATATGAATATATGCGTCTTAGATCTAATACAAAACGTAAACAGTAATTTTGGCATCGCTGCAATTTGTTAGCCAGATCCACAGTCATATCATTGATAGAGTTACAATATGAAAAAGAGGAAAAATCAGTGTTTTTACCAGTAAAAGTTTCACAAGTTCTGGAGAGAAGTGCTGCATCCTCTTTAGTGAGTGAACTGAAGCAAACACCTTCTTACAGATGCCCATAACAGCATCACACCATCCAAGAGTTGTGTTCATACTTAGACCCACATTTTTCACTTTGTCACAGTACGGAATAGAAACGTTGTTTACAGTAATTCTGGGCATATTATCTGTGTCTATATAGTTCTTTAGTCGTGAGTGAGAGATGATAATCGTTTGGGTTTTGTTTTCGTTAAGCTTCAGTCCGTGTTTCGTTGTCCATTCCACAAGTTTTTGAATGTCAAAGTTTATGTTGCGTATTGTCGTTTGTATATCTCGGACCCTACAATGGGCGTAAATTTGTAAATCGTCAGCGTAAATGTTATATCTAGTGAATGTAAGTACTGCACAAATGTCAGTTACGTAGAGTAAAAATAAAAGAGGTCCCAGAATTGAACCTTGCGGCACACCACCAGTGAGAATCCTGTAGTCAGATACTTTGTCAGCCACACTTACACACTGCCGCCGATTCGAGAGATAAGATTTAATCCAGGTAATACTAACCTCGGAAAATCCTAAAGCACGCAGCTTTCTTAACAACAAACCGAATATAACACAGTCAAATGCCTTGGAGAAATCAAACAATGCCATAATAGTGCACTGACTTCTATCCATCGCTTGGCGAATGTCATCAGTGACACTGAGAAGCGCCGTTTCAGTGCTATGATTTGATCGAAATCCTGATTGAAACTTATTCAAAATATTATTTTCTTTTAGGAATATTGAAATTTGACAGTGCACTATTCTTTCCAAACCCTTTGAAAGAGCAGGGAGAATGCTGATTAGCCTGAAATCTTTTGCTTCAGTGGGAGAAGAAATTTTATTTGTTGGACGGATAAGGGCAGACTTCCAATGTTTAGGAAAAACTCCAGCGTTTAAAGATTTGTTATATATAACAGTCACCACAGGAAGCGCGGCATAAAGGATCTTTTTCAGCATCAGTTCCCGTGGCATTACTTTTAATCCTGTTTATAGCTCGTTGAGTGTCAACCTGGAGGATATGTTGAAAAGTGAATTTCTCATATGGGAAGATGGATGGAGGTAGGTTGTCTAGTTCTTGCAGAAATGATTCAATAGCTTTTGGATTAGTTGATTGTGATGCAGTAATAAGAAAATCATTAAGTTCGTTAATGGTATATTGCAGTGAATATCCGTTTTCTGCTTGCCCATTCCTAAAGATTTAACATTCCGCCACATTTCGGTGGATGAAGATCTTTTGTCAGTAAACAAACTGTGAATATATCGCAGCCGAGAGTTACGAAGTTCCTGTTTAATTCTATTGCGGAGCTGACGATACTGAGCGAGGATGTCTGTGTCATTAGTTCTACGAGCTCTGCGGTACAAAGAGTCGCTCTAAGCCATAAGACTGCGTATAGCAGGTGTTAACCAGGGGACGGGGCGCTTCTTAGAAACTCTCCTTGTAATTAATGGAGCGTGCTTATCATATAGACCCAGAACAAAGGAATTAAACCTGTCAACCATTTCATCGACTGTTTCAAGGTGGGTAATGGACTCCCAAGGCGTATTTTCAACATCACAAGCAAAAGAACATTCATCAATATTTTTAAAATCTCTGTAGGTTATAAACAAAGACTTAACACTAGGAGTTTTAGTTTTTAGAACACAGTATATGAGGTCATGATGTGAGATGCCAGGGACTGGAAGCTGCCCATGAAGGAGGACCTCGGAAGGATCACTGACCACCATAAGGTCGAGTAGGGTATGGAAAGTAGCAGTTATATGTGTGGGATTCAATGGCAGTATAGTCAGATTGCACGAGTCAAACATAGTAGTCAGTTGATTGTAGTAATAGTTGCCTCTAGTCATTAGGTCTGTGTTCAGGTCCCTAATCACCAAGACACGAGTGTAGGTCGGCATGTAGCGCAAGAGAGCATTTTTGAAATCGACCGTGAATCCTACCTTCGGAGGCCGGTAGCAGATCCCTAACAGGAGGTGCTAATAACCTGGAAATAAAATTTCAACTAGCATAAATTCAGGCTTAGCTGAATACTCAGAAGGTGAAGAATATAAAAGTTTGTATTTCAAATCCACCTGCACATAAAGCGCAACTCCACCGCCTTTTTTAATAATCCTGTCATCCAGCAAGAGTGAAAGACCAGGGAGCGCTACTTCATGAGACAAAACTACCGGCTTAAGCCAAGTCTCTGAAATACCTATTAAGTCAAAATTATTATACCGGAATATTGAATTGACCTCATCAATATGTCCTAGAAGGGATTGGGAATTTATGTGAACAATTTTGAGATTTTTTGGATAGGAATCGAGACAGGCAGAGAGAATGTCGGCTGTGGAGGGAGAGGAAGGAGCCGTCACCATGTTACAACCATCACTGTGAGGTTACAACCACGACGAAGCGACGAGGCATCGAGGAGCAGACCCCAGAGGACAAAATAGCGCGCGCGCGCACACACACACACACACACACACACACACACACACACACACACACACACACACACACACACACACACACACACACACACACGACAATACTCAAACACAATCAATTCATTTTTGTACGACAAATGTATCATTGTCATTGAAAATTGTTTCCTTTGCTCAAAAATATAACTAACACTCATGGTTTACACTTGTTAAAGTACATTTTATACATATACATACACAATCAAAACACACTTGCAATCTAATAATAGAACATAAATACTCTTTAAATATGAAAAAGTAATTATAAAGTATTGCTTAGGCAACAAACGTATTCAAAAGTTCTCCTTCTTATGCGGGTTTATATTAAAGTGTATAATAACCTGTCCATTTTTAAGATTATTGTAAAAAATTGAATATCAATAAATTGTCTTATATATCAAATTAAAAAAGAAAAATATCTTGTCATAGAAAAATAAAACTGCATATAAACTAATCTAACTTAACTGAAATGATAACAGTTTAAACGATAATTGTGTAAGATAAATAACTAAATAAGTTAAATAAAAAATATCATAAAATATATTTCTTCTAATTGTTGCAAAAGTAAGTAAATAAATAACTAAAAATATTCTATTGGTAAAGAGTACATTGTTGAACAGAAAAAAAGAAAAGTTATAATTTTATATAAATACATTAGTCTTTTATTCAACTTCATCGAACATACCTGTTAATGTCCAGTAAAATTTAGATCCTAGGGCTGTATTATAAAACTATACTTTATTGTGCGTGCGAAGTCTCAGTGGTTGTTTACTAAAACGAAGATTACAAAAATAACAATTAAAATTTATGTAGTATAATACCAGTAATAATTTAATTGTATTTACACACTACGCCACACATGACAAATTAATATTAAATCACATATTTTTAACTATTATTAAAATAAAATTTACTTTTTGTATTTACTTTTGTGATGTGTCTGAAGAAGATATCTTTGATATCGAAAGGCCTCACAAAATAATAAAAGTGTTAAATATTGGTTTAATGTTTTAATGCAAGTATTCTATCCTGATGGCGCTGCATCTCCGTCCTTCCTGGTCTATGTACATTGTTCTCCCATCCAGAGTCCACGTCTTCTTCAGTCCGAAAATAGCAACGGCTCTCCTGTAGACGTCCAGAAGGGCTTTTGTCAGATCCTCCCTGATTATAATTCCAGACCCCCGTAGCTTCTTCTTCTCACCGAAGACCTTCCGACGATCCCGATAGCTTATGAAGCGCACGATAATCGGTCGGTGCTTCACGTTCCCACCAGATTGTGGTTTGGACTTTGCGCCAATCCGGTGGGAGCGGCAGATATCAGCCTCCTGAAGGTGAACACCGACGTTCTTCTGGCAAATATCGATGACCAGCCGATCTGTGTCCTCTCCAGTCGTCTCAGGTACCCCAAACACCCGAAGGCAGGACCGACGCTGATATTGTTCGAGGTTATCTGTCTTGCGATTTAGCTGCTCGGTTAGCGATGCCACTTGTCCATTTAGGCGGGTGAGTTCGTCGGTGTACGCCCTCAAAGTGTCCGAAATCGCCGCTTGGACCGATATTTTAATATGCTCGGCCAGCTTGTCAACAAGTTTACCGAACACATTGTCCTTTAATAACACCTTGTGGACACACTCTTCGATAACTTTGATATCAATGTTTTTAGACATCTCGACGGTCGCTGGAGCGGTCAAAGGTCGGTGCAGATATCGATCGCTCGGCCTTATCAGCTAACCTCTGACGAGTTCTACCTGCCGGTGGTGAGTTAATCATATAATAATTATACGATTTGTCGCAAAGCCACTAAAGTAAAAAAAGGTATTTTCACACAAGTGCAACGCAAATACCCAGGATTAGATTAGTATAAGTTTAAACAAAGAATGTCTAAATAAACCTTTATAATAATAGATTTAAACACGGAGCGGATAACACACACGTCTACACAGGACATCCCCACTCTCGCCCACAAGAGGTTAGACAGGCAAGGACGCGATTGACAGCTCTTAGGGCGGAGATCGAGAGGGTCGAAGGAAAGCGTAAGATACCATTAGTGTTGACCACCTTGTTGTAGAGGGGCGTCGCCTGACCTTGGAGAACGGCAAGCTGAGTGCTGGACAGTGTAATAGTGTCAGGAAACTACAGGATCTCCTAAAAAACGAGTGGTTCACTTAATTAATTTACAGTTAAAATTTGCTAGAGGCCTTAATTTTGTTACCATTCAAAGTTTAACATTAGTACAATCTAATATTCAAGCTCAGAAAGAGAGCATGTTTTTCTTCCAGCTTACTTTAATTGCGGTAACTGGGACCATCATCTAAATATCATAGCATCGTTTTTAAATACCAACTACATTGAACATTTGGTTTTAATGGGTGATTTTAATGTGAGCATTGGTGAAGAGCAAAATTTATCAAAATCAATCTTAGAATTAGAAAATGGTGCTTTAACATCGCAAAGAAACTCAAAGGATTTAATAGTCAATAGCAGAGGTCACAGGCTATTACATTTAATGGATAATGAGGGACTTGTTGTTTTGAATGGAAGGTCTTTAGGAGACGCAAAAAGCGAATATACATTTTTAGGGGCGATGGGTTTCTCTGTAATCGATGTAGTAGCGGTTTCAGTCAGCTGTCTCTCATACATACATAACTTGGTGGTTGTCAATCACCCTAGGTCTGATCACCTCCCAGTAGAAATAGGCTTTTCTTTAACAGAAGTGAGGAGGAGAAGGAGGAGGGGTGCCAGGAGAGAACAGAGAAGGAAAAAACAATACAGTTGCTTCCTAAATTAAAATGGAATGATAGAAGACACGCCTCCTACCGAGATAGGCTTGAAGGTTATTCTACTCAATATCAAATGGTGGATGACAACTAAAGAAATGATATTACAAATATATATTTTTAATTCAGCCGGAAATATTCAATATTAAAATAATTTTTCCGAAAAAAATGTTTGTCGGCAAGAAATCGGTTATCTTTACAGAAAAACCAGTGTAACCCAAATTAAAATGTATTGTATTGAGGATAATAAGATATATAAATTACTTTGTAAATCGAAAAAAGTAGAATATTATAAAAGTATTATTATGACATATAGAAAAATATTGAAATACCTGTAGAAAAATAATGCTATTGTTTTTTTCTTGTTTTTCTTCTACAATAAAGCACTTTTTTATTTCATTCATTTAATCAGAGTGAGTTGTGATTCAAATAAACGGCGAGCTTAACAATTGAAGGTTAGTAATTAGTGTGAGGCAAGTTTGACTACATAAAACACCGACAACGTAGAACAGTTACTTATTTACATTACTTGATAAGTGTGTAGTGAGAAGACTAGTGTACAATTTCACATTGAAGAACATTGCATATCGACTGCAAAACTATTGAGGGAGGCATTATGTGGAAAAAAATACACAACCAGGGCTGTGAGAAAAGTTTGAGGTGGATATTAATGGACATGAGGATTATTTGGAGAGGGAAAGCAAACAATAAGAAATTATTAACTTAAAACCCGTAAAATCAGAGAGAAAATAATAACGTTATTTGCGAGCATTGAAACGTTACAGGGAGCAAGCACGCCCAATAATGTATTTAGATGACTCTTATATACCATCGTCTCACATATCTAACAACACTTGGTCGGATGGCTCAAATAGAGGGTTACACGTTCCGATTTACAAGGGCAAGAGACTGACAATTATTTATGCAGATAGAGAGAAAGGGTTCGTGCCTAGTACTTTTACCTTTTCTAAGTAAACAACCTACTTGGGGACTACCATATCAACGTGAATGGAGAGATATTTGTGGAGTGGATAAGGGAAAAAGTGTTGCCGAATTTAGAACCAAATCCGCAACTAACCGCGGATAACGCGCTCTACCACAGCAAACAAATTGAAAAGGCTCTTACTTCATAGAACAGGAAGCAAGATGTGAAGGCGTGATTTTCAAAAAACGGAATGCCATTCAGCGACGATATTATTTTACCTGAATTGTACAAACTTGTGTGGCTATATAAACCAAGACATGCCCGGTACGCCTTCGACGAAACTGTTCAGCTAGAGGGTCATCACATCTTAGAACTTCCGCCCTATCGCCCAGACCTCAATCCCATTGAGTTAATTTGTGTCGAAGTCAAAGGTTATGTAACTAAAAGGAATACATCATATACTATGTATCAAGCTAAAGGTCTCTGAGAAGACAATATACCAAGCTTGGGCGCAGAAAAGTGATCAGTAAAGTGCATGCACGTAGAGAATATCGAAAAGGACTTTGCAGCCGCAACACCCCAGATTGACAATATTATAGAATCCTTTATTGTATTAGTTGGAGATGGTTTCGGATACAGACAGCAGAGACAGTAACCCAGAAGAGGAGGGCCATTTGTGTTGGAATAAAGAACTCCAATGAAAAACAATCATTGTAGTTTACATTTGTTATTATAAAATTATATGTATTCCCGTATTATAATTTATTAAATATTATAAAATTCACAGAAAATTAAATAATTATAAACATTCAAATAAAAGCAATGCTAGAACATATCTGTTTCATTTTTAGTATAATTTTTAACCTGGTTTTCAAAATAACTTATTTGTCGATACTTATCGGCAATTCGAAATCGTGAGTTTAAACTGATATTAAAGAGATTATTGCACGTTCATATTGACGGATAGCAAGTAAACGCACCCGAAAAACAGATAGAGTTTGTTTGTTGAAAGGGTAGTATTAGTGGTCCGTGCTCGCAGCTAAATTCCTCCATCTGTAAAATTATACTAAAAACTACTTTAAATCCTCGTGAAATAATAAGACTGTTCCTTGTCTTCAAAGAACGTTGATAAAGTTTTGTGACAGAATAGTTTTTAAAATTTCAAAAATAATAATTTGGTAGCACTACTTTCGAATTGATGTCATTCTTCACATGCAAACCCTGAGTTGATCGTGAAAGATATACGGGTAACTACTTTGAGTCTTCTTCATTTTTCCGCTTGGGTTAGTAAAAAAAAAAACAGTAGCAGTCGTGGGACTGCCGATAGAAGTGAAAACGGAACTATTAAGTTGAGAGTAATTAACAATACGTTATAGTAGCAGTACATCTGTAATTGTAAATGTGACGCGTTTTTAATTTTCCAATTTTAAAATCCACGATAAAATATTATCAAATAACTAGAAATCTATTTTACCACGCTAGTAAGATAAATCTTATACCGTAATAATACTCATTTCATGATGAAGAGGTTAAATATTAAAAACATAATTAAAATGAATAATGCTAAATTTTAAATACAAATATTCGTACAAATATTAAAAATGTTTAAAAATATATTCGTTGTTTTCATTATTCATTTATCTGTATAAAAATATGTTGTAATTGCTCAATATTAATAGTTAGTTAAACATAGAATACATGTGAGTAAACACCGAGTGAACAACAGTGAGTTAAACACCGTTGTAAATAATACAGTTATTGCTACGGATAAAGTATATAATTGCAATAACAATTAAACCCACAATATTTTTAAAAATAATAAATTAGTTAAATTAACTTGGTTCTTTCGTAAAGGTATTTTTATTGCACAATAAACTAATTTATTGAGTTAATACGGTATCAGTGAGCCAATGCGCCAACTACAGTTCCGGCAGAAACGTTCACTCATCACTTCATACGCTACTACAGGCTAAACTAAACTTCCAATAAAAAAATGATAAATTGCAAAATAAATATTCATCTATTTTCACACAACTTTCTCGCTGACAAATTTTGTCTGACCAAAAAATAAAAAAAAAATCCTCGCTTATTACTTTTTTCTTGTCATTGTAAACGCTATGTAAAATGTAAACAATAATCAAAATTATTTCGAAATTTTTTTAATATTTAAAAATGTAACCAATAGATTGCCAATATTAAGAGCTTTAATTTGACGCATCTTACAGAATTGTACGACATTGGCTTCACTTTTAAATCGCGAGAGGAAGTCGTAAAGGTCACTGATTTTCGCAGTCTGTTTTCATACTCCGCCGGGACAGTTTTAACACTGAGAGACTGACTTTTTCATGCAGGTTAGTAGTCCGCGGCCAAGTCTACGGTTTAAAAAACACAGCGAGACTGACTTTTTCATGCAGGTTAGTATCATTAGCATGTCGGTGACGCGAACCGAGGATTTTTACCCTCTACCAAAACGCTCAACGCGCCTAAAGAAGTTTTCACTTCAATAAAACACTGCATTTGCTCATATACTAAAGCTAACTAGGCTACGTTTGTAACAATATATACATTATAGTATATTGATGACCACTTGTTCTTTGTTACGTCTTATGACGTATTTTTTAAGAGCTAGAATTACGATATAACCTAGAATAGGTGAATATGTGTTTTAATAAATGATATGCATATCATTATAAAACCTCATTATGAGGCACTGACACCCAAGGGACGGTCTAACAAAAGGAAGAGGCCACCGGATGGTTGGTACATTAAAGAAAAAGTAGGAGACACTAAGTAAACAGGTCAACTGCTGTTGGTATGAACATCAAATTAAACTACGTATTATATCATGAAAGTAAAAACTACAAGACCTTATTCACAATCCAGTTCCTGGTAATCAGTAAGTTGCGTATTCTGCCTGCTTTATCCAAAAATCGTCGTCCTTAGTTCTCCTATGTATGACTCAAAATCTACCAGTTTATGTACGGTAAAGTTAATGTTGCACCGAAACAACTGACATGTTGTGCAAACATAAGCAGTAGTTTATTAAATTACACTTTATTACAACTTCAACACGAGTTCTCTCCATTTCACCTTCCGAATAGTGTCTCAAGATCTACCAGTTTATGTACGGTAAAGTTAATGTTGCACCGAAACAACTGACATGTTGTGCAAACATAAGCAGTAGTTTATTAAATTACACTTTATTACAACTTCAACACGAGTGCTTTCCATTTCACCTTCCGAATAGTGTCTCAAAATCTACCAGTTTATGTACGGTAAAGTTAATGTTGCACCGAAACAACTGACATGTTGTGCAAACATAAGCAGTATTTTATTAAATTACAATTTATTACAACTTCAACACGAGTTCTTTCCATTTCACATTCCGAATAGTGTCTCAAAATCTACCAGTTTATGTACGGTAAAGTTAATGTTGCACCGAAACAACTGACATGTTGTGCAAACATAAGCAGTAGTTTATTAAATTACACTTTATTACAACTTCAACACGAGTTCTCTCCATTTCACCTTCCGAATAGTGTCTCAAGATCTACCAGTTTATGTACGGTAAAGTTAATGTTGCACCGAAACAACTGACATGTTGTGCAAACATAAGCAGTAGTTTATTAAATTACACTTTATTACAACTTCAACACGAGTGCTTTCCATTTCACTTTCCGAATAGTGTCTCAAAATCTACCAGTTTATGTATGGTAAAGTTAATGTTGCACCGAAACAACTGACATGTTGTGCAAACATAAGCAGTAGTTTATTAAATTACACTTTATTACAACTTCAACACGAGTTCTCTCCATTTCACCTTCCGAATAGTGTCTCAAGATCTACCAGTTTATGTACGGTAAAGTTAATGTTGCACCGAAACAACTGACATGTTGTGCAAACATAAGCAGTAGTTTATTAAATTACACTTTATTACAACTTCAACACGAGTGCTTTCCATTTCACCTTCCGAATAGTGTCTCAAAATCTACCAGTTTATGTACGGTAAAGTTAATGTTGCACCGAAACAACTGACATGTTGTGCAAACATAAGCAGTATTTTATTAAATTACACTTTATTACAACTTCAACACGAGTTCTTTCCATTTCACATTCCGAATAGTGTCTCAAAATCTACCAGTTTATGTACGGTAAAGTTAATGTTGCACCGAAACAACTGACATGTTGTGCAAACATAAGCAGTAGTTTATTAAATTACACTTTATTACAACTTCAACACGAGTGCTTTCCATTTCACCTACCGAATAGTGTCTCAAAATCTACCAGTTTATGTATGGTAAAGTTAATGTTGCACTGATACAACTGACATGTTGTGCAAACATAAGCAGTATTTTATTAAATTACACTTTATTACAACTTCAACACGAGTGCTTTCCATTTCACATTCCGAATAGTGTCTCAAAATGTACTAGTTTATGTACGGTAAAGTTAATGTTGCACTGATACAACTGACATGTTGTGCAAACATAAGCAGTATTTTATTAAATTACACTTTATTACAACTTCAACACGAGTTCTTTCCATTTCACATTCCGAATAGTGTCTCAAAATCTACCAGTTTATGTACGGTAAAGTTAATGTTGCACCGAAACAACTGACATGTTGTGCAAACATAAGCAGTAGTTTATTAAATTACACTTTATTACAACTTCAACACGAGTTCTTTCCATTTCACATTCCGAATAGTGTCTCAAAATCTACCAGTTTATGTACGGTAAAGTTAATGTTGCACCGAAACAACTGACATGTTGTGCAAACATAAGCAGTATTTTATTAAATTACACTTTATTACAACTTCAACACGAGTTCTTTCCATTTCACATTCCGAATAGTGTCTCAAAATCTACCAGTTTATGTACGGTAAAGTTAATGTTGCACCGAAACAACTGACATGTTGTGCAAACATAAGCAGTAGTTTATTAAATTACACTTTATTACAACTTCAACACGAGTGCTTTCCATTTCACCTTCCGAATAGTGTCTCAAAATCTACCAGTTTATGTATGGTAAAGTTAATGTTGCACTGATACAACTGACATGTTGTGCAAACATAAGCAGTATTTTATTAAATTACACTTTATTACAACTTCAACACGAGTGCTTTCCATTTCACATTCCGAATAGTGTCTCAAAATGTACTAGTTTATGTACGGTAAAGTTAATGTTGCACTGATACAACTGACATGTTGTGCAAACATAAGCACTAGTTTATTAAATTACTCTTTATTACTTTCAGATTGAAATGGGTACGAGTGTGATAGAACGTCTATTTTTTAAGACATGAAGATAAGACTTTATGAAATGAAATAGATCAAGTTTTTTATTTAGAACAGAGCTAGAAAACCCCAAAAAGAGATGTCTGGGGGCTTTTGGGATAATAGGTCTACGTTAGTTATTTATCAGCTGTGAGAGTTTCAAGTTATTACTAATTAACTTACGAGATAAGATATTGAAGGACTAGACTAACTAATTATGCAGATCTCGCGGCTGTGTACCGCCTTCTCTGACCGTGATACTATTTGCTCTACACAACAGCTCACTTATTGCTCTTTCGCAGTATCAGGCGCGACAGCCCGCTTGCAAAATCAGTTTAATGTCACTTTCTATAGTACATTTGAGCTATAGTTATTACAAGTTCATTGCAAAATGTTTTCTTATTTTATAATTTAGGTACTATTATTGTATTAAGATTGGTTTACTGCTTAATTCAGTGTTCCCCAATATGGCACTGGATTTTATGAGACAAAAATATTTTAAGTTGTAAAATTTAATATTTCTTTTTGCTTTGAAATTTTTTGTAATATATTCACCCTCAAAATTAGACATTTACAATGTTTCCCTTTCATTTCTATAAGTATAAAGTCCACCAAAAATAATCTTAAGATTGGAGACTCTCTATTGAAACAATACTTTAACATGGTGTCTCCATAAAATACAGTCAAAGAATATTTGAAATACTAAATTAAAACAATAATTAAATGATTATGTCAAGCGGTGATTAAAATGTATTCAAGTATATTATCATTTCAAAATGACAATTATTATTAAAGCAAAAATAAAGAAATACAGCTAAGTTATGATTTGATGGAACAATTAATTACAATCTTAGGAGTTTATAGTAACATCATTAAAACACAATACATCAAGCAAAAATGTTCATAACAACATATATAAGGACAGAATATTAGCAAATTATGTTTCCCTAAGAACTCGAAGAGAAATAATGTAAATGAGATAATAGACAATACTTTTGAACGTAAAATCAATTACACTGAAAATTATTATATAGAAGATTTAAACGCCTAATAAGTAATCTGAATGAAATTACTTCCTTCCAACCATAAATACTTATATTGATTCTACCAGAACTAAGTAGTCGAATATCCTGAGAGGTTCAGGAAGATTATGAAAAGTTCTAGTGCTGATTATGCTTAGTTTTAATATGTTTTAATATTATATATTATACAATAACTTTATTATTTATTTTTTAATGTATATCAAACGCAAAAATCTTACTATTCAAAATTTTGTACGAATCCAATTTGTAAAACTTCTGTGTCTGCTTGAACATACATACAAGTTTCGGTGTAAGAGCGTTCTTTACCGAAACGAACTAATTCATATTGAGGTCCCGGTCATCCATGAACAGTAGAAGTGTTTTTCTCTCTATAATGTCTACACTACTTAAATATACTTTAGAAGCAGCTTCCCAAATCGTAACGCCATAAAATAAGGTTAAACGCGGGATTGTACCTTTGAAAAATATATATTTGAGGATATTTCCTACGGTTTATTTAACAAAACATTCGCATGACACTCCCGTCTTAATTTAGTGTCAATCACCATTTAAATATTTGTTCAGTCATGATTCCCAAAGATAATTACAAGCAACCTTCTTTATCATTATTCCTGAGACGTGAACAGCTGCGATTTTTAATGTTAGGTTACTAATTATTTACATTATAAAAGAGTAAAAACATTACAAATCGTGTCATTTTTGCATTACTTCATATCAGTTTCATATTATGAGCCCATTATTACGTCAATGTAGTCATTTTCCTTTAGATATTCAGTTCTAAAATATGTTTGTAATTCACTGTTAACTGCTGGAAAATTGTGGTCAGAAAATATTCGCCATGATATAATTGAAAATAAACGGTTCAAAATACAACTATGACAAAACCCTCATTAACTTCTCGCAAATACTTAAACTGTTTGACACCTTAACTAAAAATGCTCTATAAATTGTCTTTTACTCCAGTTATTTTTGCTTCCTTTTTATATTATATTATGTTCTAGGGTTCCAAAAAATGTCAAGTTATCTAATAAGGATACAACATTTTTGCCATTTAGTTTATTGCTGTTATGTAGTCATTAACTTCCAACACAAAATTAAGTTCCCTGTCCTGCTTAAAACCACGATGGTTAGAAATGTTATATTGTTTTTTGTTAAGTTATTAACTTCAGCAGGATAATACATAACTTTCGAACATCTAATTGATAAGAGAGTAATAGGTATATCATTTGACTTAAAAATTTATAGTATTTAGGTTTTAAATAGCTACAAGTATTTTCTAACTATTTGGATATACGCCAAACGTTTGACAAATAATAAATATTATTATTAATTCTATGTTACTACTAACTAATTATCAAATTAACATTTATATTATTTATATATACATATATCAGTTTCAAGTGATTAAAAATTGTTTTATCAGCAATTATTTTTTTTACTGTTAATTGATGTATTTATGCACTTCCCTTGTATTTTTATGCTATTTAGAAAAGAGTCAAATTCAGTAAAACTAATACATCTTTACGCACAACGTAGTCATGGTGGGAAAGGTTGATTTAATATGAACGTTGAGTTTACCTTCACCTCCACCTCCAGTGCACCTTCCTCTTAATGCAGCGTATGAAATCTGATGCTGTTGTAGACTGCTTGAGCCATGTTCGTCTGAAGGGATTGAAAAAAATTTGACGGCGAAGAAGCTCAAAACGTACACTTTACATCGTTTTGACATCAGAGACACTTAGATTACAAAATATAAAATATAGTGTAATCCGCGTGAATTGGCATTCTCATTGTTTCAGCAGGTGAACAACTGGGTAAAGTTACACACACCCTCCATAGTAGGTTAACTCTAAGGGTTAGGCTTGAACTTATTCGTCATCGAACTTTTTCAGCAGGTGAACAACTGGGTAAAGTTACGCACACCCTCCATAGTAGGGTAACTCTAAGGGTTAGGCTCGAACTTATTCGTCATCGAATTGTTTCGATCTGTGGCGCTAGCCGCGATGTTTCACCATGCTGAGTGGTCGCGTTTAAGTGCTCACGAGGACGGGCGCCCATAGACGACGACGACGATACCTCGCCGAACCGTGGCAGCAGTGTGGGGAAGTACAATTTCTCTATCCAATTATGTTATTTTATGTTAGTCTTTTCGCAAAATATACCGCAATTTTAATATGGATTAATAAAGTAAACCTAGGGTTTTCGTGGGTTAGGGTTTGACAACATGCATTTTCATTAGTTTCATTCATTCAGTAGGGGACTAGACCAGATTATTAAATGTTAAATTATTATTATAACAGTAATATAGGAATTTTTATTAAAGTTATTCATTATAACAGTCTAGAATCAGTTCATCAAACCTGATAAGAGAACTAAATTAAGTCCACCACCCTCTGTGTATAATACCGGTTGATTCGGAGTACTCCCTCCACGACCAACAATAGAAATTTATATAAAATTATTTATTTCCACCTTTTCGTCACACCCTGAACGCTTTAGATCTCTTCAGACTAGTATGGCTCCAGATTCCAAGAGTCAAATCTATAACAGCATCAGATTCTGGCTCTGCATTCTGGAATGTGATATGGAGATAAACTCAACATTCATATTACATCACACTTCACACCATGGTTACGTTGTGTAGAAAGGTCGGTGCTTAAAGATCGTGTCAGTGACATCGGAGTGCACTCAATTGTACACCTGATGACATAACGAGAATCCCAGTACATCTGGATTACACTCAATTGTACACCTGATGACATAACGAGAATCCCAGTACATCTGGATTACACTATACTTTGTAATCTAGGTATATCTGATGTCGAAACGTTGTAAATTGTTAGTCTTAAGCTACTTTTTCGACGATTTTTTCGAACTCTTCAGACGAAAATGACTCCAGATTCCAGGAGTCAAGTCTGCAACAGCTCCAGATCCCAGACGCTGCATTAAGAACCATGTAAACTGGAGCTAAAGTTTTAAATGTATATATATTAAAGTAATTACAAATTTATGATTTCATACAGCTATTAATTGCTATCGAATGTGGTTATATTTGTAGAAGCAGTTAGACAGATTATCACACCTCCTGTAAGATTTATCCGTAGTTTTGACTATTTTCAGTTGAATATTCTTTTCCATCTAACAATGGTTATACTTGTTTTATGTTTTATAACAAAGCATAACTTTATTTTATCACCTTCGTAAATATCCTTCAATATTTGTAATATGCCATCGTACACAGCATTCGGACCATCTTTCGCATGGCAGCTAGAGACGCTTGCTTTTGATAACGCTTCTCAAACGATATAATTATATAAAACTGATGTATTATATTCTGAATGTTCTATGACAATATTTTCCATTGACAGAGATCAGCTAATTAAATAACTATCAGGTAGTTTGTATGATAAAAAGCACGAAGTATTTTTATATTAACAAATTATAAATATAATTTTAAATAGTCTAGGCATGACGTAATGAGCTTGTTAATTTTTCTTTCTCCAGTAGTGTTAAATCTCAATTACATGTAGAAAGCCCGATGCAACCTAAAAATGCTTCGTATTGAATTATTTTAGGTCAATTCTTACTTTTAAAATTAATATAGATTATTAGATATTCTTTCTGAGTTGATTACTCTTTATGACGCAGGAAGAAGGCTTTTCTATGGTATAAAACACTCGCACTATGTATGGAGCTTATTTCAAAAGCTGTAACTTTAAAGGGCAGTTATAATCTTTTACACTAAGCATTTGTTGTTTATTTAACGAGCCAATCTCTCACCCTTCTTAAAATATCTGCATTTGAAATGAGATGATGAATACGCAAGTGAAAGGCCAGCCAATGAATCGTCAGTATCAGTTTCAGAGAGTAATAAAACACCACTTTCAGTTGCGTTTATATGGGTTAAACGTTCTAGAACTCTGTCACTTTAACTCATATGTACCCAAAATTCTAATATTGGTGAAAATGGATCTCCAGAAAGCTGCCGGGGCGTCTTGTAAATTCCTCATGTTTTGGTTAAGCAAGCAAGAACTCTGTCACTTTAACTCATATGTGCCCAAAATTCTAATATTGGTGAAAATGGATCTCCAGAAAGCTGCCGGGGCGTCTTGTAAATTCCTCTATGTTTTGGTTAAGCATGCAAGAACTCTGTCAACTTTAACTCATGTGTCCCCAAAGTACTAATATTCAGGCAATGGGAACTCCAGAAAGCTGCCGGAGCGTCTTGTAAATTCCTCTATGTTTTGGATTTTTATACGTTCAAACGATCACTTAATTAGAATTTAAAAAACTGCCATGAGTAATTAAGGTTTTGTTTACAACATTATACAGTTTTTATGTCAAAAAGGAAAAAGAATTAAAGCAGTTTGACGAATCTTGTTTGTTGACATGTGTTAAAATATAACTTTATCATACTCAATAGCGAAGCCCAGCCAATAAATATTTTATTATTTTATAAGATCAGCACAGCCCAGCTAACAAACACAAAAGTTGTCAGTTAACATGCTAGTACGTCCCAGCCAATGAATACAAACCAGTTTCCATTGGACCCGCCTAGCCAGCCAATGAACACCAAACTGTGTATTGATTGGCTCAGCACGGCCCAGCCTCCTCGGCTCAGGGGCAGTCATTCCAAGGCGCCATCGATCGTTGCCGTGGTCCCTTATCAGCACGAGGTAGCGCGTGTTCTTTTCATTAATATTCATGAATCAATTACACTGTAATAAAGTACACTAAGTCCGTTCTCTATCATCTCAAAACCAACGTTCGACGAATATAAAAGATATTTATAATAGTATTTAAATATGAGATTATTCACAATGTGAACAGATACAATATATTAGGTGACAACATACAAAAATAGCTCGACAATTATTCTTGTAGTGTTAAGACTATTAAAACACTAATTACAAACAGTGTGGATGTAATATAACACAAAGCAGGCCTAAAGGTTCTTGATTAGGCTGTAGACTCCACCTTACTTGATACCAACAGTAAAAAAATTAAATAGTTGGTTCACAAACAGAACACAAAGATAACAACCAAAATACTATCTAGTAGTAATCCAGACCTACCCGTGGTCATCCTTACTGTGATTGTTCATGACTATAATAGTGTGTCCAAAACTGTGTTCAAAGAACACCTAATTTTAGAGTCTTTGTTGTGACTAATAGTATGACATTGAAATTGCCAAAAAATAGACCTACTTTCGAGTTATGTCCGTTAAAAAAATATTTCGATTCTTATTTATCGATCAGTAAAAAGTCCTTCTGTCACACTTTGTTTATAAAACCAAAAATTAGATCATCAATATAACGAAATATCCTACTTTAAAATGAACATTTAGCTTGATGTTTATATATTCTATGTATTTGTTCATCCATGAGCGTCTGCCGCGTTTATGTGCAATCAATGCAATGACGTCAACCGTTCGGCGGAGGTAAAAAATACACAAATACTAAATTTATTGTCTCAAAAGTTGTGTAGTTGTATGTACATTAAATACATCATCTATAAAATTACATGACGATCTATATCCGATATGTTTATCAAGGATGCCATTTGAAATAAAATAAATAAATTGTAAAATACATATTATTTAAGTAATACAAATAAACGCCCATATTTTCAAATAAAATACACGTATTCTGGAAGCCCATTTTGTAATTTATAGTCTGTAGTTCAAAGGTGGAGGATGTATCTTGTAGCTATTTCCCCAAGCCTCTGTTATTTTATTTATTATAACGTAGTTTTCTCGAAATTCTTTTGTGTTATCAGGTTACCTCCGAAAGGTTATATTTTCAATTATATTATAACCGTTTTCATAGAATATAAAATAAGAGTTAATGTTCCCTCAGACGGTTGTCAAACCTATAGATTTTAATATTTTTATCATTTAAAATAATCAACCTCCTATACCGCAGGTTAATTGGTAAGTACGGAAAATATGTACGGATAACTTCTCCCCTCTAGTTATGTCAGATACGCTCGTGCAGAGACCTGCATTACTACATAATTTTGAACAATTTAAATATAAGGGGCTGGAATATATAATTGTTGATGACACTATATTTAGCCGCAGATGAACTTAACTGCGGCACTGGAAATAACTTAGACCCCAAATAAATTGAAACGGCGGTAATTGGAAAATCTTTGACCGAAGTAGTTTTCCGAGACATTTTTATTAATATAAATATTTTCTTAATCGGAGCAAGCAAATTAAACTGTAGCGTCAGAAATGCAATTGATTCAAATCACAATTGCATGTTTCCAAACGCGCAATACTTGAAATAAGACCGTGTAAACATTTATTTAACTTTAGATTCTCAAAACCACAGACACTAAAATAATAAGTGCAAGACATACACCTACTCCCCTTTTAAAAATATCATAAGACTCTATATTATATTATAATTGCTTTCACTAAGGAGACTATATTCTTCGATTTTGAAATTTGCATACCAAGCTGTGAGTAACTGCTAGTATTTATATTTATTAGCACACGACTTCCTGCCCAATAACAGGCAAGTCATAGGCATATGTATTATTAACGGTATATCAAACACCAAGAGACAGGTGTTGGTAAAATATTCAAATACGGATACATTTTGAATAGTCGGAGATCTTTAGTCAGAAATTAAAAATATGTGAATAAATCGAAGTAAGAAGATGCACCTTTTAACACTTTGAAAGTTTTTATTTCGACGGTATACATTACAGATTCGTAGAATCCATCTTAAGGTTAAGGCAAATAAATGAAGTAAACAAATAATTGAACCAAATTGACATATGTTTTAATTACCTTGGTGGCTAAATTTTTTGTCGTAGTTTAGTGTCGCTATTACTCGTAGACTACTAATAGCTAAAACAACTTAGAACACATTAGGTCTCATTTCTTTACATTATTTTGCAGAAAGACTTGCCGTTGGAATTTAAATTATATTATTACTTGTTTGTAGAATTTTTTATCTGAGCATTTAGCATTTAGCATCAATAATTTTGTTTTAGATTTTAATATTGGCTTTATAAAATGTTGTGTATGTGTTTAATTTAAAAGTAGATTTAAAATATATTGAATAGAAATATGGATAAAAACATACATTTGGTTCCTCAATACGTAGGTAAATATTACTCAAGTTTTGTTATTTTACCAGAACCTGTTGATAAATTAAGTGTGATGGAGTGATTTTAGAACACCCTGTTGTAGATGTACATTCATTTGGGTGATACATAGTTTGTATTGGGTGATATGTTGACTGTATTTGGTGATGTATAGACAGTATTTAGTGATATATCACCATATATTTATGTTTATATATATATATATATATATATATATATATATATATATTCATATGCTTTAAAATTTTACTTACCTGGATGTAAACAAAATCTTTCTTCAAGAATTAATTACAAATACAGATTACATATTCTTTTTTATACTTGTAACATTGCCCTATATTTTTGTAATATATAAAGTACAAATGACTATTTTACTACCGGCCAGTGACTAGTGACGTAGCCAAGATGTATCCCGAATCTACAGAAAATGTTAATCTAAGAACAAATCGCGATTGTAATTTGCGCAAAGTATGGGCGTTACTAACAAAAGTAACGTGACAAATGGCATGCGTGTGTAGATTGCGAGTACACGAATACGTAATTTGTATAAAGAATTCTGAATGATTTTATATTCATTCTATTGTTGGTGAAATATTAAAAAAATAGAGGCTTTTATACCAGTACATTTATTTTCTATTGCCTGCCAAGGTGCCACAAATCTTAATTTCTTAAAGTTATTATTAAAACATTTCTTATACTATTTGATATAATATAATTGAAAACACTTGGTTCTGATAATTTGTTTGAATTTATAAATATTTCTAATCCTTTAATTTCAAAAATTATTGTTAATTATTAAGACAATATTAGCAGCCACTCCTGTAATAGAGTTGTAAGTTACTTTTCGGGAAACATTTTTTATAGGCTACAAATACCATGAGTAAATAATTAAATATAGCTAAAAGTGTATTATATTTATGTATTTCTTAATTAGGAATGAATACTTTAGCGTATGTTTCAACTTACGAAGTGATCTAAGGTAAATACAACCAAACCTAGTTACAAAAGCAATAAGGCGTTATTATAATTATAACATTTCTAACGTTTCAACCAATGAACACCCGCAAACCTCATAAATCATGACATTTGCCATGCTTCCGGTTACGAAACAAGGCCATAAAATCCTACACGTGGTCCTTTGTCCACATCACGTTGCGTCCCCGGTCTTGGGCCTCGGCTGGGTTTGGCCTCGAAATATTCGAGCAGTGGTGCTATTGTAGATATGGAAATATTAAATATCTTCTTTTTGTAAATTATACAGCAAATTCTATGTTTCATTTTGTATTATACGTACGGTGTGTCCCACGAAGAGGTTTAAACGTGTAATTTTATATTACTTAAATGGACAATTTATGCACCGAATATTTTCAAATTCTACACAATTAATAAAGTCGGTTTTAAAAATATTCTGTGGACATTAAAACTCCCTAACAATTGTAATAACAAAATGGTGGTCGTTTGAAAGTTTTATCATTTTGCTTTCTATAAAAATTAATTCTTTGAATTACCTGATTTGATTACTGCGTTACAGTTTTAAAGAAAAGCTGTTTAGTAACACTAATTGTTGAAAACAGCTGTTTGATTGAAAAACATTGCTTGTGCTATTAAAACATAACTTAAAATCCATTTCAGTTTTATTGATATTGAAATTAGAGAATTGGCTCTTAATGTTGAACAAAAAGTGAACTGTTGTGCGTTGCCTATTGCTTTTAGCAACATTGCAGAAGCAATTAGACAATTTCAGATTCCCTACCCAGGAGTTGAACCACCTAGAAATCCAACAGTAACTAATTGGAAAACTATTTACAAATTAACAAAGAGAAGTACTAGTATGCGCATCAGAGCTCCGCCCTCCAGGTAAACCGGAATCACTAAGGAAAATTGAACTTGAAATTGGTGTTCAAAAGTCTTCAGTACTGAAAATAATTAAGAAAAACCAAATTAAATTTTACAAAAATCACTTAGTCCATAATCTTCTTGCAGATGATCTGGACAGGAGAGTGGAATTTTGTTCTCGTGTCATTGAGTATTCATTGAGCTAGATCCTAACTGGCATACTCAAATTTTTTTATCAGACGAGTCCACTTTCTACTGCAATGAAGCTGTAAATAGGCATGATTATAATCATTAAAACTCTGGTAATCCACACATTCTCGAACAGACTCTACTTAATTCAAAAGGAATTGCTGTTTGGGCAGCTGTCAGTTGTAATGGGGTGCTATCTTCTGACATTTCAGACAGTACAGTGACTGGGAAAAGGTATGAACAGGTATTAAATGAACAAGTCGCCTCATTTTACGGTTCCAGAAATGGATCAAGCAATCTTCCAACAAGATGGTGCTCCTCCTCATTTTGCAAATCCTGTCAAGCGATTACTATTCATGGCCGTTGGATTGTTTGTGGAAGTGATTTTTTAGATTAGCCGCCCTGATCCCCAAATTTAACTGTGTGTGATTTCTTTATATGGGGTTACTTAAAGGCACAAGTTTATACTTCATAACTTCAATAATAATGAGGAATTAAAACAATCAATTAAAGAGGAACTTCTCCGGATACCGCAGAATTTATTTGTAAGAGCTTACGATTCATTTGGTAAGCGCTGCTGTAGTTGGATTACATTTCGAATAATTGTGGATTGTAATTGTAGGTTTTTTAATAGGCACAAAACCTACAATTGTAGGTTTTTTGTCATACATATTTATTCCTTGTTATCTTTGTCTATTGTTATATCGTTACATTGTTATTTTATATATATATATATATATATATATATATATATATATATATTTATTTATTTATTTATTTTTCTGTTAATATTTACATATTTTATTACAGTTATTTGCTTGTTTTCTCTGCTTATTTTTATACTGTTAACTTATTGTTATTTTTTCTAAAGTTATTTTTCTAATGATTTTACATTTAAATTCTTGTTTTCGCTTGCATACTATAGGCCTAGTAGTTGTTGCTTGCTTTCTTTGCATGAACTCCATTATTATATAATAGTTGTCTCACATAATTTATTCATAATTTAATTATTAATACTTATTTTTAATCTTGTTACACTTCTTGGCTATCTTTATTATTTTTTTGTAATAGTGTAAAATGGTGTATGTCGTTGGTGAATAAAATAAATAAATAGGCTATGTTCTAATTTTCTAAACTAAATGCTTTATTTCTCTAGAATATGGCAATAAATAATTTTACAAAACAAAAAATACTGTTTTTCTTTTACTATCTTTAATGTATACTTTTTAAAAGTGCAATAATTTTGTTTCAACGATTACTAGAGAGCTGAAATGTTCATAGAATATGTATAAATCCTATTTAATGAATTTGTGTAGAGTTTGAAAACGTTCAGTGCACCACATAGATAGACGAGTAATATAAAACGTTTAAACCTCTTCGTGGGACACCCGGTATTACGTAAAAATTGATTGGTTCAGAGCACGAATCCGAGCACGTATCAAAGCACGAATCATGTTGATACAATGCATTTTCTCATTAGCTCTGATAATCTCTGTGGAAGGTACAAACATTGAAATGTCAGGGTGACTTACTGTATATGACTACTTTCTTATCATATATTAATTGTAAAAAATGCTCTAGCCGTACCTGAAAGACTGCAGATAATTTCCACTAATAGTGTATGTTCTCTCGTTATTTCTGATCTAAACCACATGGTGGGTTCTTATAATCGATTATTGCCCAAACAGCTATTTTCATACCCGAATGAGTTTTTATCAGATTATGCAGATGCAGATTATGCATTATATTGGTTTTACGTAATTATTTAATTGTTTAAACAGTAATCAGTTGTAGTTCTTTTATTAAATATTAAGGCAAACTACAAAGTAGTAAGTTTTATATTTGTAGTTTGTTTTGTTTTAAAATATAAGTGCTCGTTTTGCTTTAAGTGCTTTTCTTGCAAGATGAACATTTCAGTGGTAATTAATGTGTTCGTGTTGTCTGGTATGGGTAAATATTTAGAAATAACGTTTGATTTTAAATAATGAGTTGTAGAGTTGGCTATCACATTTACTGAATGAACTGAACTATAGCGTTGAAGTTTTGATAAAGCTTCATTTCTATATAAGCAACATCGAGTTTGATGGTTCATGTCACTCCATGGGATTTGGATGAGCGTAAGCGAACGTGTTCACACTGCAGTTATGGGTAGTGATCATGCCCGAGAAAATTACAAATAAAATAAATTGTTTATGATAAATAAACAAACTGAATGTGACAATATAACACGTGTAGTCTAGCGAGCTATACGATACTAGCGATAGATAGGACTTAAAACTTTGTGCGAGACTTCAGCGAAGCCGTCACTCGACACGCAGTGTGGTGTACTCCTGGCTTGTTTATGTAACTGTCGGTTAGTGATAAGTGTATCAAACAAATAAATATAATAACTTCATAAATTAACCCTTTCAAAACCACGATATTTCGACCACCACGGCTAACATTCAATTGGCGTGGTTAACGATAAATTTATTTCTTAGAAAACTCCTTTATAGATATCAAGAGAAACCAGGTTGCTTGATTCTAAAGGGTGAATTGGCTCTTGCGGTTTAGGTTATTATTTACGCGTGGAAATCTAGCCTCAGTTTTGAGATTATTTTTAACTCGAAGTTAATCATACTGAATCGGATATAGCAAATTTAGATAATAGTTTAGTTAGCTTATTAACTATTCTGAAGCATACGATATCAAATTAAATAAGCTACTAGGATGCAGGTTTTTAAGTATTGATCGTCTAAAAGACAGAGAAAAGGGCAGCAGGCATATTGCCAGATAACTTTATAACTTTGGCTTTTAAGAAAAGCAACCTTGAATCTTACCTCTGTAAAACAATAAGATATCCTCTAATATTTATAAGGTATTTAAAGTGCAAGTCGCAAGGGTCTGAATGTACTGGAATCATCTGAGAATATTAAGCTAGAACGTTACAAATCATGGGTTAAAAATTAAGACTAACACAAATAAACACCTGAGTTGTGTCTCTGAGGGAGGGACAATAGCAAGTCCTCTCTTTGGACGTATTTAAAAAATGTATAAATGGTGTTCATATAGAGTTCCAAAACTTAGTATGTTATTCAGTAAATAAAAATTATTAAAAAAGGTCATAGTTACATGTGTTTCGTTTTTTGCTACGCAGTCGATATGTTCTACATTTTTCAAAAACTATTCACAACGTTTTATTTTAATCTGGGAAGTAAAGCACTCGGGTTTGTGTTTTCATGTCATGGTCATACACAAAAAAACTAACTTTATCCCTAAAGGATACCAATTCCACCACCGCCATAATGTCATCCTTCCCTGTTATAAAGGTAAGCAGGAGATACCAGTTATAGCCTTACACTTCACACTGTATAAGCAGACACCTACCATGAGACACTTTTAGTCGCTCGCCAGAAAGTTAGTGACCACGGCCTGGCACGGCAGTGCGCGGTATAGTTTCAACTCTATTTTAGCTACTGTCGAGTCTTTAAGAGGAGTAAACTGCATAAAAAGATATATAACAATAATTTGAAACTAATATGTTGGTGTGAGTCACACTAACAGTCGTTGAGTCTAAAATTGGTGGAGGGCGCACCCTTTCCGTGAAGCGAGGCTGAAGTGTAGTAATGAGTAAAAAAAATCGTGTTGTAGTTAATTGTTAAAAAATGTTCAATATAAAAATTTAAATAAAAAAGTAAAAGATTACTAAGACTTTGATAACTGCGTGAGCTGTAAGTAAGCGTGCACTGCACATGGATAGAGGAGCGGGAATAGCCGATTTGCATTGATAAGCCGTTAAAGGCGCTTAAGGTGGGTTTGTGAGAAACTATTGGTGTTTAGTTGGCGGTATATAGCGTAGTCAGTTACAACTGAAAGGCATTAGTTAGGCCAGGGCTGTGAAGATTAATTTTAAATGTATGATATGATGTATGTAAATACGTAAAAAATTGGATGAAAATTGAGAATTATATAAAAGTAATGCCGGTAAACGACACATTGCCTCCTTTGAAGCACTGACTTTAAGAATAATGAAAGAAAGGGAATAGTCTATCTTCCGGGGGTATTCTGAGCTATTTTTTGGTTGAGAGGCAAGCGGGAAACTTATAGCAGGTCTGTTAAGGTTTCCTGTTGCAGATTTCAGCTGGATGACGCATACTACTACGCCCTCAGCTCCAGAAATAGCTCCGATTGTGTGGTCCGCTTTCCAGGTGAGAGGTGGAGTGTACAATCTCTAGCCTTGTCGTCTGTGAGTGGCCCCTCCGTAGCGAATGTTATTCGGTAAATTAGTGCAGAGGAACAACAATTTGTTCGTTTTCCTAATCCCCATATAAAACAGCGGTTAATGAGTACGTGGGTTTTCAATATACAAACAAAAAAATTGAATTAAGCTTTGACCCGATACTCTCCGGATTCCACGAGTGGATGACAGGTTTGAGATATCGACTCAGACAAACACAAGAATACCCCGACATCATCCAACATCCAGTGGCAGCGGCCAAAGCAAGATGTCATCCTAGACTCGCCTCCCAGCGAGGAGAACTTCATCCTAGACAACCTTTGTTGGATCCATCCACATCAATGTCTTCCAGAACGCCGCGCCGTGTCGCGGATCAGTTCTTATTATGGAACAGAACGAGTGCTGACGACTCATGGCTGCATATCGTATATTCCACTTCCAAGCTGTTCAACAAACGATAGATTTGAACACTATACTGTGTAATATACGTCTTTATGTCAAAAGTTTTACAGGAATATGCCTTGTTATTCATCCACTTGACCCCAGTAGACATGTAACAAATGCCTTGTAAGTTTTGGAATACAAGTGGAATTTCCCGGATTGAAAAGAAAAAAATAAATTAAAGGTTATAGGCCAGGTAAAGAGTGACCATATCTTGGTAGAAAAACATTAAGGAGACGTAAGTTAGCGATTTATTTATGCCTCTGCTACACCAACGTAAAAGTGCCTTCACCCTTTCCGAAATAAACGTTGTACTAAGTTATATATATATATATATATATATATATATATATATATATATATATATATATATATATATATATAATTAAAAGCCCATATTATTTTCCATATTTCCATATTTATTTTCATTAACAGATAGCTTCATCCTGTGTTAACAATTCAATTAACGATTTTCATTATATCTACTGAACGGATGTTGGTTTACTTTTCTTACAAAAATTATTAATTATTGCTTAATTCATAATATGACTTGTAATAAATGTAAGGTAATGATAAGTGAAATGGCGCTTTAGCTTTTTCCTTTACTAACTGCTCTATGGTTATAAAAGTTAGTTTATGTTTTGAGAGTGTGGTGGTCAGCTCGAAACTTAAAAAGTCAAACTTGTGCTTGTGACGAATAGAGTGTGGTAGGCCGGCGATCCGGTTTACCAAACAGCTGATAGGCTTTCCTCTCCCCGCGCCCTGCAGAGTTCAGACGTGAACGAGTCGTGAAAATTCCAGTGTATCAGATAAACCCAGTGGTTTTCTAAACTTAAGTATTTTAGATGAATATATTTATAAGACCATATTTTCTCTATAAATGGTATCATTTAAGATGAAATAAATTATTGTTATTTAGGGGAACTTGGGGTCTGGGTGATGGGCAGGTGGCTACATAGAGTTGTAAATATTCGGTGATGGAATGTTTATGCCATATTTCATAAACTGGCAAATTTAATTGGCACATTTTAAAATTGAATTCCTTTTATAATCAAGGCTAACTGAAGCAAAAGGGGCCTGATTCCGAGACCTCTGGGGATTCCGTGCGCGGTCTAGTGGTTGCGGACGGGATTGAACCTGAGGAATAAAGGTTTGGAAAATTTAATATCAGGATAAGAGACGAGGGCCGGGCGGTAATTATGATTCTTCTGTGCGAGTGCGGGTTTACGGTATCAGTATAATTTTGCTGTCTATGTCCTTGTCGACTTTCTATAAACATTCTTGAGGAGAGTTGACTCGTCTTTATATTCTAACTGAAGTGTCTTGTGGTTCCTAACTGGCACTGTTTATAAACTCAGCGGTTTATCTCTCAGACCTCTCAGTCACACGTGTTGACTTTCTCTAAACACTCTTGAGGAGGGTTGACACGTCTTTATTTTCTAACTGAAGTGTCTTTTGGTTTCTAACTGACACTGTTTATAAACTCAGCGGTTTATCTCTCAGACCTCTCAGTCACACGTGTTGACTTTCTATAAACACTCTTGAGGAGGGTTGACACGTCTTTATTTTCTAACTGAAGTGTCTTGTGGTTCCTAACTGACACTGTTTTATAAACTCAGCGGTTTCTCTCAGACCTCTCAGTCACACGTGTTGACTTTCACCACTTGCCACCATATCCTGTTGACCGTCCTACCTTACTTCAATTTTATGAAATTAATAAAATATATAATCATAAATAGTGTTCATTTTAAATCATGTTTTATTTTATTTTATTTGTTAATTGCTCATATTAAGGTTTAAATGTTGCCGTACATAAACTTTTTATATTTATTAACACTTTTATTTTACATCTAGGTTGGGGTCAACCGAGCTTGTTACACTTCATATTATCTGTTTGAATATTTCTCTCCTATTATTGAAGTACAATATGAAGAAAAATCTTTTAGAGTTAATATATGATAGTGGTTCAGCAATTGCATAGAAAAAGTGATTCGGATAAACTATTTTACATCATCTTAGTCGACTATTAGAAATGTTTTATGGCATTCCTCGAACGCTATTACGTTTCTAATGAAAAATGCATGGCAATTCTCATATAAAACGCATTCTGGAGCATTTCGCACACGATTTCACAACCCTCAAAGGATACATATTTGTCAATGAAAATGTTCATTATTTATTTTTTCCATGTTTATGTGATGTGTAACCATCCTATAGTGTTATTGGTGTTACATTTAGTTTTATCTTATGTAAAGGCAGTTATCATTAATATCTGTAAGATAAATAGACATTAAATTTAATATGCATTGGCTGAGAGAAGGCTATCACTCTTGGGCTAGAAAATGTCATGCTGTATGTCTGTATATCCGTCCACATGTATCTCAAACATGAACTTACTTATAGATTTGAAATTGTGTATAAGGCTTAATTTTTTATATTAGGAACAGTGAGTTCCATGTAGTATATGTCACTCTATGGGTTATCGCTGAACGCAACTATGTTTACACTTTTCTTATTGATAACCGCAAAAAACTGCAAAATAAATAAATTTGTTACAAACAATACTCTCATGAGTTTCAAACATTTGATATTTTAATACATGTAGCTCAACTATCATAACTCGTATATCGTTTTGTAGTAACTTGATGTAAAGACTTTTATTATTTTAAACTCTTAAACACTATGGGGTTTAAAGAAATATCAAAATTACTAAATACCGCTAAATCATTTTATGTATAACTTTAGTTTATTTTAGCCAAGGTTAGTTATGTTATTTCATGATAAACTGATACTACATGCACACTGTGACTTTGCAGTTAATATCATAGAGTTTCAATGAAATCTGAACTGCCATGAAGTATTAACTTCGAGCTTCTTTTTTTATACATACTAAAATATCATATTTTATGTAGCGCGAATTTTAAACAGAGTGCTACTTATCAGTAAAAATTCACTAAAGAATCTTTTGACATGTTTCAAACAGAAATTTTAACGGATTCCATTAGGTAGGGTAGCAATACTGTAGTAGGATACGAACAGGTCATTCCATTCATTACTAAATCCGATGCAGCAACATTTTAAAATTTAGTTCCATTCACCAGCATGGAAATTAAAAAATTATGAAATTTTAAACTTTTGTTTATGGGACAAGAATATAAAAAGGCATTAAAAATCCTTCTTTCTTTATTGTTTCTCCATTGTAATAACCTTTTTAAATGTAGTGGTATTCACAGGCACAAATTTAGGACAAAATTTTATACTATAATTTTAAAACTTGTAAACAGTTTTATTGGATGGGGCCTGTATCATGGTATTGTGATCAACACAGTGTTTACTTACTGGTTCTTACGATGTAGTAAAAATTTTTAAATAAAATGCTACACACCTGATAAAATATAGCTCAACATTAAGTAATTAAATTTGACTTTTATGAGATATAGGGACCCGTTTACATTATGACCTATATTTGAAGTCACTTTTAAGGAAATATTACACACCGTAAATTTTTAAATTGGTACCTTTTAATGGAACATATCCGTCATAAAATAGCTACATTATGTACATAAATTTTCTTTCAGTGTGTAAGATAGCGTGATTCTGGCCCAGCAAATATTAAGTTCATGTAGCAAGCAGGTATAAATTGTTTTCTGTGTTTCTGGTAACTTACAGAACAAATTTAGTATAGAAACAAATTTTAGAATTGTGCTGAAGTGGGTAGGGGTAGCTTTACAGTTATAACATATAGCTATGAAACAATTAGTAACTAATGCACTAATGTGTCGATACTGATTAAGAGACAGCCTTGTTCCTTTCAGTCGCGAAACACAAAGGCCAAGGGATTCGTTACAGTTTTTTATAGGGTGCCACTAAATCCTGAAGAGTACTACAAAATACGACTAACGCCATCAAGGGAAATGAGGAGACCATCTAAGTGGCCTGACAAAGACACTACAACGTCGAACGTCTTTATCAAAAAACCAACATTGGGTTTAGGAATAAAGTTGTGAATAAATTATCGACGTACGGAAATATCTATTGACTGAGTTAATGCAATTCGTAACGCATTTGGAAATAGCAATATATAACCGCTGGCTCTGTAAAAAGTTAGTATTTATGATGGAAAGTTTAAAGGGAAAGAATATCTGAAACTATCTCACGTATATTTTACTCTGAGGACTTTAGATTTTATAGTCTATTAAATGGTAAAATAATAAAGGCCTTGAATATAGGTAGTCGGGGTAATGGTGCATAGTTTTTTCGACCTTAGGGATGAAAGTAATAACTTGCACATAGCCCTAAAAGGACCTTCGCACTTTCATTACTCATGTTTAACCCTCTAATATAAGGCTTCAACAAAAGCCAATCACAATTGTATGTTCATTATTGTCTTATTTTCTTTCGGCTTAAAACATCAGCCCCCAGTTACTGTTTGCTTGTCTTACAAATGGCAGGAGAGCTCAGCCATATGTGTTACGGTGAATCATCTATATCTACATAGACCCTGCATTCATCAGCCTAGCTTAATCGCCGAATATGCGAGATGCTACTGAAGAGGGGTGTCTCCTGCTAAAAATTCGAGTACCAGTCGTACATCCTCCTTGCTTAGGTCTAAGAGTCTGGGCAGTCCTTTACGACAATTTGAGCGAATTTTTTGTGATTGTTTGGGTTCTGAGGTCTTAATATCTGACGCTCTTTCTCAGGCATTTAGTTACTGTTTGATCAAAGCTTAGCTTTGGATTTAAAGTAACCTGACAACCCGGCTCTGTTCCTACCATTTCCTATCCATGCAAAGCTTACATACTAATGGATTAAGAAAGGACTGATATTATTTATGCCTGCAGGCTGAGGATACTAAAAAGCTTGAACAATTAATATTATTCACTCGTATGGTATTTACGCACGAAAAATAAAGTCACGTGTTTTCACTGCACCGTGTAACGTGCAAAGCATTAAAATAACGGTCCTATAATATGGCATGTGATCTAGGCCTAGGTGCAACGAGGCAGACTATGTCAGCTATAAACAACACTATCGCTGAACGAATTCGCGGAACTGAGCACGGAATCTCTGTATCTAGTAGATGTATTACATTACAAAGTTATATAGCGGATACAAACAGCTTTTGATTAAATTTGAATATTAAAAAAAAATTAACGTATTTTTGATTCAGTTTTATTTTTTCTTCAAATACACAAAGTTTAGTTCAATTTTAGTATTTGCTTTGAATACAGACACATTTTACATTTACAAATAAGAATCATAGTAATTTTGGATAACATTTGAAAAGGATATCCTACGATGTCACTGTTATGATGTGGAGGAATACATGTGATGCTACGGAGCTATTGTACTTTCCAATTGTTTCCAGTTAATATATTGGTATTTACAGAACTTACAAAAATGACCAGATTCATTATATTTATCAAATGGTGTCACTCCTAATGTTCCAAATGGAACACATTTGTAAAATATGTAACCGAAAAACATAATATTGCAGTTAGTTAATACTGAACCTTTCACTAGTTCTCCAGGAAACATTGCTTCACATTATTTTCCATCGATACACACACACACACACACACACACACACACACACACACACACACACACACACATATATATATATATATATATATATATATATATATATTTATATACACGTTCATATGTTCAAATATTTACATAGCTATGTATTTACGAGTAACTTATTTAGTGCTACATCGCCCCTGTGTGTGATACCATTATTCTGTGTAAATGTGCGGAGATCATTGTGAACGGCTCTTTCTTACAGTCTATCTTATCTCTATCTTAAAATATACCATAGTTACAAAGAGGTAAAGACTGCTAAGAGCATGTTCATGTTTCAGAAGCTTAAAAGAAGTCAACATTTGTTGATAAGCACGAATAAAGGTGGTTCAATAACGGTTTTATAACGGAAAGGGACGTTCCTTGATCATTATGGATACATTTAAGCTTATCTCGAATTATGAATATACATTTTATTTTAAATTTCATCTAATAATTTCCAAGTTATACCCAAAATAACTGCTTTGGGTAGTGGTAAGTTTATTAAGCAAATAATGCAATATTCTTTTATAGCAATAAATACATATTATATTCAGCATTCCTATTGAAAATAAATTATAATGTTTCTTGTAAATAACTAGTTATATATGTATCGGAATAAATAATAATCTATTTCTTATTTCGTTTTAAGTAAAAAATATTTATGGATAGTAAATTAAAATTAAGCTAATTATAAAAACAATAGATTTTTACATATTTCTGACATATCCCAAAAACTAGCAACGACTACACGTACAAATACTACAACTTTAGCAAATCAATTGGTTTTATAACAGTAATGTAAATAAAAATAAATAATAAAAAGGATTTTTATTCCATAATCATTCAATTAAATGTAGTATAAAATTTCTTCTATGCAATGGGAATTGTAAGGCAATCTAGTGAATATCAATGGGACAATCTAGTGAATATCAATGGTCTAGGTTCTTGAACGAGCATCATGTGTTCTGAATGTTCCTAACCAAAAGTAATTTAAGGAAGAATCGGAAGTCAACGAAGATTTTTACAGATGATATTTCTATAGACAATGGAAAGTCGGGAAAGTACCCACAGGTCTTAGCAAACCGAATTTATTTTCCGAAAAAGGGTTTCCAATTGTTAGGCTAAGTAAGGTGGCGCTACAAAAATGAATGAAGAAACCAAATCTAAACCCAATACCAATTTACCTTTTCTTAGAGCGGCGTCTGGAATCCGAAATGACTCCTGGAATCTAGAGCCATGATCGTCTGAAGAGATCCAAAAAAAGGCCGGTGACGAAGAAGCTCAAAGCTAACTCTTTACATCATTTCGACATCAGCGACACCTAGACTACAAAATATAGCGTAATCTACATAAAAAGAGTTATTCTCATAATCTCATCAGGTGCACAATTGAGTGCACTATGATGTTTCTGATACAGTATATAATCACGGAGGAATAAGGTATTGGAATCACCCATGTAATATGTAATACTCAGGTTTAAGGAGACCAGTCAATATTCCTAGAAGCAACCAAAAACTCCCGGGCTATTTTATGGGATTTGCAGAGTTTCGTGAAAGTGGTTATATTTTAGGAACTACAAAATCATGTGCTTTACCTATTTTGATATTGTATATAATATAATGGGCTACCAAAATATATGTGATTTACTTGCAAAACACATATTAGTATGAATGATTAATACTTTTAATAACTATTGTAAATTTTATATTTTGTAAAATATTTGAGTAATAGACCGAATAGAGTGTACACACTCTACAAACAATATATTCTATAAAAACACAACCAAAATACATATAGAAAAGTTTCAATTATTGTTTATATATTGAATATTCACTGCAGTAACTCAGTAGTGTAAACTACAATCGGTTAGCTGGTGAAGAAGTCATGAGGCCTAAACCAGGTGTAAATTTTGTGACAGAGGCAATAAAATTAGACTCAACTGAACGAAACTAAATATTTTCTTGATAAGCGTATTCTTATTTCAGTACACTGACAAAAAAACCAATCATTTACAAAAAATTAAATTTGCGTCACAAACATCACATCTGATGTGCCAATTCCTCCCATATAATCACAATAATTTCTCATCAGCATTGGTTTATTCCAAATCCTATCCCCCCCTTGTATTCCTCTTCTATTTCATCTTTATCAATAGGTTGCTAATGATGATGCAACAATTATAGGTTTTTTAGTTCTGTTTTTCTCTAAAGGCAAGCAACAGATTGTATTCTTTCATAAAATAGTAATTTTGTGCCTGAGGTGGCAGGATTTTTTAGACCGTTTAATTGTAAAAGTAAGAAATGTACCATTTATTTATAAATATTTAAAAAGTGAAATACTTGAACAGATTATCACTAAATATGTGAAATCTCCTTTTTTACAGCTACACATGCACAAAATCTTTGTAACTGCTTTATAATCTAACCCAAATAGCTTTATTTCTTGTCCATCTTCAGTTGATCTAGCTCCTCTATAGCATGTGAAACTAAAATAGTAATTTCTGACAGAATCATAGAACATCCATAACTTAATACCCATTTATGATGGTGTTTATTAAGCAGATACTGTAATAGTTGTGTATGATTCCTGGTACCAGTCAGGCTCTCATCAACAGAAAAATATTGATTGGGTGTATGAAATAAGAAATAAAAAACACGGCGTAAATAACGCTATATAAACAAATCTTAGTAGCTGTCTGTTGGTTTACTTCCGAGAAGCAGCGACTGACGTGTAGCCTACTCTGGCCTTAGAGGAAGCAGACGGGCGACATTGCAACTATACAGACATAGAATAAACGAATTAAAGGCCAAAAAACCATAACACACACACACACATATCCATGTGTTGGGATATTTAAAAAAACCATTATATATTGTTACTTTGATTAATTATTTGGATGTTTTTAATAAAACCGAGGTTGCAGGAAGCACGAGAAGCACAGGACGGACCTCGGAGTTATTGGTTTTTTTAAGTACCGAGTGTTCTGAGAATCGAAGCTATAATCTTACAAACGCGAGCGCTATAAATTTTAAAGTACACCCGGTCTGGGAGCAGTATAACTTGAATTGATTGTATTCATAGAAGAATTTTAAATCAAAGTCTCGTCAAGACGAACAAAAAAGTGAATCGGATTCATACACCAATTATCAAAGGTTCTTTATACAATAAATAGACAGATTTCCTTTCAGATTTATTTTTAATGAAACAGAACTAAGAGTGCTTATGAAACAATTTTTTCCTCTTATACATGCTCTTCTTTGGTGGCATGGAAAGGTTTTCATGGAAATTTCATTTAAATTTTACACTCTGTCTTTTAAGTTACAAGTAGGTTTCCAAGCCGGTATGGTACCAGTTTCATATGAAGTTTTCCTATGAATAGACCAGTTCAATCACTTGACGAGACTGAATAGGCTTTAAATGTACTTTGCCAACTGTATATAAAATGTATATATAATACCAATATATTAAAAAAGAACTTGTTTTCCTTTTCCACACGTGCTTTGTGTATTTTTGTAAAATTTTTTGGTGAATAATGATTTTTGTGAACTGTGAACTTGTAATCTCTTATTGAGGTAAGACTTCTGTAGGTCCGGCAGAGGATTTGGAAAGGACAGAATTTTCTTAGGATACAAGAACCAGTGTAGTGATACATGTTACTATGCAGTTACTAATCCAGGTGTTACGAAACATGTTTTTATTGCGTTTATTGGTTGTATGACATGGTTTGGACTAAATAATTCAGTTAAAAGTTTAAGTTAAATAATTATTATTTAAACCGTTACATGGTAAATACCAAAACATTGACTGCAACCAGTTTGGAATACACGATGTTACAATTGTTCAAGCGATTTGCTATGTTTGGGTTTGTTTCCTCAATGGCAATGAAATTCCTTTAAAACATCGACAGCACATATGCAACTGATCACAGGTTTCGTGACCTCTGGCCAGTCATATCTTACGAATGATTCCAATTTTGGAAATATTAAAAAGGTAAGCGGGAACAAAACTAAGTATGTTCCCAATGCTTTGTGTAATGTGAAACAGTATTTCAGAACTGAACTTTTAGAAGAGAGTATCGCTAAAATAAGGCAAAACGAAGAAAACAAAGATGTGAACAGGCTCAGGACCAGTGGCAATGTTACCTAAAATGTAACCTGTACAAAATCCTCTTCAGAGAAACTCTAGATGCTGATACGGGTTTTCCTATTTTAATATGAAACCAGCCAAGGCAGGTAGAAGACATGACTCCAAAAACATAAAGCTTCAGAAGATTTAAAATAACAATAAGGGAATTGAAGTTACGGAATATTTTATCGATCTTCACCAAAGGACTCTCGTGGGGCCGTGATGGGTCCGCAAAGAAGATAATGAACCACTGCTAAAAAGGACAGAAAAAAAATGAAAGGAAAGAAATTATGATATTTTCAGACAGTAAAATCAGATTAATCTGCACATTATTCTTATTAGAACCTTAGCGTATCATAGAAAATGTTTTCAGTAAATTTTTTTTCAATAGCGTTTCTCTTTATTTTTTTATGACTGCTGCCTTATAAAAATTTAAACACACATAAAAATCTAGGTCTTATATAAGATTTGTGTCTGTGAGAGTGTTAGTGAATAAAACGGTTTAGACTTTTTGGTCGAATATAAAATGAACTAAGCCACTTATAACCATATAAATTTATTTTATATTACACATTTTGATCCTTTATAGATTGATTTAAATGGTGTTTAAACACTTTATATTTTAGCAAAAATTGGCAATGAAACCAAAATGCAAGTCTTGAAGCTAAAAAACGAAAATTCACTTGAGTCAAGTCTTGTCAGTTAGAAACAGTGATAGAAACTAGTGGCTTTTATCATTCCTGGCACCTGATATTACACACAAAAATCCATTTTTGTAGATAATCAAGAGTTTACGTGCCCTGTGGTTCTTTCCATGAAATATGATTGTGGCTCCTTCACGGTAGTGGACTCCTACACCACAGACAGTGAACAGTCAAAAATTGTCAATTTGCCGATTCCATAAACACACTTACACTCGTTGGGGAGAAGATGTACCAAATGACCTTAGCAAATTGGCAATGCTTTTGGTTTTCACCTCGAAGTCCTTTTCAATAGGCTGTTTTCTTAAAACGTTTTGTGCTCAAGATTATTTTGAGAAAGATTGGTTTGCCGCACTATTCTAGATAGATACGCCGGAAAAACCAATAGACTATTTTGTTTTAAAATATTATAAAACTTATACATTGAACTATACGATGTTGTTAAAACCGAGCTTAATTATAACAAACATCTCCGATGGAGTTGAATTAATGATAATCCTTCTTTATTAGTTACCTCGTGAATTTTGGGGGGATCAGATGTAGTTTGTATGAAATATTTTGTTTCATTTAGTTTGACATTTAATGCAAAGCTGATTTTCTCCAGTTGTTTGAAGACGAAATTATCTTCATTCAACGGCGCCGCCGTTGGTTTCCTAGTAGTGGTGGTACAGCCCTAGGGCGGCTCTTAGCTGACCAGTGTAGTACCCGGTTTACATAAGCCACTCATAAGGCTTCGGCTACGATACGAGCAGTAAGCGGCGGGCGATGAGCGGTAGAATGGCTGAGTGGTTTGTATATATAGAGAACACTGGCCACGACAGGAGTGAGCACCGCTTGCCGCCAACTATAGACATGCAAGGTTTCTCCTGCCGCTCAGTTCAATCTGTCATTGCTGTGCACCGTGTCGGTCGGACCAGAAAACTGTGGAATTAGATTGGATGAGCAATTATCTTACCAGAAACTAATTTAAATAAAAGAATATGCTCGGTATTAAAATATAAGTGTATGGATAAATTGCCATTCTACTTATTGCAACTTTGAATGGAAAAAGTTCCTACAACTATAATGTAACCTGAAATGGTGCATTAAACATTTGTTTAGATTGGGTTAGATAATATTTTATCTTCTATAAATCACTGAAATCCCTTGATGGCTAAGAACTTCAAGTCAATATATCCACATTTTTAAATAAAAATATACATGGGAAGGTAATTCTATCAGTTAATATTTTGTATAAATGTTTTTGTTCCATATCCAAGTAGTTTTAATTTAAAATCATATAAAAGTAAAACAGATGTACTGTAAACATTTGTACTTAACATTATTATTTACATTAATATTGTATGTCTAATACTTGACGACTGAAATTTTAGTGTTGTTTGCTTCTTTATTTGGTCTCTTGAACACCTCCGGAATAAACGCACACCATGTTCAAGGTTCTTGAACAAGTTCTCCACGTATGTACGTGAAATATCATAATAGTCTGCAACATCTCTGCCCTTTATAATGTTGTATTGCATGCTGGCTATTGATGGTATTTCTAAAGATGTTCCTAAAAACCGCCATTTTTGCATGCAAGATGCCGAATGCAGATTTTATAGTTTTGCGAGCAGAGGATAAGGTACTATTGTAATTTTGTCGTTGTATGGAAAGATTAGTAACAGAAAAAGGACGCATGAGTTTTTTGGAGGGAATGCTTCATCTACTATCAAAACATGAGGTACACAAGGGTTGCGACTATAAGGGGTTTATCTGGTGGAACATTAAATTCCTTATTTTCCAGTCTATGAAACACTTCTGTTCCAATAAATACTTCCATAAATAATGTTATAGGCAACCTTACGCCATCCATTGTGAAAGAAGATGGTACTTATAATTATATATGTATTAGTCGACGTTGAATTAATACCTAAAATAAACGTCCTAACATAATTATAAGTACCACTTTTACCTCAACCACTCAACCAGTGAAATCCATAATCGTCAAACCTTGAATCTGTATAGAGCTTTTCTTCGGTATTTACCGACCGGAAGTGACTTTTTTCTCAATAATTATATAGGTACATTGTACAGTTTAATGATAACAAAAATCGTCGTCCTAACTCAGTCGAAAACACCACATTTACCTCAATCACTGACGTCCAAATTAGTTGAAGTTCTAATCAGTTGAGTTTTTCATGTGTATTTTCCGACCGAAATAGATTTTTTATATTTTTTTCGATAACTATATACACGTCTACAGTTTAATGACACCTAAAATCAACGTCGTAACTTAATTCTAAGCAGTCATTTTACGTCCCCAAGACGAATTTGAACGAAGTTGTCGCTAATTTAAACTGTTCGCCGTGTTACGGTCCAGGTTGCTTTGCGACGTCACGTGACCGCGCCCAATAGAAATACCGTGATTACACTACACTATCCGAAAGGCCGAGCCCAAAAATATCGTTTCATACTTCATGATTTAAACGAAAAGACAATTATATTTTTAACAACGGTCACTGTAATCAATTAAATCAATCAATTTAATGTTTGTAGACAAGAGTAATAATAACTCTCCTTTTTTCTCCTGCTCCATGCTTTATTTTTTAATATGTCTTAAAATTTCGGGTGGGGTCCGGACCCCCTGAACCCCCCCCCCTTCGCTACGCCACTGACTGCAGTTTAATTTGATCTAGAATGATTTATTAAACTCGTATCTTAAGCAGATACGTGATAAGACATAAAATAATTATAAGTCGTATAATTACTAATTACTCAGGTATTATCTTAGATTATAGATATAGATATTATAACCAACTGTACCTAATAAAGATTAAAAGAGTTACATATGGTTTGCAAAATATGTAAAATAATAGATTTAATAATAAATTAACATGATATAAACTAACATTATTAATAATTTAACACTGTTCTTATTAATTAATATTTTTAATAAATAAAATGTACAATTAAACTCAAATATTAATAAATAAATCCTTGTGATACTTACAGAGCACTCACCTTTGTTCAAAAATAATAAAAGCTCAGGAATAAGATTAAATCAAAATCATTTTGAATTTAAAAAATAAACTTGTGTCTTTCTCAATATTTTAGATTTGTATGTTGTCAAAATAGAATTAAATATTTTAATTTTCTTCAATTAAATATTGAAACTTAATTTAACCAGGTAACCAAAAATAAAATAAAATACTAATCCATCTATAATATTAAACGAATAAACCATAAAGAAATTTTGTTAATAATTCAATCAAATGGACAGATAAATAAAAAAACTTGCAATTGTTATAATGAAATTTCTGTGTTATGTAACTGTCAATCGGTCATAATGTGCTTACACGTGTAGCTGATTATTCACCATAACACCCTCTCGACCTCCTGCATGGAGAATACTCTCTTCGTGACAGAAGAGTTCTTTCACTCCCGAAGTTTTTGCCGCCTTTGATCTATACGCTCCCTCACCCATGACTGGTGAGTTTATGGATGTCGTAAATGTTTGTAGTCTTCTGTGAAAACAGGACCGTGTCCGTGGTCTGAAGCATTCGCCTTACTTTTCCTTAGCGGACATACCTCTCGGGAAATAAACCGCACTATTTTTATTCTGGTGGTCTTTAGACAGTTGGTGACCTATCTACACACATTAATATTAAATTATATTAATGATTGTATATATGATTGTGGAACACCTAGGATATCTCTGGGTATAATTCTGGGGTTGCAGAGTTTGTCCCTAGGCGCAGACAGGCGGTGACCTATCGACACATCATTAACATTAAATTGTGCACCTAGAGTGCGCGTGACGTGCTCTAAAACACCATAAACTTATTACTGTATACCTCAAGTATTACTGTAAATCAGCCACTTCTCTCTAGCACTGACACACAGGTTACAGTTTTATCTTATCCAGTTTTTGTTCTAGACTTCCAGAGTTCTCTCTTTAATTCGGATTTTTTACATTTTTATTAGAGAAACCTCTAACACAAATAATTGATTGTTTTAAATTATGAAAATTAATGGAATTGGGTTCCAACATAGGTTAATCTGAATTCTCCTGAATTTACTTATTCATAAAGCTATATGGAGAAAATAAAATTAACTTTATCTACAAAAGCTTTTTAAGCTTATTTTAACGCAATATTTTAGTTTTTTATCAATTGATGTGATGTAAGTAAATCCATTTAACTATTTATTTTTTTATCAACAGCATAAACCATTTACTTTACCTACTTACTTTTTCGTTAACTTAATGGTATTTACAAAGAAATCTACTATCTCATAGAACGAAGAAGCTCAAACGACACCCCCCCCCCTGCATCGTTTCATCATAAAATACACTCAGACCACAAAACGTAGTGAAGAGGTCTCATTGTCTCATCAGGTGCACAATTGTTCTCGTCAGATTTCAGATGCTGCATTTAAGATGAAGGTGAACTGTAGCTAAACTAAACTCTCGCATTGCTTACATAAGTGCATCCTGCAGGCCAAACATCCATGTAAATAAAAGTTCTGTTTCATATTTTTAACTACTTGACTTCCTAAAGTATGACTGCATGACGATATTCATTTTTCGATCAAAAGGTATTTTGATATCAGAATAACTTTAACTTTTATAACAAAAATATTTTGACACAATATTTTATCCTTGGTTTGATTTGTATTGGTAGTACTAAAAGTGACAGAGATACCTGCAATGAGTATCTCGTACAACTGATGATGCAATAGAATAACAGGTTATAGAATAGAGTTTTTCCATCTTTAGTTGTACAAAAACTCATTTCATTGGCTGGTATCTACTATTTTACTATGTTCAATCCAAATCTAAAACGTTAGGTATGCAACAATGTTTTAAATAAGGAATCGTAGCTATTAACATGGCAGTATTAAACGTAGATATTCCAAGCATAAATACAGTGTTTGTGAATAAATATATTTAAAATCCAAGTCTAAAATAATGAGTAGGTGAATTCCAAATATTGTCAACTAAGATTTTCTAAAGGATTAATCTTTTCCAAACACTTTTTCAAGTCTTTTCGTGTAATAATTCACTGGCTATTTTCTAATATTTATATTACTGTTATGTAAAATCATCTGTAATAGAAATTGTTTTATTTATTACCTGTTTGTACCCTATATTATGTACTGCTCAACGAAAATAAACTAATCATTTTATAAATAACATCTAAAAATTACTTAGTTATCGCTTAAGAGAGCGTTTCACACAGTTGAGAAATTTAATTCTAAATTAAGGAATACGTTAAGTACCTTCATTAGTTTTAAATCAATATTGCCGGCACGCATGGGTATAAGATAAGAGAGAGAGACAATAGCCGTACTGGAAGACACAGAACGGTAGTGTATGAGCACTCAACAGATTGCCATATTTTATTCAAATCCTCGTACAAAGTAAGCGTCGAAAACGTGTCTGAAACGCTTCCTAGGGTCAATCTAATTTTACAGCTTTTGACGAGTTTCTGGAATTTTTCAGGAGACAGCTCATTGGCGAAGGGCAAAAGAGTTGTAAGTTTGAATGTGGCAGGAGTTTGGTGTAAATTTTCCAAATCTGAGATTTAAAAATGAAGCTTGTCATTCAGTTTTAATTGCTAAGAGCAAATAAACCATTTGATTAGAATATATCGTCGGTTGTAAAATTAACTTTTCAGTTTTATGACCAAGTTCATATTTTTGACGTGTATGCTTTTTCCAAAGTTATTGTAACAGTAATACATGCAGATTTCTTTAACAATTGTTAACATAATGCTGCTCTAGAGGACCGATAATTTCCTTAAGGCGCTCATGTACGGAACATATATCTCACTGCTGTGAGTAAGTATCCGATATTCAGGATTACCTCGGGATGTATGTGGCTTTAGTGTTTCGTATTGTACATGATATCCAGAAATGTATATAAAGTATTGGTAAGCTAATTGTGGCATAAATTTTATTCATACAAACTTTAATTTATTTAAAAATATTTAAAAAAAGATACAAAAATTAATATCTTTTAGCCCGAAATAAATCATGTAAATACTGTAAGTATTTCATTTTAATTTTGCATTATTACTAGATTAGGCATACGTTTCATATCTTCTATCCCTGTCATTTCAGGTGGAGTGATAAAAAATGTAGGAATGCTCTCTTAAAACTCTATTAATTTTACATAAACATACATTTTCAAAACCCAAAAACGAATTTACTACCTTAAAATGTTAACTATGCTATAGAAAATTCTTTATGGTATTTCTACAATTAAAATTTTAATACCAAGATTCAATGAAATCTGTATGAGTTCTTTTTCTTCTTTTTATACTACCTATTTTCTTATGGATTTAAATTAATACGGATACACAACAAACAAATGCACGAATAAGTTCGCAAATATCAGAGCACCTAGTCAACCCACTTATTCAAACCATACACAAGACGATTTTCTTTCCTTCTTATCTGATCTAAAAAACACGAATCGTTAAACACTTTTTTAGCATCACCTCAAAGAAATGGGTGCAGAAAGTTTGGTCTAGCTCTTCGTTTTATGAAATTTCACCTAAGCAAAGTAAAGTGTTTAGGTATTCCTTTGTTATAGATAGAACTGCCAAGTACTAAAACCAATTGTTTGAATAAATATAATAATTTACATAATAATTGAAAACTTGTAGACTACAATATAGATTCCATATTTATTATTGTCGTCTACATATTTCCTGCGGGTACATAATATTGTCTGCTACATAGTAAAACAACTCCTCGAATACTAATTTTCTTGTTTCACTGTATTTATATAAATATTTTAATCAACGTTATATAATATGATATTCAAACATATGTTTGAAAATGGTAAGTAATAAAATATCAGATTATACTGTTGATTTTAATATGATACAATCGTAACACATTAAAACATAATTTCCTTTGTTTAGAATCAATCCTCTCCCTCCCAGAGGGTATTGCCAACATTCCAGTAGCAGTGACCGAGAAGGAACACCGGCCCCGGCTGGATATTTTATAGCTTACAGTTGGTCCCGATGTCCCGCACGGACAGCCCCTAAAACAGCAAGAAGTTCGTTAACCCATTAAAACATTCCCTTCAGCCCTTTGAACATAATAGGTTGTTAATATGTTTTTATGTCTCTGGTACCGGCTTCGCCCGTGACATACCGTTCCCGTGTTTGTTTTGATTCAGTGCCGTTCTGGAGGGCTAGGGTTTGCTCATAAAAAAATTTAAATTAGAAATACAATTTCTCTTTTTGGAATATTTACATTGAAGAAACTTCCATGCCTGAAAAATGGAACAGCTTCCTTGCAGCTGTAAGATTTCATTCAATTTACTGTTACTAATTTACCTTCATATTGCAGTTTTAAGCAGAATAAGACAATTAAATGTTATACAGTTTCAAAAGAAATAATTCGTTTACGACGTTTTACTTCTCGCATAGATGTTTGGTTATACGTTAGTAAACGACAACACATTACTCTCTGTGACCACGTTGTAAAAACTATTACAATAAAAGTGCAGCTATTACAATCAAAGGTTACACATTTTCTTACCGAGATTCACTTTATAATAATAGTGAAATAGTCCTCATATATGTACCACGCAGTGGTGGATTGATACTCCAGGAGTCAAGAGACGATTTAAATTGTATTAGGTATGCAGCCAGGGGTTATCTTTAAGAAGTTTATCCTAAAAAAAATTATATAACTCTAGTTTTGAAATCGAATTGGGAGTGTATCTAAAGTCGTAAAAATATGAAATTGTCAATCCACACTACTACGTCATATTTTATACGTTGGACACACTGTAAACCAACCGTCAGACGTGGCAAATCATTGTCATATAAACACATAAAGACACTTAAAGTTGTGACCGTCAAACTCACATCTAGTTCTACATATCTCCATATTCTAAGGCAGCGCTACGGTGACACATAGTGTTCCTTTAAGAAATGATCCCTTTAGTTCAAGCATTGGTAACTATTGTCGTAAACCATAATATTTACCTGTCCAGTAAATTTAAGAAGAGCATGTTTATTGCTTTGAAAATAAAAAAAAATTATACAAGTTTTGGTTTTTTCCATGATCTGTTCAGTAGAAGCAGCTTTTTCTGACTCCCGGTGAAAACGCCATTTCCTTTAGTTCATACTTTTATTTTTTAGACTGTCTTTCCCCTCCCTTTGCAAAAGTTTTGAGTCTGATTTTATGTATTTAGCAGCACTTCTTTCTGCTGACTGTTGTCCGAGTGTTGGTAGGTTGCATATTGTTATCTGAACTACGAATAATTATACTACATTTTTATTTTTATTATGCGTTTACTTCTATCATAAGTTACATCAACTTTGGAATACCACGGTACGCTCCAAATTTTGTGATGTCAGGTTCTGAAGCCTTGAACCATTTATTTCTAAATAAACTAAAGAGACCTAATAAATATTAATATGACATAGTATTAATATTTTTCTAAGCACTTAAGCTCTCCGCGGTACACTTTAAGTGCGAAGAACTATAGCCAGATATTTTTGTGGGTGGAAAGAGTGTTTTAAGTGGGTGGCGTAGTAAATTTTAACAGAACAGAAAAAATTTTTAAACAATACATAACAGATTTTTATTTTGAGGCTACCGATACTGAAGTCACTTCCGAATCCGGTCTCATCCGTATCTACCGATCAGCAAATCATTTTAGTAACATTTTATAGAAAAACCCTAAACATTATTACATGTCTTTTATGATTCATTGTTTCAATCAGGTCTAACTTCTATCCCGGTGGTTTCGCGATATTCTGAATTCATTTTTATAATCTTCTCTGTGTATGAGCCAACTTGAGTAACAGAGAAGTCAATAACAGACTTTGACCAAGTGATAATTAAACTTTTCAAAGCCCTAGTCTCCATCAACAAAACCATCATCTTGGACCATTTTACCATGGAATCGTGGTCCATGGGCATTGAAATACACGTGGAAAAATACATGATTTAGGTAAGCTAACTAATTAAATAATATTTAAAATGAAATGAATGAATCTCTTAATAATGTAGACTTTGTAAGCAACACATTTAAATCTTATAATGGTTACATCCTTGTCCACCGCAATTCATCAAGCAGTTTTTGTCCCATTTCAGTTATTCCTGTATCGAGTAAAGTGTATTTAAAACAATATTGAAGAATAGATTTATTTTATTTTACGTACTAGTACCCAATGTGAAAATCATTATGGATTCTAGAAAATTATGTAAGAGTTAATAGAATAACAAATCTCATTGAACTAGTGTTCATTGGCATAGCGATATGATTTTTCGTGTGCGTCAAAAAATAATTTCATCAATACAGAAGGGTAAGGACGGTAAGACTCTCTGTTTAAAATTATATTAATAAATGGAACTGAACCTATATGTATACGTCAATTTAATTATTCCTTTCATGTTTAGGGAATAAATTTAAATGTAAACAATGCAAAGTTAAATGTTATTTCTTTTTGTCTCCAATAGCAAGAGTCCAACCTGTAACCTGTTTTTATAGTGGATAAAGATCACTTAGAGTTCACAGGACAAAGGTCTGACTTAGAGCACATATGTATATATTTAGTAAAAGGTTACGACTGGTGTTTCTATACCATTCGTAACCTTGTAAAAGTATGTTCCAGAAATGTTCTATTATTGGTTTACCTTGAAATGATATACTCTCATATGGCTTGTACCGTCAGACTTTGGTGGAGTTGTACTAAACACAGATATAATATAAATTCCTAAGCTCATTAAACATAAAATAGGATAACTAACTACTGTTTCCTCAATATAAGTAATATCATTAGACAACTGTAACAATAGCGTAAATAAGATTATTTTAAATTTTTGGTTAATTTTCTACAGTGTATTATCATCGTTTGCAATATTCAAGTAAAGTACATTTATTTTGTAGATTTACTTTTACATTTTCCCTGATTTACTTTTAGCCTATCCTGCACCAAATAATCCTTCATATAAAAAAAAAATATTTAAAATAGCTACCTTTGTGTAAGGTGGAATAAATATCAGCTTTATGTTGGTTTTTAATTATTTTAAACGATAGATATACTTATAACCCACGATAATCTGGAAAAATAATTAACAAAGAAAAGAATGTATTGGCTTTGTGGAAAATAATTCAAGTCATACTCACACATCTGCTTGTCACACCTGGAAATAATACAAAACCCATTCATACATTTCTGCGATAACAAGCGATATGCTTGACATAAAATTTTCAATTGCGTGGCAATGTGCCTTTCTTTTACTGCAACCACAGTAGCAGTTGCCTGTTCAAGGCAACCACCAGCATATATTTATGAGCTCATTAAGATTGTATTGTTCTCTTCCCTTCAGGTGGATATTTTATAGCTTTTATAAAAGTTGATCAATACTAATATTTTTGCAGGGTGTGCTTTTTAGGCCTTCATTGAGAAGTTTTTTGTGTTGAGCCTTCATTGAGAAGTATAACAGGCATTGGTGTGAGACCCATATACTTATACAAAACAACTTTTGCTCCAAATTAAGTTCAAATCAAAAATTCTAGCAAAATCATCACTAAGTAAGGTACAGAAGTATTAGTGCACATACTAGTATAAAACTGCTGTTGCCTGACTAGCTAACTAGTAAAAGAAAAATTCCAAATAGACGGATTTAGAGCTATTATTGTAGAAAGCGGACAAGACCACTTGCAAGAGCAAAAATAAGCTCCTCACAGTCGAGTGACATTCAATTAAAAATATTCTTACATGGTAGATTTAGACAAGATTGAGAATATAATTACACTATTTGGGAATTATTATTCTAGTAATCGATATGTAAATTATTTGAAATGAAGCTATCCGATATTAAAGAAGATATGATAAAAATTGGTTCATTACAATTTGTTATGACTTATAAGGCTTCTGTAATATGCAAAAAAACGCAATACTATTTGTATGGTAGCCCGTGTGTTTATATGGTTGAGAAATAGTAGTGATCTGAGAATAGATTCCTGAGGCACTCCGGTTTATTACCGGAGAAGTGAAAAAATGTTGTTACTTGTCATTACGAAATTCGACACATTTAACGCAACCCGGTAAATATAATTCAAAACATTGATGTACCAATCCTCGAAATCCATACTCTACGAGCTTACTGAGTCATATAGTCCACTAAATAAAACGCCGTACTTAGATAACAGAGCAGGCCAAGAGTGTGGCTCATAGAATTAGGGAAAACAATATTTCCTCGATATAGTTGGCGATAGCAGCCTAGTGTGTGGCCCCAAGCGCCGCGCTGAAAACTGTGCACCTGAGCAATAATAAATCTGACCCGGTGCTATCTATACTAGGGTACCCAGCATACTCTGTGTTCCAACTGTGTTTAAGGGGGGTCGGGCACATCCTATATCACCCATGTTAATTTGGCCATTTTTGAAATACTTTTTCTCAAAAATTAGTTGAGCTATCACCTTACACTTTTTTTATTTTAAAGGTCCTGCTTCATAGCACATTTTAAGTATAGGATATTTAGATATTGTTAAATGTCTTCCAATAATGATTTTTGATATATTTTGTAATTTTTTGTTTTTATTTGTAGCTTATTTATTTTCTAAATAATAAACACTATTATTTAGAAAATAAACTAGGCTATACTGCTTAGGAACATTTCCTATGCACAAATTAATCTTCTTTGTGTTCTGATTAAAACAAAAAATATTGTGTTGATATCTCAAATGGTTCTTGAGAAAAAGTATTTTTTATATAGAAAAACTAAACTTTCGGAAAATTAACAAAACTGAAAATATGTATTATTTTTATAGTTTGACATACCTTAATGCATCCCAGATCCATAAGAAGGGTTGTCTGGATCTTCCTGTTCTGCATAGAAGTCATCCAGCTTCTTCTTTGCCAAAGACCTCTTCTGCCGGCACTTCTTTTTGATTTCTTGAATTAATTTTTCGGCTTTCAAAATCCTCAGCTCGTCAACTTGTTTCATCCGCTGAACGCAGTTGATGCCATGAGTGATGCCAAGACTGCTTAAAATTTTGCATTTAACAATGTTCCCATCATTATAAGTGCTATTGGCTTCATAAATACCAAGTTCCAAGGTATTTTTTAGGACAAAAGTGCTTTTTGGTAGACTATACCAAATTACACTGTTGAGGGACTCGCAAGCATTCTGAGTGCCACCATGGAGACATTTACTGAGCAACTCAGTCTTGGACAAATCTTTGAAGATTGGTTTGATTTCTTCCATAACAATTCTTGAAAAGTGAAAGTGTTTCTTATGGTCATAGCTCTCATTATTATCCATGGCTTTACGATATTTGCACCAAGTATCAGGGCCTTTGGGCAAAATTTCCGACTTGTACAGAGGACTGGACAGCCACATCAGATGTAGCAATACCAACATAACCTATTTTAGGAATAAGAAACGAACATCAGTACTATAATAAATACACACTCACGCTACAACCTCAAGTAGCAGTTTTGTCGGAAAATATTCATGTAAAGGTTTACAAAATAGGTCATATTGAGAAAAGTACTTGTTCGATTAATGTAAAATTAGTGCTAAATTAAAGGCAACAGAATAGGGAACAAATAACACATAAAAACAAGAAAATGTAATATTAATAATTTTTAAGGGTCCGACTCACCTTAAATCCATATTGGTTATTAATCACAATGTTATTTGTTCTCAATTCACAGTGAATAAAAGCTAGTTGAACCATTATCGTAGAATTTACGTGAAGAAATAATTTTAGAAAAAAATGTCATATTGGTACAAGAATATAGGTATAAAGCAAATTATATGGCATTTTACTTATTAAAATGCCTAAAAATAAGAATGACGTACACGAAATTGGACGGAGAGAAAACATTTGTAATTGTTGAAAATGTTTGTTAAAAACAACACTAATATTTCTTGTAGTATAGTATGGCGTTGTGCTTTTTACTACACAAACTGCTAAATCATAAGTGTTGGACTGGATGTTTTAGCACAATAAACTATATATTTAAAAACAACTTGTTTCAAAATAAGATAATATTATTTTGAAATGAGTATTTAGGACACAAAGGTAAAATTTTAAATAACAGTAAATTTACCCTGATCTATATTTAAAAAAGTAGTAGGTATATGAAAGCGTTTATCTGAAACAAATTAAATCTAAAAATTTGTAATAAAACTTTATCTAAAATATGTTTATTTCTGATAAATGTAATAAAAGTTTAAAACATATTTTAATAAAAGTTGAAAACTATATAAATAAAAAATAATTTATAGCTTTGCTTAAATATTTTATTATTATTCCTACGCAAGATACATTATTCATTAATATTGATGCAAAATATGTGCAGTAGTAACACCTACATAGGAATATTCAGTGCATGAAGATGCGCTGTCAGACGTTCAGTTAAAGTAAAATGAACAATATATACATATGCATTACTGTTTACATACATTAAAAAAATATTTTCAACTATCTAAAAATGTAATTGAATAAATATTGGACGTAGATTGATAACTGTTGTGAGTAAAACTGATAAAGGTTCGTAAAAGCAACGCTTTCCATCTTACTGAAATTGGAATAATTAATAGTATACTTATGGGAAATTATTATGCTAGTTACATTGTAAAGAGAATCAAACGAATAGCTAACTACAAAACTCCTATCGTTCTTTAATTACTAGTTATTTTGATTATACGAAAAAAACGGTGTTTCTAGTTGAAATAATGTTTCTCAGAGAGCACTAGTTGCAGAGTAATTAAATATATCAAGTAGATTCATGCGTAAACATTATATATAAACATCGAATTGATTTCACAGTGTTAAAATTCATTGTTGTTTCAGTGTGTCAGAGAGTGCCATACTAGTACAAATTCAATGTTGTATCGCATTATTTAATATATTTATCAGCTTTACCGACATTTTGTCACTGAGCGCTGGTAATCACCTGGCTAGAAATAAAACAACCCAAGAGTATTCTCGCATTGCTATATTTGGTAAACACGGTGAGCTCGGCGTTAGTCATTCACGTCCATCCACTGTTTAGGGAACAACTTTGCTAAATTAACTGCAATGTACTAAAAAGTTTTTAATTCTAAACAATTTCATTATAACGACTTTTACAACATATTTGAAAATAAAAATTGTAATGGAACATTTTTTCACATTTTCGCATAATTTTAGTACCATTTGTGCATTCTAACTACATTTCTATGCAAAAAATAATTCAGGGTGACACATCTTATGGTTACTGAGAAAAATGGGTTATATGTTATAAAAGCCTGCTTTCGGAAAAAATGGGAAAAACCTACAAGAATTGTTCCACTCACCTTTTCTGTCTTTTTCAATTACAGTTTTCAACAAGTCAGTGATTTTCATACAAAGATATCTTACTAAATAAGGTAATGTAGCTTAATTTAATTTGCTAGCTAGAATGATAAACCCGAATAGATTGTCTTATACACCAGCGCGGTTTCATTTTATTTTTCGAAAGGCCTTGAGAATTAAAAAAAATATTTTAGTTGGTAAACTTTCGGTTAGTGTGAGTGAATTATTTAACCATTATATTTATTTGCAGTGCACTAATATGAAATAATCAAAAAGCATAAAAAACTCCGTTGCATTTTTAAACTCGCTTCCGCAAAATAAATTTATACAAACAATATTTTTTACTTTCGTCATAAAAAAGCTAGTTAACTAAATGTCACACAATAAAAATTTATATAAATACTGTAGCTTATGTTTTAAAATTAAAATTATATAATAATAAAGTTGAAATTACTACCAAAGCTGTACTATGTTTTCTTAAGTTTATACACCATAAAAATTTATCAAAATGATGAAACTCTTGTTAAAATTCTATTAACATATATTATTAGTACCTTGCATCACTTAATTCATAAAAAATTAGGTCTAGTTTGATCTTAGCTTGTGTTAATTATTTTTTTACTCTTACAATTATTGTCTAGGCATATCTCGTTCAAGCTATTAATCTCAAAACGTATGAAGAGCATTTACATAAATTAGGCTTGAATAGTTAAATCTGCAATCATAAATAAAAATTAAATAGCTCAGTGATTTGAGAATATATTCCATTTTTAAAATAATTTCCCTATCAATAAGCCTGTCACATCAGGCCATTTGAATTGATACATGACCCAGAATATTGATGCAATAAATTTCCTTCCTCAATCCTCAACAAGCTTTCAACAGAAACTGATGTTGAAGAATCAGAAACATTTATAAATTTAGCAAAAAATACTCATATATGGTTAGCAAAGTTATATTACAAAAATAATTAAAAGTATTGTACCAAAGGGGGGTTAAAAATAATTTGTAATGATGCAGTTATGAAAGAAATTGTTATGATGCTATTAATTAAACGATAACGTAAAATGATATTCGCTAAAAAATTAATTAACCAAATAAAATCGATTCGCTTAGGTTTGTTTAGAATATTACATAAGGTGATAACTTACTACCAAAAGGTTTAAAACTTGGCAATAAGGTAAACTAAAAGGTCAATAATTCTGTAACTTAACAATTTTACTGCTTAAGTGATAGTATAGTTCACTTTATAAATAGTAAGATATAAAAATACCACAGTTATTGTGTGACATGTGAACATGCTGCTCCACACAAACTTTGCCTCTTGATGCTCGTCCTAGGCAAGTACAGTAGTGATAGCTGGACCTCGGATAATTGTATTCTTAGACATATAAGTATAATTTGCCGGTTATTACGATTAAACTTAATAATATCATTACTACTTAATAACTATTAAGGAGTATTAATTATTTTAAAACTATTCACTCTAACTGTAATAACTACTGTTAATAATTTTATAATTATTACAATTATTAGTACAAAATAATATTTAATAATTAGAAAATAATCAAATACTATTTACTTAGTTAATATTTTAAATACAAGGAAATCAATTTCGGTAAATTCACTGTATTCTAATACCATGTGCAAACCTATCTGAGACCATTTCAATGTGTATAATGTTATTTCATAAAATTTATTATTGTTAAGATCCCATTTATGTTGTATAATAACACCTTTAAATACTTATATTCGCACGATAAACTTTCCTAACTTACTTCCTAAAATAGCTTATAGAAATCAGCACTCAAAGCTCAGGTGTCTTCACATTTATAATAAATATGTAAATATTTTCATTTATTATTGTTACGTTACTCTACATTTTTGTTATTTTGCATCATAGTTTTAGTTTAATTTGCTTCTCACGCAATAAGGGTATTATTCTTTCTTTGAGGGAAAAGCATCAAGAAATATTCCTAATAATATAAATAAATACGAATAATTATCGCTAGTTCTAGTTTATTTCCAAAAAATTCAAAGTAGGTGGTTCCATCAATGAAAATAATCCTTTCATTTTGAGTAATTCAGTTTAATGTTAAAATATGTGTCACTATTGAACAAAACCTGTTGAACCTTGGAGAGTTCACTCTGTTTTTAGATTTGATAACCATACGTAAATGAGTGGTATTTTATTGCTATCTTTCCTTGTACAATTAATGTGATATTATGCGTGTTTCAGGTAAGGGAGAAATGTATGATAATTACAATCACTGCAAACTGTGTACCTGCAAAATATGGAGGAGTATGTGAGGACAAGCAATAGAAACTTGAATATTTTGGGACATGTCAATAATTATGTTATTTGTTGAATAGGATTTCATATGTATTAAACAAGCCTTGAAAAAGTAGTTTGCTTTATGTTAGTAACTGAATCTTACTATAATAGAAATATCTTTACAGTTTTAAAAAGTCATGTTACATTAGTGTACGAAAGTGAATTACCGAACCAATATAATTTGGCAAACTAACACATAAGTTATTCAACTTTGGTACTCACCTTGTTATCATTATTTGAGATCAAAATAATACAAAAGAGTTTTCCAGTAATCTAGAGAATAATAAATATAGATTGCATATTTTGTCAGTAAAATAATATTTTTCTTTATTATCTCTCACCGAACTATAAAATGTTAAAATGATTTTTAAATAATCACGTAGAACTCTATCACATCATATTCTCAACGATTTCTATGATGAAACAATTAAATGTAATGTTCCATATAGAGAATATTATATTTGTATGTCATTGTAACTAGCGAATTATCTTAGCGCGAGCAAAACCTATCTTTTAAGAGGATGACAAAAATGTTATTTCTCTATCTGTTCTCGCTGACTTTTAATTTGAAGAGGGAACTGTCCTATACAAAGGTATCCTTTGTAATTTTTTTTGTCCTTAATTTCAATAGGAGAATTTTTATACTTTCCAAAAATGGTTTTACAGTGATAGAAAATCTTAGAAAAATACGGCCAAACAAGGTATCATTAAAAACTTGGTGTGTGTTCGTATCACAGGAATAAGGATGATAAGCAAAATCCTGTTTTATAAATGCATAATTTTGAATAGAACACAATATTTAACGGTTTTCTTCCACAAAACGTTTAGGATTCCGAACGTCATAAAACAATATGATGGAATAACGTGTAACAAACATTTTAAATTGTTAGATTTAACCATAGGACACTCTGTGTTTGGAACACCATGCATTTTTAACAAAATTTAAGACATATTTTGAGGTCGATTTAGTTTGGGGAATCCGTTTGGCCGCTTAGCATCTTAAAGAGGTTCGTCTGAACTTCGGTCGAAAATAGATAAATATATATTTTTTGTCAAATTTAATGTCATTCTGATAATCTTAAAAATACCCTAATGCCATAGTAGTCGTACTTTTTGACTACAGTTTTGGACAAACGATAACAGGCAACAACCTAAGATCTGACAGGGGAGGTACTGTATAGGCAATATTTTTGTTAATTTTGTACATAACAAGTAAGCCTTTTTTAGCAGTTTTTAGAAGTACGCTGAAACTTAGAAAATGAAACTATAACTTTTTAGTTAGTAAACTATATAAAAATACTGAAACATGAAAATTGGAATAACGTGAAAGAGATATTAAAAGGCAGTTCATTAATTTTTATAGATACTGTTAATGACTACTCATGCTAAGTGTCCCCTTTAATTCACTAACAATATCAGTATCAAAGAAAGGAAAGTTGTTTGATAATAAAATTATAAAAAGAGAAAAAAACTTCAAAACATTTGTATTTTACAGATCAGTAGCCTACCCGAGTTAAAAATGTATTATAAATTTAAGCAGTTTTGGCGTAAAACTTACGCCAAAGGAAAGAAATTTTACTGTGTCCGTAAAGTTCTTGGGCTCATTTTAATACGAGCTTAACATGTACTTTATAATTATATTTTATTATTGTTTATTATTTGATTTTTCATTCCTGCAATTAATGTAAATAAAACATGTTATAGTGCATACAATAAAATATTTAAAAAACGAACTTCTAGTTAGATATTATTTGAAAAACCACATTATTTCTTTACTTAGGTTGTGAACGCTTCATTCAAATGTGTTATAAAATAAATTAAATGGGTTATTGCATAACCTCCAACATATCTAAAGTTTACCGACCGCCAAATGTTTGAAAGTTAAATATTTTATTTTTATGGAAAGGTCAACTATAAAAAGGTTTTGGTTAAAACATTCCGGAGAAATGTACCAGTAACAGAGAGTTAAATCTAATCAATTTTAAGAAATAAAATATTTTTATTAATAAAAGAAGCAAACTGAAGGATTTGTACTTTGTTTTGTTAGTACAATTGTGTATACAATTGTGTGAATTCTTTGAGTACAAACAAATAATGTCACGAATGTGCAATTGTGTCGAAGGCTGACAATTTGAAATACCTGGGAATCATGCTGGATAGGGAAATAAACTGAAAAAACACATAGACATTGCAAAGAAAAAACTTAATAGTATTTTACAAACCTTTTATTTTCTACAAAATATGTGTACAGAGGAAGTTATGAGCGTGTTATATTTTTCATTGGTAAACAGTAGATTGGAATACGGAATGTTTTGCTGGGGTAGAACCTATGAAACAAATTTTAAGCCTCTTTTAATGCAACAGACGAACTTCATTCGATTAGTTAAAATAAAATGTAGATACGAGTCATCTCATCCATTATTATAAGTAATTAAAATTTGTACAATAAAATATTTGTTTGTGTATAAGATTTTTAAAATATTTTGTGTCACTAGTGGTAAAGTTTCCTGTATTAATTAATATCTTCAAAATTCAATTAAGGCACAAAGACAAAATTGCACAAATTTAATTTAGCATGCAGGAACCTCTGCACAAGCTTTGACTTTAGAGGCCCTATATATTCATAAAAGTGTTTTATCAAAATATTTGTTAGTATGATCACGTAACTGAGACGTTTTTTTTTACTTTTACTTTATTTTGATGTAAGAGTCACCATGCAAGTGGTATATTGAAATGTGTGTTAAGTGCTAAATAAAGTTAAAGTGATTCTTAAGTTATTAGTTTAAAATTCTTAGTTTAAAAATCTTGTAACTTTTTAAAAATATGTACGTAACACTTTTGTGAATAAATATATTCTTATTCTATTCTATTCTGTTCTTATAGTAACAAAAATACAATAAAAGTTTTGAAATAATAATAATAATATGTTGTATTGCTTATAAACACAGCCATGTTATCGCTACTGTCAAGGTGAATTATATAGTAATATTTTACGTTAATACAGCTACATTTGAACTTAAAATATAAATAAAACTTTTACAGTCACTCTAATTTTCATTCATACCAAACTTTTGCCTCAATGACAGTCAGCCAATCATGCAGTCTCCTAAACATAATTAATAACCTAGTCTGTGCTGTATAATGTTTTAAATGGCTTGGGAATCTTATAATTTGCTATTGTATTGGGCAGTTGGTTTAAGAAAATGGACTCCTAGTAACTTCCTCAACACTTACCATTTTTTGTATATAAAATATAGGGCTTCCCATTTATTTTAATCCACTGCAATATTTTTATTATTTTTTATTGCATAAAAATAAATTAAGTATGAACAATCAATAGGCAATACAAACTATAATTAACAGGGTAAAAAGATGCGAACATAAAATTTTAGAACGATAGTAAAATACTAATTTGAAATTAAAGTGAAAACAAGTCATTAGCAATGAGAATAAAACAGTTAAATAACAATAAATAATTTAAAATCATTAGTCAACACCTATAAACAATTATCGAACATGTATTGTATAAGAGATGGAAAGTAACTCAAGTTATTTTATTGAACTGTAAGTTTCTTCAAATAGTTCATAGTAAAGTTAATGGGCTGTATTAAGACATTGATACTGTAAAGAGACTGTAAAGAGTTAAAAATAGATAGAATAGTTAAAAACTGAATATAAAGCAACTAAAATGTAATTGATTAAGATAAATACAAGTAAATAACAATATGTCTAATTGGTAAGTATTCAATTATTCAAATCATCCGTAGTCAACAATAAACTTTAAAAAAATATTTACTAATGCACTACAATGATGCCAAACTATTATTACACTGATTTAAGTTAATCCCAAACCTGGAATAAATTGACGTTTTGAAAATATGAATATTTGTTACGCTTCATTTAGTTAAGTTTTTATATGTCAAGTTAATTAACACTGTAATTAACAGCTTTTTGGAAGCATGACAAAGGAAGCATGTTCAAAGCTTGTATTGTTTTTATTAACGGGTTGTATATTTAAAGAAAAATATAATCATGTTTTTTTTTTCTTTACGAGATTCGACTGTCACGACTGTTGCAACTTGTCTCAACTTTACTTTCTCAAAACAGTTAGCATTTAGCGTAGTTTTTTGCTATTCGTACAAGAACTATATTGAATGCATCCCAATATGACATAAACTCCTTCAATCCCGTAGATACAGTTTATTCAAAATTATTCGATGTTTATTATACGTAAAGGCTTATACCTATCTGTTAATATACACGCTAATCCATTGTAACATTGTAACTTTGATGTTTGTATTGGAAATTATGTATGTTACTGTTAATATTATCTGTGAAGCCTATAGGTGGGGCTAGAAACATTATTATAACGCAAATTTTCTTTCAGTAATATTCTGGCAAACATTTATGGTAATAATTCTGAGTATAGTGTACCCAAGCTATATCTTATTATGTATCTTTCATCCAGATTATATATTAGTTTTATCCCTGTTATAAGAGTACCTGAATGTAGACAAATATCATAAACAGCTAAAATTGTTACTGTAGTAAACTGTAAACGCTCTCCATTACTTCCAGTACTAAACGGAACCTAACGATGAGATGTGGTGGATATCAATAGCACAATGGCACTGTGTAAATTGCACATTGTGCAAGAACAAGGCACGATAAACACAATCACTTATTGCGGTAGTACGTGATACTGAACTAGTAGATACGGCATGATCTGTGATTACTCTTATCCACGTATTCCCACACTACAGCCGTGAATCATGCTTTATGAAACCCAAAATACCCTACTTTCGTACTTCGTAACTGTTTCTGTCTAACAAACTAATCCGGACATTTGTCATCGTGCTGTGATACGAATTAATCACTGAACGTTGTCAAACGATTGTAAAATTCTGTTTCCTTCACAATCCTTAAACTTTAAACAAAGAAACTAATACAACATTTAAGAGCCACCTTCTTATATCCATTGGTTATTCAGAAAAAAGTGTATAAACGTTTTTCCTTTATTACTTCAATATTTAAGAGTATATAAATAAAAAACTTAAATCCTTTTGTATTTTAATTCATAAAGCTTAAATCTTTTATTTCATTAACCACATATTTAAAATGACAAATTTATAGCTCTATAACCAAACATTAAGGCCATAACAAAGTTTATGGATTTTAACATAGTTATTAGAGAATACAATTTCAGTTGTTTCACTACATTCTTAAATCGAAACTAAAAAACATTTATTTACACAATCATTGTAGTCCTATCGACAGCAACAAACACCAATAATAGTATTCAAATTAGTTGACTTTACATATTGCAGATTATACATACAGTACTAAAACCCTATCAACTAGTTAATCATAATGTAGTGTTGTACACAATGCAAACTTAGTCTCTTAGAATTTGAGTAAATCATAGAGTTTTGAGTGACGTTTATTAAAAATAATTACTGCTTTTAGCTAAAACTATCTGCAATACAAAGCTCAGCTGTCACTAGATATTCGGAACGCCATGTAACCTGGCATACAGGAATACAGGAATATTTCAACTAAGTATGAACACATTGATGTTTATAGTTCATTGACTTTTAATTCAATAACTTATTAACAAATAATTTCTTTTCTTTTACTGTGGGGTGTAATACAACTTTCTTTCATACAAAATGTTTATTATTGAAAAATAAATAATCTTAATGGTGAGGAAAAGTACATTTCATTACTAGTCTCTGAAGTGACTTATTACGGGGGGAGACCGCATTTTGAAAATGCTATGGACCCCACAATACAACTTTCGTGACTATTATTGAAGGTTAATTTTTATCACGATCTAAAATAGCAAACGAAATCTATTTAAAACATTATCTGACATTTTATAGCCCAATTATTATTACTCTATAAGGAAGCGTAACACTATTGTATAATTAATATTGGTAATACCTGACTGTTTAAACAAAGAACTGTAGTAATAAATAACAGAACCACGCTGATGGAATTTCAGTTCCTTATTCAGGGAAAGAGAGGTTTGGAAAGAATTATTAATAGAGGAAAGGAAAGTTTAGGAGAAGGGTCGTAGATCATAGCTGCATTAGAAAGCATCCAATTACCATAAAAAGTAATGCAAATTAGTTTTATTCCAATAATTTAACTAAAATATCCTTAAAAAACGATAATTCATTGTCCGATTATTTGTAATTTCTTCGGTGAAACAGTGATGTGTTTATAGACACTTAATACAACTTTATTTGTATTTCTTGTTCTTTCATGCGAAAATTAGTCCATGTATTGGTGGTTACCAACAAACACCCTCGGAACCGCGTAACTTGTTTCTTTTAAATGGAATGTTTTTTCTGTACCCAATCGCTACTCAAATCCTGCGCCGTAAAGAAAACCCTCCCCCACGCCATTTCCCTCCATGTTTTATAACATTTTAAATCACAGTGAGACGTTTATTGGCTGTAAATAATATTGGTTTAAAGCCTTTATGTTATGATTCCGTGCCAGTACCTCCTGACAACCCGTGACTATGAACTCGTAGCTGCAGATACATCTCCATACACGTGTCAGGTAAAACACAATTTAAACTTAGTCATGAACTGTCATATAACCTTATTCACACAACACCGAGGGTAGAGGAACTACAAAATAAACTTACTTCAATTTATACACATAACATATTAACCATTCGAAAGTGTTAGGAAGTTTTGGTATATTAAACATGCTAGAGAAATAAATATTAATGTATTTTTAAGGAGTGAATAATAAGCTGTAAATTTAATTTTAACATTTCTATTCTGGATTTTCAAATGTGTTACTTTTATGTAATAATTTATACGTTCTTTAATTTCAATTCTTTTAAATTCTTAAAAGAAATTCTTTCGGAAAACCGTAAATGATTTATATTCGAATGAACGTCATAGCTAATTCTGTTATACTTTATGAATAAATTTGATTTAAAAAACTCTGAAGTAGTTGAATTTTAGGGTACTTAGAAGAGTGGTACAATACATTAACTAACCTCTTGGATAACCTAAACTAATGGATGAATTAACGGGCCAACAATTATTTGTACAAACCATTAGGGATTTTTCTAGCACTTGGAAAACGAGTTGGTTCTGGCCTTTAAATAATAAGATTTGAAGCTTTAAATACTTCACCGTTCTTAAATCAAAATTTATACCATAACACCAATAAAAACACTTGAAGAAGATACCCAAAAGTGATTTATAACCCAGCCTATGAAAGTGTCAAAGAGTGTTTAAACAGTTTGGAAACAAAGTTCTGGCCATAGTCCATTAAGTTACCACAATTGAATCATTCCACGAAAGGTTCCAGAGATGTGCGTGAAATGTAAGGGCGTCTTATAATTAATACTCTTTCATCTCTTTCGTTTTCATTTAATTGAACTAAAAATTTAGTTTACTTTGGTTTTTTTTAATTATTAAAAGAAAATTTACCTACTTATGTTGTCTCATGCACATACTGTTAAAAATTCAAATTTTAATTTCAGCATTTTGTAATTGAGCCTAAGTACAAAAATTCTAAATTTCATATTTTTACAGCCTGCATTTCCCTGGGAAGGGTAAAATTTTTTTAACTTTCTCAGAAGCTATTTTAATTGACTATGACTTATGTACCTACGAATAACTGATAACACCTTACGTACAGAATATCACTTGTAAATAGCAGGCTTAACAAGTCAAAACCTAACGTGTTTCAACGTTTGAAGTATAACATTTGTAAGACTTCTTAAATCTTTAATTATTTATAGCATTTCAGTTTCAGAAGTATAAAATATTTGAAATAAAGGTTAAATTTAGCACTGACAGAAAATAAAAGCAGATTTTTAATTGTTTGAAAAGATCAATAAGGAAAAGGTCAAGAAATCGACATGTAAGACATAATTAATAAATTATGTTGGTAGTTTGTTACAAGTAACTATTGTTCAATAATCTGGCAAGAGCTAACATTTTCTGGTTTAAAGTTTTTATTTTTCATTTAAATTTACGTACCTATAAGAAATTCGTAAAATTAGGTTTTATAACTTTTTTTGTGTATTACAAAATTTATTTATTATGATATAACCGTGCATTCCAAAAGACTTTATAGGTGGCTTTTTATATATTTTTTCGTTGTTCTAATTAATTTTTCTAATCATCACCCGTACAAGGGTTAAGTGGCTTTAGTCTGTAGAAACAAATATAAACTTATAACCTTACACTAAACATCCATAGTTTCCTCATCCTCTAAATGAAAATTCATAGCTCAATACATGAAGGAACAAAATATGTTAATTTAATGATTAATGGTTTTTTAAGTTATAATTGATATTATATTATTTATTATAAAAATGGCATTTCGCTTCCTGTAAGTCTTTGAGTAATATAGCTATTTTTTAGATAAATAAAGTGTTATTCATTCCATTACGTACATTTAACCGAGTGCAAAAATAATAGTCTTCATCTAATATGTTAAGTTCGACTTTATAATTAAATTTTGTGTGTGAAAAATAATTGTGATTCTATCACAGGTTATTTATTATACATGAAAAACACAGGATCGAATCTTAACTAATTTCTGGATTATTTGGATGTAATTTCTAAATGAATGGTATTATGTAGCATCGAGAAAAATGGAGCACCAAGTACCACACCCATTTCCTGTGCAATCGCAGTGACTTGCAGAAAGATATCATCCTGCAGAGTTGAAGCCACGGTAGCAGCGCTATATACAAGGACGGGATGTCAGAAAACATACATGTTTAACTGCTGTAAACTACCATTGTTTTGTCAACAACCGTTGTCTACCCGATAAACTCGCTGAGTTAAACAATGCGATTACCGAGTGCAGATTAATAAACAATTTTATGCCTGTTTGAGATCGCTCTGATGATGATCGTTGGGGGTACGGAACACCTTTATTGGCAAAAAAATCTCACAACGAGTACTGATTTTAGCATTTTAACGCTTCTCCTTCTTATCCAAAAATAACTTCCGTGAATACTCTATTTGAAATTGCAGGCATTGGATGTAAGAAATTTAGGAAATATTTATAGGATAGAAATTAAAACAGATGAAGATAAAAATTTCAAACTTTTACAGCATATGAGTGAGTGATAGGTTCAGAGAGTTAAAGGTTGTTTCTTTCTTTACGGCTTAGAGAAATTTGGTTTTAAAATGAAATATAATATAACGAAATGAAATTTTTCTTAACTATATTAACATTTTTAATTAATAAAATAAACGTTACTACTTTAAGCTATAACTCATGCAAATACTACCTGAAAGTTTCAGAATATTATATTTATTAGTTTTTACTTGTAGCTGATAACACGTATTTCCCCAAGAAATTCCTAAATAACAAAATATAAATGGTTTTAATTTTACTCAAAGTGATTCAAATTTGTTTCCTAAAGTTTTTTATTCAGGGAATTTATCGGTTAATGCAGTGCGATATCTCTGTGAATAACCCTCTCCTCTCTGCACGACTATTAAGAAAATTCGATCACGTTTTTTGTAGGATTTTCAGATGGAAATAAATCATTATTCGTTATTAATTATTCATTATTCATCAAAGGTTGATCAAAAACGAACACTCTGGGCCCACACTTGCTGAAGGTGATAGGGATTCACTCTTTCCCCTCTGTTGAAGAAATTGTGCAGTTCCTGAGGACTGAATGTTCCTGCGTTGAGGATGTTACTCCACGCATCACTTCATGAAAATAAAGGTTTATATTTGCACTGGATAAACTCTCACAGGAAATCTTTCGGTGGGTGAAGCCTTACATCCTGGCTAACTCCAGATTACCCATTGACATTCTACCAGGACCTACCATCTACCCTCAGCTGCTCACACATGAGCACTACTCTCTAGGCATCAGTATGCCACATGTTCTCGGTAACCATCTAGGTTTCGTGGTCGTGGGTAGCGCCCCCTGTCTGTACTCTGTGCAGCCTGCATCCCAAGTTTCTATATCTCTACTCCCAACCAACGAGTTTGAACTCCACTCTTCTCTCCAGCGTTTCTGGCCTTAAGAAGAGCCTTTCTCTGCAGTAAATAATCTGCCCAAGAATCACTTTGTGATGACTTATTCAACTCTACTCACTTTAGAGACCCTCAAGGACGTTATGACGTCAGCCTCCCTTCCAGTCCCTTGAATTCAAACTTCAAAATAGTTCGGAATTCAAAACCCTCTATCTCTACTTCATGTCTAAGTATCTTGCCCTAGGTCACATGGTTGAGTGCCTTGATTCTAACTGGTCGTCTCCTCACTATGTACTGCCCAATCATGGCGTGTTTAAGGCTCATAATATCACCCCTAAAGTCCACACGGTTTTTGATGCCAGTTCAGGCCTCTATCCCAGTGATGTCTTAATGACAGGACCAGAACTTCAAAATAACATCTGCGATATTACTATCCAGTTCCGCATCTACAAGGAGTTCTTCTCGTGTGATATAGGACATGTTCCGCGCTATAAAGGTGCACCCGAATGATAACGCTTTCAGCTCATATTTTGGCGTTCTGATCCTTCTCAGATCACTCTCCTCTGTCCACCAGCTCATTACTGTGACATATGGTATGAACAGCTCTCCCTATCTTGCCATCAAAACTTTGAGGCAATTAGCCCAAGATGATAGTGCACGCCTTCCTCGCGCAGCCGAGGTCCTCACACATCAAAGTTATGTGGATGGCATCATCACTGGTGCTAACAGTGTTGAAGAAGCACTAGAGCAAGACCAAATTACGAAAATTCTAAAGATAGAAGGCTTCGAACATAGGAAATGGGTTTCTAACCCTCCCACACTTCTAAAGCGGCAGTTGAATGACCGAATAACCGATGAAATACGTGGGTTCTCTGACGCGTCAGAAAATAGTTACGCAGTCGTAATATACTTGCAGTGCATAGAAAGTAAAGGTGAAGTGCTCAAGAGCCAAATTTTATCAAAAAACTCATGTTGCCCCTCTTAAGCGTGTTACACTACCAAGACTGGAATTGTGTGCCGCGCACCTCTTAGCCGACCTGGTAAGCTATTGCGCTAAACAATTAGGTAGTCATATTAACGTTGACTCTATATATCTGTGGTGTGACTTTATTGGTTAAAAACTCCCCCTGCCACCTCAAAACTGATGTGGTAAACAGTGTAGCACAATCACATGAACTCAAACCAGGTCAGCTTTACAAGAGCGCCGCGCCACGCCGATCACCCCTCCCCTACAACTAGAGCCCGCACCACCAGTGCCGTGCCTACTCCATGTTTCCACTTTTCAACTAAGCTGCCCCTCTCGTTTTAGTGTTGTTTTAACTAGCTCTTAAGTGTGTTTGGTGCGTTTTGTTGAGCTCCTGGAGAGTTCAAGGGGGCCGGTGCTTAATATTTGCAATATGTCGAGTAGAGTAGGCTTTAGTTCATAATATTTATCAGAAGACTCCTTGTAATATTTAAATAGTTTAGGGCATTCCTATGCCAAAATCAATACTGGTGAGCTTATCCAAGTAACCGTTGTATCTATCTTCCGATTTAACAGTCGTCTCTCATTGGTAGACACATCACGTGTGTATCTCCTCATCCAATCTGTCTGTCTGTCTGGAGCGACCCTTAGATGCCCGAACATTCAGTTGTATCTTCGGAGCCGTACTGGTGATGTTGTCCGGCCGCGGTAACTCCAAAGTCTCGCACTTCCTTTTTTCTCAGGTCTCAACGTAGTGACGTATTGGGTCTCTATTCACTATTTTCTCGTATCGTGATAAAATTGTACTGTAGGAGCCGTTCTGGAGACATGATCCAGTTGCGGTCGCTCATCCCTTTATTCTCGCGGTAGTGGAAGTGTCGCCCCTGGTCTCTGTGACCTCTTTTTCGTATTCATTGTATAGTGTTTCGTTGCTCCCGTGGGAGGTGACATGGTCCGATTGCAGTAGCCTACTCCTCGTGATGTTCCTCTCTACACTTGTTCCTACCTAGATGTCAGTGAAGATTCGTAGTGAAAGTGACTTGTTCTTTCGTTTATCCCACTGCAGCCCTGGAGGCCCTGGCCGAGCTGGAAGTTATCTCCGCTCGGATAAAGTGCATCCTTTATACCTCATGTCTAACCCCTCCTTTCATCTACGGATGTTTCCATACTTTAACTTTATTTGTAGCTCTGTCTCCACGTAAAACATACATTCGTTCATTCATAGGCTCCAAAAAAATGTAGAGTCACTAATCAGGATACGGTGAGTAGGTCAGTTCAGTTCGCCCAGCAGGATAGTTCGGCCTTTTCTTCAAATACATGCAGCATTATTTTAAAACATACAGACCTAATTTAAACATCTCGCTGTTTGGTATGTTTAAAAACAAATTTGTAAATATTTTATCTATTGTTTCTTTCTAACATTCAAGATACAAATAACGACAGTCAGTAATACATTTTGACTAATTTCTATACAAATACAATTATTATGAGTAATCCAAAAACATAAATCAATATTTACGTCCAGTGCAAAGCGTAACCTATCAAACAGCATTTTTTAAATCTCCAGAGATAAAAATAACCTTTTAAAATTTAAAATTTCGTAAGAGTTTAAAAACAAGTATTTAGCCGTTAAGTATTAACTTAGAACTCTAAACATTTGGTCGCTGTTTAAAAGATGTACAATAATGTTATATAACAATATTTAGTATTACTGATTTAGGAATAATGATGAGTTATAACAATAATAAACTTTATTGCGAACAGACAATGCGCACATTGTAATAAAATCGTCCTACCTAACCTAATCATTCGTTCTGGCAATAGGCCATTTAGACATACATTTTATCACTCACGCCTCTTTCACACAATTTCCAGACCCAGCAAATTTATTTCATTTGGTGATATTTGAGAATTTTTGGTTTTAATCATCCCAGCGACCCATCATAAACTCGCCAACCCAATAAAATGCTTACGAAATAAGAAAGGTTTTAAACTGAATTTTGAATTGTTTTCCATTTTGTTCTTTGATGTTGTCAGGGAGACTATTGATCAATCTGACACCAACTTGGGATGGTAGGTTTCTGAATGCATTTGTCCTGTGCTGTTGGACGCGAAAGTTGTCCCTGCCTCTCGTCCCGTGTTGGTGAACATCCCCTCCCCAAACCAAAGCACACCTCGACACGGAGTAGAGGATCACCTCAAGAATGTCTGGTAGATTGTGTTCTCTAGTAAGTATTAGTCACTAAACTACCAGAGGACTCTTTGCGTTCCAGGCAATGAAATTCGCTTATAAAATTATTTAAAAGACGATTTCTTGGCCTTAACTTTGCCATAATAGTTATGAATGCCCTCCCCTACCCCAGGAATCCAATTTATTTTCGTGGCCTCGCACTTCCTATCTCAGTCTGCTTGACTGCTATCTAAATCTTTCCCTCTTTGTTCGATTGACAGAACGAATAGTTGTCAAAATTGGTGATTAAGGAAATACTTCAGTTCCATTTATAAACGGTTTCGTGTACTTGTAGTGCACAAACGTGAAAGAAATATAAAAACTCTTAAGAATGTTGTCCTAATGTTGTGCTTTTTGTATCGGAAAAAATAATTCAGAGTCATAACTACTGTTTGTGTATGATAGGTCTCAACCCCAAAATGTTTCAAAGGAACTTGTTAACTTGACTTGAAACACTTTCTTTTAACTTACTTATGCAACCTATAGAAGTTTCTAATACTACCTTAAAGTAGGCATTGTTCTAAAGGGATTAAAACATTCTGGGTAATAACCAGAAGGAAAGTCTTTTAAAATGAACGTTATCATTCCTAACAACACGATACATTAGGGATAAATTGTACATATTCAGATGTTTTTAGCTTGTCTAGCTGTAGCAGTAGAGTAGCTCTGTCTGAATAAGTATGTTATTCCTTTGGAGTTCTCTTTAATTATCATATCACCAAAAATCCATTTGCTTAAACCTCATGTAGTGCATCTATGTAATCGGATCAAATGCACTAGTGTTAGTGGTAAAATAGAACCTCTTATTAATTTTTACAGGGCGTAGAATAGTAAAGTTTATATATTGTTTTAACAATAAACAAACTTTTTCCATGCTTAGATCAATGTGAAGCAATTCACTTTTCTTCTCAAGATAAGAAGTTCCATTATTGATAGTATTGTTCCTAATCCCCTTCAATTTCCGAATTCTGAGAAGTAAGCCGCCTCTGAAGTTCTTTTCCATTAAGGCTACAACATGTATGACATACAGGTGTATGCTCGAATTTCCATTCACCATTTGTTTTTTTTACATAAATATCAGTAGTAAAATTTTTGCTTAAATATTTCTCCGCCCTTATCTGTGCAGACCTTCTAGTTTTTGGTGGTTGGATTTGGATATTTTGGAGATTCTTGTAGATTTTTTTACCTGTTTATGACTGCTGTTGGTAGACATTTCTTAGTTTTGGATTGTATTGAATTTTTTTCCATTCATTGAAACAAATGGCCAAAAATAGCAGCTATTCCGAACAAATTATTTCTTTTCTATTGTTGAAGTGCCCTTCACTTGCCGTACTGCTAGATGTGGCAGCTCAAACACCATAGTGTGGTACCATTATAGCGCATCATAAAGGAGTAGTATTACTTCTTATTTTTAATTATCGGACTACGGCGTGAAGTTGCAGTGCAAATTTGATAGGTCGTATAAGAAATCTGTCGAGGCATAAACATTATTTTTGAGGCATAAAAAGCACAAAGTTATTACAAAATTCTCCAGGTTTTTTATACTTCTATCATATATACTACGAGTTATCGAACTTTCCAGAAACACATAGTTCAATAAATAGTAGAAAATGTATTCATCATTATTTGTAATACCATGTGAGCTATAATTTATAGGTTCATCCTTCATATATAGCTGACTTTATCTATCCAAATCTGATACTTTGGCTTTGCTGTATACAGTGAATAGAACCTGGAAACTATTTAAATTATGTTAGTTATCAACGATTCGACTCAGATTGAAAAATAAAATGAGCAGCTTACGACCTTGATCCTGTGTGACCCTTTATATAGTATGAAAGCTTTATAAAAGACAAAGGCGTGCACCTTATTGTAGTCACAAAACAGTTATTATCTTTTCTTCATTATTATAAATAGTTAAACTCAGGGGGCTAAAATTATCAATTTTTCATTTTCAAACGCATATGTCCTTGTAAAAATAGTAATTTTTATGATTGCATAAAGTGTTTGAATTTTGCCGAATAAAACTATTCGCCCGACAAAACTGTTTACTCCAGGCACTCGGAGTTAGGAAACACAACTATTGTAGATTTTCAATGTTACGGAACTTGGGTTTTACATAAACACTTTTATGTTCCAAAAAAAGAACTGTCATATTTATACAGCAAATAATATTGTTGCTGTACCTAAAATAGTGTCGTTTTTGTTCTTTTAGCTGTAAATTATGTGTTATCCAATTTAAAAAATATTCTTTATTATAAAATTATTGGTTTATTAAAACTATTTAATGACAATAATAAACAAAATAGTATAAAACTTAATTTTACCAATGCCACATTGACAGAGTTCAACAGTGCCGACGCAAGCTTATTCTACAACCCTAGGCAAATACATTTTTAACGCAACCCCTCCCCCCTAACTCAATCGCTCCCCCTCCCCATCACACAGGAAGTCTGAAACAAAACATAATTTTTCCATATTATGAATTCGTAACAAGGCATCACCGATACAGCAGGTTGTTTCATATTAGTGTATTTTATCTTAAATATAAATTCAATAAATAAAAATTGTACTACTCTTTTACAGTTCTGTAGAAGAAATATAAGAAAATGTACATATTATTTATATATCATAATATTTTTCTCAGATTTACTGTTGTGAAATATGGCATAAGTTTACTAAAACCTGGTAAGTTATATATTTTATAATGCCAAGCTTTAAAAAAGGCATACTAGTTAGCTGCAGACCGCGCATCTTGGGCGGTTTTAACATGGGGTTAAAGTTTAAAACTGGGTTATAAATATAAACTCAAATCCATACATTTTGAAATCCATATGCTTACACTTCAGTGTCATAATAATAATGAGTAGTTAAAAATACAGTTATCCGTTAATACCAAACGTTTATTACGAGAAAACCTATATTGGATATAAGTCATAAACAACGTATTAACAGATAATTGTAATTTTAACAATTCATTACCATTGAAACACTAAAGTATATTTCTCGAGTGGAATATTTATGGATTTAGCCAAGTTCCTATTTCATATCCAATTATATTCCCATGTTAAAAGCGGAGCCTCATATGTGCGGGCGGCCGCTGAGAAGCGCGCCTTCTTAAGTACGGTATACTCGCTAATCAAGCTACATTTGGTACCGATAATAAAAACTACACAGTGTCGATAGAAAAATCTCAACACTAGTCTGATGAGAGAGTAATCCACTGATCCACTGACTGACGAGTAAAGGTATAGATAAGTAGTAGGTATGAGGTTATAACAGTGACGCGGCAATATGAACCTTCAAGGTCACACCACAGTGTCATAACGCCCACCCCTCGCGTACAGCACCGACACTGTCACTGTCCTCACTGTCACATAGAGGGTAGCTACAAAGACCTCTTGTACTGCAGACAACTTTTGCGTAACTTACCTAGGGGTTTACGCTGACACTCTAAGTAAATGTGTGGTTTGATTAAAATCGAGTTTCAAAGTAACACACGTCTGTTTTATGCAACTTTTGGGCTTGGGTTTTATGCAGTAATTTATATACATTCTTTTAATTTTTCTTCCTTTTGTCTGTACATGCCCACTGCTTCACTATATGTGTCATAGTGGGTAATATAGAGCAAATTCAAATAATGTACAAAAACCTTATAGAACTGGTATTGGTCGCAGCTATTACAATCATAATAACCTAAAATACTAAAACACGAGATATATATAATTTGACAAACATTTACGACACAAATACAATAGTGTACTTTTTGTTTTAAGTGTTATATCATATCTGTATTTTATTACATTATTATAATTGCATAAAATATATTCTCACTCACAATACCAGAAAACACCCATTATTACGGTGCCTGAGGAGCGGCTGCCACAGCCTTCTGCTACTGACGGCGACGTAGTGGAACATTGGTTAGTGGAGTAATCAAACAGTTTCATATAAAATGCAATGTTTTATTTAATCGGGTCGTTGGGCCAACGTGTATTTTAAAGTTTGCTACAGGTGTCATTAGTCCAAAGAACCATATACGCTACTAGTATTGTTAAGTAAATTTTCGATCGTTAAGCCAATGAAATTTGAGTGCACATTTACGTTTAAAATTGTAAATAAGATACGTTTTGCCATCGATCCATTTAGGATATGATATGCTTTATTAAATAAATCGGTCCAATTACACCACGGATCGTTGGACCAACACTCTCTTATTCAAAACTAAACTAATGTATAGGTCGCTACACCACCGACCGGTGGAGTAATTGAACTAGACCTTTAGCACAGTTCTAAGAAATGTCGCGCATCAAATGTAGTTCCAATCAACTCTTATTTTTACCAATGGCAGTCGCGTTTGTTGGTACCCATGGACGACTCGAGACTCGCAGGATTTTTACGAGATGCGCTAGTGGTTCCACTGCTCCGTAAAGATCACAGAAACCTAAACTAGAATGCATCATAGAGGATAGTTGAGAGCGTGGTTCCCACGGCCTCGCAAACACTAAAGCCCTACTGGCCCAGGCATCACTCCCTTTCGGGACTGCTTTCAACATTACTTCAAGAGGGTACCTACGTAAGCCAACAGATAGTTCCTACGGTATTAGGCCATCGGTTACTTACCATCTTAAACAAGTACAATCGCAAGCTGCCATGTCCTGTGAGGAACTGAGTTAGATAGAATCTTACTCTCAATCTTGTCGTACAACCAATTCTCTCAGGTCTCCAGCCTGGCCATCCAGGCTGCTCCTCTCTAGCAGCTATCGTTTCCCCACGATGTGTCCTCGAACTTCGGTGCGAGTTCAACACTGTTCCCTTCTAAAGGCTTACTTTTGATAGGTTCGGAGGCAGTTCGCTAAGCACTCGCGATTCGCAGTTCCCTTTCCTCTGTGCTGCTGCCATTTCCTGCCTGTAGCATTCTTCACATAGATGTTTCAGCCTATATCTGTACCCATACAGAAGCACTGATCTCACCAGCCACTGCTTACTCGCCGCAGATCCGCTGATATTCTCATCAGTTGGCTCGAAGAGGCGAACACAACTACTACATTGTTTGCCGCCCCAGAGATCTTGTCCCGAAACGTGAGCTTGGTACAAGCGTCATGCAGAAATAATTCACAGAAATTTTGAAGTGAACTAGCTGATTATAGTATATATACATTTAACTTATATACATACATTTTACATATACTTAACATTTAAGACCAATGAAATAGTATTAAGATTCTATAAAATTTAATGTTGAGCTTGGTTACTATTTAATAGTGAAGTACATTTAAAATAAAAGAATTATTTATAAAGGGGACGAATTTAGGTCTGCAATTAAGAAAAATGAATTAATTCAATTATGAATATTTCAGAAAAAATCTGTTGTGTATGATATATATTTGTTTGACTAAGTAGCTAATTATTTATATTATTGCGAAAAGTATTTAAGATTTTTATTTTTATTTGGTATTTGATTAAATAAATGTGGATCCATGTAGGAAAACAAAAACCTGAAATATAGTTTACTAACTTTGGGTTTCTAGATAAGACCTCTTTAAAAAACCTCTTGTAATGTACTGTTTTTTGTTCAATATTATTTTATTTCTACTTTTTATAAAAAAATTATCTTAATATTTTGTAAATAAAAATATATTGCTCGGCAAAAGTTTTTAATTGTTTGGAAAGAGGATGAGACGAGTCTCTCCTTTTTCCCATAAAATAAACGTATATATTCTGCGTTATTCTAATATAGTCTATTTTTTGGAGCTGCTCCATAGCATACAATACCTTACTGTAATCTAGAGTATATTAGTGCATAAAAACGAATACGTGACAGCTTCTCGTCAAAAAACAAAACAAAACTTCCTAACATTACTTCTAATTTGATTTTGGACGAAAGATTTATGTTTTTCCAATTTATTTTCTAAACAAAATATAAACCTAAAATTTAAAAAAAGACCTCTTGTAATTCTATATAGTTACACGTAATAAAGTTTGTTCACGTTTATTCGTGATACTTCACAGGCACATTACAACTGAAGCGCTTAAAATCAAAATTGACAAACTTATTCTTATTTACATTCCTTTACATTTTATTCTAGGATCTCAACGGTCTCACCCCATTATTTATTTTGACCTATACGTTTTTCCTACACTATCACCTGAATATAAATAAGTAACATCATCAGCAAATGCACTGATTGTGCCATTAAAATTTGTTTTAACAAATCATTAATAAAAATATTAAATAAGTTAGCTGAAATGACTGAGCCTTGTGGGGCTCCAGCCTTAACTGTACGGGGCGCACTCAAGTAATTGTCCACTATTACCTACTAGACTCGGCCGATTAATGAGCTTTTAAACCACTGGGGAGCTACGCCTCTGATTCCAGCTGCCTCCATTTTTTAGTAGAATATTATGGTCGAATCCCTTTGTAAAACCTACAAAAACTACAGAAGTTTTTCGTTTCTATTCATGGTACTATAAATTTAGTCAGCGAATTGCACCCAAATATCTTCCATCCCTATTCCTGCAGTAAAACCGGTTTTTTTTAACTGAAAATTCAAATTAAGCCTAACAAGACAGTGGTTTGTTAAACCTATGTCAAAAATGGCCCAATTGAATAATTTTATATCTTTGAATCTTATAAAAATAAGATCCGCACAAGTGGAGCTGTGCAGAATAATTCTTGTAGGATTGTTTATCACATAAATTTAACCATTATTCGATATTAGGTTCATCTACTTATGTACATAAGAAAGATCTTTTAGAGGATCCAAGTTTGCATCTCCAATGAAGATTTTATTGTTAGATATATCCAAGAGTTTTGTTACCAGTTCATTAATAACATTATAGTCAGAATACTCGTGTAATTGAGATATAAAAAAATGTTGAATTAATTGTCATCCAGTTTGAAATTAAGTAAATGGTAATCCGCAGTTGTCATTGTACACTTTATTTCCTTAACATTAAAATTATCGTTACAAAACACAATACTCCTCCGTCCATGTAAGTGTTATTACAGTTTGCTTTAACATTATATCCTGGAATATTGAAAAAATTACTTCCTCACTTTGAATCCATGTTTCCGATAGAATTATAGAATATATTTTTTTTATTTAAATAACCTAGCTCAACAAGTAGGGAATGAACATTTTTTCTTACATGTACATAAAGGAAAGTTATATTTTTAAGTCCATTGGAGGAATTTAAAAATTCACAATTTAGGGTATCGTAAGTCTGAGTAAATCCTTCAAATATTACTACAGTACAATTGGTTTTACTTCGTTACAAACTAACCGACATTTCAACTTAACATTTACTTTAAAGAGAACATAAAAAACATGTTACTATGCACACGCCTATAGCCTATTTAAATAGTACTTTTATGTCTTCAATCTTATATACCTTGTGGCATTTTCCCCCTCCATTTTTCTCACGAAGACTTTCCCCTCCTTCAACCAAACAAACTTCACATTTTTTCACTGCATTTCTTCTTGAGTTGGCCTAGTAGATGTTTGTTTTCTGGTGATAGGTGTTTATTCAAGTACACGGATTGCCTGTTATTCAGTAGGATATCGCATGCAAACCATTGGGTAACCACTATTATTCACATTAGGCAATATATTCTTAAGATATAAAATATAAAATACTTATACTTTAGATTGTTAACCAAAGAATACTTGAAGCATCGCCTTTTCGGCAAGTATTTCTTTGACGGTGATATGGGAGTGGCCGTAAACTAATGGCGGTCAGAGTAGATGGCAAATTAGTTCGAAGATGGAATTTAAAATTAAGTTTTAAGATTTGAATAGTATTCATATTAACAACTTTGTAGATTAATAAACAACTTATGTACAAATATAGTTTGGATTTTCACAAGTAAATATAATGGATCCTTATTTTCATTATCATCCTACTATTATGCCATTAACTTGTAATATTTTAAACCTAAGTTGATTTATTTATAATTTAAATTAATATTAATACCATTGGAATCAGTATTTTCTATGATTTACATCAACCTTGTTTTAACTTGTTCTTTCGATAAACTTCTGAAACATTCGGTAAGACCGTGGGTTGTATTTTAGTAAAAATAAGTAGTAGACGATATAACATATAAAGAAATTTAAATTCAATCAATAGTTAGGTTGTTAATTTTATAAATGTAATAAGGCATGAAAAATGTAATATATATATTATATTGCCTTATTACATTTATAAAATTAATAACCTAATATATAATATACTGTATATTATTCTTAGACATTCATCATTACTTACTTACTAACGGAATAAATTGTGAACCAGCATAAAATGTCACATATATGATTTATTACAATTTTTTATTAATTTTCCAGAATCCAAATAACAGACGATCATCAGAAAATAAAGAAGACACGGTGGAATGGATACGGAATCCAGAGGGAACAACTATGAACGTAAATTTAAGTGAAATGGCAAGAGCATTTCTAGATGAAATGAAGGAACAAAAATTAATCAGAAAACACGAAAAGAAAATGAATAAAAAAGGTAATAACTAACAATAATTTGTTATAATTACTACTATAGTTCAAGGATTTATCTTAACTGACGATCTATACTTATTATAAATGGTCTATACTATTAAATAATTTTCTCACCATACAGCACATATGTTTATTAGCTATGAGTATCAATAAGTTTTAACGTCCATTTTAAATTTTGAAGCTAACCATAGTATAAAAAAAGGCTACTGTACAAATATCACATAATTTTATAATGTACAAAATGTATTTTATTGTTTTAACAGTTGACTTATTTTAATGTAATAAGAGTTATTGCCAATTTTAACTGTTTTTATTACTTACGACAAAGTGTTCCATGAACATTTTATGAAATCAAATATTTTATTCATCTGGTACATAACAAAGTGTATAGCAATTGTCAAAGTACTTTATGAAGTTTTTAATTTATTCACATCACATCAAAACCCCAGTCAAACTTACACTACTCTCACTCATACCAAATTAATTTTAGCCAGTTTTTCCACTTCCAGTGCCGGTTATCAGTATAATTGTACGTGCAGTCTCCCAGTCGAATGCCATAAACTCTAGAAAACTAGAAAACGCTTGGGTCGCTAAAAAGCGTTTAAAGTGCGCTTTTAACGCATTGGACGTCGAGGCACTTTTAATTTATACTGAAAACCTGTTGAAAAATCGAACTCCTGTCTGTTAGGATAAATGTTCGTAAATCACAGCCCTGTGTCTGTCGGTTAGGTAATTATTTCTGCCCCTTGTTTCATGCGCATGTATGTCTCAACCACTTGTAAATGGTTCATTTAAACAAGCAAAATAAAGTTGTTTCTAAAATTTAGAGGCTCGGAAGAGTCAAAAATTGCAGTTTTATAACATTTTCTTTCTGAACTTCAATTGTGCGACTATGCGTATTGCTTGCTTTTGCATTTTGAACGCTGTGTGGAACTGGCTATTAATTTTGTGCTAGCTCCCCACAACACCAAGCCGTTCTACGCCGTCATCAGAACCTGAGTAGGGCAAGATTTGGCTATGAACTTAGAAATTAAATGAGGACAATTTAAAGCAAACATGATCTATGTGGACGTTCTAAGTCAATATTCTATGAAACTTTTAACTATCGAATTCGTCCAGCATGGATTCATCCTATAAGGCGGTTGGTGGAATTTCGACTTTCTATTCCCTCTACTACCAGTTCGACTAGACTTACCACAGCGGCTATGGTTGACTTACTCTTTCTGAAACCAAATTGATTTCCATAAAGCAAGTTGTACTTGTTCAGAAATTTAAGTATTCTGATCAAATAGTTTCTTAAAAATACTTTGCTCTGGACAAGCAAAATTGAGACAGGCCTGTAATTATTGATAGATTACCGATAATCTTTCTTAACGATTGGGGTAGCTTTTGTGATTTTTAGGAGTCAGGGAAAAACTCCTCGTTAGAAAGATAATTAACGTTGACCAATTGAATTAACGGTTTTTCAATACGCTTTAAGCAAGTTTTAATTTGCCACACATACATTAGGTTAGTATCGACTGATCTTAGCCGGGAGCTGCTAAATGATGATTATTGGGCTCTGTCTACGCGAGAGACTTTATATTAGAGGTAGAGGACAAGGGCCTTGCTTACGAGCAGCTGACGAAAAAAATAAGTTAAACTCGATTGCAGTCGCTCCCTCTACCAGTCTGTCTTATAACTTTTTAAATTGGTTCTGTATATTATTTGTATCGTTTATGATGTCCCATACAGTTTTCGACATATTCTTTGACGACATTATTGATTTACAGACATTATATGCTTTTGCTGTTTGGATCACTTTTCTGTAGATTTTTTTGTACTTTCTGAAATATATTTTAGTCTTCGTTTGATGTTGTCCTCCGATTAAAAAAAATTGAGTTTTTCTCTTGGAACAAGAATTCCTTTCCCGTGATCCATTTATTGTTTGTCTTTTTCGGACAAACCTGAATTTTTTTAAAATCATAATACGCTAAGATGGTGATTAAACATTCAGAGAAAACATTAAAACATAGTCCTACAGATAGTGAGGAATTAACAATTTTTTTTTTTTTTTTGAAAATTGAGAAGAGCAACGTTTTCTAGCCTTGTGTCTCTTATTGTTTTAGTATTTTGGGCTCCCTCGTAATTTTATCTTTACTAATTAAGGCCTCTTAGCCATAGTGGTCTGAAATGGCTGTATTGACCATGAACACACACACTACGACACTTTTCGATTATATGTTTGGTGATAATGTTGTCTATTGCTGACTGAGATGTTGGCGTCACTCTATTTGGTGTTCTCTAACAAAGGCCAAACCATTTTAACAAATCTTGTAAGGTTTTTTAGGATGGGTGATTGTTCTGCAGTGTGTCAGTATTAAAATCACCTATAACGACATAATCCTGTTTGTTAATAGTTAGGTCGGTCAGGACGGCTTCGAATTCGGATAAAGAAATTAATTTAATTTTCACTAGGAGGCAGTAAATTCCAATGAACATCCATTTTGGTTCTTTGTGTGAATTTTGATGATGACTGCTTGATTCAAATTCCTTTACGATTGTTTCTTTAATAGAAACATTTTCAAAGAAAAATGTTGCCTCACGAAAATTTGTGACCCCTCTCTTTTGGATAGCTGTCGGCATTGCGAGGTAGCCAATTTAAAATTTGGAATTCGACAACGGTTAATGTTTTTCTTATTGAATCCTACAGTTATCGGTAACTACAAGTACGTCTGCCTGTAAAGCTTCACATGTAAGTTATTTTTTGTCCAGTTTGTTAGTGGCAAATTGAGCGGTCTGATGAAGCAGCCATATTAAATTTTGATTGTGAAAGTTTGATCTTGTTTGTGTTTTTTTAATTACTCGTACGTCTGTTAATTTTGCCAGTTGCAGGCAAGTGGGGGGAGGAGTCCCTAAAAATGTTTTTTTGCAAGTTTAAGTCTACTTGTCGTCTAGAAGAGTCAGATGGAGACGTAAGACAGCCAGTGCGCCCGTCATAGTTTTCGACCCATGACTGTCGGTGAACCGGTGACGTGATTTTGACAACCTCCGCGTAACTTGAGTGTGGATGGCACGATCGTGGGCTGCCTGGATAATTACTCTATGCAGGAGTTTCCACTTGCAAGGGGAACACATCAGCTGGAGATTGGGAACGTCGGCAGACTTCGTCACTGCTTGAAAGTTATGAAAGTTGGAGGCAATTGCAGATGGTGATTCCCCCCGGAAGCTGAAATCATCGGTAGGTGATTCTACTTGCAGGTGATTGGAGATGGCCGCAGCTACGGAAGGTGACGTTCCACGGTTCATTGTTGCCTTTTTATAAACATTACTAAGTTTGTCACACAGGATGCGCTTTCCCAAATTGTTCAGATGTTGTCCGAGTTTAGTGAAGAGGTGCCCTAGGAAACTTGACACACCCACAACAGTATCACTTATTTCTCAATTCCTTCAGGCAGTGATTTAAATTTTTACTCTTTGTTTGGGAAGCTATTCCAATGTTCGTGATAGTGATGGAATAGTGACACAACTACAACGTTAGTGTGCTGGTTGCGATCGATGAACCTTTTCAGTTGTCTCTTGGGAGCTGCTATCGGTTTGTTGGTTCTTGGAGCTATACCAAACAAAACATATACTCCCGCCAGTAAAACTGGATTATCCACCTTACTGAAATCTGCGATTATATCTTTAGAGTTTTTTAGAACACAGCTCATTTTTGCACCCGAGCATCCATTCACATAAAACGTTACACCTAGGTGACATTTTTTGAACCAAAAACGAATAAAGAATCTTAATGTGGATGTACCTAAAAACATTAACTTAATGACTGGTTTGATCGCTAATCTAATTGTGAGAATTTTGACTATTTTCTAATTGATTTACTGCAGATTTCCAAGTCTTACTTATTTTTTTAGAAAGTTTTATTAGAAGTGACTCATGCGTTGACCCAGTTTGTTTCGAAGTCTCGGATATCAGAGGTAGTGGAAACTGGAGCTGGCTGTTGTTGATATCTTCATAGATATTCGTCAATGAATCGTCTTTGGGATAGCTGTGAGCCTTGCAATGAAGTTTATTGCGTGGTATTGAATTTTCGCTCTCCAAGGCGTTTAGTGCGCTGATGATATTTCGTGATTCTTCGCGTAATATTATACATCCCTGACACTAATAACCGCCATGGGTGCTGACAGTTTATGTTTAGTTTGCAAAGTCTCTCTTTGCTTACAGCGAACAGCGGTTGCGCCAAGAATGTCACAGGACGAGTCCGTAGACGTGTAAACATTGTTAGTGCGCTTAGAGAACGTTTTGTGTGTTCTATGTTCTCCATTTGTATTTTGAGTTGTTGGATGTGGTCAACCAGCGCGTTTTTTCTTGCTTAGCTCCGATATTATAGCAATGAGATGATCCTTACCCTTTAGATGCTTATCGTCAGCTTGCACTTCCACAATAAACATACTGTATTTACCAACAGCTGTGACACTAGTGGCGGAGTCGAGGTGAGGACAGACGAGCTAGGTGACGAGGTCGGTGACGCTTCAGATCGTGGAGATGTCAGCGATCTCATACTAACAGGGTGTGGCCCGCTGTGTTTATCCTTACCAGCTATTATTTTTGTTTTTTATGGATCAGATTTAATAGCCTTCCCGTCTTCAGTTATAACACACGGTTTACTCTTCTTTGTAACTTCTATGGCCAAACTTAATTGACTTTCTATCGCTATATAAACAATAGGTTCACGGTAATAATAGATAAATAATTGTATAAATTAAAATAAGATTACAATATTACTATAATTTACGTAAAGTACCTAGTAGATAACTAAAAACTAACAAAGAGTTAATTGATTACAAGAATAAATATATTTGTGTAGCAAAAATATTTTATAGATTATTGGTCAATGTTTACAGTATAGCTGAAGTTAATATTCTTACTATGGTAACTGATCCCGGATAGGTACTAGTGTAAGGCCGCCATTAGTCTACTAGTGACTCACTAGACAGGCGTAGTCACCACTAAATAAATTAGCTCCGTAGATAAACAAAGCGAGGCACTTGTCCAGACTGTTCTATTTCTCTTGTTAGATCAGTACAGGTTATGTACGAGATCAAATCAAATCAAATCATATTTTATTGCATTTTTACAATTTTACATTGCATAGCAAATGTCAGTAAATCATTGTCAATCATTTTGTAAATGTTTCACACTTGCGAAAGTTAAAGCATTCACACGTGCACCCAAACCTACACTTCCACACATTCACCCAAGCACACTCTCACTGACTCCAGATCCTATGCCTCTCATAAATCCCAGCGGCTCCTAATGAATTCATTGACAGAGTAGAACGCTCTAGACACCAATAGGCGTTTTATACGAGTTTTGAATTGGTTTTTATTGTTGGAGTTCTTTATACTTTCCGGGAGCTTATTGATTAATCTGACACCAACTTGTTGTGGCAGATGCTGCGTAAGCGTCAGCCTGTGCTGTTGGGCTCGATAGTTGTCCCTGCCTCTGGTCTCATATTGGTGAATGTCCACACCGCGGACCATAGTGCATTTTGATTTGCAATACATGATCACGTCGTATATGTAGAGGCAGGGCAATGTCAGAAATTCAAGCTCCCTAAAAGATTCCCTGCATGACTCTCTGTTATTTAACTTTCCAATTATTCTGACAGCCTTTTTTGGAGTCTAAAGACTCGCTCAAATTTGTTTTTGGCACAGCCTCCCCAAAGTCTCACTCCATACGCAAAGTGTGGGTGAATTAGGCCATAGTAGGCCATTTTTAGAACTTTAGGGGAACATAGCTTTGCTAGGTGGCGCAAGGCGTATATGCCTGCTGAAATTTTAGCACACATATTGTCGACGTGGTCATCCCAGGTCAATCCTCTGTCAAGGAACAATCCTAGAAACTTTGTGAAGTATGTTTCCTCTAAAAGGACATCGTCCACAAATACAGCTGGCCGTTCTGAAAGCTCATTCTGCCTAAGGCAGAAATGTACAACATTCGATTTGGATTGGTTTGTTTCCAAGTTCATTTCAGCAAAGTATTGAATGCAGGAATTGAGTTCTATGAACGTTGTGACTTCCAGTTCTTGCAATGTTTTCCTGTTGCTTTTAAAACAGAGAGTCGTATCGTCAGCATACTGAACAAGTTTTCCTTGCTGGATCACAGATTTCAATCTACTGACATAAATCAGGAATTAAAGAGGCCCAAGAATAGATCCCTGAGGGACACCATGAGGCACTTTAATTTTGTTTGATGAGATGTTCGAAATCTCCACTGTCTGATCTCGCTCCTTTAGGTAGGAGGCTAGCCATAACCGTGGAAGCCCCCGAACGCCACATCTCTCCAACTGGTGCAACAGTGTCTCATGATGCACACAGTCAAATGCTTTGGAAAGGTCAAGAAATATGCTAAGCACATGTTCTCGCCTCTCCAATCCATCGAAAACATTGTCCAAAAGGTTATTCACGGCATCGATTGTGGATCTATTTTTTCTGAATCCAAATTGCTCTTGATTCAGAACTAGCTTGTTTTCCAGAAAGCTTTCAAGTCTTTCAGAGAAAACCTTTTCAAAAATTTTGCTAAACACGGGCAGAATTTAAATAGGACGATAGTTGCTGGCAATGCAAGGATCGTCCTTTGTGAAAATTGGAATGACTTTGGCTGTCTTCAGAAGCGATGGAAAAGTTCCAGATTCAAATGAAAAATTTATCAATTTTGTGAGTGGTTCCAATATGTGCCTGAAGCAGCGTTTAAGTAACCAAAGTAGATGTCGTACGAATAAACTCAAGTACAATTATCACAGTGTTAACACCTTACAGCCATTTCAACGTTCAATACACCATGTTACACTCAAACAAAATAGTATTTACAACATAAATCTCATCCAAAATAAATTAATATAGGAGACAATAAAAAATTGCTTGCTTGTAGTAGGCGCATGCGCACGCATCCACCATTATTAATATAAATTGTGTAATGACTTTTAGTTTGAATTATTCAATTTAAAAATTATTAACGCTTACTGATAGTAAATCCAATATACCATATAAAAAAGAAAACAGTTTAATAATATAAATGTCTCTGCCTCTGCTTTTTTAACTATGCAGTTCGTGGCATAATTAGGCTTATAAGCTAAAAAGTTATGTACTTGAAATTCACGTGTTGAGAATAAATCATTTTAAAATAGTAAAACAAGTAATTTCTATACAAAAACCGTGACTGTGAAGGTACAAATTGCAGTCTCAAAAACATACATTTAAAGAAACCGAAACAGAAGAGTGAAAGCGACTAGAGAAGATTGAAAATACTAGTAGGAATTTTAACAACACAGCTGTCAGATTTACAAAAACAACTGGACAAAGAAAATAGAAGCCGAGTGTATCTGGAACTAATTTTTGAAAACTATGAACAAGGTTAGTATTAGGAATTTCAGTACAAATATAGAGGACAAAAATATAAAAAGAATCAAAGCTGGCACAAATAGAGACAATTCCACCTGTATTCAATACTACATGATCTCAGTAATACACAAACAAAATCTTATGATACAGAAAAATGATAACAGCTATCACAACTCACGTACAGAACAAAATAATGAAAAGAGAATATTTAAACGTTAACTGAGAAAAATAGTAAAACCATAGTACGTCCAATGGTAAACAAAACTTATTGACAAAAAGCAGACCTGTCTTTGGACACAAAAATTTAGCTAGTTTAATGCGTCTTTAAGTTTTTAAAATACAGCAAAACCCTGGTTAACCGAACTTGGGTCAACTAAAACGGTTCCATGAATGGTAACGTGTATATACATGACTGAGCAAAATCGCCAACTCTCTGCAGAATAAAGGGTGAGTGTGTGGTGCACCGGTGTAATGACTGACTGGGAAATAACGTGATGGTTCAGCCTCCCCTTGCCTCACCAACCACCACTGAGCTGCGCCACGCCATAGCACCAGTGTTCGCAGCTGCGACACCGAACCCACGCTACTGCTATCAGTCATCTCCCCCGCTCCTATCACCATGAGTTATCTGAGAAATTGTTTAAGGAAATGGCTGCCCCTTTTATTTCGATTAATAAGAGTTTCTTGCATTATAAATAATACAATTTATCTGGTCCCTTGAATGTAAATGACCTTAAAGCAGGAGCATTTATTTACCTAACATTCTTAAGTATTTGTAGCATAAAATTGATAATAAAAATATATGATAACTTTTGACAGGAAAAATCTCATACCTCAAAAAATACACAAACACAAAAATACAGTAGAAAATGATACTAAGCCTCCATTTCTTCCTAAAGTTACGAAAACATTTCCATCATCTTCTTCAAAAATTCATAATTGAAATAAATCAATAGAGGAATTTTGTTAAATTTAAAGGACAGAAGTATTTGAGCTCTTAGTGATCCTGAAAAAATTACACGTATCCAGAACTGGTCAACAAGAAACTTTTATTACCTTAATCAGGCCTGCGACTAGAGATTTTTCAGGGGGGTAAATATTTGTTTGCACATCCCTCCCCCTTGTAGATAATTGTCAACAACTATCTTTGGCAAAAATAAAACCATTTTACACATTAAATTTTAAAAAGTTTAAATACGTATATTTTTATTTCATTAAAGCACACTCACAAATAAATCGAATTATAAGTACACGTTGTATTTATAGTGCATCTAAACAGTTATATATTTATTAATTAAGCAATTAAGTTATCCTATAAAGTGATGACTACACACATTTTCACTGTACACATATGTATATGTCCACAAATATGTAGTATTAAAATTTATAGCCAGCTGAATATTTATTGTTTCTTTATTAATTTGTTTATCAAATTTATTAGTTTATTTAAGTAGAATTTCTTGAAGAAGGTTATAAGACCACCCAAAATATAAAATTATAACGTTTTAATATATTCTATATAAATATAAAATAGTTCACATACCCGTGTTTGTAAGTTATTAATCGACGTATACAAAGTGTAGGGGAAATGTTTCATTATTTAGCTGCGAAAATAGAAAATGAGCACAATAATGGACTAATATAACTACACAACACTTACTACAGACTGAAGATATCTTCACATGTTATAAGAAATATAAACTAATAAAAATTTACTTACATACCGACTAACTCAAAATCAAATGTATTACGAAATAGTTGTTTCACTAATCAGTCTGTCACGTGTTTTCGTACAAAATTATAGTTCTGTTCATAGTCACCTACCTGTAAACCAAAATAGCAATGTTTCATTAATTAGCCTGTCACTTGCTTTCAAATTACTTTATAGTAATACAAAAGATAAAAAATCGTTTCAGTCGGACCGATTACTCCGTTCTACTTAATACCTTTAAAAAACAACACATAAACAGTAGCATTGTTTGAAACTTCTGTGCGGCTTTCAGTGAAACTATGATCTCCATTGCGTCAATTTAAATGTAAATTCATTCAGAAAACCTCTTGATTAGTACACATTCGATTCTTCTTCTCAATGTTAAAAAATGCGTTATTCATTCAAAAAAGGTTTTATTTATTACCTGAACAAAAAGTATAAAAAATATCTATGTTTCACTAATTAGTCTTTCACTTGGTATCGTACAAAATTATAGTTCTTGGTCACTAATCTGTAATGCAAAATAACTATGTTTCTCTACTCACAATGTAACTTGGTTTCAAATAACTTTATGGCAATAAAAAGTGTATCTTTGTAGTGGTACTGATTATTCTGTTCTACTAATGGCTTTGAAAACCAATCAATACGAAATTACATTTTTTGAAGTTTTTGTGCGACTTTTAGTAAAATCTTTCATTACTTCCACTCAAACATAAATTAAGAAAACCTCCTTATTAGTACACATTAGAATCTTTCTTCTCAATGATAAAAAAAAACATTGCGTTATTCATTTATAAAGGTGTTTTATTATTAATTGAACATTGCATAGATACATGTATAAGAATACATAGTTGTGTGCATACCAGATCTAGGCTAATATTTATACTTGAACGCTGTTATCACATGAACATTTAAGTTTTCCATTCCATATATATTCATAATCAGATTGCTTTATAATCTAATCCGACTCCCAATTTTATATTTACCAATATATTCCAATTCAAAACTTATTATTTATAACTTTTTATTTATGTTTCGAACTTAATCAATATTACTGTTCTGTTAATTGTTAGCTTCTTCTGAATAGTCTTAATAGTCAGGTATTATGCACCTGATGAGACAATGAGAATACCTATTCACCTAGATTACTCTATTTGTCGTTGTCTGGGTGTCTCTGATGTCGAAACGATGTGTGTGGGGGGGTGCATTTTGAACTACTCGTTCTTTGTCGCCGACTATTTTTCGGATCCCTTCAGACGAAGATGACTCCAGTCAGGAGTCAAGTCTGCAACATCATCAGATTTCAGACGCTGCACGTAAGAGGAGGTAAACTGGAGCTAAACCCCTTACTTTCCCTTTTTGACTCGGGGTGTGGCGATGTATCCGCGAATCGCCACATGTAACGATGCTCTTTAAAAACTCCTAAGCTTACTGATTTGATCCAGAAGCCTTCCAGCGATCTTCGACCTGACCTGTTTTTGGTTTTCAGTCAACAACCTCGGAACCCATCGATAGCTGATAAGCACTTCTGATGAATGTTCTTCCACGATTAACTGGCGATCACGTTCAATAAGCTCTCGAACAAAACGAATATTATCATCTGTAAGGAAAAAGAGATCCTTGGGTGACGATTATGAATTTAGTTTTTCACCCGTTCTTGTCCACCCTTTAATTCTATCGCCCACTGTGCTACCTCCCGTAGGTAACTAAAGTGTTCTAGCAGCAGAGAAGGACGAGGTCGATTGATGGTAAAATAAGTCAATGATGACCCGAGCTCATAAATATCCCGCGTTATGTACACAATACATTATATCAGTCTCAAAACCGCACAATGGCCATATAATTAAATTCAATCAAGACTGACTTATCATTATCACCGGTCCATGAAGTAGGTTCAGGTGCTCAAGGTGCAAATAGATAAGCGGGCGTCGCGACTTTCACACAGGCATATGGGCGCCGCAGATCCTGTGCTGACCTCTCTTCGTCAACCAGAACTCTTTAACATCAACTACTTGTTCTTAAAATCTAAATATACTTATAGGAAAACATATTTCAGACTAAACAACTGGTTTGTAGGCCTAATTAATTAATACAGCTTACTAATTATAACTATGATTCGAAATGATGAATTATTGTTTTCCATTCATGGTTAAAAATACATATCCTTTACTACTGAGCATAAACAATATTGGACCTTAATTTAATTAGATGAAATAATTTGCTATTCGAGTTTTACTAAAAGTGAGTGATTAATGTTATTATTATTCAAAATACTAGAGTTTTAGTTGAAGCAAAACATGATTATCGGACGGTTAATTATTTACCGGACAGGATTAGATTTTCCTTGAAGTGTCATATTTTGAAAACAAAGTAAATAATAAGAATACTCATCTCACTTCAAAATTCTAGAAAAACCCCAAACTGTATAGCGACGATTGAGAAGACCAGAGAGTGATGAAAGGATTCGCTATTCCTCACAATCGACATACCTCCCTCGACAGGCGGAACTTCAAACGGCAACGGCAACGTAGTGGCTAAGAACGTCGCGCTCTGTAGGTCAATGCAAACAGTAGTACTGTGACATCTCAATAAATCGGTCAAATTGGGTGCGCTCCAAAATTGATGAATAATAAAATGAGGTGATGAGTCTCATTTTCCGTGTAGTAAATAAAATGAGAGTTTATAATGTCACAACTATCGCCCACGTAAACAAACGATTCTGAGTCAGTGTAATGTCCCTAGACTGTGCTCTTAAATCGAGTCAAGATTTCCGTCAGTTTAACCCCATCATTTCTTAAAAACTTTATGTTAATCCGTTGCGCAACAAACTAAGGAACTTCTTGCTCGGTCATAGCTTGAACACTATCCAGAAGACTTCCCCCAACACTCATAAACAAAGCATGTACACCTCACAATATTGTCTACGTAGGACATGTATTCTAAGAAGAATAGCAAAATTACCGTTTATAGATAATTTATTCACGTATAAGTCAAATTCTTTTAATAATCTTCTTTTGGATTTAGTTTATTCATTTTATTAAAGAATTTAAAACTTTTAACACACACATAAACGCACACAAATATATTTCATGTATATCATTGCTACGATTCGTGTCTCAAAACATCTGTATCAATAATTTAGTGCTTTGAAATATATTAAAAACAGTCATGTACTAATGTAGCAGACTTTTCCAATATTTCTCAAGATGGTAAACAAAAGTGTTGTTTTTAGCCTACTTCTTCTGTAAAAAAGTGCCTGAACAAACTTTTTTGTGAAAAATAATTATTAATTATGTTAGAAAACTGTTGTGGCGAAAATTTAATATAAGTTATAACTCAGGTTGTAAAACTATTAAAATATAATTATTGAGTATACTTCTTTAAAAAATCAAAGTTAACAAATCTACTAATTATAATTCTCTTTGCAGATAAGTTTAATTCTTAACCATAAAAATACTGTTATCCGTACAGTATTTGTCCGGAAAACAATCTCGGTCTGTTCATTGATTTAAAAGGATTTATTGGACTTTTCGGTTCACCATATATGATCCTCTTAGGGTGAAATTACAGCTCTGTGCTTCTCGGACGATAGTCCTTTTGTCTTTGAACCTTTTGTCGTATCGGATACTACTTATCACCATGTTACTTTTGCACATACTCCGATATTGTTGACATGTTCGACGTAGCACAATTTTAATAATCAGTGAGCACTTTTGTGATCTCTTCTTGCATGTTGAATTGTTTGTAAATTGATAGTTTTCAGAACGTCAATCATCGATCTGTGTTCAAAAGTTCTTCTACAAACGTCATATTGCCGTTTCATGATGCCTTCTTTGTCAACGTCTTCCCAGCTTTGAAAGAATGTGTGTGCTTACTTGCCGATTTGATAGTGTATCTTCTTAATTATTGTTGTGTTGATCATCAAAGCAATTTCCGTCACGATTTTGTAGTACACGTCAAATTGGAATGCCACCCTTTTTTCTATCGATTAATAAATCCTGACTTGGAACAAGATTATATCACTACTTTCACAGGGTCATAAATGCCTGACGGCATCGTGTGTCCTTGCCCTCTGGCCGGCACGAGAAGTCTGAGACAGTCGGTCACAAAACATTATACAATTACTGCCATTAGTTTACAAAATACTCTGTATAACATATGGTTATTTTAGGTAAGTACAACTATTAGTTCAATTATTAGTAGAATTCAAAAAGAACACTATGTTTAACTAATTTGAATTTACCAAAATACAATTAATTGTGCTAATATTATTACAAAGTTATAAATTATTTCCTATCCTAATTGCTAATGACTGAATATTGTTGTCAATATTTTTAAACTAATTACAATACAACCTAGATGTAAATCTTTCAATATTTTTTTATGATCAGGTCTCAAATCATATTTCATCCACCAGGCAATTACATAAAGAATTCTTATCAATATTTCCGAGGTATTACTCGATGAATTCTAAAAAAGACTTTTTTCCGAATCCAAGCAAAACGTTTAGTAATTGTAGTTACCGAAATACAACTGGTAACAAAATCATCATTGATACTGGTAACCAAAATTCAAGGGTAACTACAATAATTTGAGTCATACTCAACATGAGAAAATCTTTTTGTATGCAAAATGATATTTGTAGACTAAGGATAAGCAGTCTCCTTGAGAGTTTCAGTCAAGTTAATGTGTAATAAAGTTTTGTTACTATGCCATAGTATGGTAAATTTTCTATTAAAAAAACTACTGTTTGAATAGGAATGAAGTGAGTTAAAATTCGTAATAACGAGTAACAAATTATAATAACTTTGGAGTTATATGTATTAATTTCAAACAATGATTTAACGCGAAAAGTTATTATGGATGTAATTACGGTAATTCTACAAATAATATTTTATTGCGTGAGTAATTTCTTGAATTATTTAAGATTATCGTCTCTGTTACATTAGTGGAACGCAAAATAGCAATTAAAAACCACTAAAACGCCTGTTGGTTGTATATTGTGCAGTTTATAAATATATATATATATATATATATATATATATATATATATATATATATATATATATATATATAGTGTTTAAAAATTAAATCTTATACTCTAAAACCTATACCCTGGAAAAAACTGAAGTTATTTAAATGCTTGAACTTAAATTGCTTCGCCAAAGATCTCCAAAAGTTAAAAATGCTACATTTTAAGTTTTTTATCAAGTAAGTTATTTGTCTCCTTTCCTTTATAAAATTGTTATTTTGGTGAACATTGAATGATTTTAGACCTAAGTTTTTACATGCTACTAGGACAAATTTCTAAATAAAATAATCATTGTATGATGTAGTTAAAGGCAATCGTTCTGTAATTGAACATAAAGGTTATAAAGTTTGGTATTTTATTTGTCTGTTGGGATCAAAGAACGTTAATCGTCTGATACATATTGTGAATTTTGTTTTCAGCTGCTTTCAGAGCACGAAATACAAACAATGAAACTAGTACATCGAAAAATAACGATGTTCCAAATGAAATGGGTAAGAATGTTTTAGACACTTATTTGTATTGTAATATATAGACTCAAATTCAAATGGTGATAGGTTAGTAAAAATGTAATTTATTACATTAGAACAGACTCGATTTAAAACCTGTTTAACGAAGGTTGTGTAAGTACCTGTCCTTGAGGAGGTTAGTTTTCGCTCTGCCTTTTTACATGCGTTTTGCAACTTATGCTTAGGTATATGAAAGACTCACGATGTTGCATGCAATGTACTCCCCAAGACTGGCAAAATACATTTTGCTACCGTTCCTTTCTACCACTCTTATCATTTAGTGTTTTATTTAATCGATAAAATTCCCGTTCATACATAAAATGATTATGACCGCAGTACGTGCATGTGGTCTAAACTGTATAAGCTTATCGTTTTAGATTGGAAGGATATTACTTCTCTTCTTTATAATGTTATTTATAACATCTATATGTTGAATAAGAGAAATGTAATCCTAGTCTAAAAATGTAAACTTGGTTTTCTGATGTGAACTAAAACCTTTAGGTAATACTTAGTCATTAACAATATTTCGTTACTAAACTATTTCTCCTTATTATTTACACAGGAATGCATATAGATTCTAAAACTTGGATCAATATCAAGTTTTGGTACTAAATTTTATTTAGAATCTAATCTCGTTAGTATCTACAGATCCTTAATAAAATGGTTACAATATTTCCGTATGAATTGGGATATATTCTTATATCTTAGTAACAGCCAACATCGGTATCATAATAAAATTCGGAGTCGAGACTATATACCACGATTTTTGAATCCGAATTGATTTTTCTTATCAGCCCCTTACATTTATTATTACTGGTAAAACTGTTACTGATTATCTGCTATTATTGTGTTGAGACAAACAAACATATTTATATAATATGATTAATATTTGTGGCTTGCATATGATTAAAAGTATGTTTTATTTTTAAATTACCTATAATTCGACTAAATCAGCAATATTTAATGTGCTCAAGGATGAATAAACGTAACTAAACTCCAGCGCTCTGATCAACTTGAAATTTCCTTCTTATCTTTGACGTACTAAAATATGCTTGTTTAAAATTTCTGATTCCAGATTCTACAAGAAAAAACCTTGCATGCAATGTTACCAAGAACGGAATTTATATCCTTCAAGTAAGTATTAGTATTATTTAATGTTGATAGTTATCAAGTTATCCGATGATTAAGATTTAGTTGAAGTATTTCACTAAAAGTAAACATATAACATATATTAAATAAACTATTTGAAATTAGTCGTTTCAATAAATGTAATATTACAGTGTAATTTTAAAAAACCAGAATTCTTAGTTATTATTCTGGAGTTATCTAATTCATTAGGTACAGATACGAGAAGTGCAAGTTTCCTCTTTTCCGAGAGGATAGTTTGTAACACAAAATATCTAACACAGCAACCATGTGCTGAGGCACACGATTCCAAGCAAGCACTGTTTACACTTGACTGAAAAGTGCTATTGAACTATATTCGGAGAGGATAGTGCATACTATAAATTGTCAAACACTGAAAACTTGTGCTAAGGCATTCGCGAAAAATGCAAACACTGTTGAGAATTTCATCAGATTCAGATTGAAAATAGTTAACAAATATTTTTGAAGACCAGTTCGTATTAAAGGTAAACATTTAAAATATTGTAAACAGGAGTGGCAAACGTGATTGGCTATGTTTCATTTTTATAACTTGTATATATATTTAAGGTTATTATTGATTGTTTCATGGCCTAATGAATTTGACATGCATGAGGAATGTACAGTGTTGATTAAATTAGTATTTCAGACTGAACTTGTTATTGTTAATGAAAAATATAATGACTTCCTTAAATTGCACGAAGAACTTCTTCTTACAGTTGGTAAACGGGAAAGGAACGAGGACAGTCTTGTCAGTAAGCCGTTGGAGATTCATTCTGCCAATAATTTCTCTTCTCTAAATGATCTGCCGGTCCTAACATCTGAGTTAAATGAGAGTTTCACCGTCTCACAGTCGAAAAGAAGAAGAAAAAGAAGTAAAAAGAAAATGAAGAAGAATATAAACATGCCACAGGAACAAGTCATTGCACCGGGACCCACAAGAAAACTATATGTATTCTCGGACAGTCACGGAAAGGATTTATGTCAGCACCTTGAAGGATTTGTGTGTAATAACTACACGGTGTTTGTTTGTTCTAACCCTGGCGCTCAATCTAATCATATATTGAGAAATGCCAAGGAAATGTCAAGTGAAATGACAGAAACAGATATAGGTGTAATATTTGTAGGAACAAATGATGTATCATCTTGTACACCACGCAATAATCGTCCTGAAAAACAGTTACCAAAACTTATAACCCAATTTGTTCAAGCAAACAAACACACGCAATGGATTATAGTGCCGATACTCCATAGACACGATCTACATTGGAGCAACCATATAAACTATCAAATAAATCTCATAAATAGTAAACTTAAAAAACTCTATGGTACTTGGGTTTTCTGATTTGTATTTTCTGCTTTGTATCCTTGGTGGAAGTAGGTAGGTTTTAATGGAAAAGACATTTTTTAGATACTTCCACATTAAATTTATTAAAAAAAAGCGCTTTCGCCGGTTAAGGCATCATCAGTTAAGGTACTTGGGTTGTCGATATAAAAGACTTTGGTAGAATATTTTTTACCAACCACGGACTCCATCTTAATAAATACGGAAAAATTGAAATGAGCAGAAGAATTTCGAATTGTGCACTGCAAAATACAAAAGTAAACTCTTCAACACAGTCAGAACCAAAAGATATAGCCACTTCGCAGCCTATAAATGAGTCTCTTCCTGTCCTACGAGAAATACCCAAATTATCCAACCGGGTCACTAACAGCATGATGTCTTCGACGCCTGCCTCAGCTCCTTTGAGGATGGACAATGGAACAAATCTTCCATCTCCACCAGTATCCATGCAACAGTATGACACCTACTCTGATGCCCTCAAGACCACCTGCAACAGTAGTCATGCGGCTGCGACGGAGCCGTCTGCAATTTCAACTGCAAGTGATGTTTCTGAAAAGAACTTTGAAAATCAGCGCACTTCACATCTTCAATCATTGAGTACACAATGCGTAAGCCTACCTGATCCAGATGGTGTTTGCAACACCAATTCAAAGAAACATTTTTTAGTAAACGTAAAAGAGCCTTTAACACATATAAAGGATTGTCATCACCCCTGCAAAGTGTCTCAAGCTCGGGAATTTTAACTATCGTACACCAAAATGCGCAATCAGCAACTAATAAACTCCAGGAGCTGGAGTTACTCTGTGACGAGCTCAAACCGGATATTCTGCTTTTGTCCGAACACAGCTTTAATGACAAAAATATTGATCTCTTTGTTATAGAAAACTACACACTGGCCAATAGTCTTATTAGGACCCACTTTAAAGGAGGCGGCGTTGCTGTTTTTGTCAAACCATGTTTTGAATTTAAAAAGTTGGATGCTACTCAAGTGGAGTTAAAGGTATTTGAGCTCTCGGGTATTTCTGTTAGTCTCAGTAATGGTCGCTCAATCTCTGTTTATGTGGTTTATAGATCTCCAGAAAGCTCGGAAAGTAAATTCTTTGAATATCTTGAGAAGTTTCTAGTAGAGTTAACGTAAAAAAATCGACATTTTCTGATAGCTGGAGATTTCAATATTAACGTATTGAATCAGGGTTGTAGCAAAACCAGAAAGTTCCGAGATTTACTGGCTAGCTTCAATCTGGGATGGTTGGTGAATTCACCAACGAGAGAGTTTAGTGGTTCTCAGACAGCTATAGATAACGTTGTGACCGACATACCCGGGACGTTCGTGTCCGTTGTAGCCACTGCCATATCTGACCATGATGCGCAATTAATCAAAATCAGTCAACAGGTTAAAAAAACACAAGACGTCACTATATATATATATATATATATATATATATATATATATATATATATATATATATATATATATATATATATAAGAGATACACGTCCTTCTAACATTAACCTGTTAAACAAACTGTTAAATCGAGAACTTTGGCAATTCAAAAAAACCCAAAACTCGTCGGAAATGTTCGATTATTTAAATGATTGCTTCATTTACAATCTAAATGTATATTGTCAATTTAAAAAAAATTAATTATAAAGAGAAAAGAAAAACTAATTGGATTACTCTAGGAATAATTGTTTCTAGAAATAATTTACGGTTGTATTGGGAACAATCAAAACTATCAACAAGTGTAGAATTCAAAAATGTTGTAAAACAGTATAAATTAATTTATCAAAAGGTTATTAAAGCGGCCAAAGCCTATGAATTTGATAAAGCAATTAAGGAAACAAAAAATGTTCAAAGAACCGCTTGGGGTATAATTAATTAGCACAAAACTAAGGCACCCAATAAACCTATAGAAATTGAAATAAATCGGGAAATTATTAAGGGCCATTCAGATGTGGCAAACATTTTTAATGACTTTTTTCTAATGTTTCAAATCAAAATCTTAGCTGTTGTTTTGAAACGAGTCAAACACCAAGTCCCGTCATGTCAATGGCGAACTCCTGTAACAGAGGAGGGAGTGGCTAGCGTGATGCGTTCTCTAAGGGTGTCGAAGTCAACTGATGTAAATGGCGTGTCGACATGGCTTTTCAAGCAATGTTACATGCCTCTGCTGAAACCACTGACAATGATAATCAATACATCTTTCCAAGAAGTCATGTTTCCTACGGCACTGAAAAGAGCTGTAGTAATTCCAATTTTTGAGAAACATGATCCGTTGAAAGTAAATAATTATCGGCCAATCTCAATACTACCAGTGCTAAGTAAGGTTTTTGAAAAACTTTTCTTAATTAGGATGCTAAATATTTTTGAGAAAAATAATATATTATCTCCAAATCAGTTTGGATTTAGACAAAGTAAATCCACAATCGATGCAATCACGCACTTAATTGAGCTGATTTTTGATAGCTTGGACAAGAAAACAGTAACGCTCAGCGTTTCCCTTGGCTTGACTAAGGCTTTCGATTGTGTGGATCACACCATTCTCCCCAACAAATTGCACAGTAACGGTATTAGAGGTTTGCCGCTAAAGTGGCTTCAGTCATACCTCTCCGATAGAAAACAACAAGTATCAGTTCAAAATTCATTTTCACGTCCAACCAGTCTTAGATATGGGGTCCCTCAGGGATCCATCCTCGGACCAGTTTTGTTCCTGGTGTATGTAAACAATTTGAATTCAAAGATTCATAAAGGACACATAGTCCAATATGCAGATGACACGACTCTCTCTTTCACATGCAAATCAAAATTTCAAGTTGAAATTCAAGCTTACGAAGAATTAAATGTATGTACACAATACTTTGAAAACATAAACTTCAAACTTAATTGTTCGAAAACAAATTACATGGTTTTTGGTGGAAGCACTGCACCATTTCAGTACAGACCTACTGTGATGTTCGACGACAAGGTCCTGGATGAAGTTGACTGTACGAAACTCCTGGGAATACACGATATAGGGTTGACTTGGAGGAACCATGTGGACAGTGTTTTTGCGAAATTATCAGGTAATATTTATCTCTTGAGAGATCTTGCCGAATACTGTTCAGATCAAATAATGAAAATTACATATTACGGTTTGGTCCACCCACATTTATCCTACGGTATTATATTGTGGGGTGGCTGTTCAAATGGCGACTTCCAAAGACTTTTTGTCTTACAGAAATTACAGAAGAGAGCTATTAGAATTATTGCTAAATTAAACTTTAGAGAGTCGTGTAGAAATTCATTTAGGGAGCTCAAAATACTAACATTGCCATGTTTGTATATACTGGAGACTACTGTACACTGTGGTTTAAGAGCAAAATGGTTCGAGGTCGTGACATTCACAACTACGATACGAGGTATCGAGAAAATGTTAGACCTGCTCAGCATAGATTGAGAAGATACGAGCAACTTCCTTCTCAAGCCGGCATAAAGTTTCTAAATGGGCTCCCTGAAGAAATAAAATCAATAAATGATCTAAATTGGTTCAAAATTACATTGCGACACTTTTTAGTGCCTCATTCTTTTGACACAGTTGGTGAATTAATGGACCATCTCACTAGCTTCAATGTGTGGCAGTACAGGCGCGCTGACATCCAAAGTTATTTTTATTATATATTAATTTTACTGCTTGACAACTTTTATTGTTAAATAAAATCGATATTAATTACGATAATTTAAAAATTAAATCGTTAGCATAAGACATTTCATTATTTTAATGAATTTACAATTATTATTATGTGACGCATGCTATGCAATGTTAAAATTGTTTCTGGCAATATAAGTATATTGTATTGTATTGTATTGTATTGTATTGATTATTGCCATTTTTATGGAAGAGGTGCAAATCAACGCCTATCTGTGCGAGTTATATTACGTGTTAAAAATATGAATTATTTAAATATTTTTACGTTTGCAAATGCAAATGTTTCATATACAAAAAATATAATTTACCATGTTTATACAGTAGTGCGTAAATAGCAAAAAAAAAGATTTAACTATCCATAGTGTTTCAAATTAGTATATTATACACTAAAACTTTAACCTGGAAAATATTAAAGTTTTAATTATTTTAAATAATTGACCTCAAACTACACCGCTACTGATCACCAAAAGTTAGACATTGATTGATACATTTTAAGTTTTTTTATGAAGTAAGTTATTTTTCCGCTTTCCTTCCTACAATTGTCATTTTGATGAATATTGAATGCCTTTTTAACCTACGTTTCTACAAGCAACTCGGGAAAAGTTCGAAGAAATCATTCTTTCGTGTAGTTTAAGACAACCTTTCTGTAATTTAACGTGAAGATTACAAATCTTGGTATTTTATTTGTATGTTGGAATCTTGGATTTGTATGTTGGAATCATTGAATATTAATCGTTTGTTACATATTGTGAATTTTGTTTTTAGCTGCATCCAGAGTACGAAATACAAACGAAGAAACTAGTACATCACGTGTTACCTCCAAAGATAACTATGCTACATATGAAATGTTGGGTAAAAATGTTTTTCACACTTATTTGTATTAATATATAGACTTAAATTTTAATGTTGATAGTGTACATGGAAATGTATTTATTATATAAGAACAGGCTCTATTTGAAACCAGTTTAAAGAAGATTGTGTTCTTGAGGGGTACGCATTTTTTCATGCGTCTTTCAACTTACTCTTAGGTACATGAGAGACTTACGATGTTGCATGCAATTTCGCATGAACTACTCAAGACTTGCAAGAATATTTTGCTATTGTTCCTTTCTATCAAACTTATCGTTTATTATTTAATTGAAATTTGTTAATCGTGTATTTGTTTTTTACGATATTACGATATATTACGATTTTATAATATTACATTCCATATGCACATCAATATCTCATACAGTTTAAAATATATCCAGGTGTATCACGATTCAGATTACAACCTGTATACAGCTTTAAATGTATAGTTTTATCTGAATGGATTAAAAAGCTAAAAACTGTCTTTAGTTATATGTATGTGGTCATGTGATACGCATTAAGGTATGATTTTAAAATAATTTAAAATATGTACTATTTCCTTTTGAATTTATATAAGTTTGATACCACAACTTAATGTAGGCACTTTGTGTTACAGTATACAATAGGAACATAAAATAAGAAATAAATTTTTGAAACCTAACTCTAAATTTATTATTTGGCTTTTTCATAGTGATCAATTTTTTTTTAGAAAAAAAAACCATGAAAATAAATCTAATTCCTCTTAATAATTAATGCCTTTTATTCTTCTTTCTTTTCATATCAGCATATAGTGCCATGGATCAAAATGTGGTCAAAGTTTTGTTGAGTGAGTGTGTGTAAAGATTAAAATTTGAAAAATTAATAGTAAAAACCCATAACTATATATTACAACAAAGATGAAATATTTGACTATTAAAAAAAGCGTTATTTATTCATTTGTCATGTGTTTAAACTGTAATTCAAACACTACGTGTTTTAATAGTAATAAACGTATTTGAAATTTGTAAAAACGAGTTTCAAATACTAATAATTTTTGTTTTTCCATGGATTAGTTCAAAACTATGATTTTATATAAAAAGCATTATTGACATAATTTTTTTATGAAATAAACTTAGATGAAACTAAAAATAATATTTTAAAATAATTGTTGTAGTTATTTCAGCATATCGCTTCTGCTGCGTTAACAAAACACGAACTAACAAATACAAACCGCAGAAGTGTTTGTTTGTTGTATTTTTGTTTGTATTTTGTTCTACATACAAGCATAAACCAACTATTTATTGTAATTTTGTAATAATAATAAGCTCTCAGTTCCTATGCCCTATTTCTATCTTTTTTCGTATATATCCTTGAATCCGTTGCATATATGTCCGATTGTCCGGTTTTCAGCGTAATCAGATATTAGTTAAATTAATTTTGTGTCAGGAATTTTTATATTGAATGAATATGTCACTTAAGAATATATATGTACGTATATATCTGAAAATGTTTTAAATACGATAAAGGGATGTTTAAAATATTTAACTGCCCAGATTTTATTTAATGGTAAAAGCGCAAAACTATTTTTAGAGTATTCATGGTTGATATTTATGACTAAAGAGGGTTATAAGCCATATTATAACGTAACATTCTAAACAGAATAGGAGGGGCAGGCTTATTCTATTAGATTGGAACGATATTCCTTCTCTTCTTTAGAGTGTTCTTTATATTATTTATATGTTGAAGAAGAGAAATGTAATTCCAGTCTGATAAATTTAAACCTGGTCTTGTGATGTGAACTACATTCTTTAATTAATATTTAGTCAATAGCAATATTTAAGTACTAAACTATTTTCCTTATTATTTACACAGGAATGGATATAAAATCTAATACTGGGATCAATAGGTTTTGGTACTAAATTTTATTTAGAATCTAATCTCGTTAGTATCTACAGATCCCTAATAAAATGGCTACAATTATTTTCGTAGGAATAGCTTTCATTCCTATTTATTAGTAACAATTGACACAGGTAGCATAATAAAATTAGGAATCGACAATACATACCACAATTTTGGAATCGGAATGAACTTTTCTTATTTGCCCTTTACAGCAATTGTTGCTGGTAAATCTGTACACTATCTGCTATTTAGGGTTTAAACAAATTCTCTATTTAATCACAATTTAATTATGCAATTGACATTTAAAACTAAACATATTTATATAATTTAATTAATACAGTATTAGCTATAAAAAACAGTAAAGAAACTGAATCAGTTGTAGTTGCCTTCTCGATCAGCTGATTCAATTTTCGATTGTTGCCACTGCTGCGTGTTCATTACTTCTTTCTTATTTGCGGTTAGTTTTTACTAACATGGTGCTAACAACGGTATTGAAAGTTTTTATCTTAGAGCATTATTTTCGCTCATAAGGAATTGGACGTACACTGCAAAGCTTGTCATACACTGCATTACGTTTTCAGGAAGATTTCCACAAATACCCGCCTAGTAATGCTGTGATTCTTAGTGTTGTTGAAAAATTTTGAAGAACAGCTAATATTTTGACACAGTGAAGGGGCTTTCCATGTCGCCCAAATACTGTATGTAGAAATGAAAACCACGAAAGAGTGTTGCAGCAAGTATTACAGTCACCGAAAAGAAGCCTAATACGACCTTCTTTTAAACTGAATATTAGCAATACGTCAATGAGAAGAATTTTTAAAAAATTGGTAGTTTTCCCTACGGGATACAACTGGACAAACTTTGAACTGTAGAAACAAACTAGCCAGAGTTCAGTACTTTGCTTCAATTTTAGCAATATGCTATGAAGAAACTGAGTTGATGTATGGTTTACAAATAAATATTGAACATGTTAATACCCAAGATTAACCAATTTTGCTTCCTTTGAGTTGTATTTATTGTTAAAATCTATATTTAATGTTACAGTGTTTACCACAATAATATATTACCATTTCAGTACCATTTATTTTGGCTTTTACTGTGTTTGGGTCTTGCATATAATTAAAAGTAAATTATATTTAAAAATTACCTATAGTTCTACTAAATCAGCAGTATTTAATGTGCTTTAGAATAAATAAATGTAACTACTGTCCGCTCTCTGCTCAACTGGTAGTTTTCTTCATCACTTTTAGGTAATAAAATATATTGTTTTGTATAAAATTTCAGATCCTCGATTAAAATTGAAAAGTTCAAGCTAAAAGAATTACCAAGAACTAAATTCGTTTTCTTCAAGTAAGTATTAGTGTTATTTAATGTTGATAATTATTAGACTATAAGGCTATTAGGACTTAGTTGAAGTATTGCACAACATTGTAATAATTTGGGAGTACATATTAAAAAAAGTATTTGAAATTAGCCATTGCGATGAATGTCATATGACATGTAATGTTAAAAACCAGAAATTTCTGTTATTCCGAGAAGATAGTACATAACAAAAAATATATAACCCAGCAACCATGTGCTGAGGCACAAGCGGCATAGTAAGCACTGTTTACATTTGTATGTTAAAGTAAAATTTTGCTATGTTCCTAGAATAGTAATATATTATCTTATGTAACATAACAACTATGTGATGTGGCACACGAAGCTAAGCAAGCACTGTTTACACTAAACTGAGAAGTGCTATTTAGCTATATTCAGAGAGTTTAGTGCATACCGTACATTATAAAACACTGCAAACTTGTGCTAAGGCATACAAAGCTAAGCAAGCACTGTTTACACTAAACTGAGAAATACTATTTAGCTATATTCCGAGAGTTTAGTATATACCGTACATTATCAAACACTGCAAACTTGTGCTAAGGCACACGAAAAAAGTACATTTTGCATTTTGATGGAACAGGTGCAAATAATGGCCTCTCTGTGTGAGTTATATTCGGGTCAGCAGTACAATATATACAGACATCTCGAGCGCCGCATCACGAGTAAACTGAGAACCTCAAGAGTTGTTGTCTCCACCCTGCCTCACAGACACGATCTGCCAGCCAGTCACAAAATCAACCAAGAGACTGTGCTGATTAACAACTACATCGAAGAATTGTGTGAAAGGCATCGTGGGGCAGAGGTTCTACAATTCAATAACATCGGGAGAGGCGCTTTTACACAACATGGGATGCATCTAAAGAGGAACACGAAGCATCTGCTGGCCCAGGAATTAATAGAGTGCCTGCGGAAAATGGACTCTACCGCTTCTCGAGTGACGTCCCAACCACCCGTCACAGCCAGAGGAGTTCAAAATTATGGGCGGAAGACAGATCAAGCCCTTGAGTCTCCAACTGCACCACTATCGACTGCCTTGCAGCCACCAGCCGCATCTGAGCCCCGCACACTCCTGTATGAATCCTTTGCGGAAGCAGTAAAATGCCGCTCATCGGTGCGACAAGTCGGCCCATCAAGCACCATCACAGACACAACGGAGCAAAAAAACTGCTTTCCTCTAAAGTGTCAAAAAACAAAATAAAAATAGAATTGGGGTACAATAAGTTCAGAAAACCAGACAAAAAACGACAAGCAAAACAAAATCAAATTCACAAAATTCCAAATTTAACTCGTGCAGTTTCCGTCGTGCATCAAAATGCGCAGTCTGCCACCAATAAAGTTGATGAGCTAATGCTAATGGCAGAAGAGCTGCACCCCGACATATTTGTTGTTTCTGAACATGGCTTCACGGCTGAGACCGTTTCTATGTTCAGAATTGACAATTATGAATTGGCTACAATTTTTCACCGAACACATTTTAAAGGAGGTGGTGTGGCAATTTTTGTCAAATCACGATTGAAATTTCAACCCTTCAGGATGGATTACTGCTGTGATCTAGACTTTGAGGTGGGGGGAATTAAAATTGATACAAATTCCGCGGACAAAATTATAGTGATTGGCTTATATAAATCCCCAAATGGATGTAACGAAAACTTTTTTGAAAAGTTTGAAACTTTACTAAATTTCCTCAATTCAAAATCGTTGAAGTTCATCATTACAGGTGACTTCAACATCGATGTGTTAGACCACACCAACCCTCTGACCCAGCGACTACGGGATATTCTCAGTTCTTTCGGCTTAATTTGGTCCGTGAACTCGCCAACTCGAGTGACCGCTTCGTCGAGTACAGCCATCGACAACGTCATTACTAACGTAATAGACTGTTCTGTTTCTGTCATAGATGCGGCCATCTCAGACCACTACGCACAGGAAGCCGTAATATTACACCATAACCCAAAATTTGAAACTCCGTCAATAAAAAGAAAACGGGATCTAAAGCCGGCAAACATAGAGCTTTTTAAGAAGTTTCTAATGAAAACATCATGGGAATTTCTGGATCGCTTTGAGTGGATGGAGGATGCCTTTAACGCGTTTTTCGACTGTTTAACTCACTGCCTAAATTTGACTTGTCCATTCAAAAATTTTAAAGAACGTAATAAGAAAAAGAGTAATACCTGGATTACTCAGGGTATACTCGATTCAAGAGAAAAGATTAAATCTGAAAATGAGGATTTCAAACGCTTTTTTCGAAATTTCAAAAAGGATTACCGCAAAGCCATAAGAAACGCCAAGGCACGAGACGTTGAAAACCAACTAAAACAATCCGATAATCTTTCAAAAAGCGCCTGGAATATAATTAACCTAAACACAAAACAACAAAACACTTCAAAATTTTCAATTCCGAAACTTAAAATTAATAATAAAATTATTGATGATCCATTAAAAGTGGCAATTGCGTTTAATGATTTCTTTTCAACTGTTGCTGGAACAGACAGTTCTTTGAATCAGAATATACCCTGCGGAGGGTTATTGACTAGATCGGCCTCGTCCATGTTCCTTCGTCCTGTGAGTGAGGTGGAGGTGGCCCGTATCATGCAGGATCTCAAACCTAAGAGGTCTTGTGACATTAATGGAATGTCTGTGTGGTTAATCAAAAAGTGCTTTAAGCATATTTTGACACCACTCACAAAATTAATCAATCTCTCGTTTGCACAGGGTGTCTTTCCGTCCGTACTGAAGATATCCACTGTGATTCCAGTTTACAAAAAAGATGATCCTTGCTCCTCTAGCAATTATCGTCCAATTTCTATCCTTCCAGTTCTTAGCAAAGTTTTTGAGAAAGCTTTCCTCAATCAGCTTGAAAAATTCCATGACCGCTTCGAAATTCTCTGTCCTGAACAGTTCGGGTTTAGGAAAGACAAATCGACCATCGATGCCGTAACTGAACTTATTCATAATGTTGTCGATGGCCTGGAGAAAAGAGAACGTGTTATGAGCATATTTCTCGACCTCTCCAAAGCCTTTGACTGTGTACATCATGCGACACTGCTGCACCAGTTATGGACTAGTGGTATTAGGGGTTTGCCGTACGATTGGCTCTCGTCGTATCTTAAAGATAGAGAACAATGCGTACGGATTGCGAATGCTCTGTCTAATAGGATCAAAATGCCCTATGGTGTCCCTCAGGGATCAATATTAGGGCCAGTTCTCTTCCTTATTTATGTCAACAAGTTGAATACATCAATCCAGAATGGAAAGGTGATTCAATATGCTGATGACACGACTCTCTGTATTAAATCGAAATATAAAACTGATCTTGAAGTGAAATCATTTATCGATTTAAATTCATGCATCGAACATTTCTAAAGACTCAATCTGAAAACAAACAGCTCAAAATCAAACTCAATAAATTTTTGCCTTCGGCATCGACAAGAACAGGAGTATCGTCCCGCAGTAATGATGGACGATGTTCTCTTGGAAGAGGCCGAATCCGTTAAGTTCCTTGGAATGTACCTTGATCGAGGACTGACATGGGACTTTCACATTGACAGTATCTGCTCCAAGGTTGCTTCTGGCATTTATGTTTTGCGTAACCTTGCAAAATTCTGTTCTATTGATGTATTAAAAACTGCCTACTTTAGCCTGATACATCCATATTTGTATTACGGCTTAAGATTGTGGGGCAGCTGTTCTAAATACAAATTCGAAAGAGTATTTAGAGCTCAAAAGAAAGCTATCAGAATTATTTACAAATTGAATTTCAGAGAGTCGTGCAAAGATGCCTTCAGAGAGCTTGGATTGTTAACTTTACCCTGTCTCTATATTCTCGACGTCGTTCTATACTGTCGACTTAAATGCGAGTTGATCCAAGGCAGTGACGTCCACCAATACGAGACAAGAGGCAGGGACAACTTTCGGATTGTTCAACATAGAACGAGTGCATTTCAACACTTGCCGTCCCAAGTTGGTGTGAAACTGATAAACAAGCTGCCTGAGGGAATAAAACATCTCATTGATTCTAAACTATTCAAATCTCGATTAAAACACCTCCTGGTGTCAAAGGCGTTTTACTCCGTTGAAGAGTTCATGTTGAGTTGCTGGGATTAAAATTATTGAAAACTATTGAAAACACGAATAAAAATAAACCCCCAGTTCTGTTATACAATTAAATAGCAATAACTGCAATGGAACTGTATATTATTATGAATGTACTTGACGCATGCATGCAATGTAATAATTTTTTGACGCAATAAAGGTTATTATTATTATTATTATTACGTGTTTATAAAATATGGATTACTTAAATATTTTTACAATTACTAATGCAAAGGTTTTTTATACATCAAAATATGATACACAATGTTTATGAATTACAGCAGTATGTAAGTAGCGACATGTAGATTTGATAATCTATTGTGTTTAAAAACAGGATATTATACTCTAAAACCTATTCCCTGGAAAACATTGAATTTATAATTATGTTCAATGTTTCAACTCAAACCGCAGCGCTTCTGATCTCCAAAAAATAGACATTCATTCCTACACCTTAAGTTTTTTATAAAGTAAGTTGTTTGTTCCTTTATAAAATTGTCATTTTGATGAATATTGAATGATTTTATATCTAAGTTTTACATGTTATTAGGAAAAAGTTCTAAATAATCACTCTTTGGTGTAGTTACATAAAATTATATTATGTTATATTATTATTTTATTTTATTTTTGTTAATCGTTTATTTGTTTTTTTTACTTTAGTATTAACTTTTATACAAAATCAATATCTCATACCGTTTGGAATATAGACACACGGAATATAGACACACAGATCCAACTAGTTGGTTTAAAAAATAAATAAATATTCTTATTCAAATGCTGTGTTAGTAATATGTATTTCTGTGATACGCATTAAGGTAAAATTTTAAATAGCTACTCTTTTTAATTTATTATAAGTTTGATACGACAACTTCATTTAGACACTATACATTACACTATACAATAAGAGCATAAGATAAGCAATACATTTTATAAACCTAAGTCTAAGCTTAACAAACTTTAAATTTATTGTTCGGTTTTTTATAATAATCAAAGATTTTCTTTGAAAACATCTACGACAGTAAACCTTATTCCTCTTATTCATTAATGATGTTTTAGTCTTCTTTCGTTTTATATAATCATATAGCGCAATGGATCACAATATGGTTAAAGGTTTGTAGCGTGAGTGTGGCTTATACGATTTTGGTATTTAAATTTTAAAAATCTATTGGTAAATCCTATAACTCTACATTAAAACAAAGATAGAATATTTGAATATTCTACCAAGCGTTATTTAATTATTTTTTCAAGTGTTATTTAACACTACGTGTTTTAATGGTGATGAAGTTAGTTAAAAACACGAATAAAACATAAAATAACTTTTTGATTTGCTGTGGATTAGTTTCAAAGTATGGTTATACACTAAAATGTATTATAGACGTACTTTTTGTATGTTATTAACAAATTACCCTAGTTTTAAAAATAATATTTAGCTTGCGTTCATAATTTAGGTACTAATTTTAGCTTATCGCCTCTGATATTGGAATATTATTGGGATATTCTTCCTTCTTTTAGAATGCTCTTTATATTATTTATATGATGACGAAGAGATATGTAATTCATGTCGGATAAATGTAAACCAGGTCAGAAATCCTAAATTTTTTAGTTAATATTAAGTATTTAGTCAATATCAATATTCACGTACTAAACTATTTCTTCTTGTTATTTTTACAGGAATGTATATACAATTCTAAATATGGGATCAATATCAAGTAGTGATATTACATTTTATTTAGGATCTAATCTCGTTAGTATCTACGGATACATAATAAAATTTATTACAATATCTTCCTATGAAGTGGGTTATATTTTTATTTCTTAGTATCAATTAACACAGGTACCATATCATAATAAAATTCGGAATTGAGAATACACATCACGATTTTTGAATTTGAATGGATTTTTCTTTTAGGTACTTTACAGCAGTTGTTGCTGGTAAAACTGTTATTGATTATCTGCTATTTAGTGAGGATTGTGTTTTATTTGTTATTTAGTGTATAAAATGAGTTATAAAATTGACATTTAAAAATAAACATGTTTATACAATTTGATGAATACTGGTGTCTTGCATATAATTAAAAGTAAATTATATTTTTAATTGTATATAATGTGCTTAACGATGAATAAATGTAACTACAGCTCATGTCTCTGCTCAACTCTTAGTTTTCTTAATTTCTTGAAGTATTAAAATATATTTTGTTTAAAATTTCAGATCCTCGATTGAAATAGAAAAAATCTTCCCCAAAAAACTACCAAGAACGAAATTCGTTTTCTACAAGTAAGTATTAGTATTATTTAACGTTAAAAAATTTTTAGGTTATAAAACGATTAAGACTGAAGTATCTCACTATGATCGAAAAATATGGCAGTACATAGTAAATAAAATATTTGAAATTAGCCATTGCAATAAATGCAATATTACAGTGTAATATTGAAAAACCAGAAATTTCAGTTATGATTAGGGAGTCCAACATATATGAGAAGTGCAAGTTGCCTCTTTTTTGAGAGGATAGTACATAACATAAAATATCTAACACAGTAACCATGTGCTGAGGCATAAGCGGCATAGTAAGCACTGTTTCCATTTGCATGTTAAGTAAGATTTTGTTATGGTCCGAGAGTAGTAAGAATATTACATTATCTAACATAGCAGCTATGTGCTAAGGCACACGTGGCAAAGCAAACACTATTTACACTTAACTGAGAAGTGCAATTCTGTTCAATTCCAAGAGGATAATACATATCATACCTAATCTAACCCTTCTACCATGTGCAGAGGCATGTGAGGCAAAGCAAGCACAGTTGACTCTAAACTGATAAGGGCTGTACTATATTCCGATAGTGGATAAAGGATATTGAATACCATACATTATGAAACACCGCATCCTCGTGCTGAGGCGTAAAAGAAAAATCAAACACTTTTGACAACTTCATGAAATTCTGATTAATAATAGTTGAAAACTATCCTTAAAAACCAGTTGGTATTAAAGGTTACCATTACACATTTTTGCAAACAGGAGTGGCAAACGTGGTTGGCTTTGTTTAATTTTTATAACTTTTAATAATATATTTAAGGTTATTATTGATTGTGCTGTTCCATGGCCTAATGAAGTCGACCTGCATGAGAAATGTACAGTGTTGTGTATTGACATTTTGATGAAACAGGTGCGAATCAACGCCTCTCTGTGCGAGTTATATTACGTGTTATAAAAATATGAAGTATGTAAATACTTTTACATTTGCAAGTGCAATTGTTTTATATACAAAACATTTTATATAAATTTTTTAGAAATTGCTGCAGTATGTAAGTAGCAAAAAAATAGATTTATCATTCCATAGTTTTTCAAAATAGCATATTATACTCTAAAACCTACACCCTGGAAAACACTGAAACTGTTTAAACTCAAACTGCATCGCTACTGATTTCCAAAAGGTAGACATTTAATGCTACATTTTAAGTTTTTTATCAAGTAAGTTATTTGACTAATTTGCTTTCTACAATTGGCCTTTGATGAATATTGAATGATTTCATACCTACATTGTTACATGCATCAAGGAAAAACTTCTAAGTAGTCATTGTTCCACGTAGTTTCAGACAATCATTCTGTAATTCATGGACATGTTTTTTATTTGTCTTTTGGGATCACTGAATATTAATCGTGTGTTATATATTGTAAATTTTGTTTTCAGCTGCACCCAGAGTACGAAAAACAACCAATGAGACTAGTACATCACGTGTTACTTTCAAAGATAACTTTGTTACATATAAATGTTAGGTAAGAGTTTTGTTAAACACTTATTTATATTAATATATAGACTTCAATTTTAATAGTGATAGCGTACATGGAAATGTATTTATTACACAAGACTTGGTTCGATTTAAAATCAAATTAAAGAAGGATGTGCAATGACCTGTTCTTGAGTAGGTTTGCATTTTCTTAAGCGTTTTGCATCGCCTACGTATATGAGTGACTCACGATGTTGCATGCAATCTCGCATGTACTCCCCAAGACTGGCAAGGATATTTACTATAGTTTCATTCTAGAACTCTTATCATTTAGCGTTTTATTTAATTTCGTTCATCGTAAATTTTTTTTTTTTTTTTTTCAATAACATTTCCGTTCATTCTTAACACGATTATGGCCGCTGCACGTACACGTGGTTAGAACTGTACTGTAGTAAACTACAAACATCTGCATAGATAATGGGATCATAGTGGTGATTATGGCCGCTGCACGTACCCGTGGTTAGAACTGTACTGTAGTAAACTACAAACATCTGTATAGATAATGGGATCTTAGTGGCTAGGCATACAGAACAGTCTGCAAATCAGTTATTTCCAGAGGTAAGACGTAGAGATCGGGCTTATTGCCCTTGCATGTATAGAGCATGCAAAGTTGCATAGAATCGCAGGCATACTTGAACGAAATCTTAAGAGATATAATTTTAGTATAGTTTGGAACTAATATAGTATATTTATATACAAAATTATGAGATAGGAAGGATTTGGTGATAACTATAGTATAAAATTATGTTTGCCAGGAAGTGAAAAGTAAACCGTTATTTGTTAATTTTTCCGGATTTAAAGACACTTTTGACTTTGAGGGCATTACGTGGCTTAACCGTTAGAGATACGAGAAAAGTAATTGAATCTTTGTTGTAAGAAATTTAATTTTTTCGATTTCAAGTTGGCATAGGCTTTTTGACATTTAAAACATTCACTGTTCAATGGATCAGGAGCGCACCTACGGGGGGAGGGACAAGCGGGACATGCCCCCCCCCCCAAAAGCATTGTATTTCAAAATAATTGATCGCCTGATAGTCAATTTTCAACTAAAAATTACATTTACATGTTGGAACTAGAAATAAGTCACAACCATATGTAACTAGTAACTATTTTAATTTACGAAATATACGGTGATTAACGTATAATAATTAAATTTTGTAAACCTTATATATATATATATATATATATATATATATATATATATATATATGTGTGTGAGTAGATAGTAATATGGGGTTTCTAGCTCACTTTCGGAGCCAACCGAAAAGCAATGTAAAATCTTGTTCAATGTACTATAAAGGAAGCTGAGAAACAACACAGCAAACCTCAATGAAAAATTACCGAATCTATAGCCGTTTGCTTCTATTTTCTTAAGCTGTTTTAATGTAAAATCTCCTTAGAATCAATGTAAAATATATTGGAAATGTTGTCAAATCTGCTACGAATAAACGAAAAATCTTCGAAATCTTAATAAAATTTAATCAATTTAAAAGTTTTTTGATAAGACCGACCATCACAATAATCGCTTTGCCCCGCGTCATATCCGTAGTGAGAGGCACAATCGTTGGTTTGCAATCACCATTTAGATAAATAAATTTTTCTATATAAATGGAGCGCGAAAAAATATCATGTCCGTTCTGCAAAAAAGAAATTTTAAGAAAAAACTATGATCGCCATTATAATTCTAAATTCTAAAAAATAATAAATGAAAAAAACAAGCAGATTTACGATAATGAACTAAATTATTTAAGACAATGGGCTAGAGAAAATCAAATTGCCAATCACGAAAAATTGTATAATATTGAGAAATTACGAGAATTAAAGAGAAATTTCAAAGTTGAAAAGAAAAATCTCGACCTATTTAATGATGAAAAAATTCATTCAATAGCTGAAAAGTTGGCTATCGGTACTAACGATAAAACCAAGTCTGAAATCATTGAAAACATTGATAAAACTCTTAACGAAAAACCTGAAAATATCATAGATGTTGAAGCTTTATCCTCTATGCAAGGTCTTTTCAAGCAATATATTTTAACGAATTTGAGCGATAATTTTATGTCAATTTACAAATATCTTTCAATTATGCGCCCAGAAATTAAAAGTTTAATAGAAAAATTTCAAGAAAATGTTAAAAATAGTAAAGGATATCTCTCTTTGGAATGTGAATACGAACGAACTTTAGTAAACGGTGAACCACAAACTTGCCCAATGTATTTTACTATTAAAGCTGACGAAATCTTTGAAGTAAACGACTTTATTTCTAAACAATTTAATAAATTAATACATCGAGAACAGACAAATCATCCAAATAGGGGTTCAGGATGGACATTTAAACGCTGCAAACTACTGATTTTGAGCCTTAATAAACATGAATTTATGAACGCAGGATCATATATCGATTTGCCACAAGAGATAAAGGTAAAGAAAGCTTGTGTAAATATCAAAAATAAAGATGATTTCTGTTTTGTTTATTCTATCCGATGTACTATTGGAAAACCCGAAAAGAATGCTGACAGAGCAAAGCAATACGAGAAATTTGTAAATGACGAGATATTTTCGGGATTTGAGTATCCAATGTCTTTAAAAGATATACAATCATTTGAAAAACGAAGCCACAATCCTAAATACAAATATCCGAAAATGTCAATAAATATCTACAGTTATGATGAGAAATTTAACATTGTTCCGTTGCAAATTTCAGAAATTTATGACGCCGAGTTAGAAGTTGATTTATTGTATGTAAAACAAGAAGATAAATCTCATTATGTTTTTATAACCGATCTAAATAGATTAGTGAGTTCACAGTTAACTAAACATAAGGAAAGGAAATTTTTGTGTCGAAGATGTTTAAGCCATTTCTACAAATCTGTAGATTTAACAGATCATTTAGAAATTTGTAAAAATCATGAAGTTTTAGCCATCCGTACGTTATTTATATGGATTTTGAGAGCATATTAGAAAAAAATCCGACATGCAAGAACAATCCACAAAGATCGACTACAACCAAGATTCAGAAGCACATTCCTTATGGTTTCACTCTATATTTAGTGTCTAATGTGACCAATCGCATGTATAAACCGATATGTTATCAAGCCAAAAATGAAGAAGATTTGCCAAATGTTCCAAAACAATTGTTTGAAGAGCTCAATAAATTATCGAAATACATAGCGAAAAAATATAATTCGAAGAATATGAAACCTATGAAACTAACTGAAGAAGAAGAAATTTTGTATCAAAATTCAAACGTTTGTCATATCTGTGAAACAGAAGGTTTTGATGGTGAAAAAAGATTAAAAGTAAGAGATCATTGTAATGTAACAGGTAAATTTCGAGGCGCAGCTCATTCATGTTGCAATCTTAATTTGAAATTTCCACAAAATATTCCAGTTTTCTGTCATAATATGTCAAATTACGATACACATTTGTACATAAAATAATTGGCTAAACAATATGGAAATGTTGATTTGATAGCAAATACCGATGAACGATACATAAATTATTCTGTAAATTCTGGATATGGCTATGAGTTTGACAATGATAAACCTAGAAAACTTATCAAGTTTTCTTTCGTAGACACATTTAGATTCATGGCATCGTCTATTGAAAAGTTAGCTAAAAACCTCAAGAAAGAAGAATTCAAACATACAAATCATTTTATACAAGATGGACGAATATTGAACGCAATTCTAGAAAGACAGCCAAATGACGAAGAAGAAATCTTTAAAATTCTATCTGGAAAAGGCATATATTTTCCTTACGAATTTATCGATAGTATTGAAAAACTTGATTACACAGAAAAGCTGAGAATTGAAGATTTCTATTCACTTTTGACAGACGAGAGCATATCTGAGAAAGATTTTCAACATTACTTGAGCGTTTGGAACAAATTAAAAGATAAAAATCTTGGAAATTACTCTGATTTGTACAACATCCAAGATGTACTATTGCTCGCTGATATATTTGAAAATTTCAGAAACATTTGTCTAAATTGTTACAAACTTGATCCAGCACATTATCTAACAGCTCCAAGTCTCCCATGGGACGCTATGTTAAAATTAACGAAAATCGAGCTTAAACTGATACACGGTTACGATATGTATTTAATGATTGAAAAAGGCATTCGTGGAGGCATTTATCAATGTATTAAACGATATGTTAAAGCAAATAACAAATATTTGAAAGATTTCGATAAGACAAAGCCGGAAAACTATTTACTTTATGTCGATGCAAACAACCTTTATGGTTACGGTCTTATGCAAAAACTTCCTTTTAGTGATATTAAGTGGATGAATCCTAAAACATATACAAAAGAAGAGTGGCAAGAAACAATTTTGGAACTCACTGGCGACGAAGATTATGGCTATATTCTCGAAGTTGATCTAGGATATCCAACAAATTTACATGAACATCACAAGGATTTACCTCTTGCTCCCGAACATTATAAAAACAAACTTTGCACAACTTTAGTGGATAAAACTGAATACGTTGTTCATTCAAGAAATTTAAAATTTTACCTCGAACAAGGGATGGTGTTGAAACATGTGAATAGAGTTATTGCATTCGATCAGAAGCCTTTTATGAAAAAGTACATTGATTTTAACACAAACATGAGAACCAAAGCTACAAGTGACTTTGAGAAAGGTTTTTATAAGCTCATGAACAACTCTGTTTTTGGAAAATCTATGGAGAATGTGCGAAATAGATGTGATATCAAACTAGGAAATGAAGAATTTTCAATGAAACAGGCCAAGAAAACGAACTTCAAATGTTTCAATATCTTTGACGACAACTGTATAGCGAGTCACAAGTATAAACAAGAGGTGAAATTTAACAAACCGATATACATAGGATTTTCAGTTCTTGACCTATCAAAATTGTTAATGTACGAGTTTTATTACGATAAATTAAAGAAGTTTGACCCAGATTTGAATCTGTGTTACATGCCGAGGCTGTTTGCCGAGAGTGGATAGTGTTTTAATGAGTGGTAATTGTTCTTTGGTGGGCAGGCCTCTATTACGAAGTCTCCGAGTTATCCATCAAAATGTGCAGGGTGCCAAGGCAAAAATGCCTCAAATTGAAGTTTTACTTGATCTGTACTCCCCAGATTTGCTTTGTATCTCTGAGCATTTTTTTAATAAAGCGGACCTAGACTCTTTCAGCATGCCTGGCTACTGTATTGCTTCGGGGTACTGTCGTTCTATCTTAAAAAGAGGAGGCGTTTGTATTTTAGTTAAGGAACTACTTAAGTTTTCTGAAATTGATATGTCTGAGTTCTCGATTGAGGGTGTTTGTGAGTTGTGTGGTGTTAGAGTTGAGTCTGAAGCAAATAGTATTATTTTTATATGTGTCTATAGAGACCACCTAATCAGAGCATTTCTGAAATAAATGATTTTTTTTCTATCGATTCAGCATTGCTTGGAAACCTGTATCCATCTTGACAGATGGATTGTTTTGTCTGGTGATTTCAATATAGATTTTTCCACCATTAGTCAGTCATCTAAAATTTTTATCGATCTGATGAATTCGTTCGGCTTGGTGAGCACAATAGACACTTTCACTCGAGAATTTAATGGTTCCAGTTCACTCATTGACAACATATTTAGCAATATTCCAAAGAATATGTTTTCACCTCAGGTTCTAATTACTGGAATTTCCGATCATCATGTGTAAATTGGAGACATTGCCTCATTTGTTCCTTCAACCCACAATATTATTAAATTTACATTCAAGCGGTGCTTCACCCCGGACGGCATTCGGGTCTTGAGGAGTCTTCTGAAGGGTGAATCATGGCATGAGCTTTTTGGAGCCGCTGATGTTGATGAAATGTTTGACTCATTTCTTGCAATTTTGTCATTTTATATTGATTGTGTTTTTCCTACAAAAAAGATTAAGTTCGGTACATGGGGCACTCAGATGAGGATTCCTTTGGATGAAGATCTAAAAAAAACTTCATAATCGCCTTTTGTTTCTCTACTCGCTGTCTAAGCATCTTGACTCTTCTCATCCTTTGAGAGTTTCTTTTATTCAAACCAAGAAGGAGTTTAGGAATCGCATCCATTCCGCCAAAGCGAAAAAAGTATTGACCTACATCAGCGGGGCTCAGAATAAACAGCGAGCTGCTTGGAATGTGGTTAAGGATCTCATTCCTGATAAGAAAGCTAATGCCTTCACACATATTACGCTTAATGACGAGAATGGCGATCTGATGAACAATCCTAGGATGATTTCAGAGAAATTCAACATCCATTTTGCAGAAATAAGCCAGAGTTTGAGAGATTCTGAGGGTAATTCTTCATTTGTTCCTCCAAGATCATTGTCTTCATCAAGTATGAGTTCCTCTATATTTTTTGCTCCAACTGATAAGAATGAAATCATCTCAGTCGTAAAGTCCTTGAAAACAAGCAATTCAGCAGGATTTGATGGAGTTTCATCCAGGATTTTGTTGAGCTGTATAGATATATTGGCTGATCCTCTTGCACAGATTGCGAACTCGTCATTTGAATCTGGGAAGTTCCCATCACACTTGAAGCTCTCAATTGTAAAACCTATATTTAAGAAAAAAGGAAGTCCAAATGAACTTAGCAATTACCGCCCCATTTCGATCCTTTCTACATTTTCAAAAGTTCTTGAAAGGCTTGTGCTGACCAGACTTTCCAATTACCTGTCTGTCAATGGAATTTTACATGATCATCAATATGGCTTTCGTGAGGGGTTGTCTACAGTCAATGCAATTTTTAGTCTTCTAACTGAGGTATCAAACTCATTGGATAACAGGAATCACGTGTTTGGCCTATTTTTTGGATCTTACGAAGGCTTTCGACGTTGTGAATCACGGGTTGTTGCTCAGAAAACTTGAAAACTTGGGTATTAGAGGGAAAGCTTTTGATTGGATTGCTTCTTATCTCCTGAACCGAAGACAGATTGTTGAAATTCCTTTTATTGATGATACATGGTGCTTAAGAAAACAACTTTCTGAGGAGCGAGAAGTACGCACTGGAGTTCCCCAAGGCTCCGTACTTGGTCCTTTATTATTTTTACTATTCATAAATGACATCCATCGAAGCGTGAAAGGTTCCAAGTTGTTTTTGTTTGCTGATGATACATCTTTGGTCATCTCTGGTTGCAATCGAGCCGAGCTTGAAATCCAAACCTTTGTTCAGGCCAGTAATTTGCTGCAGTGGTTGGGTGAAAACTCTCTGTTTGTAAATACATCTAAAACCAATTTTCTTGATTTTGGAATTAGAAAGTCTGCTAAAACGTTGATTGAATCTCAAAACATTATGATTGGAGAGTCAGAAATGTGTCCTTCTTTGAATGTTAATTATCTTGGAATTGTTTTGGATGATCAGCTAAACTTTTTTAGTCACATTGATAAAGTCACGAAAAAACTAAGCAGCTGCATATTTTTGATGTATAGACTATCCTGTTTTGCTAGTGAGGAAATTCTTTTGCTTACTTACTATGGCTGTTTTTATCCTTACCTTTGCTATGGAGTCTCTATATGGGGATACGAGAGTAAGAAAACTCAATATGTTTTTCGTCTCCAGAAAAGAGCTATACGGATTATTTTCAAGTTGAGTCGTTCCCAGTCTTGTAGAGGTTTCTTTCGCAGTAATAATATCCTTACGTTCCCATCCATTTATATCCTTCAGTGTCTTTCTTTTTACAAAAAGTATCCCCACCTTTTTTCAGTCAACGTTAATCCAGCCCATAATTACTCCTTAAGAAAAAGAAACAACCTAATCCTACCCTGCCATAAAACATCTTTTTTTGAAAAACAAAGTCTTTACTCCTGCATCCGCCTTTTTAACTCTTTGCCATCCTGCTTGAAAATTGTTGTGGACGATAGGGAATTTCAAAATCGTCTGAAAAAATTTCTTATTTCGAGAGAATATTACAGTGTCCGGGAATACGTTGAGGATAATAAATTGTAGATCACTCCTGTTATATTGATTTGGTCTTGTTGTGTTTGATCTGTCAGTAGTCTATACTTTAAGTTAGGATATTATAATTTTCTTGACGAATGCCTATGCATGTTATGTTTTTTGGCAATAAATGAATTGATTGATTGATTGATTGATTGATCACAGCACAATCAAAATGAAGCCCAAAGACATAGATAAGGATGCAGAAAAGGAGTTATTAGAAACCGTTTTCAAGTATGTTCCACCAGAAATTCACATGAAAACTAAATTTAAAGTCAATGATCATGTAAGAATTGTTAGTAAAAAAACAAAATTTTCGAACAAATATAAGAACAATTGGTCAAGAGAAATCTTTGAGATTTATTAAATTAATAACACAGATCCTGTAACTTATAGTATAACAGATTTAAATAATGAAGAAATAACCGGAAAGTTTTATGAATATGAATTGAGAAAGTCAAAGCTATAATTTTATCTATATAAATGGAGTCTCAAAAGAAATGTACAAAGTGTCAAGAATTTAAAGATTTTGAAGCCTTTTATAAAAATAAGAATAAAAAAGAAGGATTAGGGTCTATGTGTAAGGATTGTCGTAGTAAATATGAGAGAGAATTATACGAAAAAATAGAAAAATTAACGTTAGAAGAGAAAAAAACGTTGCGTTTGTAAAGAAATTAAAAATATTTTTCTGAATTTAATAACTGGCAGTATAGTAAAGATGGAAAAGATGCTTTTTGCAAAGATTGTGCTAAAAAAAATTTCAGCGAAAGTTATAAAAACGAAACGCCTTGTGAATATAAAAAAAATTCTATAATGGTTACCTAGTTATGCTAAACATTTACAAATGAAATATAATAAATCGAGAGTTTTTAGTAAAATTTAGAAACATTTTCATCGTGTAATTTAGATATTCTATAAATCAGTCGAGATTCTGTCATATTTGTGATAAAATGATTTCCGTTGTATAAAATATTTAAAGATTCTTTCATTTGATTATAAAGATTTTATACTATTTGGATCTCCATGTCTTAATAAAATTTCCATTTCTGGGTAATCAATTTCAAGTTCTTTCAATCTTTTCGGTATTTCTCTCTTTTGAGCTCTGATAACGTAATAAGGATATTCCCACATGTGATTCTTCTTAATTAATACAAAAACATGGTGTTTTTTCTTATCAAAATCTTTACAAACAAGGTCTGGTTTCATTAAGTCAATTTTTACACTTTGTTTTGCGATTATTTCCGTTTTTATTTCATCTTTAATTTGTCATCTCCCACAGTAGACTAGGACTAGACCTATCGCATTGCCCATGAACACCATAATATCGACATTGCGGTTCGTGATGTGCCATCCATAAGGTTGCCCAGATTTAAGTGACACATCGGTTTTTGATGTGCCCAGTGGTGGGTTCAGCTGGAAGGTATAAACCAGCCAGAAGTGATCCCTGATGGGTTTTTAGACGATGTATGAATATGTCTCATGTACTTTATGAACTGGCTTACATTTCGCTATATTTTAGTAGCATAAATTATGTGCATTGCGGCTGATTTATTGCGCATACGTACGCCCTAAAGAAATGAATGAAATACCTAGAACAGTCAAATATTGTATAACAACACGTTTTTACAAATAAAAATGTCACCGGCGTGTTTAAAATCTTGAGAACATCAAAAACTTATTTTGCATAATTTGACAGAACTTAGTTTTATTCAGGAATAATGTACCGAGTACGAAACTAACAACAAAATAATTATCTATGCCTAAGTTTGAACGAATACATTCAATGATCGAGTTTAAAAAAACATTTGTTTAGTTGCATCTTTATAAATTAAGTACTTTGATTTTTAAATGGGCTTCGATGGCAGCAGCTCTTGACATTATTTTTACTAGCAAATATTCTTTACAACAGGCTCTGATGATTATAACCGTGTTTATATCATCACTTGTGCCTTTGATATTGGTGATTAAGAACACTGCTATTAAGGATGCACTTTTGGTTCCTCAAAATTCTTGATCATCGCCTATATCCTCCATGGTATATCTGGCCAGTAAAAATTCGTGTTGGTAACAGAACGTTTCTTTAGCTTAAAATAAATATTAAAAAAAAAAACAATGAAATAGCGAGTTTGTAGATCAAATTAATTATAGGTAAAAATGGTATTGATATATATTTTACTCTTAGTTTCACGATATTTGATGGCAACATGTTCAACTCATTAAACGAGACCGCATACAACTAAATATGTTACTTTTTTGGGGCTCGTTCAAAGGACTTCAACTATCTTTATATAATACTAGTAAAAAAGTTACCTAATTATACATTTTCTACTGACAAGGGCAAGATGTGATACAAAATTAATTATAAAAAAAATTATATTTCTTTTACAATTAGCAATTTTTTACTTTGTTAAATATAGAACTTAATATTCTGTAAAATTAAACATTGGTTTGGGGATTTCTGTTAATCCTCGTTAAAATAAAATACTCATATTAGCATATTTTAAAGGTTTCTTCTGAAATCAACCCAGTAAAATTATTTGCTTTGCGCAATACTTAACAAAAACAGAGTCTCCGACACCAACACAGTTTTTATTTGTTCTTCAAACTTTTGAAAGACTTACACGTAATTTTTGGATCATTTGACCTCGTATCATAGCCCATATCTGACTCATCACTGTCATTATTAGATGAAATTTTTATTCCTTCTATAATTTTCGTAGAATTTCCATTAGATTTGATATTTTTATCAAATTTATTTATATTCTTCTCTTCAATTTGGCTTTAAACTGGTGTGTGGTGATAATACGATTTTTGTAAGGTGTTCGACCATTTCCATGTGTTCTCAGTAGTAGCTTACAACCTGAAGGTGTTGGTTGTTTACAAGAGCCAAACCTAAAAATCTGGGTATTGAAGACCTCTGAGTATGGTATTGATAGAAGACAAGGTTGATTGATTACTGTAGGCCTGTCCTCAGTGATTTGTTGATATAGTTAGATCTTGATGATCTGTGACATAGATCCCTTGAAAATCATCATCAGTAAATAAGTTTGATTTAAATGTATACATTTATATTGGAAGCCTTTGTAAAATATTAAGCTTTTCAGCTTTCAGGAAAGCTTTCCCTACTAATTTAGAAAGATCGCATGTCGTAATAGGTTAATAGGTTAATTCACTCGCATCAAGCCCCTGCCCGCCCATTCCTGAGTGTTCGCTTTCTCGGTCTCCTGTTTCATCAACCCGAACTACACCAACATCAACACCTAGTGAATCTTTTTTAGCCACACCAGCAATAGCTTGTATGACCAGATAAACTCAGTTTATGATGTCAACAGTGGCAGGAATTCTGTGAACTGTCACAATGTACCGACATTGGATTGCTTTAAAGATACGGAATTGTTCAGATCTAATCATAAATTTTCTGTTTTTCATTTAAATATACATGGATGTTTGCATAAAATTGATGAACTAAGTGACACTTTTCAAGTTTTAAAATTCCATCCAACTGTTGTCTGTTTTACTGAGCATTGGTTGAGTAAATCTTGTAAAAATTATCTGGATACTTTTGCAGGATATGAGGTTGCAGCGTTTTATGGCCGTGAACACGCATCTAGGGGTGGTTCTTGCATGCTGGTGAAGCAAGGTGTGCAGTATAGCTTGGAATCTCGACTTTGTGACCTTAGTGTACCTTTCAGTTTTGAATGTTGTGCTGTCACAATTAAGCTTGCTTTTTCTGATAGGATTGTGGTGGCTGCAGTGTACCGATCTCCTAGTTCCAGCATTGATTCTTTCATTGATGCGTTTGAATCGCTTGTTGATGGTCATGCTCGGGTTTTTAACAGTCTCATAGTGTGTGGCGACTTCAATGTTGATTTTCTGAGGGACTCAAGGGAGAGGAAACTGTTTCTGGATGTCGTTAACTCGGCTAATGGAAATTTAAATATTACCTGTCCTACCAGAATAGATGGTCGTGGTTCCAGGACATGTATTGATAACATTATAACCTTCTTCAAAGATTTTCAGTCACAATCGCATGTTTTTGAAACGGGACTTTCTGACCATCTGGCCCAGCTGACTGTGTTATCTCCCCTTTCACCTCATCAGTCTTCGACTGTTGAAATGAAGTTTCGAATGATAAATAATGAAAACATTCACACTCTTAATTCCTGTCTCCAGCATGAAAGTTGGGTGGATGTCATTGAAGCTCCTGATTGTAATACGGCATTTAAGTCATTTTTAAATACCTTCCTTCGTTTGTTTAACCATGCTTGTCCTGAACGCTCAAAAAAACTTAAAGGTCCTGGGAAAAAGCCTTGGATAACGTCAGGAATAAGAACCTCTTGTGCGCGAAAACGGGAGCTTTATGTTGTAAGTAAGAGCAATTTTTCCACAGATTTCATGTCTTATTTTAGAAGGTATAAATCTATTCTTCGTAGGGTAATACTTCAGGCGAAAAAGAATTTCAACATTGATTACATTAAAAAAAGCAGTAATCTGAGTAGGGCAACTTGGAAAGTTGTGAATGATGAGCTTGGTAATTCAAAATCTTCAAACAACCCTATTATCCTCACCGATGGTGATGTAGCTATCAGAACCCTAATTGATGTAGAAAGTAAGTTTAACGAATATTTTGTTTCAGTTGGTAATCAACTATCACAGCTGGCTTCTTTTGATTCGGCTCTCGAGTATGTTGCAAATGTCCCAGCTCTTCAACAATTAGATGGCTGAGGTTCTAAGCTCGATTTCAAAGCTGGGAAACTCGAAGTCGAGTGGGTGGGATGGGGTTACATCTGAAGTTCTTAAGAAGTGCGCATATCTTATAGCTTTTCCTCTGGTACACTTAATTAACCGATCTTTTTCTGAGGGAATTTTTCCAGAAAATCTAAAGCTGTCTGTCATACGTCCAATCCATAAAAAAGGCCAAAAAACTGACATTTCTAATTACAGACCAATCAGTCTGCTCTCTTCTTTTGCTAAGGTGTTTGAGATGATCATTCTGGCAAGACTTCAATGTTACTTTGACTCTAATACTCTCTTGACTGCATCACAGTTTGGTTTCAGAAAAGGGTTTTCAACTTCTAGCGCTGTCAATGATGTCATTGGTGCCGTGTTGGGAGCCTTGGATGGGTCGCAGTGTGTCGGTGCGATATACTGTGATCTGTCAAAGGCTTTCGACTGTGTCAACCATTCTGTTCTTTTGGGTAAACTTGAAAGATATGGCTTGAACGGTGCAGCTCTCTCACTCCTTTCCTCATATCTCTCTGAGAGAAAGCAGACAGTTTCTGTAACAAATAAAAGACAACTTCAAAGAGGTTGGTTGAGGACCAGCTCAGGAGTACCTCAAGGCTCCGTACTCGGTCCTTTTTTATTTTCTATATATATAAACGACATTCCTTCCAATATGAAATCAGACATTGTTTGCTATGCGGATGACACAACTGCTCTATCTTATTGTCGTGATATTCACACAGCCTCGAAATTATTATGAATCAGTCGTATGTCAGCTTGAATAAGTGGTTTGAGTCAAATGGTCTCCTATTGAATGAAGAAAAAACTAAAATCATGGTTTTCTCACCAACTTTTCGTGATATAGCGGGTTTCAGCGTAAATGGTATCAACCCATCAGAGTCTGCCTCTCTTCTTGGTGTTGTCATTGATTACAAGCTCAACTGGTCTAAACATATAGATACGCTATGCTCAAAGCTGTCTTCAATTACCTTTGCTTTTCGAGTTTTAATGCCTGCAGTTGGTAAAGAAACTATCGTTCAAATTTACTATGCTTATGTATACAGTAGACTGAAATACGCTATTGGATTCTGGGGATCTTCTAGTGAAATTTTAAGGGTATTTAGATTCCAAAAAAAGAATTGTTCGCATTATGTCTGCAGCAGGTAATCGTGCTCACTGTAAGCCTTTTTTTCAGCAACTGAATCTCCTCACTCTTCCAAGTATCTATATACTTGAAGTTTTGACTTTCTTCAAAAATAACCCACATCTTTTTGCAGGGAACACTTTTAATCATCAGTACGATACCCGCCACAGGGGTAATATGGTCTACCCGATCCATAGATTGACAATTTTTGAAAAGGGCATGCACTATTCAGCTCTACGGCTCTATAACGCGCTGCCTCGGCACCTGAAAAACATAACCAGCTCAAAATTTTTTCTAAAAAACGTTAAAACTATTTTGCTTGAAAAATGCCCATATTCTGTTCAAGAATTCCTGTCAGATTGCACAAACATGTGAAATAACCTATGTTGACTATTTGATTGTTGATTTTATTTAATTGTTATTATTATATTTATCTACTATTTTATCTATGACTTATTTCATGTAACTTTATGTTATTAACGAAATAAATTATTTCTGATTCTGATTCTGATTCAGGCGTTGACCACTCGTATGACCTGGTTCAACTTTAGCTGCGACAGCTCAACGTTGCGTGCGGCGATGAGAGCCAACTAAGACGGTTTCCTCTGGCATCTCGGATCTCAGGAGGCTGTCATAAGCGATATTCCAGAGACCCGGGCCGAGTATTGAACCCTGCGCGGCACCAGAGGTGACTTCCACCGTCCGCGCTTCGTCTCGAGTGTCGTTTATCAGACGCCTAGAACGGAGGTAGTCCTCGATAAGCCGCAACATATACATTGGAATGCGGAAGGTGTCACGAAGTGCATACAACATATCGACCCATCTCGCCGAGCTGAAGGCATTCTTGACATCAAGCGTAACAAGAAGCACTACTCGGCGGGAGAAATGGTTGTGGCTCTCGGCGCTCTCAACTGCTTTCTGTACTTCCGTGATCGCATCGATTGTTGATCGAGCCTTTCTGAAGCCGTACTAACGAGGGCAAAATTCCCCGACAGCTACCACGGCAGAAATCAGGCGGGAACGAATCAACTTTTCAAAAAGTTTTCCAGCAGTGTACAGCATGCAGAGAGGTCTGCAGTACGACGGCAGCTCAGGATCACCTTTTCCCTTGCTAATAAGCACTAGCCTGGCGGTTTTTCCAGGGAGATGGAAACACTCCATCAACCATGCAGGCATTGTAAATTCTCAGCAAAAACCCGGGATTGATGGTGAAAATCTTCTTTAGAGCCTCGCTGGTAATCCCGTCCGGGCCGTTGAGCCTTGTTGCTCTTCAGGGCGAGAACGGAGGTTTCCAACTCCTCAATAGTAAAAAGCGGAACGTTCTCCACCCGTTCGAAGTCAAGTAGTGGTCGCTGTGGATGTACAGGAAACAGGGCTGTGACGATCCTCTCCATGGTGGCGCCCTCCATGATGGAGGGTGGAGAGCGAGCGCCGAGTTTCTGGGTCACAACTTTGTAACCCAAACCCCAAGGATCGAAATCGACATCGTCCCGAAGTTTCCTCCAGCTATTCGCCTTGCTCCTGTTGATGGCTCGGCGGAGAGACTTTCTCGCAGCTTTGTAGACATCCAACTTACGAAATCTATCAGCAGGAATTCTCGCTCTAGTGGCGGCACGTTTTGCTCAAAGGCTTGTTCTTCTGAGTTCCGCAATCTCTTCAGTCCTCTAGTAGACGGGTTGCTTGTCGCTGCGGAGTTTTCTTCGCGGCATAGACCGGTCACAGGCCGAGACAAAAAGTTTCCATCGAGGATGTTACTAAAGCCTCGGCGCCAGCCTCACCAGGATTCGCCTGCTTGGAAGTGGATAACTATATCGGAATTGCTAGTAATTGCAATGAAGTCAAGTAGCAACTAGCCGCCTGAGCTTCTGTCAGGCTCATTCTGTAGGACCCTTATTGCAGAGGGCAAGTGTCTGCACAGCGTGTTGATGACATAGTAAGCGTTAGTACTAGTAATATATTGTTAAATGTCATGGACCTGCAAGGCCACACTTACAGAGTTCAAGGTCAGGTAACAGTGAGCGGTGGGGGTGAGAAGTATGAGAGAAGGTGTAGACCAGTACAGTGCTAATAAATAATTGCCTAGACGTAAAATATCAGTCTATATAAAGAACAAAACAGATTTCAATATACGTTAATATATTTTAAGATGGTTCTAAAGCTGTGGCTTTTAAGATCTTCTCCAATACTTCACCGACAACAGTTTGTAAAGAAATCAGCCTGTAATTGTTCATATTCGGTGGTAGAATGTTCGTAAGAAATAATAAAAACTAGTTTACTAAGGGCAGTTTTAAAACACGTCCTATTAGTTATTAACAATATATTCCACCAAGAGTTCCACTCAACTAATACTGATGATTTTCTTCTTAATTAATTAGTATTAGTTAATTATGAATATTTATACTATGATTTGTTGGATGTCATACCCCATAATAACTTGTGGTATTTGGCGTATTAAAGCATACCTGTATCATCTTACGAAATGGCGAGAAAACATATAAGCATATTTTATAAACTGAATATTGTCATGAATACAATAAATGAAAAACAGAGCTTAAAAATCAAGTATTAAAACTTTTTTTTTATTTTATAATATTTGCCTCTTAATATTTATTTATTTTATATATTTACATTTTCAAAATCTTACATATAAATCAATTTTTATCTAATGAATTATAAATATGGTTAAATGTTTTGTACATTGCCGTACATAGATTGCATTTCCATACGTTTTACATCTACACGTTAAAATAATATAAGAAACAAATTAAATTTACCAAGAATCATGCAAACACACTCTTACATATTCTAGGGGTAATGCCAAAGAGTTCTTTATTAGAAGCATGAGGAAAGCCAAAAAAACTTTGCATACTTTTACCAACGGTGTTTATGTAATAATCATAACTAACGAATTTAATATTGAATTAATAAAAAGATTAATATTACATATTTTTCTTCAATCATGATTCTATTATGACTCAGCATAATGAAGCTCAACTGATGACTTAGAACCTATTATTACGAGTATTATTCACGTCAAGCATTAGGTAATTCAGAGATGAAACATGTGTTATTTACTGAGTCGCAATTACAGGAAAAATGTCAGTGTAGATGAGCAGGTTTGGAAATGAACTGAAAGGGAATAAGAAAGTTACTACTTGTTTGTGGTCAAACAAATGAAAGCGTTGATTTATACAGACAATAAGGTTTAGAAGTTAGACATTCTGAATAAATTGTTATCTTTCGACTTTTAGAAAGATTTTTCTAATTTGTCACTAAGTAAGAATGGGTTTATTATGATGATAAATGTGTTATTTTACCAGGAAAAATTCTTGAAAAAATTTTTTTGAAATGTGTGCAGGTTGGTACTTACACATGCACCATGACTGCAAGGAATGCACGGTTGCGCATGCGTACTAGTCAGTCAACTGTAGATATATCCGGTGATAACGAGCGTCAGTCAGTGTTCTCGCAGTCCTAGTAGTAGTTTCGTGCTCATCGCACGTGTTTATGTGCTAATTGTGAAATTCAGTGAACTTTACATTCTAATGGGGTATTTCAGCAGTGTGACCAACTAAATGTAAGTTTCATACTAGATTAGAAGTAATTCAATAACAAGAGTGTCAACAATCTGTAACTTTAGATGTAATGTATTAAATTGGTAACCAATGATATATTTTAATATAAATTTTATATTATCAAAATTCTAGTGGATTTAAAATTATTGAAACCCACTTAATCGTTTATAGAAAGAATGAGGTATTTGTAGTTTGAGGAGAGAATTGTACTTATTAGAGCATTAAGAGTTCGAGATTTTTTAAGTAATAGTAAGGATAAAAATTGTTAAAAGTTTATGCGTTAAACAGAAGCATTCATAACAGATGAAAGGAAGTGGTGGCATATCTTGGTTTCAATTTTTGTTGCTTCCCTGTATGCATATATTTATGTGGGCAGCTGAAAGTTGGGCAGGTGACGTAAATGTAATCTCCATATGATTATGCCAAGAATAACAATCATATTTTCGTTTTTATGTATATTTAAGACAACTCGGAGGGAGAGGGAGATATTGTGCCGTATACACACACACACACACACGTATATATACATATATATATATATATATATATATATATATATATATATATATATATATATATATATATATATATATACTCGAATTACTCGAATATTAAGACATGAACACTGGTTTGTCTGTTTTATTTTAACTTTGAATTAGTTGGAAGAGTATTGAAGCCGATTGGTATTACGGAAGATATATACATATATATATATATATATATATATATATATATATATATATATATATATTATATATATATGTGTGTGTATATATATCTTCCGTAATACCAATCGGCTTCAATACTCTTCCAACTAATTCAAAGTTAAAATAAAACAGACAAACCAGTGTTCATGTCTTAATATTCGAGTTCCTAGAACCCTTTATCAGAAAAACACACTGATTTAAAGTAGCAAACAAACAAAACCAAACCAAAAATTAAAAACATAACCAAAATATAATGTTAACAAATAAATACCATTAGCAACAAGACTCCTATCAGTTGTATGTAGAATATTTGTAAATGTTTATAAAAGACTAAAAATGTATACAAGAATGAAAAGTGAATCACCTTAGGTTCAAGCCATCGGGTTGTCTTTATTTTTTATAAAATTAATTTATGTGCGAGTTCAACATTTCGTAAATTTATCAGATTGGTACTTTGGTTGGGATTTGGATCTAAATGGTAAATTCCTTTTAGGATGAAACAGTTTTCTAATGTATTTGGACTGTGTTGAATGGCATGAGCAGATAATGGCCTTTCATCGTTTTAATGAAGAACATCAAACCGATGATTGTTCATTCTCACTCTTAATGGAGTGATGGTTATTCTAATACAAACTTTGGGACATAATTTACAGATTAGTTCTGAAACAACTACCTCCACACAAATGATGTTTGTTGTAGTGCAATCTATGTTACATTATTATAGGATATACTATTTCAGTTGTAATACATTTAAAATGTTTTAACATCTTACAAATGCTGCATTTTTGCTTGTAATAAGGATTGCCCTCGTTAAATTTTATGTTATTATTTTATTGATTGCCTTCATTGTTTAATTTGGTCCTAGAGATAATGTTTTGTAAATTTGGAGGTTTTTTAAAGATTAATTTATGGTGCTTAGACAATATTTTTCTAGTTTCAGGGGAAGATTCCAAAATAGGAAAAATAACCTTCAGAATTTTGTTGATTTTATGACGGCCAGGAAGATATTGAGTGATAAATTTAGGGCTATTAGGATTAATAACACTGGAATTATATTTAGATCACTGATTTGTTTATCATCAAGATGTTTTAGATTCCCCCTTTTAAAAAGTACATTGGACAGTCTATTTATGTAGTTATGAAAGACAGATTAATTGCTACAAAGATTTTTTTGCCCTTATTGATAGACCCTAAGGGATAGATTTTTTAATGTGAATTGGATGGCAGCTGGTGAAACGCAAATGTTAAATTTTTTTGCTGTTCTTGATATGAATTTTCGTTTTTAAATTATTATTTTCAATACCTACATCAGTACCCAAAAATGTTACTGAATCTGGTGAGATAGACTTTATACATTGGAAAACGCTAAATTTATTGAGATTAAAAAGAAAGTCGTTAAGATTTTTAATACCTTGCTACCATATTATAAAAATATCATCTATGTACCTGAACCAAATTATAGGTTTATAGTTTTGAGTAGTTAAAAAATTCTTTTCGAATAGTCTCATAAAAATATTGGAGTAAGAAGGACCCATCCGTGTTCCCATTGCAGTTCCTTTAGTATGACGGTAATTTTGGTTAAGAAATTTAAAATAATTTAATGTTAAAATCCCCCTTTCCCTTTGCCTTACTCTGCCCTTTCTCATGGGCCATTGGCCTGTGCGAGGATCTTAATCATGTTCACAAATCTAAGAATGAAATTAGTACTAGGTTTAGTATCGTTTGTGCATTCATCAAGGTAATTTTGGGCAGCCCTGAGACCATCATCTGTAGCAATATTTGTATACAAAGATTCTACATCGACAGTGCATAATAAGACAACTAGAGACAAGGGTTGATTAATTTGTGATAATTTAGTTAAAAAGTCACTAGTTTCCGTGATATAAGAAGGAAGTATTCTTAAAAACGGCTGCAAGATGTCATCAACATAAGCATATATCCTTTCTGTAGGACATCTATAGCTGGAGATGATAGGCCTGCCAGGAGGTGGTCTGGTAGGCTTGTGTGTTTTCGGTAAAAAGTAAAACACCGGAGTTCAAGGATATCTTGGCGTTAGTAGTTCAATGGCTATGTGAAACAATCCCTCTTGAACACCTTTTTGTTCTAAATTTTCATTTCAAAACAGTATTACTATATTGCGAAAAAAATTATTTTTAAATAAATTATTTACTGTGTTTAAAAGCCTTTAAACTACAAATTTACATAACCTGGACACACTGTAAAGTTTTTAGGGTGTAATGTGTGGTAATAAAATCCTGACACACGTAAATATTATGATGGTTTAAGAAAAGGTTTTATATTAAAAGGAATTAAATTGAGATTAACTAATTAGTCTGTAAATTTTGAAGATTTTATTAAAAAACGTCAGATGATTTAAGGATTTTTTGAGTAAAAAACATGTTTAAAGTATAAGATATCGTGTAATATAATTTAATTTTTAAATAACCGAAATCATAACAAATATTTAAAAGCATTCCCAAGTTACATCTTGGGCCAAATTTAATAAGAACTAGACAATTTGTTTATTTTTGAATTTATTTTAACAACACCCTTTTTCACAAAACTTTTTACAAAACTCTTTTTTCCAATACAAAATTAGAATATGGACATTTTTACTAAATTCTCAAAACCAATTTTTTCTGCACCATTAGAATGCACTTGCACTGTTTATATAGAAAAAGTACTAAACACAATCAGCACAATAATTGTTTTTGGTAGAGAAATAGGAACCTGGCATCCGGTTAATAATATTATTATCTGAATAAATATATTTCCACACTTCCTGAGAAAGGTGAACCTGGACTGTCTACATATGAAGGTTATAAAGTAGTCTAGGGTAACAACCTGATCGTGTACTCCAGGATATTAACAACCAGTCCAACACTTATGATTCAGCAGTTTGTGTTTTAAAACAATACAACGTCATTATCATACTACAAGATATATTATAATTATTCTTAATAACAAGTTAAACAACTAACACATTTTTTACTGTATATTCTCACTCCGATTTTGTAAACGGTTTCATATTTTTATGCGTATTGATAACTAAATATTTGCTTCATACCTATTTTCTCGAACCAATATGACCATTTTTTGTCAGACGTGTTTTCTGCGTACGTTCTTGGATAAAAGATTCATTTGATTTAGTGAATCATGTGGTTCAGAAAAGTCAAAGAATATATATTTCAAGGATTGGTACTTCAGTGGGTTAAATCATATTTACTGGGTTGCGTTATATGTGTCGAAATTTGTAATGACGGTCTGCAATATTTGTCCAAGGATAAGACCGAAGTGTCCCCTGGATATATTACTAGATCACTTATATTTCTCATTTACTTAAACGATTTTCCTAAACACATTGGTTTGTCATACAAATAGTATCACGCTTTTGCCCCCCACCCCCCCCCCCCCCCACCCCCCCCCCCCCCCACCCCCCCCCCCCCCCACCCCCCCCCCCCCCCACCCCCCCCCCCCCCCACCCCCCCCCCCCCACGAAACCATTTGTCGGAGGTCAAAATAAGACTAACGTTTTATTTAGGAAATAAGATGACCTACAAAAAAGGTTCCAGTGACTTTTTACTATATTTCCCTTAGTTTGACCGCAAAACGCGATTAAGTGAAAAAAATTATTGGACATTTTCGCCTAAAAATTTACATTCCGGGCTTGATAGCGGCCTAAACGGTTGGTCGTAACTCAAAACAAATTTTAAAACGGGATTTAGGAAATCACGTGTCGTGATCTACAGAAAAGGTTCAGTGACTTCGGGAGTTGGCTGAGCGTTAGCTAAGCGTCAATAGTAGATAGGGACAGAGGAATATTTATTATGATTCACAGACACAATACCCTCTAAAAAAGGCCCCAAGTGTGTTCATTAACCCCCGGTAATATTAACCCCCCCCCCCCGGGGATTTTCACTGGTATGACCTGATAAACCTCCTGTACATTTCAACCCCCTGATGGTGTTAACCCCCCCCTTGGTAACATTATCCCCACCCAGGGAATTACCTGCCATGACCTCATGTCCCGAATTTTACCAGTCACCAAATCTCTTAACCCCCCCCCCCCCTGGGGAGATCCAGGTATGACAGGATAACCCCCTGGAGACTTATCCCCCGGATTAACGTTTAACCCCCCTGGGAATTTGTTCATATGACCAGACAATATCCTGTCGAAATTAAAACCACCCTCTTGTCTTAACCTACTTAACATTAATCTCCCACCCAGGGAATTTCTCGCCGTTGACTAGATAGTCTTCCTGGTGATATTAAACCCCCTGTTCGACTTAAAATACTTCCTTGAGGTCGGTTATTATTATGTTTATACTAAAAACAATTCCAAGATAGCTGACCCGTTGCATGACTTTTACTTTTTCTCCCGCCGAGCTCACTTTTCTGGACTCTAAACCATAGGTCGTAGTCGTTTTTAGATCAGAATATGGAGCGGCCACAATCGACTGAAGTACAAAATTAAATTTCCTAACAAGATAAAGGTCCAGTCACTTTTTGTCGTATCTCTAATCGTTTTTTTTAACCGCACCCCCAAAAATCAAAATGCATAAACCTCAAAGTCAAAACGGTTTTTTTATCGAATCCGGAAAAAAAATCTATGAAAAAAGTGCTTTCAATTGTTTTAAATCCCTTGTCATTTACTCTTCGTATGTCCGGAACTTAACCAGTTCACTCGCCGATTCCGCTGTTACTACCCGAAATCGACCGGCGACGGAACCCGAATGTTGCAATACCGCCTGTTTTTACTTTTGGGGGGCCTGGGAGGGGCGTATGCCCACCAGCCGAGACCGATGAAGGGCGGATGATCGAGTCTTAATATAATATACAAACCGCATTCATTGGTGTAAACTGCTGAGAGCATGAGCTGACCTGACTCACATCACTCAACTTCACGTATATATTACTAAATTCTATACCTACTTCCATGGATGAGTGTATGAGACTTGAAAATTTCTGGAGTTACACAGAATAGCTTTCTTATCCAGCGGTGTAACCACCAGCGAAAGATCCCGAAAAGAAACGAAAAAGTCGAGAATTTTTTCATATTTCAACCACCTCAAAATAAACACTTCCCAACAAAAAAAAATCGGCGCCATTACTTCACCCCCCTGCAGGCATTTTTTTGTAGTGTATAAGCCCGATAGCGGGGCGCGACACGAACACCGTTGATTGGAAGCTAGCTCGGGGATCTGACGGAAAAAAAATTCACATGGTCAGGAAATGAAGGTGAAACTACAAAAAAAGGTTCTAATGATCCCTTTTTTGCTCTCTATCTTCCATGGGTTAAGCGACCCACCAACCCCAAAAAACCGCCTCGTAAAACATTTGAAAATTCCAGGAGATTTTTCCGATAAAAATAATGTTTCAAGCCCGATAGCGGCCGAACCGTTGGTCGTAGCTCAAATCTGATTGAGCCCATCAAAATTAGCAAATTGCGCGATCTACAGAAAAGGTCCAGTAATCTTTTGCCCTATCTCGATTGGTTTGGCCGAAAAACGTGATTATGTACAATTTTGTTGTAACTTTTACGCGAAACTTTTGTTTTTGGGGTCGATAGCGGCGACGAAACCATTGGTCGGAGGTCAAAAATAAGACTAACGTTTTATTTAGGAAATAAGATGACCTACAAAAAAGGTCCAGTGACTTTTTACTATATTTCCCTTAGTTTTGACCGCAAAACGCGATTAAGTGAAAATATTGGACATTTTCGCCTAAAAATTTACATTCCGGGCTTGATAGCGGCTAAACGGTTGGTCGTAACTCAAAACAAATTTTAAACGGGATTTAGGAAATCACGTGATCTACAGAAAAGGTTCAGTGACTTCGGGAGTTGGCTGAGCGTTAGCTAAAGCGTCAATAGTAGATAGGGACAGAGGAATATTTATTATGTTCACAGACACAATACCCTCTAAAAAAGGCCCAAGTGTGTCCATTAACCCCCGGTAATATTAACCCCCCCCCCGGGGATTTCCTGGTATGACCTGATAACCTCCTGTACATTCAACCCCCTGATGTGTTAAACCCCCCTGGTAACATTAAACCCCCCCAGGGAATTTCCTGCCATGACCTCATGTCCGAATTTTACCAGTCACCAAATCTCTTAACCCCCCCCCCCCTGGGAAGATCCTGGTATGACCAGATAACCCCCTGGAGACTTATCCCCCGGTAACGTTAACCCCCCCTGGGAATTTGTTCATATGACCAGACAATATCCTGACGAAATTAAACCCCCTCTTGTCTTAACCTCCTTAACATTAATCACCCACCCAGGGAATTTCTCGCCTTGACTAGATAGTCTCCTGGTGATATTAAACCCCCTGTTCGACTTAAAATACTGCCTTGAGGTCGGTTTTTATTATGTTTATACTAAACAATCTCAAGATAGCTGACCCGTGCAGACTTTTCTCCCGAGCTCATTTCTGGCTAAACCATAGGTCGTAGATCAGATCTGAGGGCACAATCGAAAATTAAATTTCCAACAAGAAAGGTCCAGTCACTTTTTGTCGTATCTCTAACGGTTTAAACCGCAAAATGCCCTCAAAGTTCAAAAGTTTTTACGAAATCCGGAAAAAAAATCTATGAAAAAGGTCAATTTTTAAATCCCTTGTCATTTACTTAATGTCCGGACTTAACCAGTCACCGAATTCCGCTTATCCCCGAATTTGCAAGCGTTTACTTTGGGGGCCTGGGGGCGTAGCCCCCAGCGAGCCGAAGGCGAGTCTAATATATATACAAACCGCATGTGTAACTGACTGACTGACTGACTCACTCACTCACTCACGTATACTAATTCTAACCTACTTCCAGATGAGTTAGAGACTTGAAATTTGGTACACAGATAGCTTTCCACGTGTAACCACCAGGAAAATCCCGAAAAGTGAGAATTTTTCATTTTCAACCCCTCAAAAAAATTCCCAAAAAATCGCGCATTCTTCACCCCTGCAGGCATTTTTTTGTAAGCCCGATAGCGGGCGAACCGTTGGAGCTAGCTCGGATCTGACGGAAAATTTCATGGTCAGGAATGAAGTGAACTACAAAAAAGGTCTAATGACTTTTTGCTCTATCTTTCCATGGTTAAGCGACAAAACGCTCGAACATTTGAAATTCCAGAGATTTTTTCGATAAAAATAATGTTTTCAAGCCCGATAGCGGCCGAACCGTTGGTCGTAGCTCAAATCTGATTGACCCATCAAATTAGCAAATTGCGCGATCTACAGAAAAGGTCCAGTAATCTTTTGCCCTATCTCGATTGGTTTGGCCGAAAAAAACGTGATTATGTACAATTTTGTTGTAACTTTTACGCGAAAACTTTTGTTTTTGGGGTCGATAGCGGCGAAACCATTGGTCGGAGGTCCAAAATAAGACTAACGTTTTATTTAGGAAATAAGATGACCTACAAAAAAGGTCCAGAGTGACTTTTTACTATATTTCCCTTAGTTTGACCGCAAAACGCGATTAAGTGAAAATATTGGACATTTTTCGCCTAAAAATTTACCATTCCGGGCTTGATAGCGGCTAAACGGTTGGTCGTAACTCAAAACAAATTTTAAACGGGATTTAGGAAATCACGTGATCTACAGAAAAGGTTCAGTGACTTCGGGAGTTGGCTGAGCGTTAGCTAAGCGTCAATAGTAGATAGGGAACAGAGGAATATTTATTATGTTCACAGACACAATACCCTCTAAAAAAGGCCCAAGTGTGTCATTATACCCCCGGTAATATTAACCCCCCCCGGGGATTTCCTGGTATGACCTGATAACCTCCTGTACATTCAACCCCCTGATGTGTTAACACCCCCTGGTAACATTAAACCCCCCCAGGGAATTTCCTGCCATGACCTCATGTCCGAATTTTACCAGTCACCAAATCTCTTAACCCCCCCCCCCCTGGGAAGATCCTGGTATGACCAGATAACCCCCTGGAGACTTTATTCCCCCGGTAACGTTAACCCCCCCTGGGAATTTGTTCATATGACCAGACAATATCCTGACGAAATTAAACCCCCTCTTGTCTTAAACCTCCTTAACATTAATCACCCACCCAGGGAATTTCTCGCCTTGACTAGATAGTCTCCTGGTGATATTAAACCCCCTGTTCGACTTAAAATAACTGCCTTGAGGTCGGTTTTTTATTATGTTTATACTAAACAATTTCAAGATAGCTGACCCGTGCAGACTTTTCTCCCGAGCTCATTTCTGGCTAAACCATAGGTCGTAGATCAAGATCTGAGGGCACAATCGAAAATTAAATTTCCAACAAGAAAAGGTCCAGTCACTTTTTGTCGTATCTCTAACGGTTTAAACGCAAAATGCCCTCAAAGTCAAAAGTTTTTACGAATCCGGAAAAAAATCTATGAAAAAGGTCATTTTTTAAATCCCTTGTCATTTACTTAATGTCCGGACTTAACCAGTTCACCGAATTCCGCTTATCCCCGAATTTGCAAGCGTTTACTTTGGGGGCCTGGGGGGCGTAGCCCCCAGCGAGCCGAAGGCGAGTCTAATATATATACAACCGCATGTGTAACTGACTGACTGACTGACTCACTCACTCACTCAACGTATACTAATTCTAACCTACTTCCAGATGAGTTAGAGACTTGAAATTTGGTACACAGATAGCTTTCCCACGTGTAACCACTCAGGAAAATCCCGAAAATCGAAAAAAGTGAGAATTTTTCATTTTCAACCCCTCAAAAAAATTCCCAAAAAATCGCGCATTCTTCACCCCTGCAGGCCATTTTTTGTAAGCCCGATAGCGGGCGAACCGTTGGAGCTAGCTCGGAATCTGACGGAAAATTCATGGTCAGGAATGAAGTGAACTACAAAAAAGGTCTAATGACTTTTTGCTCTATCTTCCATGGTTTAAGCGACAAAACGCTCGAACATTTGAAATTCCAGAGATTTTTTCGATAAAAAATAATGTTTCAAGCCCGATAGCGGCCGAACCGTTGGTCGTAGCTCAAATCTGATTGACCCATCAAAATTAGCAAATTGCGCGATCTACAGAAAAGGTCCAGTAATCTTTTGCCCTATCTCGATTGGTTTGGCCGAAAAAAACGTGATTATGTACAATTTTGTTGTAACTTTTACGCGAAACTTTTGTTTTTGGGGTCGATAGCGGCCGAAACCATTGGTCGGAGGTCAAAAATAAAGACTAACGTTTTATTTAGGAAATAAGATGACCTACAAAAAAGGTCCAGTGACTTTTTACTATATTTCCCTTAGTTTGACCGCAAAAACGCGATTAAGTGAAAATATTGGACATTTTCGCCTAAAAATTTTACATTCCGGGCTTGATAGCGGCTAAACGGTTTGGTCGTAACTCAAAAAACAAATTTTAAACGGGATTTAGGAAATCACGTGATCTACAGAAAAGGTTCAGTGACTTCGGGAGTTGGCTGGAGCGTTAGCTAAGCGTCAATTAGTAAGATAGGGACAGAGGAATATTTATTATGTTCACAGACACAATACCCTCTAAAAAAGGCCCAAGTGTGTCATTAACCCCCGGTAATATTAACCCCCCCCCGGGGATTTCCTGGTATGACCTGATAACCTCCTGTACATTCAACCCCCTGATGTGTTAACCCCCCTGGTAACATTAAACCCCCCCAGGGAATTTCCTGCCATGACCTCATGTCCGAATTTTACCAGTCACCAAATCTCTTAAACCCCCCCCCCCTGGGAAGATCCTGGTATGACCAGATAACCCCCTGGAGACTTATCCCCCGGTAACGTTAACCCCCCCTGGGAATTTGTTCATATGACCAGACAATATCCTGACGAAATTAAACCCCCTCTTGTCTTAACCTCCTTAACATTAATCACCCACCCAGGGAATTTCTCGCCTTGACTAGATAGTCTCCTGGTGATATTAAACCCCCTGTTCGACTTAAAATACTGCCTTGAGGTCGGTTTTTATTATGTTTATACTAAAACAATTCAAGATAGCTGACCCGTGCAGACTTTTCTCCCGAGCTCATTTCTGGCTAAACCATAGGTCGTAGATCAGATCTGAGGGCACAATCGAAAAATTAAATTTCCAACAAGAAAGGTCCAGTCACTTTTTGTCGTATCTCTAACGGTTTAACCGCAAAATGCCCTCAAAGTCAAAAGTTTTTACGAATCCGGAAAAAAATCTATGAAAAAGGTCAATTTTTAAATCCCTTGTCATTTACTTAATGTCCGGACTTAACCAGTCACCGAATTCCGCTTATCCCCGAATTTGCAAGCGTTTACTTTGGGGGCCTGGGGGCGTAGCCCCCAGCGAGCCGAAGGCGAGTCTAAATATATATACACAACCGCATGTGTAACTGACTGACTGACTGACTCACTCACTCACTCACGTATACTAATTCTAACCTACTTCCAGATGAGTTAGAGACTTGAAATTTGGTACACAGATAGCTTTCCACGTGTAACCACCAGGAAAATCCCGAAAAGTGAGAATTTTTCATTTTCAACCCCTCAAAAAAATTCCCAAAAAATCGCGCATTCTTCACCCCTGCAGGCATTTTTTTGTAAGCCCGATAGCGGGCGAACCGTTGGAGCTAGCTCGGATCTGACGGAAAATTCATGGTCAGGAATGAAGTGAACTACAAAAAAGGTCTAATGACTTTTTGCTCTATCTTCCATGGTTAAGCGACAAAACGCTCGAACATTTGAAATTCCAGAGATTTTTTCGATAAAAATAATGTTTCAAGCCCGATAGCGGCCGAACCGTTGGTCGTAGCTCAAATCTGATTGACCCATCAAATTAGCAAATTGCGCGATCTACAGAAAAGGTCCAGTAATCTTTTGCCCTATCTCGATTGGTTTGGCCGAAAAACGTGATTATGTACAATTTTGTTGTAACTTTTACGCGAAACTTTTGTTTTTGGGGTCGATAGCGGCGAAACCATTGGTCGGAGGTCAAAAATAAGACTAAACGTTTTATTTAGGAAATAAGATGACCTACAAAAAAGGTCCAGTGACTTTTTACTATATTTCCCTTAGTTTGACCGCAAAACGCGATTAAGTGAAAATATTGGACATTTTCGCCTAAAAATTTACATTCCGGGCTTGATAGCGGCTAAAACGGTTGGTCGTAACTCAAAACAAATTTTAAAACGGGATTTAGGAAATCACGTGATCTACAGAAAAGGTTCAGTGACTTCGGGAGTTGGCTGAGCGTTAGCTAAGCGTCAATAGTAGATAGGGACAGAGGAATATTTATTATGTTCACAGACACAATACCCTCTAAAAAAGGCCCAAGTGTGTCATTAACCCCCGGTAATATTAACCCCCCCCGGGGATTTCCTGGTATGACCTGATAACCTCCTGTACATTCAACCCCCTGATGTGTTAACCCCCCTGGTAACATTAAAACCCCCCCAGGGAATTTCCTGCCATGACCTCATGTCCGAATTTTACCAGTCACCAAAATCTCTTAACCCCCCCCCCCTGGGAAGATCCTGGTATGACCAGATAAACCCCCTGGAGACTTATCCCCCGGTAACGTTAACCCCCCCTGGGAAATTTGTTCATATGACCAGACAATATCCTGACGAAATTAAACCCCCTCTTGTCTTAACCTCCTTAACATTAATCACCCACCCAGGGAATTTCTCGCCTTGACTAGATAGTCTCCTGGTGATATTAAACCCCCTGTTCGACTTAAAATACTGCCTTGAGGTCGGTTTTTTATTATGTTTATACTAAACAATTCAAGATAGCTGACCCGTGCAGACTTTTCTCTCCCGAGCTCATTTCTGGCTAAACCATAGGTCGTAGATCAGATCTGAGGGCACAATCGAAATTAAATTTCCAACAAGAAAGGTCCAGTCACTTTTTTGTCGTATCTCTAACGGTTTAACCGCAAAATGCCCTCAAAGTCAAAAGTTTTTACGAATCCGGAAAAAAAATCTATGAAAAAGGTCAATTTTTAAATCCCTTGTCATTTACTTAATGTCCGGACTTAACCAGTCACCGAATTCCGCTTATCCCCGAATTTGCAAGCGTTTTACTTTGGGGGGCCTGGGGGCGTAGCCCCCAGCGAGCCGAAGGCGAGTTTACTTAAAATAGACCATAATTCCAAATACATGTAAATCATTTAAAATAATAAACTGTGTAGAATTATGTTGATATTCAAAAATATAGTTTTGCTTTACTGATATAAACTAGTTATTTTTTTCAAACACATGTCAATTGTATATTTTGAAAAATTATCCTTAGTCATAGTTTAGTGAATTTGAATATTTTTGAGTGTGGAGAGTTGAGGCTGATTGAGAAATCTATTTTTATTTTCAAACCGTAAAATATATTACAATGTTCAGATTACAGTAAGTGTTGTAGTAATAATTTCCACGTATAAAGTTACAAGAGATTGCTGTACTATTTGCAGTCATATCGTTTAAAACTGAAGAACGATAAACCTGCATTAATGTACTGCAGGTATTGGCTCAGTGGAAATCAACTTGCAGACAAAGGAACATTAAACTAGTTATCGCTCAGGTGACCTCACGTATCAGAGCCTACGTGAGCAAAAGACTGTTTTGTCACGTCCTAATATGCACTCTGATAACCTACAGTTATACCGTTCCACACCATAGCTTTGTTTGATTGTTCAATATTTCTTGAAAATTCAAAGCAATCCTTATCACTTTAACTCTCATACTGACACAATTATTCATCTCGCTGATATTATTATTATTGACTCCAAGGACGAGAAATATAATAAAATACCTCTTTTGATCTTTTCTTATTTTCTTGAATTAAAGTTCTCTAATATTTATTAAATTTATAACCTATTATATTTTTTCCACCTTTTGACAATCCGATTACACTGTTAATATTTGGTGTTTTAGTATGCATGTGCGGTGATGACTTGACGTTTAAAGTTATAGTTTGTATAGTAATATTGAAAAGAATATTAGTACATCCAGAAAATAGATGTTTTTTTATATAAGCATTTTTAAATTTTATTTCCTGCACTTAAGAAGTTTAGTGTTTATTACTAACGATAACGATGCGCACGACCAACCACTTATCAACTGATCTCTCTGTGGAGGCTCTCATGATCTAACCTCATTTTATCCTGATGTGGGCATCAATTGTGTTAAAATTGTTTACTAATAAAGATTATTTACGAACAAGTTACTGGAGGAATTTTCAGTAGGCTAATTCTAAAAGAGATATCTAATTTTGTTTTATTATATTTTGGCTAAACGATGACAGTGATATTCAAACCATAAGAAAACAGCATATAACTTACACAAACGTTATAATAGCCTAAAAGAGTGCGACTCGGTTAGTGTTTGTTGTTTATTCAGACTCCACGGTAGCGGTGTCCTGCAGCCAAACTTTGTCAGGCTGGACATGACCTATCTCTGGGCCGACCATGTCAGACTTTAATTAAAATAATATATACCACGACTTTGTACTCGTTTTGTACTAATTTTTAGAACAGTATAGAATTAATACCTGACAATATGAAAAGTTTCTGACAAAAACGTAATGGCTGGGAAATTTTTGAATTTTTGGGAACTATTATGCTAATCTCTAGAGAGGCCGTACAAATTGAGTTATTTTATTGAAATCATTCGTTGAAATTAAGATTTTATGAAGAAAACATATGAAAAGTCTGCCAGAATATTTGTAATTCGATGAAATAATACAAATATTCGTGACACATAACTCAAAGTTAACTAACAATAAACAACTCTTGACTCTTTTAGCTAAAGTTTATCAAAGGGGTTGAACAATTTGTTTTTTATTTAAATTTTAGACAATATTTTAACCATTTAATACACTGTAAATTGTTTATACACAATAAAAATATAAAAAAAACTGGTATGAAATTCTAAAAGCAGGAACTGTTTGCTCATAATGAAATCAATTAATTGTATTCTTTTACTTAATGGCCTTTAGAGAACTTCCGGTGTAAAACTTCATTTGACGATAATAATTTTATAAAACTACTAAATTTACGCCGTTTCCTATATTTTGGCTTAAAAAAGACTCATTTATAAGATATTTATTAATGTTCTCTGAAAATCTGAGGGCCGAGGGACTATACTCGTACAACGATGAAGTAACATCTGAAGGAGGTAGAAAACTTCACTTTAAATAATATGAAAGGGGTTAATGAAAGCGTGTTGTAGTCATGTTGTCTGTCAACACTACTTTTATTTTGTTTTTTATAGAAATTGATTGTTTATAGAAATGCACCCAACACTCTACCTAAAACCTAAACGTACGATTTAACAAAAAATGGCAAAACCTAGTTAATATAGAACAATTTAATATATTACACAGTTATTTAACAATTCTGAATCACCTATTAATAAAATTATTTTCAGTTTTAGTAAAATCTTCTTCCATTATATAGTTCATTTATTCTTTTTTCACATTGCAATTTAAACATAATCTTCTTTTTCGTGAATTGTATACGAAAACTGTGTGGAGTTATTGCACAATTCTCGCCCATTTCATCTATAAATAAATTACGTGTGTTACAAGTAGTACTACTCACATGCAAAAATGTAGAGTTTCAATTCCTCTAATTGCTATGATTTATAATGAATATATTTAATGAGCGAATATCATTTTTGGATAAAGTTAGCCGATACGTAGCTCTTTCGACTTAAGGATAGTAGACCTCCAAATTTTTAATTTTTTCGATTTTTTTATCTTTTCATATTTGAGTAGCTTAACTCTTCTAGTTTATGGCAATACATATATATATATATATATATATATATATATATATATATATATATATATATATATATATATATGTGTGTGTGTGTGTGTTTTATTTAGTTTAGGCCATGAAAAAAATGTGTTAACACATGCTTGCACAATGTTATAAGTAAAATGTACAGTCACGCCCGCCCAGTTCTGAGCTACAGACCTTTTTACAGTACTTATAGTTTTGCTTTTTTAGCTATGGTCTTTGTATTTAGAGGTCTTTAGAAATACTACTTTATTATTCCCAGCTGATTGTTTTTTTTTTTTTTTTTTTTTTGTATTGGTACGACTGCAAATAAACATCATATGTCCAGTTTAGTTGTCTGTGTTTTGATGAATTGTTGTTTGTGAGTGTTCAAGAGGTTTTAATCTGATTAAAAATATTTTTGTTATGTATTCTTTAGGTATTTTTAACAATGCCTAGAATAGGAAGAGTGTTTAAAAAGAGGAATAATGTTGGCTGGCACCATGTTACAAGCTGTAGTGCTAGCACCAATGAACAAACCCCAAGTACAAGACGTGGAACTAGGCCTACTTCTTCATGTAAGTTCAGCCCTAAGGATGAAAGTGCATAAAAAAGGAAATTGAGAAGGCACTCAGTTGAGTACAATCAGTTCAGGGACAGTTCTTTTCAATATGATGTAGTAGATTTTGCAGTTTTGAACCAATTGATCAACAACCTAGCAATGTGTAAGGAATGTGGTGGTTCACTGAAATTGACAATATCTAACTGAGTAAACCTAGCCTACACAATAAGTTTGGAGTGCGACAACTTCAAATGTAAGGCCAAAGTAAGCCAGGAAAACAGTGCTAAAGCCACTGTAGAAAATAGTGACAGGATTTATTACGATGTAAATATCCGGTTTGTTTACGCACTTTGAGCAATCGGTATCGGACAAGAGACTGAGCGAATCTTTGCAGGCATAATGAATTTCAACCAACCTTCAAATTTTGCTTTCTACAACAAAGCTCTTCTGTCAAGCTTCTCAAAAGATCTGTGTTTAAAATCAAAAGGAGTTATGTTAAGGTTAAAAGGAATTAGGTCTTAGATCATATGGATTTAAGTCCACTTATTTAACATAGAATATTAATATTTTGGAGTCTATGAAAGAGGCTGTTGAAGAAGCGGTGGATGAAAATGATGGTTGTCGTGAATTCAATTACATCTATTTTCATTAGCGATTTTGAAAATTATGTGTTTTATCTTCCCCTTCAGGTACATTTTTTTTCGGAAAGTATAATAGATAGAGGCCTGAAACTTTTTACACATACTTTTGAGTATACATTGAGTATTTATATGAGAGATTATTAACAAAGTACTATTAAAACACTATTTACAAAAATCAAAATCTTAAACTTTTAAAAGACTTCAAAAACAATCAATTTTTAACTAAAATTAGAAAAAAAACAATAAAATGTTAATAATCCACTCCAACTTATCTTTCATTTCCAACAATTGTAAACCATTAGAGATTATTGGGTGAAATGTTTTATTAAGATCAGTTAATAACTAAAAAATATTTTAATCGCAACTGTTGGTAAATTATCCTTAAATATATTTTGCTTAATATCACCCTTAGATTTTTTTACTTGAAAACGAATACTTCTATTGTTTTTATTAACTCGGGTGCAAAATATAGAAAATAACAAACCGTTCATTAAATATTAAAAATATTTTAGGATTTCTTCAATGTCATTTATAATCCCAACTACACTACAGATTTCTCAGAAACAAAAACAAAGTAAAAGATCGAACAAGTTGCAGCATTTATAAAACACGTATTGATCATTATATCATTCTTTGAACCATTTATCAAACTTTTCTCGAGAATAATAACATAAATTGGTCGATTATCAATATACATATCACACACAAGTGTCAAACACATAATGGTTTATAGAGGATATTCCCTCTATTTTAAGGGCATTGACATATTCACACATGTTTTTGAGTACTATTAATTTATAAAATGTATTTAATTATAATTTGAATATATGTTATGTACGCAAATTTAGTTCAAAGTCGATGAAAATTTTTGAACTTAATAAACAGATAAATCAGTGAGTTAATAGAATTAATCCTATTTTTATAAAAAATCACAATAAAAATAATTGTAAAGAAACATTTAGCCGCTTAGATTGCTATAAAGATTGTATGTTAAAATGCTTAAGCATCATAACATACAAGGAAATGTCAAGCCAACAAAGTAACTTCATCACAAGTGTTGATAATTTAATGGAATATCTCATATGATTAACATTCACATGAAACTCTTGTTTAGTAATTTTTTAATAATTCTGAATTTTGATATACAAAACAGCCATAATGTTATGTGATTGCCAACATGGTTACTTATAACACCACACAATTGTAACTAGAACCACCTTTTCACAGAAATACCAATTAGCTTGAGTTTACCATTGTCAATGGCAATGGGGTATAAAAGGTGGAGTTTCACCCCAAATGTAAGCCCTGTAGGTGATCTCGTTCTACAGTGGTCGTGTATACAGTCAGGCAGAAATCGGATTTCCTCGTCAGAAAGTGGCAGGAGAGGCTTCACTAAACGCTCAGCCCTTGGAGTACGAGAGAAAAAATATATTTTCTTTATACAATTCTTTACTAAATATCTCATTTGTTCCTTATGTTCTATTTCAGCACAATGCTCAACACGTATCTTTATCGCTGAGCCAAATTTTACCTCTTTTTTAACAATGCATTACTAGTTTGTATCATTGTCAATTCATGTTACAACCTAATTACTTTTTTTGTTTTTCGAGCATAATTTCTTTTTGCATTGTCTATTAATTATCGTTAATTAATTATCTATAAGAAACACTGAAAGAATTCAAAGTATTTATTTGTAAATATACATCATTCCTATATTATTCAGTAAGCTGTCCAGTGTCTTGTAGTTCGTGCGATAAGCCAAGGACTGCGACCTTGACCGACATGGCGTCAGCTGTTGCCTCCCCACCCCCTCCATAGTGCAGCCACCTAGCTGTCATACAGTGATATGATATGTTGCTTTCTGTTATTGAGGTGTCAATTAATACTTAATTTGAGTTGCTTATTTTTGCAAGTACATGATCAATGCAGCTCTCAGACTCTTCTGTTATTCAAGTTGTACAATTAATTAGAGGCTGAAATACATTGCTAGCATTAAAACACAAAATACAGAAAACTTTAAAAATAACGCCTTTTTAGTGTTTAATTTCAGTTAAAAAACATGATGTGATGTATTCAAATACACCTTAGCACTATTATAAAATTAAACTTAAACACTAGATAAAGATATTACAATATATAGTACCGAATAAGACAGTAGTTTACAATGAATTATATTCGCCGTACAGATGGCGTCTACCGTACAAATAATACCATGTGGAATACCGGCGTAACAAAAACAAACTGGAATTCCAGCAGCCAATTATATTACAACATTGCAGCAACAACAAAAATGTAGTTTCACGCTTTCTTATATGCTAATGTTTCCATTGGTTCTATAATCACGTCGATGTCTATATTTCACTCTATAAAAATACAGGAGTGACTTCATTTTACCTAAGTGGAAAACCAGATAGAGAGTTGAGTTATTAACAGAACATCGTCTACCTCTATTCGTGATTGTTGGTATTATGATTTGAAATAAATGATTGTAGTAACTGTTTGGTAGTTGTTATATATATACATTTGAAGTTGTTTAATTATTACTACCATATAAATAATCGTAAATCGGATAAATATAAACCTGTTATTCCGAAAAAAATACATAATTTCTTATTCAAACTTAACACATTTACAAAACTTCAATTCACAACCGCAAAATGGAAAAGGCGTAGTCCCCCCAATGGCATTATTTACTCGTAGTTGAGCTGAATTTTACCAATAAGAAAACCTAGCGTAGTTCTGGTTCACACTGAGAATGTAGTACAGAGGAAACCAAAATAATTTGTACATTCATGTAATACATGTCACTATCAAGTGTTCAACAAATGTGCTGATAAATGTTTAGTTTGTAAACAAAATACAAGTGAGCGGTCTTTAGCTAATGTTTTTTTTTTTCAGAACTATCTACAATACTAAAGAATATATTTTAATAAAGTATACATTTAATTTGCTAGTATAATCAAAATATAAATAAAATGAAATAACTAATATTATATAGACGTTATGGTAAATTATCTTAAACATTTGGTTCATATTGGTATTTCAAACATGATCGTCTTATATCAAATCGAAATCTTTCAGTACTCGTAACAATTGCACAATGTATAGCAAAAGTCATAATTTATTATACATTTTAAGCTCTCACACTACATTATAAACTAGACTTTGCCTAGGACTAACGCTGTTGCGGAGATTTGTTTCTCGCGGAGAGGTTTTTCGCATCTATTCAATTACTCAAACGTTTACAACGGTTTTTACCAGAACATATCAAGCTGCTCTTGACTAAATCACTTGTATCGTACTTCCACATTTCAAGTACTGTAACTCCGTGATCAATGATATGACCATAGTACTTAGTGAGAAGCTGCAAAGAACTCAAAACTATTGTAAACGTTACGTTTACGATGTGAGACGGGAGCAGCACATCACACCGTACTATATTCAGTAAAATATTCTAAAATTAATGGATCAATGATCCATCAAAATTCTAAAACTAGTTCTTTCAATATTTAAATATGGGTTTCCAAGATATTTTTCTGAATTTTTTAAATCTGTGTCTCATGTAGGTGTAAGCAGCATGTAAGCAGCACTCGCTCTGGCTCATACATTTTGAGAATGCCTCAGCACAAGACTGCAGTGTTAGATAAGTCATTCCATGTAATGCCTTGTAGGTTGTGGAATGCTCTTCCCCAAACAATTACTTCCATCGATAACCGTTCCCGGTTTGTGGCGAAACTGAAAGATATGTATCTTGAGCGGTTAGCCGAGGCAGGTTCGGTCTGAGATGTTGTGGGCGTGACACTGGCAGAGGGATGAATGTGAGAGTATGTGTGATAAAAGTTAGGATTCATTAGCAATAAATACTTTAATTTATTTGTATATTAAAAGTATAATTTTATTTTTTAAGAATAACAGAAGTAGTTAATATATTAATGTGTTAAATTTTAAATATAACATGTTAAAATATTATACTAATTTCACCACATTGCTTAAATGTATATGTTTCTTTATTTTATTATAATTTTTTTATGCTTATGTATGCAGGAGTCAAGAGATGATTTACATTGTATTCTTAAGGTAATAATATTTATTTACTGTTTTAAATTTGACGATGTCACAGGTTAAGTGTAAGAAAGGGCCATGCCACCCTAACTTTTCCTGTATAAATAAAGAATTCTTCATTTCATTTCATTTAATTTACATTATCACCACGTCCAAACTTATATCATTGTTCATACATTAAAGTCTCATTCATACTTCGCATATCTCAACCCACTTCCAGCGCTGGTGTCAGACATCGAATTGGGCGGTCTCCCAGTTAAATGCCAGAAACACGTCAACGCTTTTCGTTTTCGAAAATTTTCTACTTTGCAAAGTAAAGTGTTTAGGTTTTCCTTTGTTATAGGTCTACGATGTACTCAATACAAGTATTAGAATGAATCAATTAATTTACATATTGAATGAAAACTTTTAGGCAACAATATAGGTTTCATATGAATTGTTGTAGTCTAAATACTTCCTACGGATATTCATAAGACAAATCCTCACATACTAATTTTCTTGCGATTAGAATTCAAGAGTTCAATGAGAATTCAACATCATATAATATTATATTCTCATATTTGTTTCATAAAGGTAAGTAATAGCGTATCAGTATATTCGTAAGATTGTACAATTTACGAATTACTATATATATATATATATATATTATTGATTTTAATATAATGCAATCGTATCACATTAAAATATAAATATATTTGTACAATCATCTCACTCTCAGGGGGTATCGCTAACATTCAAGTAGCAGTGACCGAGGCGGCTCACCGCCCCATCTGGTAGTTTATAGCCCACTGTTGTTCTTCGGTTCCATCTTTCTGGCACGTACAGCCCATAAAACAGCAAAACAAGCTTTATAACCCATTAAAACATTATTTTGACCTCTCTGGTTACTAATAGGTTCTTGTGTCCCTGATTCCGACGGGGGTGCCCTGGAACGACCGGCAGTCGTTCTCATATATCATTTTATGTCATGGCGTTCTGAGAAACTAGGGCGTTACTGATAAAAAAGTTTGAAATAAAAACAAAATTGAATCTGTTTTGACATGTTTACAGTGATGAAACTTCCAGTCTAAAATAATGAAAAAGCTTTCTTGTAACCAAACGATTTCACTCAATTTTCGGTAAATATTTTCGAAAATACTAAAATTTTAAGCAGAATATCTTCAAAATAACAAATAAGTTAAAACAAATAAGTTAAGACTATTTTATACAGTTTGGAAAGAGGCATAATTTGTTTATTATCTACTACTTCTGCTTCTGAGAGTTGGTTATACGTTAGTAAACGGTCACCGTGACTACGTTGTGAGAACTATTACAATAAAAGTGTAGCTATTACAATAAATGGTTACACATTTTCTTGCCAAGATTCACTTTATGATCGTAGTGGAATAGGTCTTATATAAGTACTATGTAGTGCTGGATTAATAATGCAGGAGTCAAGAGATGATTTACATTGTATTAAGTATACAGTCTTAGGTTCTATTAAAGAATTTTATACTGAAAACACTATAATTTTTAAATTGAGTGGTAGGTTATGTAAAGTGATAAAATATGGAATTATAAATCTAAATTATTTCATCATATTTTATACGATGGACACACTTAAAACCAACCTTGAAACATATCAAATCATCGTCATCTGAACAAACAAAGACCGTCAAAGTCGTGACGTAAATCTCCATATTTAGTCTTCCGATATGAGGGAGAGTAACAACTTGAGGATTCAGTCTCAAAGAACGATGGCTTATCAACAACTTCCATCTCAAGTTGGTGTCAAAGTGATCAACAGATTCCTGGTGCACATAAAAGCATTGGCAAGAAAGAAATGTTTGAAAGCACGATTAAGACATCTTTTAGTGCCGAATGAGTTTTAGTCCATTTTTGAGTTCATGACAAATCGCCGGAAACAGTAGAAAAACTTTTTTAAATCTGTTGCTGAAATGAAAGTAATTTTAATGTTGATTATTTTTAAAAGAATTTATTAATGTAGAATGAGTCTAAATGTATGTTTTAAGTGAAATTCAAATATATACTGATACTAACGCATGCACTACAATTAATAAGTAATAATAGTAAAATAAATGTCTACTGTAATGAAGAAAATTTGAAACTACAATTCGAGATTGTTGTTAAGAAACGTATAGGCCTACAGTTAGGACTGATGTCAGAAAAAACAACTATGATCATGGTTAATAAGTAAGTCAAGTAATAATTTTAGTCTACATCCAGTAATAATGCAATCACTACAGTCTCCACAACGAAACTGCGAGACTACAACCAGGCCTCTCGTTCCAGAATCCATACTGACCGCAATACACTGCCTTACAACCATCCCCGGTCCACATCGAAACTGCGAGACTACACCCAGGCCTCTCGTTCCATAAGCCATACTGACCGCAAAACACTGCCTTACAATCATCCCCTGTCCACAACGAAACTGCGAGACTACACCCAGGACGTCTCGTTCCAAAAGCCATACTGACCGCAAAACATTGTCTTACAATCATCCCCTGTCCACAACGAAACTGCGAGACTACACCAGACGTCTCGTTCCAAAAGCCATACTGACCGCAAAACATTGTCTTACAATCATCCCCTGTCCACAACGAAACTGCGAGACTACACCCTAGACGTCTCGTTCCAAAAGCCATACTGACCGCAAAACATTGTCTTACAATCATCCCCTGTCCACAACGAAACTGCGAGACTACACCTAGACGTCTCGTTCCAAAAGCCATACTGACCGCAAAACATTGTCTTACAATCATCCCCTGTCCACAACGAAACTGCGAGACTACACCCAGACGTCTCGTTCCAAAAGCCATACTGACCGCAAAACATTGTCTTACAATCATCCCCTGTCCACAACGAAAACTGCGAGACTACACCTAGACGTCTCGTTCCAAAAGCCATACTGACCGCAAAACATTGTCTTACAATCATCCCCTGTCCACAACGAAACTGCGAGACTACACCCAGACGTCTCGTTCCAAAAGCCATACTGACCGCAAAACATTGTCTTACAATCATCCCCTGTCCACAACGAAACTGCGAGACTACACCCAGACGTCTCGTTCCAAAAGCCATACTGACCGCAAAACATTGTCTTACAATCATCCCCTGTCCACAACGAAACTGTGAGACTTCACCGAAGGCTGAAATCAAAATATCAGAAAAGAAACCCATGTCAAAAAGAACAAATACCACTGTACTGAATCAAGATACAAGGTTATTGAAGGTTACATACGAGATACTTATTTCTAGTTCCTTCAAAGATTCACCAAAGTATATTATGGAAATCAACTGTTAGCCCTCCTAATTCTCAGAAACTCGAAAGCTTGTTTCAAGATTAAGCACAACTATAGAAGTCCTGGAAGTAAACCTCAACTGCCTTAAGAATGATAGAGGCAAATGTATAGATAACAACAATATACAGATAAGAAGAGTGTTTTATGGGCCGTTGTAAACAACAAGAGGAATGCCTACCTGAAATAAAGTAAAAGATTCAACCCTCTCTCAGAGGAAAACCTTAAACCCCAACAGCCACATCATTCACCAAACGATAAGCAAATAAAGAACGGATGTAAGTAATAAAAACGCTATAAATTAGGATAATTTAATGCCCTAATAACTAAAATCTTAGTATAAATTGTGAGCTTTAAAAATGTGATTCTAGAGAGTAAGAACCTCGGCGAACACGTAGCAAGCATGGTGCGGATACTGGTGAGCCCTACTACCAGAGAGTGTGATGTTTGTAAACCCGGCGCTAACTCATGAATGTCACCGACCTGAGCCCTCCTTCAGCTGGAAGCTGCTGCTTTGTGATTCCTTCTTCAGTGGCATCGGGTAGGAACAATTATAGAGAGGAACCATCACAAGGGGTAAGCTACTGCAATCGGACCATGTCACCTCCGACGGGTGCTTCGAGACACTATACAATGAATACGGGAAAAGGGGGGATAAAGAACCGGAGGATCACTTCCACTACCTCGAGAAAAAAGGTGAGCGACCGTAACCGGACCGTGTCTCCAGAACGGCTCCTACGGGCGTCTATGGGGCGCTCCGTAACTACAAACACGCAAACAGATGGGAACACGCGATGTGTCCACTAATGAGAGACGGCGTTTAGTCGGACGATAGGTACAATGGTCACTTGGATAAGCTCACTAGTAGTGATTTTGGGATAGTAAGGTCCTAAACTACTTTAAACACAACAAAGGGTCTTCTACTGAATATTAAAAATTAAAATCTACTCTACTGAATATATATATATATATATATATATATATATATATATATATATATATATATATATATATATATATATATATATATAGTACATATTAAACCCTGGCCGCCTTGAAATCACGCACAAGTTGAAACAAAACAACCAATCAAACTTAAGAGCTACTTAAAACAACACTAAAACGAGAGAGGACCGTAGAGCAGCTTAGTTGAGAAGTGGAAACACCTGGGCCGCGAGGCTGACCAGGGTTCCGCTTGGAGTAGGTACGGCACTGGAAGTGCGGGCTCTAGTATAGAGGGGAGGGGTGGCCGGCTCACGTCACGCGGAGCTCTGGTACAGCTGACCTGGTGTGTGTTCATGTGCTTGCCCTACACTGTTCACCACTACATCAGTCTTGAGGTGGCAGGGGGAGTTTGTAACCAAGAAAGGGTTACAGTAGAGTCACACCACAGGGACAGAGAGTCAATGGTAAAATGTTTACCTAACTAGGCTATTCACCGCAATAGCTTAGGTGAATAGCTATAGGTAACTATTCACCAGCTGGGCTAAAAGGTGCGCGTCACACAATTCTAGTCTTGGTAGTGTAACACGCTTAAGAGGGGCAACACGAGTTTTTAATATGATTTACAAAATCGTAGTCTCCATCACCAACCAATACCAGCATTCTGGACCATTTATTTGCCAGAAAACAAATAAAAGTCCTTTCATCAAAAAATATCTTGAAAAATTAAAGTGTGAATTTTTAAAGATATTAGTCTTTGTACGCAAATCTTTTAAATCTTATAACGATTGTATCCTTGTCCAAACCCAATTCATAAAGCAATTATTGTTCATTTCAATTATTTTTGAATTGCGTAAGGTGGTAGACGGCGGTTAAATCGGGCCATAGGTACAACAATCACTTGGATAACCTAAACAGTATTGATTTTGGCATAGGGGTTGCCCTAAACTACTTTAAAGATAACAAGGAGTCTTCTACTGAATATTAAAAACTAAAACCTACTCTACTGGATATATTGTAAATATAAACACTCTCTGAGTAAAATCATATTCATAAATGAACTAAGTGGAACTAAGTTCGTGCGTCAATTTTAATTATTCCTTTTTATTATATAACGAATAAATATAATAACAAACAATGGAAAGTCAAATGTGGTTTCCTTATGTCTCCAATATCACCTTCGTAAGCTTGCAAAATTGTGTTCAAGAAACGTTATCGATATACCTTGGCCTGATATACTCTACCATGGCTTATAGCAGGCTGGTAAAGTTGTACTAAAACAGATTGGACAGCGATTTAATAATGATTGATATTTTATTTATACAGACATTAATTATTCACTCCGCTCAATAAATAGAAGTTAGGAAAACTAACAACTGTCTCCTTAATACAAATCCGTTACTATACAATTGTCAAAATTGCGTTGGCAAGATAATTGTAAAAGCTTAGCTTAAATCGTCTACACACTATTATAAGTCCTTTGTAGTATTTAAGTATATAAGTTACACCATTAAAGTACTATTCATTTTGTAGATTGAACTGTACATTTTTTATTTTGTAAAGCCAACTCTTTACTCTGTATCAAAAATATTTTGCATAAAGAACAATAGTTAAAATAGCCACTATTGTCTAAGGTGGAAAAATATTTGCTTTATGTTGTTTTTTTCATCTATTTGAACGATGGTTCCATATATAACCCATGTTGCACTTGAAAAAATAATTAGAAAAGAACCGTTTTTATTGGATTTGTGGAAACATAATGCAAGTTATATACTCGTGCATGTATTACCTGGAAATAATACAACAGTCACCATACATTACTGCGATAACAAGTAATATGCGTCTGGAAATAAAATTACGTGATAATGCGCTTTTCTTTTACTGCTTGCTATTACACAGTTGAAGAAGTGCTTGTAAATCGAGGCAGCCATCAGTCAGTGGCGTAGCGAAGGGGGGGGGTCCAAACCCCACCCGAAATTTTAAGACATATTAAAAAATAAAGCATGGAGCAGGGGAAAAAAGGAGAGTTATTATTACTCTTGTCTACAAACATTAAATTGATTGATTTAATTGATTAAAGTGACCGTTGTTAAAAATATAATTGTCCTTTCGTTTAAATCATGAAGTATCAAACGATATTTTTGGGCTCGGCCTTTCGGATAGTGTAGTGTAATCACGGTATTTCTATTGGGCGCGGTCACGTGACGTCGCAAAGCAACCTGGACCGTAACACGGCGAACAGTTTAAATTAGCGACCACTTCGTTCAAATTCGTCTTGGGGACGTAAAATGACTGCTTAGAATTAAGTTACGACGTTGATTTTAGGTGTCATTAAACTGTAGACGTGTATATAGTTATCGAAAAAAATATAAAAAATCTCTTTCGGTCGGAAAATACACTTGAAAAACTCAACTGATTAGAACTTCAACTAATTTGGACGTCAGTGATTGAGGTAAATGTGGTGTTTTCGACTGAGTTAGGACAACGATTTTTGTTATCATTAAACTGTACAATGTACCTATATAATTATCGAGAAAAAAGTCACTTCCGGTCGGTAAATACCGAAGAAAAGAAAGTGGTACTTATAATTATGTTAGGACGTTTATTTTAGGTATTAATTCAACGTCGACTAATACATATATAATTATCGAGAAACAAAACAATAAAATCGCCTCCAGTCGGAAAACACCGAGGAAAAGCTCTACAAATTCAGATTTTGACGGTTTTGGATTTCACTGGTTGAGTCCTTGAGATAAAAGTGGTACTTAGAATTATGTTAGAACACTGATTTTAGGTATCAATTGAACGCCGACTAATACTTATATAATTATCGAAGAAAAATTTTAAAAAATCACTTCCGGTCGGATAATACACCGGAAAACTCTACTGATAAGAAGTTCCGACTACTTTAGATTTCACTGACTGAGGTATTATTTCATTTTCCTTAGTATATTCCGATCGGAAGTGATTATTTTTGTTTTTTTTTCTCGATAATTATATATTTATTAGTAGGCGTTGAATTAATACCTAAAATAAACGTCCTAACATAATAATTATATGTTAAAAGTACCACTTTTACCTCAACCACTCAACCAGTGAAATCCAAAATCGTCAAAACTTGAATCTGTAGAGAGCTTTTCTTCGGTATTTACCGACCGAAAGTGATTTTTTTCTCGATTATTATATAGGTAGTCGAGTACAGTTTAATGATAACAAAAATCGTCGGTCTAACTCAATCAAAAATACCACGTTTACCTCAATAACTGAAGTCCGAAGTTCTAATCATTAGAGTTTTTGAGGTGTATTTTATTTCAGTGTAATGATATAAAAAATCGTCATTATAACTCATTCATAAATACCTCAATCAGTGAAATCTAAAGTAGCCGAACTTCTAATCAGTAGAGTTTTTCCGGTGCATTTTCCGACTGTTAGTTTGATCTGTACCCGAGCAACACTCGAAAATTGCCCTCCTTTTCTAAAGGGTTTTTGGCCGTCAGTGGCCCAATGTCCTCGAAGGGGTATTTCATTTTCTCCACAGAATATAGTTGTGTCAATTATACGCTTGAGTGAAGCTCTGTTTTGTTCTTTTTCTTTCTTATCCAGTGAATCCAACATCACTTTGGTGCCTTCTATTCGGCCAGAATTGAACTTCGTAAAGTTTCTGTAGCTATACAAGAAAATTTGTGGTACTAGAGTTGCTGTGAGAGTTGAATTTGCCTATTACATCTTTCCACTTTCTATAAGGCGTAGTTACTAAAGCTCCATAATGTTGGTATTTATCTTTTACCAGTGAACTCATTGGCAAATAACACACAAAACGTCCCCCGGATTCCCCGGTTTCGGACCCAAATTTTCGGATCCCCCCCGAACGAAATTTCTGGCTACGCTACTGCCATCAGTAGGCTATATACTCATGTCCTCATTGTTCTCTTTCTGTCAGTTGGCATTTTTGTAGATTTGATACAATTATGAGTATTGGAATTTTTGAATTATAAACAGGTTATTGAACAAATAAGATCCAAAAATTGAAACCAATTACTGGTTTTGGATACATTAAACCTATTTTTTTTAATTCGTATGAATTTGGGTCTCTTTATATAGGGATAACTGTCCTCAATGACCATTGCTGTGTAGTACATAGACTATACTTATAATGTCGAAATAAAAAAGCATTTATCTTTTCCTTTAGCTTTAGACTAACTATATTGATCAATACTAATCTTCGGAGGATGATATTTTTTAGGCCTACATTGAGAAGTATACCAAGGTGATGTTCGTGAAGTAGGCCTAGCACTAGACTAGCCAAAATTTGGGACTAGGTTAGTTTTATTGCCAGAATTGTTTCTGAAACTACATAGCCATTAAAAATTCTTTTTATACCACACACACGTTCATACTAGGCATTTTTGTGGACACAGAAACTTACAGAAAACACATTTTGTTTCAAAGTCACTATAAACAAAAGTACAAGCAAAATAATTAGTAATTAATGTACAGAAGTATCAGTACACATACTATTATAAAATACCTGTTTCCAGATTAGCTAACTAGTAAAAGGAAAGTTACAAGTAGATGGATTTGGAGCTTTTATTATAGAAAGCGGCCAAGACAACTTCCAAGAGCAGAAATAAGCTCCTCTCAGTCGAGTGACAGTTAATTAAAAATATTCTTATATTGTAGATTTTGACAAGATTGAGAATATAATTGCACTAATTTTATAATAATGCAGATATTAATTATTTGAAGAGAAACAAACCGACATTACAGAAGATATGATGGAAAATTGGTTCATTAAAATCTTTGTTATGAAGGATAAGGCATCTGTTATGCAAAAGCGTGATACTATTTGTATGGCAACCAATGTGTTTAGGAAGATCGTTTAAGTAAATGAGAAATATAAGTGATCTAGTAATATATCCAGAGGACACTTCGGTCTTATCCTTGGACAAATATTGCAGACCGTCATTACAAATTTCGACACATATAACGCAACCCAGTAAATATGATTTAACCCACTGAAGTACCAATCCTTGAAATATATATTCTTTGACTTTTCTGAACCACATGATTCACTAAATCAAATGAATCTTTATCCAAGAACGTACGCAGAAAACACGTCTGACAAAAAACGGTCATATTGGTTCGAGAAAATAGGTATGAAGCAAATATTTTAACACTTTAGTTATCAATACGCATAAAAATATGAAACCGTTTACAAAATCGGAGTGAGAATATACAGTAAAAAATGTGTTAGTTGTTTAACTTGTTATTAAGAATAATTATAATATATCTTGTAGTATGATAATGACGTTGTATTGTTTTAAAACACAAACTGCTGAATCATAAGTGTTGGACTTGTTGTTAATATCCTGGAGTACACGATCAGGCGGTTACCCTAGACTACTGCCGGAACCTGGAGTTTATAACCTTCATATGTAGACAGTCCAGGTTCACCTTTCTCAGGAAGTGTGGAAATATATTTATTCAGATAATAATATTATTAACTGGATGCCAGGTTCCTGTTTCTCTACCAAAAAACAATTATTGTGCTGATTGTGTTTAGTACTTTTTCTATATAAACAGTGCAAGTGCATTCTAATGGTGCAGAAAATTGGTTTTGAGAATTTAGTAAAAATGTCCATATTCTAATTTTGTTTTGGAAAAAACGAGTTTTGTAAAAAGTTTTGTGAAAAAGGGTGTTGTTAAAATAAATTCAAAAATAACAAATTGTCTAGTTGTTATTAAATTTGGCCCAAGATGTAACTTGGGAATGCTTCTAAATATTTTTTATGATTTCAGTAATTTAAAAATTAAATTATATTACACGATATCTTATACTTTAAACATGTTTTTACTCAAAAAATCCTTAAATCATCTGACGTTTTTAATAAAATCTTCAAAATTTACAGACTAATTAGTTAATCTCAATTTAATTCCTTTTAATATAAACCTTTTCTTAAACCATCATAATATTTACGTGTGTCATGATTTGATTACCACACATTAAACCATAAAAACTTTACAGTGTGTCCAGGTTATGTAAATTTGTAGTTTAAAGGCTTTTAAACACAGTAAATAATCTATTTAAAAATAATTTTTTTTCGCAATAAAGTAATACTGTTTTGAAATGAGACTTTAGGACACAAAGGTGTTCAAGAGGGATTGTTTCACATAGCCATTGAACTACTAACGCCAAGATATACTAGAATTCCGGTGTTTTACTTTTTACCGAAAACACACAAGCCTACCAGACCACCTCCTGGAAGGCCTATCATCTCCAGCTATAGATGTCCTACAGAAAGGATATCTGCTTATGTTGATGACATCTTGCAGCCGTTTTTAAGAATACTTCCTTCTTATATCACGGAAACTAGTGACTTTTTAACTAAATTATCACAAATTAATCAACCCTTGCCTCTAGTTGTCTTATTATGCACTGTCGATGTAGAATCTTTGTATACAAATATTGCTACAGATGATGGTCTCAGGGCTGCCCAAAATTACCTTGATGAACGCACAAACAATACTAAACCCAGTACTAATTTCATTCTTAGATTTATGAACATGATTAAGATCCTCGCACAGGCCAATGGCCCATGAGAAAGGGCAGAGTAAGGCTTAAAAGGGAAAGGGGGATTTTAACATTAAATTATTTTAAATTTCTTAACCAAAATTTCCGTCATACTAAAGGAACTGCTATGGGAACACGGATGGGTCCTTCTTACTCCAATATTTTTATGAGACTATTCGAAAAGAATTGTTTAACTACTCAAAACTATAAACCTATAATTTGGTTCAGGTACATAGATGATATTTTTATAATATGGTAGCAAGGTATTAAAAATCTTAACGAATTTCTTTTTAATCTCAATAAATTTAGCGTTTTCCAATGCTATACAGTCTATCTCACCAGATTCAGTAACATTTTTGGATACTGATGTAGGTATTGAAAATAATAATTTAAAAACGAAAATTCATATCAAGAACAGCAAAAAGATTTAACATTTGCATTTCACCAGCTGCCATCCAATTCACATTAAAAAATCTATCCCTTAGGGTCTATCAATAAGGGCAAAAAATCTTTGTAGCAATTAATCTGTCTTTCATAACTACATAAATAGACTGTCCAATGTACTTTTTAAAAGGGGGAATCTAAAACATCTTGATGATAAACAAATCAGTGATCTAAATATAATTCCAGTGTTATTAATCCTACTTACAGGTAAGGAAAATTTTTTCCAGAAATCTTTAGATTATTGCAAAAACTCCTGAAGATAAAAGAGGAAAAAGGTATTACTCACAGTATTTCTCAAAACGTTCATGAATCTAGTAAGTAATCACATACGATCATTTCCACTAAAGCAATCACATTACTCAGTGAATAAAATGTATTACCTCGATGCCAATTTAAATATAAATATCAGTTCTTATCAGTCAGTCCATGAGGACGGTCGTACAGATAAGCCGCTCGTGATTGTGCAATCTGGTCGGCCTGCCCGTCTTGTCCTGTGCGGTACTTATCCTGTGCGGTACCTTTTCTTAAAGTAATTATCCTTAAAACTGTGTCATAAACTTTATTTTTTTTTCGTGTGTGAATTTTTCGTTAGTATTGATGAAGTTTATTTTTAGTTTGGACTAAAGTTATTTTTGGATTACTAATTATCATTTTAAATCAGGCTTTCCGTTAATTTTTTAGTTTTTTTTTTTACTGTACAGTTAAGTAACTTTCAATTACTTACATTTTTATCATGAATTGCGGTAAATGTAGCCGAGACATATCCATTGCTAAAGATGCAGCAAAGTGTGTGGAGTGCGGTCTCAGTTTTCATGTAACGTGTTGTCGCATTCGGACTTTGGCAAAGTTGACATCTATGTCGGCCCGAAATCTGGGCCTCGTGGAAGTGTGACGATTGTTCGCAGGATTCATCCTCAGTGGCAAGTCATAAGTCGGACTCGGTCGATCCAAATATTTCTGACATTCTTTTGGCAATACAAAAAAGAAATTGCTGTAAGCCAAGCTGCAAATAAGACGGTTTTAGCGCGATTGAACAGCGTCTAACTGGTTTACAGGCATCTGTTGACGAATTCCATAAGAGACTTTCTTCTTTAGAGGCGGAAAATGTTGAACTTAAAGCAGAATGTGTTTTGAACTGCGAACTAAAAATGAATCCCTGTCTCGGCGGGTGTTTGACGTGGAGTTACAAATGGCAGATATACAGCAGTACTCGCGAAACCATAACGTTGAAGTTATGGGTGTCCCCCGTCACAAAAAGTGAGAGAATGTTTACGAAATCGTCAAATCGGTGGCCACCGCGCTTGATCTAACTTACGACAGACAGTCTATATCCATTGCCCATCGTTTGCCGGCACCTCGGAGGAAGTCCTTCCACCCCTCTATCGTCGTCCAGTTCGTGTCCCGCTCAACAAAGGCTGAATGGATTTCTGCGGGCCAAGAAAAAAAGGAATTAAAACTACGGACTTGGCAGCGTCTCTACCGCCTGCGCCGGTATTAGTTCTGGATCATCTCACACCACAGAGAATAAACATATACTGGGGAGAGCTAAGTCCTTGGTAAAAGATGGACAGCTGGCGTTCGCTTGGTCGAGAGACGGGAAGGTGTTGGTGAGACAGACGGTGGAGTCACCGGCCAGGAGGGTGAGGAGCATCGACGAAGTGGAAGCCTTCGTACGTCCGGTAGTTAGCGGCAGTCCCACGACAACGCAGTAATTTGCCAGAGTTTGAGCGTAGGTTATAGATACTCCATAAATACAGATAAGGACATGGCAAGTAAGACTTTTTTTTATTACTGTATGTTAATTTTGTTTGCAGCATTTATATTACAATTTTTTGTTTGACATTATAGTTTGTAGAATTTATTGGCATGTGCATGTGTATTTTTAAATAAGGACTTAACAAAGTGAAAAATGAAAATATTTTTGCAGCGACGTTTAATATTAATACAATTACTACTAGGACACTCAGCATTCAAAATTAAATATTGATTGTACTATACCAAACCTATAATTAAAATTATAAATACGTATGGGTAGAAGTATGTGTGTGTATGCATGTGAGTATATATATATGTGTGTGTGTGTGTGTGTGTGTGTGTGTGTGTGTGTGTGTGTGTGTGTGTGTGTGTGTGTGTGTGTGTGTGTGTGTGTGTGTGCGTGTGTGCGTGTGTGTGTGTGTGTGTGCGTGTGAGTATGTATGTGTGTATGCACTTGAGTATGTATGTGTACACGGGCTAAAGAAAAAATATCAAAATAATGTTTTTATAAAACAGTTTATCTCATCTTACTATTAGTTATTTATTATTTATAAGAATAACAAGTTACTGTAGAAAACAATAATTAATTTATAAATAATATTAATTAATAAATATTTTCATTCCATTGAGATTATAAGTTTCAGAATGTAAATTTTTTTAATTCTTTTAACTTTTTACCATTTTTACAGCCATCTTTACTGTCCAAAGGTTAACAGATAATGTGGTTTTTTGCATGGTCAGTGCGATGTTAATTGTATATTAGGTCTAATTTTTCCGTCTATGTCTTTTTTTATATATGGAATAATAATTCTTATAGTCAGTCTTTTGAATATATGACACACAATTATAAGCATGCACCATGTCAGAATTTATACTGAAGTATATTTTTAATTTAATTAGTTATTCATATGTTAATAACAATTTATATTTTTGTTTGTGCTAGTTACATTTCATTGTGGCATGTAATATAAGATACGTGATTTATTTTTTAGCATATCTATATTTGAAAAAGTTTTAATTGCATAAATTTGTAAAGGTGCTTCTTGTTTATTTTAAAACATAAGTTGCAGCATAGCATAGATGTACCTATATCGATAATGCTTCTTAAACGTTATTCCATGTATATATTTTATTTTATTTCATATGTATTAAATTAAACAAAAATATTTATTTTATTACTATATCATGTGATATTGGTATTTGGTTTCAACTACATATAAGTTTTTGTTATATTAATATTGTTTTTTTACAGGTAGCTAGCTATACATTTGGTTTTAGTTTATTTTGATGATGTTGTAGTTTTTATCAAGTGTAGTGATATCTGTATAGATATATAGAGAGCGGGTGGGCTGAGCATGGTTGTACAATGAACAGTTTGCGCAATGGGCGAGATTATGGATGAAATTGTCAATTCTAGAGCTGTGAATGCATGTGTTTATGATTATGTTGATAGTTTTGATTTTTTCTCAGAAAATGAAGACGTAAATAAAAATCGAGTGACAATCCTTAGCTTGAATATTCGTAGCTGTAAAAAGAATTTTGATGAGCTAATTATCATTTTGAACAACTATAAGTTTAAATTTGACATAATTATTTTAACAGAGACTTGGATGGATGAGTGCAGTGTAAATGTGAGTATGGATGGGTATGATAGATTCGTAAATAAGGAAAGTATGAATCAGAATGATGGCGTGATTGTTTTCGTTAATAAATGTTTTTCAGTATGTCATGCGGAAGTGAATCTGAGCGGGGCCACATGTTTGAAACTAGATATAACGTTTTTGGGCAGGGAGCGGATGTCGTTGCTCGCCATTTACCGGAGTCCGTCCGGTGACCTTGACTCTTTCATTAGTGATCTCGAGGTATATCTTGAGACCAGGCACAGGGATCGGGTTCACTGGCTGATTGGTGATATAAATTGTTGTATTTTACCTGAAACCAAACGATCCACTGTCACAAACGATATCTTGATGTAATGTATGGAGCTGGTTTCATTAGTTGCAATTAATGTGCCAACCAGAGTTACTGGATTTTCCAAAGTTGTATTGATCATATATTTACGGATATTAAAAACTACGGACGGTGTTAAGTCGGCGGTCATCAAAGCGGAAATTACGGATCACTATTTTACTGTCTCGCAAAGTCAACAGAGTTTAATTAAAAGTAAAAGAAAACAATCATCTTTAGTTAAAAACACATATATTGACTTTGATATTGTTGGCCGTCTTGTCTCTGAAAGAAATTGGACACCGATTTTAGAGATCGAGGATGTTAATCTGTCTGCATCTAAGTTTGTTGAATATTTGCAAGATATTCTATTACAATCCTCAATTAATAAGAACCCAATTTCTTCTAAGCACGTCAAGCTAAAGCCGTGGGTTACCGTTGGGACTAATTAAATCAATTCGAGTTATAGATAAAATGAGTAAGCAGCTCAAAGGCCAGCCCTTTAATACAATGTTAAAAACTCGTTTCAAGCAATTATAGAAATCTCTTAAATAAGACTATTAAATTGGCTAAAGAAATGTATTTTAGAAATAAAATTAATGAATCAAAAAATAATAATAAGCTCTTGTGGAAAAATATTGCTGAAATTATGGACATGAATAAAAAAAAAGATTCCTTTCCTATTGAACAGTTTCTGGACGGCAAACTTAATATTGAGACAAATGATATAAATAATGTAGCTAACACATTAAATGAATACTATGTTAGGGTGGGTGCCAACTTAGCCAGTGCTGTGCCTCCCGTGACTGAAGTCGTTATGAATGACGAGGATTACGGGGCGAATTCTTACTTCTTACTTCCAGCTGGAGCCGATATCCGAGGATGTCCTTGCTCGTGTTGTACAAAACCTTAGAGGCGGGTCTGCTCCGGGAGAAGATGGAATCCCGGCTACTCTTATCAAAAATGTTTTTTAATTTCTTAAAGCTTCCACTTCTACATATTATAAACAATAGTATATCACAGGGAATTTTCCCAGCATCTTTTAAAATGGGTAAAGTAATCCCAATCTATAAGGGAGGCCCAAAAAATCGATGTGTTAGCTTCAGACCAATAACTTTAACTAGTGTTTTATCTAAATTATTGGAAAAATGTGTCAGAATTCAACTCGAAAAATATTTAAACATCAATAATATTCTTGTACAAAAATCAATTCGGTTTCAGAAAAGATAAGAATTTGAATGACGATTTATATTTGCTAACTAAAAGTGTTCATGACACGAATTAGCCGTAATAAAAAAACCATTATTGATTTTTATAGATTTAGCTAAAGCTTTTGATACAGTTGATAGACAACTATTACTACAAAAATTAAAATATATTGGAATACAAGGGAACTCTTGGAGATGGTTCAAAAGTTATTTGTCCGATCGGTATCAAGTTGTTTCCGTTTTGGGCCATACAAGCGTTCCTCAAAAAATTGAGTATGGGGTTTTTGCAAGGCAGTACTCTTGGACCCTTGCTTTTCTTAATTTTTATTAACAATCTAGGAAGATTGACTTTGTTTAATTAAAGGACAGATATTTCTTTATGCGGACGATACCGCTTTGTTATTTGAGGGTGAAAGCTGGGAGGAAGTGAGGGATGTGGGCTGAGCGCGGTCTACTCACTGTCAAGCGCTGGTTTGATCAATGTCGGCTCACAGTTAATATAGCCAAAACCAAATGTATGCCAATCTCTATACGAGCTGACGGCGATCCTTTTGTTTTTTAAGCTACGGTTGCATACTTGTGGTGGCCAGGATGGATGCGTTTTGTGTGAATGTATTGATAGGGTGAGTGAGTATAAATACTTGGGTGTAGTTTTTGACAATCGTTTGAAGTGGTGTAATCACGTAGCTTACATGCGGAATAAACTTCGTAAATTTAATCTTTTATATTCTGTAATCTGCGTAATATACTTACAATAGATCTTTTAAAAACTGGTATTACTATGCTTATGTGCAATCAATTCTTCAGTATGGTAATTTAGCATGGGGTGGCTGTTTCCAAAATAACCTTGCTCCCTTAGAAGTCGTTCAAAAAACTATTATAAAAGTAGCTCTGAAGCGAAATCGTACTTATCCAACCAATTTATTGTTTGAAGAATTTAAAGTTTTTAACGTCTCGCAATTATATATCCGAACATTAATTTTGTACATTTTTCAACATCGAGATTCAATTTTCATTCACAGTAACCACAGCCATTTTACGCGTTCTTCACTTCATAACAGAATTTTTGTTCCTAGACTCGTTAAAGCCTTTAATTCAACATCATCTCACTATATTGCTCATATAATTTTCTCAAAATTACCATACTTTATAAAAAACCCAAGACCTTGCACTATTAGTACGTACAAAAAAGTAGTCAATAAATGGTTAGTAGATGCTGGGCGAGATGGATTTCGTCAGTATTTTTCCTCAATCTACACCTAGATATGCTTTTTTTATGTATTAAATTTCTGTTATATTTTTGTATTACAATCAATGTTAGTCTGAGTGTTTGGTTAGTCTGTACAATCGTTTTGACTGCAGGCCAACGAGTACGTGTAGTGCGTGCATGTGTGCGTGTGCGTGATTGGTGTGTGTGTGTGTGTGTGTGTGTGTGTGTGTGTTGTGTGTGTGTGTGTGTGTGTGTGTGTGTGTGTGTGTGTGTGTTTAGTGTGTGTGTGTGTGGTTCCAAGTCTCTCTCTACTTATATCGGCTAATTTTTAATTAAGTCTTTCTGATTGCTATTTTTTTATGTAAGTTACAAAGTTTTTATAAATTACATTTTTAAGTCTTCAAATTATATTTTTCTAAATAAGTATATTCCTTTCAAATTTTAGATTATTTATTAACTGAATTTGCTCATGTATTCCATGCTCTGGCCTTGTATAGTTTATTTTAGAGTTTAAATCTTCATTTCTCATTTGTTAATGAAAATGTTTGTATTTAATGACAATTCATTTTCTTATTTTAATTTAAGTTTTTTGTGTGTTATTGGTAGTGCAGACTGAGGAACTCGTTTCCCCCACACACAGGCTGATGCCCATGTGGGGATAATTTCCTATAAGATTTTTGTTATGCATTATATTTAATTCTGTACATAAATTTTGGAAATAAATAAATAAATCAATCAAAATCAAATCAATCAATCAATCAATCAATCAATCAATCAATCAATATAGCCCTAAATTTATCACTCAATATCTTCCTGGCCGTCATAAAATCTACAAAATTCTGAAGGTTATTTTTCCTATTTTGGAATCTTCCCCTGAAACTAGAAAAATATTGTTTAAGCACCATAAATTAATCTTTAAAAAACCTGCAAATTTACAAAACATTATCTCTAGACCAAATTAAACAATGAAGGCAATCAATAAAATAATAACATAAAATTTAACGAGGGCAATCCTTATTACAAGCCAAAATGCAGCATTTGTAAGATGTTAATACACAACTGAAAAAGAATATCCTATAATAATGTAACATAGATTGCACTACAACAAACATCATTTGTGTAGAGGTAGTTGTTTCAGAACTAATCTGTAAATTCTGTCCCAAAGATTGTATTAGAATAACCATCACTCCATTAAGAGTTAGAATGAACAATCATCGGTTTGATGTTCTTCATTAAAACGATGAAAGGCCATTATCTGCTCATGCCAATTCAACACAGTCCAAATACATTAGAAAACTGTTGTTTCATCCTAAAAGGAATTTACCATTTAGATCCAAATCCCAACCAAAATACCAATCTGATAAATTTAAGAAATATTGAACTCGCAAATAAGTTAATTTTAAAAATAAAGACAACCCGATGGCTTGAACCTAAGGTGATTCACTTTTCATTCTTGTATACATTTTTAGTCCTTTATAAACATTTACAAATATTCTACATACAACTGATAGGAGTCTTGTTGCTTATGGTATTTATTTGTTAACATTATATTTTGGTTATGTTTTTAATTTTTGGTTTGGTTTTGTTTGTTTGCTACTTTAAATCAGTGTGTTTCTGATAAAGGGTTCTAGGAACTCGAATATTAAAACATGAACACTGGTTTGTCTGTTTTATTTTTACTTTGAATTACTTGGAAGAGTATTGAAGCCGATTGGTATTACGGAAGATATATATATATATATATATATATATATATATATATACGGCACAATACCTCCCTGTCCCTCCGAGTTGTCTTAGATATATATAAAAACGAAAATATGATTGTTATTCTTGGCATAATCGTATGGAGATTACATTTACGTCACCTGCCCAACTTTCAGCTGCCCACATAAATATATGCATACAGGGAAGCAACAAAATTTGAAACAAAGATATGTCACCACTTCCTTTCATCTGTTATGAATGCTTCTGTTTAACGCATAAATTTTTAACATTTTTTATCCTTACTATTACTTAAAAAATCTCGAACTCTTAATGCTCTAATAAGTACAATTCTCTCCTCAAACTACAAATACCTCATTCTTTCTATAAACGATTAACTGGGTTTCAATAATTTTACATCCACTAGAATTTTGATAATATAAAATTTCTATTAAAATATATCATTGGTTACCAATTTAATACATTACATCTAAAGTTACAGATTGTTGACACTCTTGTTATTGAATTACTACTAATCTAGTATGAAACTTACATTTAGTTGGTCACACTGCTGAAATACCCCATTAGAATGTAAAGTTCACTGAATTTCCCAATTAGTACAAAAACACGTGCGAGGAGCACAAAACTACTAGTAGGACTGCGATAGCACTGACTGACACTCATTATCACCGGATATATCTACAGTTGACTGACTAGTGCGCATGCGCAACCGTGCATTCCTTGCAGTCATGGTGCATGTGTAAGTACCAACCTGCACACATTTAAATGTTTCACATAATCTCATATACTACTTTATATACTCATTAATCATATTGTAATAGTCCATACTACTTCTAAATGCAATTTTTATGGGGATAGGTAAACGGCGTGTCGCATCAATGATAAAAATGCATAATATTCATAATTTAAAACACGGAGTGTTATACCACACTGGTGTTTAGTATGTAAGATGAAATAATATACACTGTTAATGAATAAATTGAAATGCATATCAACATATTATTTTGAAACCAACTTTCCTTTTACTTGATCAAAGTTTTCCTTTTCAGGAATTTTTCTTGGTAAAATGACACATTTCTCATCATAATAAACCCATTCTTACTTAGTGACAAATTAGAAAAATCTTTCAAAAAGTCGAAAGATAACAATTTATTCAGAATGTCTAACTTCTAAACCTTATTGTCTGTATAAATCAACGCTTTCATTTGTTTGACCACAAGCAAGTAGTAATTTTCTTATTCCCTTCAGTTCGTTTCCAAACCTGCTCATTTACACTGGCATTTTTCCTGTAATTGCGACTCAGTAAATAACACATTTTTCATCTCTCAATTACCTAATGCTTGACGCGAATAATACTCGCAATAATAGGTTCTAAGTCATCAGTTGAGCTTCATTATGCTGAGTCATAATAGAATCATGATTGAAGAAAAATATGTAATATTAATCTTTTTATTAATTCAATGTTAAATTCGTTAGTTATGATTATTACATAAACACCGTTAGTAAAAGTATGCAAAGTTTCTTTGGCTTTCCTCATGCTTCTAATAAAGAACTCTTCAGCATTACCCCTAGAATATGTAAGAGTGCGTTTGCATGATTCTTGGTAAATTTAATTTGTTTCTTATATTATTTTAACGTGTAGATGTAAAACGTATGCAAATGCAATCTATGTACGGCAATGTACAAAACATTGAACCATATTTATAATTCATTAGATAAAAATTGATTTATATGTAAGATTTTGAAAATGTAAATATATAAAATAAATAAATATTAAGAGGCAAATATTATACAATAAAAAAAATAAGTAGGCCTATGTTCTGTTACGTTTTTTGTGAAATCATGTAATTAAAATTTCTCCCGGTTTTAATACTTGATTTTTAAGCTCTGTTTTTCATTTATTGTATCCATGACAATATTCAGTTTATAAAATATGCTTATATGTTTTCTCGCCAATTCGTAAGATGATACAGGTATGCTTTAATACTCCAAATAGCACAAGTTATTATGGGGTATGACATCCAACAAATCATAGTATAAATATTCATAATTAACTAATACTAATTAATTAAGAAGAAAATCATCAGTATTAGTTGAGTGGAACTCTTGGTGGAATATATTGTTAATAACTAATAGGACGTGTTTAAAAACTGCCCTTAGTAAACTAGTTTTTATTATTTCTTACGAACATTCTACCACCGAATATGAACAATTACAGGCTGATTTTCTTTTACAAACTGTTGTCGGTGAAGTATTGGAGAAGATCTTAAAAGCCACAGCTTTAGAACCATCTTGAAATATATTAACGTATATTGAAATCTGTTTTGTTCTTTATATAGACTGATATTTTACGTCTAGGCAATTATTTATTAGCTCTGTACTGGTCTACACCTTCTCTCATACTTCTCACCCCCACCGCTCACTGTTACCTGACCTTGAACTCTGTGAGTGTGGCCTTGCAGGTCCATGACATTAAACAATATATTACTAGTACTAACGCTTACTATGTCATCAACACGCTGTGCAGACACTTGCCCTCTGCAATAAGGGTCCTACAGAATGAGCCTGACAGAAGCTCAGGCGGCTAGTTGCTACTTGACTTCATTGTAATTACTAGCAATTCCGATATAGTTATCCACTTCCAAGCAGGCGAATCCTGGTGAGGCTGGCGCCGAGGCTTTAGTAACATCCTCGATGGAACTTTTTGTCTCGGCCTGTGACCGGTCTATGCCGCGAAGAAAACTCCGCCGCGACAAGCAACCCGTCTACTAGTGGACTGAAGAGATTGCGGAACTCAGAAGAACATGCCTTAGAGCAAAACGTGCCGCCACTAGAGAGAGAATTCCTGCAGATAGAGTTCGTAAGTTGGATGTCTACAAAGCTGCGAGAAAGTCTCTCCGCCGAGCCATCAACAATAGCTGGAGGAAACTTCGGGACGATGTCGATTTCGATCCTTGGGGTTTGGGTTACAAAGTTGTGACCCAGAAACTCGGCGCCCGCTCTCCACCCTCCATCATGGAGGGCGCCACCATGGAGAGGATCGTCACAGCCCTGTTTCCTGTACATCCACAGCGACCACTACTTGACTTCGAACGGGTGGAGAACGTTCCGCTTTTTACTAATGAGGAGTTGGAAATCTCCGTTCTCACCCTGAAGAGCAACAAGGCTCAACGGCCCCGACGGGATTCCCAGCGAGGCTCTGAAGAAGATTTTCACCATCAATCCCGGGTTTTTGCTGAGAATGTACAATGCCTGCATGGTTGAAGGAGTGTTTCCATCTCCCTGGAAAACCGCCAGGCTAGTGCTTATTAGCAAGGGAAAAGGTGATCCTGAGCTGCCGTCGTACTGCAGACCTCTCTGCATGCTGGACACGGCTGGAAAACTTTTTGAAAAGTTGATTCGTTCCCGCCTGATTTCTGCCGTGGTAGCTGTCGGGGAATTTTGCCCTCGTCAGTACGGCTTCAGAAAGGGTCGATCAACAATCGATGCGATCACGGAAGTACAGAAAGCAGTTGAGAGCGCCGAGAGCCACAACCATTTCTCCCGCCGAGTAGTGCTTCTTGTTACGCTTGATGTCAAGAATGCCTTCAACTCGGCGAGATGGGTCGATATGTTGTATGCACTTCGTGACACCTTCCGCATTCCAATGTATATGTTGCGGCTTATTGAGGACTACCTCCGTTCTAGGCGTCTGATATACGACACTCGAGACGAAGCGCGGACGGTGGAAGTCACCTCTGTTGCCGCGCAGGGTTCAATACTCGGCCCGGATTTCTGGAATATCGCTTATGACAGCCTCCTGAGATCCGAGATGCCAGAGGAAACCGTCTTAGTTGGGTACGCCGATGACGTTGCGGCTCTCATCGCCGCACGCAACGTTGAGCTGTCGCAGCTAAAGTTGAACCAGGTCATGCGAGTGGTCAACGCCTGGATATCCGATCACGGTCTTTCGCTTGCTCTGAGCAAGACGGAGATCGTGATTCTCACAAAAAGATAATTAACACCGTCGTCCCGCTGCGAGTGGGAAGGGAAGTGGTCCAGTAAACGCGTGCCGCCAAGTACCCCGGAGTCATGGTGGACAAAAAGTTAAGCTGGAGAGACCAGATCTTCCGTTCGGCGGACAAGGCTGCTAAGGTGGTCTTTTATCTTAGTAAGCTGATGGCCAATGTCGAGGGTCCTCGGTCCAGCAGAAAACGTTTATTGATGTCCGCAGTCCAGTCCGTGCGCCTTTATGGGGCAGAGGTGTGGGCAGACGCTCTTACCAAGGAATCCTATAGGTTGCGACTCGCCTGGGTTCAGCGTCAAGCTGCGCTCCGGGTGTGTTCCGCCTATCGGACAGTATCCAAGCCTGCCGTCCTGGTGGTTGCCGGAGTCATCCCTGTCAAGCTCTTGGCAGGAGAGAGGAAGGCGATTTATCTGAGACAAGGCGAGATCGGCAAGGACGCAGCAAGATGCGAAGAGCGTGCCCGAACCTTCCAGCAGTGGCAACACAGCTGGGAGCACGAAACCCCAGGACGATGGACTGCGCGACTCATCGAGCAGATTCAACCATGGGTCGAAAGGCGGCATGGCGAGTTGGACTACTACCTCACGCAGTTACTTACAGGTCACGGCTATTTCAAGTCGTACCTGAACCGGATGGGCAAGACCGGTTCACCGGATTGCATCTACTGCCCGGGCGTTCCCGACGACGCGGAACACACCTTCTCCTGCTGTCCGCGTTGGGAAAGGCCCCGCCCCACGGGCTTAAGTCAAATTTAGGCCTAGCCTGAAGTAATATGATAAACAATCCCAGGTTAGAATCCTAATGAGTAGAGGAGGTTTTTAGGCCACCTGCGTAATTGCATTTTTCCTGCCTCTCCCTAAAAAAAATCCACTTCCGCTCATTACTATCATCTATGTGGCATCGTTTCTAGGATAATTTTATTTTATTTAGTCAATTTTCATAATATACGTTTTTCCTTGTTTTATTTGCTGCATTGTAATATTTAACACAATTGATATATAAAACAAGAAATAAAATTCGATTTATTGTGTGATTGTGAACTATCAAATCAAATCAAATCAAATTCTTTTATTGCAAGGACAACATGTATGAGTTGCATAGCAAACGTCAATATTGTATGAGTCTATTCTAAAAAATTTTAAACATTCATACCACATTACCTCATTCAAACATACATATATATCTTATTATGATACATTTATAGACTCTTCGATTTTTTTATTCATTTAACTTTTTTATTTTTATCATTTATGTCACTAATACACAGTATTTTTAATTTTATGTTGTTATTAAATTGATTGTTATTAGTTTGTTCTAATCTGGATTGGAACTCAATAGGACGCACATACGATGATCTATGTACTGTCAAGTTTTATAACTTCTTCGAATGTATTAACATTTTCCTATTAATGTTAAATGAATAACATACACTAACATTACTTGTATCTCTTTAGGAGTCAGCAAAGTAATGTAGTTGTACATATATTCATTATATGTATATATGTGTGTGTGTGTGTGTGTGTGTGTGTGTGTGTGTGTGTGTGTGTGTGTGTGTGTGTGTGTGTGTGTGTGTGTGTGTGTGTGTGTGTTGAATATATGTACTGAGTTATACTAGTAGAGTTATACTAGATATACATTGCGTTGACATGTTAAAAAATGTCCTACGCAATTAAAAAATACAAAGTAGTTTTCAAACCATACCCCACTTACTTGGATTGAACCTTTCAAATATGTGTAAGGGGTAACAATAAGATCTCCTCACATTGTTCTTATTATTTAACAACTATACAATTTAAAGAAATAAAACATTTAATGATAGAGGTTACTGAATCCATTTTTAATTACAATTAACATTAGTAATGTTGATAGGGTGATTCAAAAAATTTATACAACCAATTTTGATCCCTATACTTATGACCAGGAAAATTGCATGCAGACTCAATCTATTTTATCAAAATTATTCATCATATGATTTTTAAATCTTATGTCCTGATGAGACTATAAAACATCATTAAATATTAATCATTATGATGATCAGAGATAAGATCCCTGTGTCAGGCCCTTCTGATCAATCTTAACACTTGTTTAACGCACGGTAGTTTTCACACCAAGACAAACACGTACTTCTATATTTATGATTTTGCTTCCTCTCACTATCACCACTTCTACCTTCCACTTTTCACCATCTTGATGAGACAAAGAATAACATTCATTTCAACCTTTCTAATAAAAATGTTAGTTAATTAGTGTTTAAAAGCTATATTTAGTTTCATATCATCAATACTCTTTAATTTGCCTGAACGCTGAAACTTAAAAACAAAACATCAATGTAGGAAATTCTGATAGTGATTGACTCTTCAAAAAACTCAGAATTGTCTGTATGGCAAGTGTCGGAATGTATTATTTCTCTTCTAGTTATAAAACTTTGCTCAATGAACAATACCCCATTTTAATATGTAATTCTATGAATGTCAACAAATGATCGGCATATACCACAATCAATGGCCGGTTAGGTCAATACTATGTATTATTCAATAGTGTAAAAAACGGTATTGAAAACCAATTAATGATAGAGTAAAATAGAAGTTATGAATTAAATAGAAAGGAATTCCTAAACGCGTATTTTTACACTCTTTGTCATTAGTAAATTTTGGATTCGTTTTGTTAGTTTCATTATCTCATTTATTATTGTATCCAATTACTAGCATTTAGCCATTTTTGTAGTATTAGTGCCATAATTTAATCCCTTGAGACTACACACTATACATCATAAACGATATACAATGCCGTTAAAGCACTTCAAAACCAGTTTACAAAAGCCCTCCCCACGAAAGAAGCTCGAAAGGAAACGACTCGTGACGAATTATTTCCAAAATCTTTTTGTTATACTCTTTGGGAAAAAGCTGAGGAGACCTCCCATTAAACATTGCCCTAAAAGGATATTTGCAGGATATTCAGGATCAACAAGTAGAACGAAGAGAGACCTCTTTCTTTCGAGATATCATGTTTCATCCTCTATGAGTAGGATAGCGGGCACTATCCCTGGTAGAATTAATAGGCTACACGGAATTGAATAGTTGTATTCAGTATCTTGAAGATACAAATTTGGTGACAAACAAATCCAAATCAACCTACATCGTAATTAATAGTCAGAACATTTTAGTATATCCTCACCAACGGTAATGATTGGTGAAAAATCATTGGTTGAAACATATAACATTAAATTCCTCGGTATCATCATAGATTGTAATCTGTCTTGGAATACGCATATTGAAAGAATTTATAAAACCATTTTCTCCAACATATATTTGTTTAGAAATTTATCAAATCATTGTCCTATCTCTCTATTGAGAATCACCTAGTATGGACTTATTTTCTCACACATATCTTATGGAATTACAATGTAGGGTACTTGTCCAAATTCTTAATTTCAAATATTACCTATTTTACAAAAAACATCAATTCGCATAATCAATAAGTTATCTTCCCGAGCTTCCTTTAGAGAATCCTTTAAGGAGCTCAAATTACCGACATTACCTTCGCTGTATGTGCTTGAGACGAGCATGCACTGTCGTTTCTGGAATGGGTACCAGATTTATAAATTGTTTGACAGAAAAAACAAAAATCCATCACAGATTACTCATATTTCAAAAGGTTGTTGAAAGAATTTTTAATAATTGTTTAATTAATGGCAATAAATAATTATGAATTATGAAAAATCATGATCCCCAAGCACCGCAAGGACCCTCTCTTCCCGGAGAATCACAGGCCGATCTCCCTCCTGTCTGTGCTCTCCTATTGGAGATCACATTGAAGATCCTACTGGAGATTCCTGGAGAAGATCGTCCAAGCGAGGTTCCGCACCGGCCACTCCACCACCCTTCAGCTTAGCAGAATCCTGAATACCATCACCGGAGCTGTAGAGAGGAAGCACCAGTCCACTTCGGTCCTGATAGACGTGAGGAAAGCCTCGACAAGGTGTGGCACGAAGGACTGCTCTTCAAGCTGACAGCGTCTCCTTTGTCTGGTAGCATCTTCAAGCTGCTCCGCAGCTACCTCCATCGCCGGACCTTCTCCGTCGTCAGCCTTGCCCGATCCGTCTCCACGACCCGTCCAGTGACGTCTAATATTGCCGCCCAGGAGGTCCCCCAACTACGTCTTACAATGGACGCTTACAAACTTTTAAATAACATATTTTTGTATTACAATCAATGTTAGTCTGAGTGTTTGGTGAGTTTGTACAATCGTTTTGACTGCAGGCCAACGAGTACGTGTAGTGCGTGCATGTGTGCGTGTGCGTGATTGGTGTGTGTGTGTGTGTGTGTGTGTGTGTGTGTGTGTGTGTGTGTGTGTGTGTGTTTAGTGTGTGTGCGTGGGTGTGCAGTGTGTGGTCCAAGTCTCTCTCTACTTATATCGGCTAATTTTTAATTAAGTCTTTCTGATTGCTCTTTTTTTATGTAAGTTATGTAAGTTGTATGTAAGTTATGTAAGTTTTTTTTAAATTACATTTTTAAGTCTTAAAATTTTTCTAAATAAGTATATTCCATTCAAATTTTAGATTATTTATTAACTGAATTTGCTCATGTATTCCATGCTCTGGCCTTGTATGGTTTATTTTAGAGGTTAAATCTTCATTTCTCATTTGTTAATGAAAATGTTTTTATTAATGACAATTCATTTCCTTATTTTAATTTAAATTTTTTGTGTGTTATTGGTAGTGCAGACTGAGGAACTCGTTTTCCCCACACACAGGCTGATGCCTATGTGGGGATAATTTCCTATAAGTTTTTTGTTATGTATTATATTTAAACTCTGTACATAAATTTTGGAAATAAATAAATCAATCAATCAAAAATATTTTAGTTACTCTTCCTGAATGCTGAATTTTAATCTCATGTGTTATTATTTTGTACAAGGCTCGCTGCGTTGTCATAAATCTTCACCCGGCAGTGTGCTTAACTACCAAAGTATCAGTAAGCTCAATGTAGTTTAATACCAAATCATCTCGTCATTGCCTTGGACAATAACTTTATTTTAATTCCTTCAAGCATTCTTCAACGATATTTAGTGATTTATTTCTTTTAATTTATTCCTTTTAGATATTTTAATAAAGTAATTCAAATTTTTGTACACTGCATGAACATGCATTATAATAAATCAAGTATTAAAAAAGTATTAAAAATATTAGGCTCTCACAAATACTATAGTCAGTCTTTAATTAAAATTCATTTCTCCATCACTATAACACAGTATAATATATTAAATTATCCTGCTCATCGGCTAACACTGTTCATACATTCTAACATGCTCATGCAAGGAATGTATTATTCAGTATTAAAGGTATTCAACACACAAATGAGAACTGTAAAGGATGAACATGCATTGCCACTGTGTATAAATCCCTTAATTGCCACCTTACAAACCACTTATATTGTTCAATTAAAGAATATTACAATGTTTGATGAGTTCTGAATTAGTTTATTATTTTACATTTTATGTGTTACTTTTAATGAGGTTTAACTGTATTTTAACTCTTGTTTCTGTTGTTTGAAGAATACTCTCATACTGTTAACTAACGAACTTGTCATAGGACTGCTAAATGTTATAAAGTATGTGAAAGTAACTAACTAAATAAATTCAAATCATACGTTTTATGAAACCAGTTTTATTTTTCAATGTTACGATAGTATCACCGTCTTAATTTTTAATAAAAATTCCAACTCCATCGCTTATAACAAAATGTCAACATATCAATGCTTTGGGCTTCTTGTATTTTCTGTGGATATTAGGACGAACGGAACTGTAGCGTTAAGTTATGCGGGGACATCACAACGTTTAGGACGATTGTCTGTTCTCGCCCGGCTTCACTTCATCGATACTCATCGTCTCTCATGGTATTTTGTGCCCCAACACAAGGAATGCTCATAAGAACATATATATTCCAAAGGAATGTTTACTATAAACTTTATATTACAAGGCCACACCACGTGTTACGTAACAGGCTTCGCTAAAAGTTCATTGTAAAATTTCTAGTATATATCTTATTTGATTATAGACAGATAGAACGACAGACTATCATACGGTAAAGAAATTTTACATCCACCAGCAAACGAAAGTGAAATTGTTTTAGCTTACTGAGTGATAGTTTTCTAACGACATTTAACCACATTCCGTAGTTGGACATGCGACGTCATAGACCTCATTCTTTTTTGAGTAGAAATGAAGTTTCATGCAGCACTTCAAGTGTAGATATAATAACTTACTTTCCACATATTTAATTAAAACATGAGAGGTTATGGAAATTTCTATCAGTTATATAAACATCATTGAAAGAATGTGGATATCTGGGTTAGCTTTTTATTGCACAATAAAAATCAACAAATAATGTAAGACTTCAGAGGAAAGATCGTCCATTAATGAACGTTAAACTTATATAAGATGAGGATGAATTGGTTTTAATAAACTAAACTTCTTGGTTTTATAAAACTTTATTTGCTGGAAAACACTTCTCCCCCATTTAGCACAGTTTAGTCATTACTATTGTTACTTTTATTAAATTACGAGCACTATACCTTTAAAAATTATTTTACTTAGCGTATGTAATAGATATACTTACATTAAAGCAGGAATTTTTTATAAATACTCTTTTTCAGACCACCTTCATTCATAACTTATATATCTCCATTCAGGTTTGTACGAAAGGAGAGCCATTCAGCATGTCTCGTAATAAGAGTGGAACACAAAATACCGGTTTTAAAGTGGTACTATTGATTGTCTGTTGTAGAATGTTTTTGTACGACGTGTTTTAAGATGGAATAAATATTTTAAAACACTTTTTATTATCCCAAGAAGATCATTAAGATCATGAAGCAGGAACTAAAGACATCTTATAATCAGGCCCAAATAACAAAAAGAAGATAAGGATGTGAAAGTTTTACAGTTGCACATGCAGATGGCTGGAGGGAGTAACATAGTTTTTATTTATAAAAATTATGAATTTCCTTAAGAAAATATGTTTTAACCTGTCATTTTCACCAATTATATTGTATAATATTATATCATAATATAAATGGTTCACATTTTTCATCCGATTTTATATGAGCATAACTACACAATTACCTCAATGGTCTACTTTAAATATCTGTAACTCCTCCTAAAGTAATCAGAATTTTTTTCACAGACGTTATATTAAAGTGTTATTTCAGGGAAATCATATTGCACTGCATAGGTTCAAAGCTACAAGTCATCCTCAAAACAGATTTATAAGTACAATTTGCTATGCCATAGAAAATGTTTCTTCATTAGGTAATCTTTTATCTAAATTGATTCTATTCCAAGACACTCTTACATTTAAAATATAAATATGATCAAGTCTTCTTTATCAAATCGTTAGTTACGCTCATAAAACCACTGAATAAATTAAATAAAGTAATAGAATTACTATTAGATAATACTCTTATGAAGTTCGATTAAATTGTATTTTTAACGTTTTTTTTAAAAATGCATAACTCTACATAAATTATCTAGAATTTTGTCTCCCTCTCCCGCTATCTGGAAATCTCATACAGGATGTTTAATAGTCTTAACTGTCGGTTTTATGATTGTTTTTATATATAGAATTATTCGGTTAAACAAAGAGTTTTCCTATAAATTAATAATGTATTTTGCCTTCAAATACCATATAAATATAAAACCAAACTGCTACTTCCATGCTAAATTCAAAATATGACTAAATTCCTTTTTATACCTGTACGGAGTGTTAGACTCACGGTCCACGAATCAGTTACAGGAATTGGATTCAGCATTCACATTTTTATATTTCACTGTTTATTTACTTATCAAACTAGCAGCACATACTATTCAAATTGTATGAAAACTTTTACTTTATTAGGACTGTTGCTTGTAATTCCGCTCTACAAACTCCACATAGTAAATATAAAACAAAATGTTTTTATTATTTATTTACAATGACAATCTATACAAATTTATCACAACCAACAAATTTCATAACGCTGAAATTTAAACGAATTGACAATTAAACATAATATATTAGTTTGTATATAGATACCTGTATGTTGTCTCCACAATCAATATAAACCAAGCCTGTCCCCACCCGAGTTATACTACACAAGTGCAGGCTTCACCACCAAAGCTCAACGGCTTCAGGTATGATCTGTTTTATTAATATGACTAGCCATCTTCCTTAAATTCAGTTACTACTACTTACGCCTTTAATGGCTCTAAATGGAGTAGAGTTAGGGCTAGACATGATGTAATAGTAATTGATGCTTTGTTTCAGGTTTAAGTTTCATATATCGTATTTGTTAGCGGGAGCAAGAATCCTGTAGTAGCGAGATAAGATGAGTAGCAGTTACGAGTGTGTACGCATCATGAATAACTACAGTGATTTTATAAGGAGACAATTTGCTGGTCATTTCATGTTTCAAGGTAAATTCGCTTGTAGTTCGATGATTAATCCAATTTTAGAGAAGCAAGAAAAAGGATTTTTTTCATAAATATCTCAGTAATTTTACGAGGAATATCTCAGTCCAGTTTTGTTTGTGAGGCAATGCTCTTCTTAGCGACCATTTAAAACCACCTGGAGCAACCGGAGAGAGCAGGTTATATTGCAAACACAGGTGTCTCGTACAATAACTACTTTACCTTTCGTGAATTGAAAAATTCCATTGTTCATAGAATTACACTGTATAATGAGGTCTGGACCAACCGGAGCGCGCAGGCTATATTACGAACACAGGTGGCTCGTACAATAACTACTTCGAATTTCGTGAATTGAGAAATTCCATTGTTCATAGAATTACACTATATAATGAGGCTGGAGCAACCGGAGAGACAGGCTATATTGCGAACACAGGTGGCTCGTACAATAACTACTTCGAATTTAGTGAATTGAGAAATTCCATTGTTCATAGAATTACACTATATAATGAGGCTGGAGCAACCGGAGAGACAGGCTATATTGCGAACACAGGTGGCTCGTACAATAACTACTTCGAATTTAGTGAATTGAGAAATTCCATTGTTCATAGAATTACACTATATAATGAGGCTGGAGCAACCGGAGAGACAGGCTATATTGCGAACACAGGTGGCTCGTACAATAACTACTTCGAATTTCGTGAATTGAGAAATTCCATTGTTCATAGAATTACACTATATAATGAGGTCTGGAGCAACCGGAGAGACAGGCTATATTGCGAACACAGGTGGCTCGTACAATAACTACTTCGAATTTAGTGAATTGAGAAATTCCATTGTTCATAGAATTACACTATATAATGAGGTCTGGAGCAACCGGAGAGAGAGGCTATATTGCGAACACAGGTGGCTCGTACAATAACTACTTCGAATTTCGTGAATTGAGAAATTCCATTGTTCATAGAATGACACTATGTAAAGAGGTCTGGTGATATATATTGAAGGTTCTGTAGCTTTAAATAACTACTTCGAATTTCGACTGAGTTGATAAAGATTTCTAGCGATTACTATGACTCAGTTCACAATGTTGGTGGATAACTGGGGGGGGGGGGGTTATAAATTCCAGAAACAGGTGGCTCGTACAATAACTTCATTAGTTGTCCAGAAACCACCACCTCATTAATCCTCGCAATGTTACATGTGGTCTGGATTTGTTTATAAAAGAGAATACGTTAGTTGCACCACTTATTAACATAGATTTTAAACTCAAGGCATTGAGGTTTTTAATTGTAAGACATTAATTGGACAATCTCTGATTGTCTGCATTGAAAGCGTGAAGTATTTGTAAAGTGCTATTTGTAAAACACATAACCTCAATCACGAACAAACTACAGTATATCCTCAATTGATATCCACAAATTACAGTATATCTTTATGACTCGAGAACAATTACTATTGTGTTTCATATTTTCATAGCTTTCTTTATTGCTCATACGTGGTAAAAATAGTAGAACAAGATAACAGAAAAAAACTATGCGCTCACCACTATAGCAATTATACTGCAATCCGAAATGGCCACAAAGCATAGAAGGTCACGAAAGCCAGAGGTCATGAAACAACTGAAACGAGCCAATAATACACATTACATAGTAGGGAGGGTTTTTCATATTAAAGTAAAGCACATCGTAAATGTGGATAGTACAGGTTGCGGTTGCAGGTCCCTCCAGGTGTCACGTGTACTCTGTGGGATAGCAGAAGCGTGGACCTCCCCGGTTCGTATTATCCTGTGGCAAGAAGGTAAGATAAAACTTTGCAAAATGATAATCGCTGACATTCCAGAGCATAATACAGACCCATCTCTCTGTAAAATGTCAAAACCCCTATAATTCCAGGTTCATGTGAATCTATCAACTGTGTAAATGTAATCTACTCAAAATTGTCTCAGACCACCTTTTAAGGACACTCAGACGTAGAAGATGGCTAGCCACAGTATAGCATCAGTTAGTACACATTTAGGAAGCCAAGTGCTGTATACACTGCCTGCAATGTCATGTGATCCACTACTGCAACAGCTTTTAGGGCACAGATAAGATTGGTCCATACACTTTGTGCAAAAGAAGAACCCCCCAAAATCTCATCTTGGGGAAATGGGCACAGTTGTAACAGTTTCTCAAAACACTTTTATTTCCAACAAAGGTGTCCCAAGTTTCATCCCTCCATCTATTATCTATAATAAACTAAACAGAGTGTATCTATACTTTTAACTCACACTCTATAATACATTAATCTGACCTTGATAAAATACTTACATATTCAGTTAACGGAGACTGTTTCCCGATAGATCAGCCCGTATGTCAATATTAAAACCAAATACCTAAAATAAACCAGCTTAAGGTTTTTACCTTTTTCACATCATATTTTTTACAAACAGCTAATAAATATTCGAAATCACTTATTCTTTATCATACATAAATAATATGTTTCTACCAATTCAAGTTAGAGTCCACATAATGTCCTAGAAACATATTCGTATGGAATCCTGGACAGAAACATTAAACATGATGACTTCTCCCTTCCTGTTACTTTTGGGTCTGAAATGGACGGATTTTACTTTATAGAGGACGCATGATCATATCCCGTATATGACTGAACACTTTTTACCTGTAGTAACGATAATATAGTGTATTGTCCTTCAACTATTTCTCTTTTATAAGATCTCCGCGAAAGACAGTGACCCACGAAGTGGACATGGGTAAACCCTGGAACATTTGCAATAGTTTCAGTTGCAGCCAGACAACGGTTGCAAAGGACCGTTGCGCCGCAACTGTTCTATTAATCGACGGATCGCAACTGTGGTGAAGAAGCAGTTCTCTGCAGCTGTAAACTTACATAGTTTCTCAACGATGCAAGACTTATTTATTTGCAGGAATTGTATTCAAAGAATATTTGTGTTTTGAAATTGGTCCACCAAGAAGTGAAGTGGAACTAATCGTACTTGTGCCCTCAATCGTTGTAAAACCTGGCTATAGTAAATTAGTTGCTAGTACAATTAATACGAAATAAGGCTTATTATTATAAAATTTAATTTATTATAAACTTTTGTTTTATGCTGAGATGGTGTAAATAATGACTTATTTCTATTAATAATATTGATTTTTTAAGTACTGTTATATATAAAGATACCCATTGTAAAAAAGAATATATGTAGACAAAATTTCCAATGATTTAAAATGAGTTTGTGTAATGAGTTGCAATTATTTGGGATATTTTATGTAACACAATCTCAGAAAATGTAATTGCTTTTACTATAGGTAACGATCATTGATGACAGTCTTGAGTCTAGTTTCAGTGACAACAGTTGTGCAAAGTGCAACGCAACGATGGCAGTTGTATACATTGACAGTACCTACCATCGAGCTTGCAACTGCAACTAACAATATCAAATAACGGATGCCAGCTGAAACCATATCTTAACGTAACAGGTACAAAGCAATTAATTGTTCTACCGTATTTACCTATTTCTACCACGATGGCAAACAGAATAGGAATAAAAAAGGTCTCTCTTTTTCTTTAAAATCTCTTTTATCCTAAAAAATTATGAAACCAGTAGACTACGTTGGCTACTCTAGCGAATTTATTTCTAAAGTACTATTGACTTGCAATCGGGATTGGTGGCGTGACGCCAGCTGGAAGTGCTTGGGACAAAGGGGCATCCTTTTGGTTAAAATTTTCGGCAGCCATATTCCAGGTCATACGAAACCCTCCAATTGCATTTTCAACTGTAGCTGCTCGACCATAAGCTTCGGTCACAAGGTCATCCACATGAAACTGTGTGACTTTCATTCCGGGGTTTGTACTTAGCCATTTATCTGCTGCTTGTGTACAGTAAGCTTTCAAGGGACTGAAGAACGATCTGTCCGGCGGCTGAATGCAGTGTGTGGCGTAACCCGTGAGCTGGACCATTATTATTCCATTTTCTATGGTGACTTCTAAAGCCTCGAGATTATTAGAGTGAGTAGTGTGACCGTCGAGAACGAGAAAATCTTTTGTTCAATAGTTGGTTTGATTCTAGAAATAAAGTGATGCAACCTCTTAACGAAAATCTTTTTTGTCATATAACCAGATTCAGAAATGTCTAACTAAACTCCCGGGCGATGCACCGATCTTTAGTTCATTTGTCATATTAGGGCGTTTTAAAATTAGCGTTGCTAGTACGACATTGTCACATGCACTTGTACAACAAACTAATCTCCGCCTCTTTCTCCACTTGAGATTGACCCCACTTGAGGTTTGCTTTTTTGAGCTAAGACTTCTTGGCATCTGGATTGTAGCGTTTCAACACCAGACTCGTCAACATTGAAAATGGACGTGGTGAAAATCACGTCAAAGAGAATTTCATCAACAGTCTTTTGAAGTATTCCTAAAAAAACCAAACTAACTAAAATAACTAAATCTAACAATTCTTGACAGAGAATTTTCAAGTGTTACTAACAAAACAGAAGTTTCATGACGTGTTTTGAAAGATTAAAACAATTGTTTACCAGCCATTTCTGATTTTCTACTGAAAATGTGTGTTTTCGGCAATCTGGCATGCCAATTTTTCAACATCGTTTATAGTAACACTGAACATGAGATTTTCTAGTTTCAAAATATACCGTACAAGTTCTAATTCTACTTATAGAGGCTAGGTTTTCGGGCGTCCAAAAACTTAGTACTTTCATTTGAAGTAACGTTCTTTCCTTCAAGATGGCGTTTAATAGGCTTTGGAATTGAATATTGACTACTGTCTTCATTTAAACCCATGTCATCGTTACGGTAGGTAGGCTAGCAAGGCTCCTTTCATATTCTCTTGTCCCCACGTTCCATACTTCTTCTTTGCCATCTAAGAAGCAACAATAACGTGTGTCATTAATCAAGGAGCAGAAAAAACAACTCGAGTGTGGAACTTTGGAGAAATACCGCAAGTCTTACCGATAAGACTAAGATAACAGCACGTAGTACAATATAGTACAATGAAACTTGCACTTATTTAATGAAAACCTCATTGCTAATATATAAATAGAGCAATAGTATAAACTGTTGGATTTTCACACACGTATTTATTTGTGTTAACGCAATATAATAATGAAGAAGATATATCCTTAGCCACTGTAAAAGGCACAAATTACATAACTATCTAAAAAAACTAAACAGAGTGTAACAGTTAACTGAAACTTTAGCACATGAGGCTAGGCACCATTGTAGTTCTTCCAGTCGTCTCTAGGAGCTCCACTATCCGATGCTTTTTGTAAGCCACACATCAGCATAACAGTATAATTTATCGGAATTTATACTGTAAATAGCTAATATAAATAGAAGATGTCATAACATTTAAATTAAGTGTTAAAAATTGCAATACATAATTTTGCCAACTCAGACTATAAGGCGTTCTACCTTCATTAAGACCTTGATTCAAGTGTTCAGTTAAGCGTAGGTTGATTTTTATGATATTTTTATGGAGAAAAATTATTTTCCATGCTTTATTAAAGTATACGATACAAGATGATGATGGGTTCCAATATAAAAACAAATTCCTATTTTAATAGGACTTCTAATATTTGCTGAAAGCTTTCTTTTTCTTGCATGATTTGACATTTATTATTTTGTATTTGAGTAAGATTGTAAATTATTATATATAATTATCCACATAAAACCGGAAGGTCGCAATTAAACAATTTAAATGTCGAATTAGTTAATAGCATTCAAATTTAAACTAAAATAGGAGCTTTTCAAAATATTTACTACTAAAAAAGAGTCACTTTCAGTAGTATGAGCACGTTTATGTGGAATCTTATATATTAATGTAAATAGTCATTAATTATAACTTGTGGCTATTGAGGAATACGCATTTCAAGTTATATTTAATTACAAGTCAACAAAATAGATTCTACATAATTTACAAACATTCTAGAGTTTGAGCAGGCGTATTTCATTTTTCAGTCAAGTATTTTTGGACTACTATCCAGGTACACGTTATAAATATAATATACTTATTCTACTTACCAATAAACTTAAAATTCTCTTGAAAATAATGTTTTTTTTTCTAGAAATTATCTGAACATTACGTGTTATTGCAGAATAGTAGGCCTTGATATATAATGAATTGTTTGTAGCGAGATGTCAAGGTCAAGGTTGATAAATCTGCAGCACGCCAAAGGTAGTATATACATCCTTTGTTTTTCCCAGGATGTATATTAATAAATAATGCATCTTTATCATTCTAGACAGTAAAGGGGAGCGTCAAGTGAGACGATTACTACTTCTATATTACGGTATACCGTTCGTTCTGCAGTTTGGTCCACAACTAATTATTTTACGCATAATTAACACTTACCGTCACAGATCGCTATAATGTTATTTCGTGTCTGAGACAGATGATTTTGGCTAACGTGCACCACCCAACTTGTACTGGAAGTCGTTGAAAAATAAGGGTTCATGATAATTGGATACTTTAATATCAGACATTACTATATGGTACAAACTGTAAGACCGAATTACATGGAACTGATTTACCTATCCTTCAAGCTTAAAAAATATCAATTATATTTTTAAACAAGATAAGGTATTTCACATAGATACATGTATTTTTCCTCTTGTAACTTTTATATATACACAGACATATATAATATTTACTTAATGCTACTTAATATTTAAATATATATTTTCATTATCTATATAGTATATAAATACAATGAAGTAATACTTCAGTTACTCGATAGCTGGAAATAAGGCGTACCACATATTTGTATTTCATTACTCATTAATGTTCATTGATAATGGTTGAAGCATGTATAAGATATTTTAATTTATTATTCTTCAGTAGAAGCCGTTTCTCTTGTAAATCTTATTCTGCCGGTTCTCATAGTTTGCTGGCCTGTGCGAAGGTCTTCAAACAGAGCAAGGGGAGAGTCGATACAGTACAAGGTCGCACAGATACAAATACCAAGGTCTCAGAGTTCTCAGCTATCGGCAAACTGAATATACCTTGTTTTAAACCTAGCGAAATTTGCACATGGTTTAGTTTCAGTCTAAGTAATTGGAATTACGTTAGTGCATTGATATATTTTGTATAATTTATCATGTTTATTTTATTGAAAATAAAATTATTCTTATTTATCACTTGATTTGAATGTTCATAGAACGTTATATAAAGTCACAACATTTCTCTACATGCAAGTTTGACTATTGTATATTTAAGTTTGTCATACTTCATTTTTTATTCTGTATTATGTAAATGAATATTTAACACAACTCAGTATGTCAAATTAATCAAATCAAATCACGTTTATTTCCACAAAAAAAAAAATGAAAAACAAAATAAATCTTTACATTGAAATGATAACAAATGTAGCATTTGTAAATCTAATTCATATAAAAACATACAAAAGTATTCTAGTAATACAATTCAAAATAACTAAAATTAAATAATTAACGTTAAAATAATATAAAAAAGACTTATGTCACATAAATAAATCAATATAATGAATAAAGAGATGAAATATACATATACATGTGTATACACATACATATACATACATATCCACATCCATACACGCATACCAAGGAAAAACAGCATTAAATTTGCTACATAATTTCTGTATAAAATCAAATAATGGGAAAAGAGCCTACATGGGCCTTAATGGCCTGTGCGTAGACTCGAGTTGAAATTGTTACGATTCGAATTTTATCTCGAGCAGAGTGTAGATTAATTTTATAAAATTTTTTAATTGAAAGAAGACATCTAAAGCAGAAATAAACGACGGATATGACCTGGAATTCCGATAATCAGCAATATAGTGGAGAAAGTATACAAAAACAAATAGAAATATTGAGTAAACAAAAATTACAAAAAATAGGCTAATTACTTAAGTGAACGGATTTAATTATCTATAGTTTGAAGAGGAGAGGAGAGGGGACAGTACCGTCAGTCAGTTGTCAGACAGTCTAGGTCCGTCTGTAAGTCAACAGAGATAAGTAACTGGGCCCTTTCACTGCTTATGAGAATCAAAAACTCCTTGACATGTTTTCTTAAAAACCTCAAGAGAGGGAGAGTCGAACAGCTTGAAATTTATAAAACTATTAGAATACTTTCGACATAAAATGTGTGCTAGATATAAACTGTTTGTTGTCGCAAATGATTTGTGTTGGTGAATAGTGTTAATTCCGACTATATTTGCATATTTTGTGTTATAAAAATGTGGGATTGTAGAAAAAATTGAGCCGAAATGTTTGTAAATATGAATAAATAAGACTTTAATAAAAAAAAAATTTTAATTGGCAGAATTCCTGTTTCTTTTAAACAATAAATCAGAGGGATATCGTCTACACTTCGCAAAACCGGCTTTCAGAATAGATTTCTGAACTATATCTAAAATTTAATATGTGAAGGAAAAGCACCACCCCCCCCAAGCTAGAATGCCATAAGAAAAAAGGGATTGCACATAAGCAAAATAAACGATTATAGTTTCATCAAAACTCAAAATGCTATTTAACTGCCTAAAAGCAAATATATACTTTCTTGCTTTATTAAAAAAAAAATTAATGTGATCTATCCATTTCATTCGAGAATCAAACAACACAACCCAAATATTTGTATGACGACACTTTCTCGATTTTATTACATCCACAGGCATTGTTATAGTGATTATTACAATTATGAATAATTAAATCGTGTAAGTTGTAATCTGAATTTGATGTAAGAGAAAGGGGCATAAATTTAGTTTTTGAAACGTGAAAAGTGATAAAATCATTTTGGTCCATCCATTTTTAAATTGTCATGAGATCATTTAAAGATTTATTTTGAACATCCTGACAAGATTTACCTTTGATAATAATTAGCGTGTCGTCAGCAAAAAGAAATAGTTTACCATGAATCTGCAGTTTTAAAATGTTGTTAATGTATATAAAAAATAATATAGGGCCCAGAGTGCTTCCTTGAACTACACCATAATCCACAGGAAGCTCATCACCATTCACACCGCAGACAGACACAAACTGCCGTCTGTCCGCAAGGTAGCTCCTAAACCATGCGAGAGCATTACCCGTTACACCTATAGCTGATAATTTGTAAATCAATTTGTTTCTATCTACACTATCAAATGCTTCCTTTAGGTCAAGGAACATTAAAAAGCTCCTCATACCATCTGACAAAGTATGATAAATTTCTTTGTTTACATCAAAGAGAACGTCTGAAATGTTTTTATCAGCCCTAAACCCGTATTGACACTCCACTAAAATATGGTTGTGTTGAAGGTAATTTACAAACTTCTCTTTGAAGATTCTCTCCAGCACCTTAGAGAACACACTTAACAAAGAAATGGGACGATAGTTATTTTTCTCCGCAAATGTCCTAGCCTTGTGAAGTGGGATTACTTTAGCTAACTTAAAACTATCAGGAAATATACCGTACGCCAAGCTAAGATTTAAAATATGTAGAAAAGGTTTAGAGAAAATATGAATATTATCTTTGAATGCAGAAGCTGTGACGCCGTCATAACCAGGAGCGGACCCGCCACGTAGTGCAGTAATGTGTCTGAATAGGTCCAGTTCAGTGACAGTCCGAAGCGTGAACAGTGAGTCTCGCCCGTAATCTGCATCATCGATAATTAATGCACCCCCGGTGTTAATTGAACTTGCCAAGTTATGTCCAATGCTAGCAAAAGACATTTTGAAATCGTTAGCGACTTCTTTACATACACCGTGAGTAAACACTTGGTACATTAGGCAGATACCTTTCTACCGGAAATAAACCTTTATTATTTTTTTTACCTGCCAATTCGTTAATTACAGTCCAAAACAATTTAGGATTATTTTGATATTCGTTTAATTTAGTCCTGTAGTAAATACGCTTAGACGTTTTGATAGAATTGGCAATAAATTGCCTTAACGTTCGATAATTATTTTTAAGAATTATATTAAAAGGCTTTTTTTTAAATATTTTTGCTCAATTTATCTCTATCGCGAATTAATTTGATCATTTGTAATCCAAGGCTTAAGCCTCTTGAATCTAGATGACTTTTTAATTGGTTTCCTATAATTATCGAACACTTGGCCTACCATTTTACAAAATTCGTATGCAAAACTGTTTACATTTTCGTTCTGAAAAATCGTCTTCCAGTCAATATGAGCAAGATTACGGGACAAGAGTGCAGAGTCTATAATCGTCTGTGAAGCTGTAATTGTCATAACCGATGGTGCTGTAACGGGAAAAGTAATGGTAAGACCAGTGCTATAGTGATCAGTATCTCAGTCTGTAACACAGCTGCCTGATCTTTGTTCATGTCGTTATATCGTATAATAAAGTGATCCAGGCATGACTACCTAGTTTTTGTTACCCTTGTTGGTTTATCTATACAATGAATGAGACCAGCACCTACTATACAGTTCAAGTATCTGTCAGTATAAGGGGAGTTTGTTTCAAGCAAGTCAAAGTTGAAATCTCCAGCTAAGATAATTATTTCGACCTTATTCAAACTGCCAAGATAATGTTCTAAGGAATCCAAAAAAAAAAAGTTGAATGTCGCAGTCAAACGTACGGTAGAGAGCCACGAGACAAAAAGTTTTATGACAAAAATTAAAGTAGAGGTTTTATGCCGTACGTGTCACCTATAGACATCTGTGATGCAGTAACTGACAAACCGGTTATTGTAGTAAACAACTACACCATCAGCCTTGTTACGCTGCTTATCAGTAAGTACAAAGTCAAACCCGTCAATGGTCCACCCCTCCTCGCCCCCCCTCAACCAACACTCTGTCAATATTATTATATCTAGCGAATGAAGATCATTTAAATAAATCAAAAGTTCGTCAAAATTTTTTGATATGTATAATTATAATATTTATTACAAAAATATCAAAGAGGTTTAGAACTTAAACTTTTAAGGCCAAATGATATTAGAGCCTAAAGTGTTGTTGATGATAAATAATTCAATTCGGTGTTAAGGGTTGACAGCAAAACATATATTTTTGGAAAATTAAGGAGGAGAGGTTCAGTGTTAGTTGTAAAAAGTATTTGTCAATCACAGTATGTTGAGTTACTAAAATTGGGTGGTTTAAAAAAAACAGCGGTCAAAGTGAATATTGTCAAAAGGTTTATCTTTTAATCATTGTTTATTCTCTCACACGTAGCAAAAAGTTGTTTTAACCATATTTGATAATATCACATTGAACTCCATCTATATCTGATTTATGTACCGGTTTTAAATTAGCAATATTCCTTAAAGTAATTTAAACTCTTCCATGGATTATCAAAAACAATTTCTAACTTTTTCACCTTCGTGATTTCAATCAAGTTACTAACAATAGCAAATTTTAGGAAAAATTTTAACATTTTCTATAGGTATCTACATAGCTTTTATCTTGTCTCATCCATACACTAATCCCATAATAAAGTGATGGACAACCTTCTAAATGATACGTTCCTACCTGTACCAAGTGATTTTATCATGTGCACTAGGGTAGTAGTTCAGTACTAATCTACATTAATCCCTAACAATGTGATGGACAACATACTAAATAATACGTTCTTATACCTGTACCAAGAGATTAATCATGTGTACTAGGGTATTAGTTTGAGTGCTAATCTACATTAATCCCTAACAAAGTGATGGACAACATACTAAACGATACGTTCTACTACTGTACCAAGAGATTAATCATGTGTACTAGGTATTAGTTGAGTGCTAATCTATATTAATCCCTAACAGAGTGATGGACAGCTATACTAAATAATACGTTCTACCTGTACCAAAGAGATTAATCATGTGTACTAGGGTTAGTAGTTGAGTGCTATCTATAATCCCTAACAGAGTGATGGACAGCATACTAAATAATACGTTCTACCTGTACCAAGAGATTAATAATGTGTACTAGGGTAGTAGTTGAGTGCTATCTATAATCCCTAACAGAGTGATGGACAGCATACTAAATAATACGTTCATACCTGTACCAAGAGATTAATTCATGTATACTAGGGTATTAGTTGAGTGCTAATCTACATTAATCCCTAACAAAGTGATGGAACAACATGGGGGGGGGGGGGGGGGTGGGGGTTTTTTTGGGGGGGGGGGGGGTTTACTAATACGCCCCCCCCCCCCCATACGTTCACAACCTGTAACCAAGAGATAAATCATGTGTTAACTAGGGTAGTAGTTGAGTACTAATCTACATTAATCCCTAACAATGTGATGGACAACATACTAAATGATACGTTATACCTGTACCAAGTGATTAATTATATGTACTAGGGTAGTAGTTGAGTGCTAATATACATTAATCCCTAACAATGTGATGGACAACATACTAAACGATACGTTTATACCTGTACCAAGAGATTAATCATGTGTACTAGGGGTAGTAGTTGAGTACTAATCTACATTAATTAAAGAACGTATTTAGCGTAGTCAATGTTGTAATAGTTTTGTACTGCAACCATTGTTTAAACTAACTACAAGTAATAAAATAAGTTAGTAGTAAATAACAATTCTAAACAATTACCTATGTAATACTACAAGATATATAAAAAACACTACCGTCATAAGTTAAGTTACAATAATTAATTGTTACCAAATACTTACACTTGGAGTTAGATAAGAGAGAGAAGTGAAATCTTCTATAAAAAGTCATGCGACAGGCAGATTTTGTTTTGAGTTTTTGAGTAGAACTAAGAGGTGTTGTTTCCTGGTGATAAATTTTGGGAAAACCGTAATTTGAAAAATACATCATAGGTTAATTGATTCACTATAGGTAATGCGGTTTGGTTCCTGCTAGAAAAGCATATGTAAATTTTTGAATATAAATCGACAAAAACAATAAACTATATATTTGTATATATATATATATATATATATATATATATATATTATACAGGGTGACCATTAAGACTTAGGACGACTTTATAACTAAAACTAACGAGAGATATCGCAACCAAATTTTGATATACCGTTACTGGAAATTGTAAGCTACTTTTCTGTGTACATGGTGGTCAGATTTCACCTTTGGGGAACGGCCCATCGGGGGTTATTAACAAAATCTTTAACGACAGCCTATGTTGAGTTGTACATCATTATTAAATGTCTACTTGAACTGAAAACAATGCCGCAAAACCCGGGACTTCAAAAGGTTGATCCAGCCGGAAGAAATCGCTGTTCAAAGATTAAAAAATGTTTAACGCTATTATTACATAATAATTAACTAATACTGTAGCTGTTAGAAGTTAAGGGGGAATACTTACTGAAAGTCTTTTAAAGTAGGTGTTCAAAATGTTCACCATCGGTCGTCTGGCAATGTGCTAAACCGGTTATAAAAGGCCGGCTACTGCAATTTTGTATGTATTCTCGTGGAATAGCTTGAGTTCATGTGATATCCTATGTCTGAGTTCGTTCTGATCTGTAGGCTGAGTTCGATACACTTCGTCCTTGATGTAGCCCCATAGGAAGTAGTCAAGCGGAGTTAGGTCAGGGGAACGAGCCGGCCACTCAATCGCACCACGTCTTCCAATCCACCGGTGTATTACAGCGTCTAATAGGTTAATACTGCGTCTAAGTATCACCTTACCTGAACACAATAGTGTGGCGGTGCTCCGTCTTTGTTGGAAAAAAACATGTTTGGAAGTCAGCGCCCAGCGTAGCTTGTAAAGCAGGAACAATCTCATTTTGGAGCGAATCATGATACTTGTTGGCATTTTAAATTTCCATCGATGAAAAATGGTCCTATAATTGAATTACCTCGTATGTTACGATACCTGCCCATACGTTTAATTTTTTGGGGATGTTGTGTGTGACACTCACTCATCCAGTGTGGGTTAACATTATCCCAATACCGGCAGTTATGCCTGTTTATGGGCCATTCAACATAAACGTCGACTCATCTGAGAATACAATACCGTCTAAAAGTATTTGGGTTTTTGGTCAATTTTATTCATCATAATTTCACTGAATTCCCTCCGACGATGAAAATCATCTTCGCTTAGTTCCTGCAACAGGGTAACACAGTATGCTTTTAAAAACCAGACTTCTATAATAATTTGCGAAACTGATTCACGACCTATTCCATGAGATTGTGCTGCTGATTCTAACTGATTCGTTTGGATTTTCAAAGTAAAGACTGAAAGAATGTCTAATGAGCCGTCTTCGTCTGTCACAGTACTTGGTCGTCAGATATGGGCTCAATCCTTAACACACTACCAGTATCTAAAAAGCGAGCAACTTTTGTACTGTGCTGTGGATTTAGAAATAGGAGCTCTATCAGGAAAAAGTAGCATTGAATAAATGTGTTACCTTCTGCAAACGGTCTTAATATTATCACCCAGCCGCGCATCATTAAAAGTGTAATTCTTTCACGTTCACTAAAGTACTGTAGCTTGAGTGGAACTGATAGACAGATAACAGCCATTATGGGGAAGTCAAGTGACCTGAGGCACTGCTTTCAACTTTTCGATTGTACTTCTTAATGCAGCAGGTTTTTCTGATTACACGTAACACATTTGTCAGACGGCCGAAATGGTGAAACCCCCCCAAAGGTTGAAATCGACCACCATATACACAGAAAAAGTATTCTTACAATTTCCAGTAACGGTGTACCAAATTTTTGGCTGCGATATCTCTTGTCATTTAAAAGTTATAAAGTCGACCTAAGACTTAATGGTCACCCTGTACATATATATATATAATATATATATATATATATATATATATGTGTGTGTGTGTGTGTGTGTGTGTGTGGTGTGTGTCTGTGTGTGTGTGTGTGTGTGTGTGTGTGTGTGTGTATTTACGCGAGGAATACAGTATCAGTTCTGGGAAAGGATTTCTGGGTTCTGCCTCATTATGCAAATTGTCTTTTACTTTTTTATTCAGCTTTGTGATCGTATTGCAAAAGTTCTGTCTCAGAACAAGATAAAATATCCTTTGATTCATCATAGGTCAATACAATAGCAAACCCTTTTCTTATTTAAGTCACAGAACATAATTGATGGTTTCAAAATGCAAAGGTAATTCAGTATGTTAACAATACAACTATCTACATAAAGAGTGTTAAATATCCCAAAAAAAATATTTTACCGCGTTAAATAACAAAAAAATAATTGTGTAAACCAATTGCTCCAAACTAAATTTATCGTCTTGTGTTCTAAAACAGAGAAAAAGCTGCGATTGTATAGAAAGCTAAATTAGAAGATGCTGGATTCCTCCAAGCTTCCTGGGCCGTATCTGGGTAGAAGGATGATCTGGTACGAATACATTTACGGTGTCTGCTAAATGTTTGTTTCAGAACATTTATATTTAATTATTATATTCGGTGGAAATACCAGAATCAAGTAGATAAATAATAAAGTAATTTGTATGTATAATTTTGGCCTCATGGTCACACATTATTTGCCAATTAAAACACACGTTAATAATAGTTGCAGGGGTTCATGGAGATCTTTGTGTTGTCTGAGGGAGCATTACCACATGTGCATGTTTTCAGAAGGCTTGTTGAATATAATAGGTTGGAGGAGTGATGTAACTAATGTGAGGTGGAGGTGATAAGGAATACATGCGGGCGCATGATTGAGACATTATTATGTGAGTAGGGCTCTAGTAGCTACATTGTGTTTCGCGCTTCCACTTGACTACCTATCGTTAATGTTTAAAGAGATGTAGAGAATATGGGATGGAGAGATACGTGGGAGGTTGGAACACTTGTACGTAATAATCAGGTTATTTTTTTTTTTTATTTGGTTTGTTTGAATAAATTTGTTTGTGATCAAAAATACCAGGGTTTGTTTTGGTGTTACTGAGTAGATTTGTGATCACAAGGCGGAACCGTGCGTTTTTATTATTTCAGTCTTTTATTTTAAATGATATATACTCGTTATTCCCCACATCTAGTTTTAAGGTGTGAATTATAGAAGATATGAAACGACACAATATTCTTGGATTTGTAAATTATATTTTATAATGTTCTTACAATTTTTATAATGGAAACATTGATTCCATAACACCCATCAATATAAATATATCGCGTTCCTGTGTAATAGCGGGGGGTTGGTGGTAGGATTATACCGATACACAAATCCCGGTAGTTACTCCTGTCAGGGCCCCCAAAATTCGCAATAAAATCTTGGACAACAGGAAACACAGACTGGAATGTGGAGACCAACGACTAAACATGAAACAGACAAAAAATAATACATAACATATTATTTATATATATATATATATATATATATAATATATATATAAAACATGTAATAAACATAAACATATTATCGTAATCTATTGAGCCACAATATTAATTTTTTATACAATATATAAACGATAAACGAGTTAACTAGTAGGCTAAATTCAATCTGGTAAGTCTTTTTTTGGTAAATTTTTAGGTTATGTAAAAAAACAAAAGCTATAGAGTATGAGGCACCTAACTGTAATGGACAAACAAGCACACACCAACCCAGCATCCAGCCACCCCAACTTTTTTTGCTTATCTTCTAAGTAATTGATATCTTGTTTGAGGTTGAAAGTTTGTTCTGTGCAAAGAGATGCATTACAGATGGAAACCTCCTAATCAATGAAGAAACAGTGTATATTGCCAGGATATCTCGGAATTACTATAATTTTATGGTCCTGCTTCTTACTTCACAGAGTTATAATTACTCATAGTTAATATTATCAAAGGAGGTTGCGTTATTGGACGGGAGTACTCGTATTGGAGCTACCCAGCAATTGTCAGGTAGATTCTTTTGATGTTGGCAGTATAACTACTTATCTACTATTCGCTATGAGTACTAACTGCGATTCTGTGGCAAAACCATCTCCGGTTTTTGTGATCTTAAAATACGGTATGAAAGGTTTTGAGCAGGTTTCCTTTACCATACATGCGAGGTTCCATATTAAGGATCGAATAGGACCCGGGAATCATAGTAAACTTGTAAAGTTCGTAGAGAATTATAATTGGACCAGGTATTATCTTTTATGTTATAACCACATGAGAATTGTCTGCCATTCCTCACAGTGCACAATAGTGTCTTTCAGCTGGAGGGGTTCAAAATGAACTATGTTGGGCAACTGCAATGATGGGACAATGATCTTCCTATACCATGAGTGTCGTGAGTACATTGCCTTTTTTCATTTTGTGATATTTTGCATTTCGCGGTGCAGATAAATGAGGAACAGTGGTAGGTATGTTCCTCTAATTCTAACAGTCATAGTGCTCCTTAAAAATTATAATTAAGCCTACATAAACTAGTTATCTGGGTCGTATTTAAAGTAGCGAGGAAAAGCTTCAGTGAACTCTGCTTCTGGGAGTGACATCAAGAGATTATGACTTGGGGTTTTCACATGTCTATAATAGAAACTTTCTGTTATTTCTTGGGAAACGACGGGCGCACTAGTTCAGATTGCTCAACGACGAAGCGCTGAGTTGGCCATAATTGATTATTGCACCTGCACTTCTAAAAATACGAACCAACGGTACACATCCGCTTGTAAACGTTGTCGATGGTTTTGTTGGCGCTGTATCGCCAACTCAACTATCACAATGAGGACAGTATGCGCGTGGAAACTTATTTCGCGGGAGTTGAAATGGATTTAAACATTTTTAGAGTGTATATTATTTAACCGTTGAAGTGTCTGACGCAGCGGTAAATTTACACAAACGATATCATAATGAACAAAACAATATTTTTGTGATGCTAGAACGATGACCACCAACAGGTTCAGGCCTTGAACCAGGACTCGACGCTTTAGAAGCAGGAAAAAACGGGAAGGAAAAGAAACCAGTATTTTGAGGGATTCCTTAAAATACGTATCTTAAAGCAGAGGAGGATATTGACTTACGAGATCTACAGATTAAAACACTGAAAATTTCTAAAAAAACTCAAAAAAGAAGTATAGAAGAAAAAAATAAAATTATTGAACTATCTTGTTTTAAAAAATAAAAATAACAAGTTTTACTCAAATTTTCACAAAATGCATTCTTATTAGTTAACTGTAGGCTTTCAATAGTAAAAGAGATTAATTTCAAACACCTAAAAAGACTTTGCAAAGGGAAATTCAATGTAACTGAAGTATAAAAATTGTTACTCTGAATAAATTTTGAATCTTTCCTGGATCGTAACACTTTTACTCTCTCACAAATGCAAATCATTCCACACACCGGTCTACAAGACTACTGGCCAAGCTGGACAATAAGAGAAAATAGTATGCTGGTCGACAGCCAAGCAAAAGGGTTTTATATCATTCAAAGAGTGTAAAAAGAGATATCGCAAAATCAAAATGATTAAGGTAATAATAGTAAAGCAATTTAAATAATTTAGGCCTCTTGAAGTATGTTTTATCCCTATTAACACTGTTACATTCAGAGTTATGACGGACTAAAGTCAGCTGAGTCACAAAAATAAGGATGAAATATATGGTTATATATAGGATAATGTGGGATAAACACGCCGGAATTTGTCTCATACGGCCACGAGTCGGTAGTGTGAGCATGGAGGGTGTAGCTGAATAAGAGTCTTCCCACAGACTTTAACGCAAAAGGGTCTCCATATTTCAGGCGTCTGTAACTAATATAAAAATATAATAATTGCTTGCGTATAATGTTAGCTTTTTCATGAATTCTCGCAAACGGTTTTGCAGGAGAAAGCGAAACCCATATCCCATAAGATAACACTTGGAGGCCTAACGATGATTTTTCAATATTTAATATAATAACTCTGCTCTATATAAAAAAACATGTTCTGTATTGCGGATTTTCAAGGATTTCCAAGGATAGGCTGCATATTTTTCAAAAAAACTCGTTTATTAGCTACACACTTTGGGAGAAGTTATGACAAAACTTGCATGCAGAGTTCATATAAAACAGTTCAAAGTTACGGAGATTTTTTAATGATACAAATTTTTTCTCACCAGTACCGCAATTATTCTACATTTTCTCGATTGGTTATGAATCAAGCATAAAAGTGCATCTATGAGTATCTTAATATTCATGTTTAAATCTAAAGGATTAATTATATTATCAGAAAAATTTAACATATAAAAAGATGTTATCGAATTTATTGCGATTTTTTTTTTGGATTTTCACATTTTAGGCTGCACAAATATTTTAATGAGAAAAACCATTAGGAGGTAGGTTAAAAATGCTGCGTACTTGCGTTTCATATAGATTCAGGAGTCAGCCAGTGGATATACATAAACAACAGGAACGTCTAATGACTTTGACCTCTGGGAGTTCAAACCCCAATTTGGTGAAGTTAGGCGGATATTTCATTGTAAGTAAATATCTTAGAGGACATAAAGATCAGGCCGATTTTTTAATGAAAAACCTATCTAAACCGAGTTTGACGCCCCCCCCCATCATTTGATTCATACAATTAGTTCATGTATCAATAATGAAATGACATGGAAACCTATAAGAATCTATTTTGTAATAAGTGGTAATCATAGACTATACGTTGTAATTGGTAGAACAAATAGTGATTTGACTATACAGTAATCATTGCCCTTCTAAGAAATTCTCATTAAAAGCTTGCACATGAGTCACACACAATGGCTTCATAAGTGAACAGTATTACAACGGCAGAATAGACCCATTTTCAGTCCTTTCTGTTGTAGTGAAGGTTCAGGAAGTCACCAATATGTATAAACTAGCTGTATACCTTTTTGTGTTATTGATGCTATTGAAGAATGGACTGTGGTCCGCCTGTCGCGTGTTGATGAGGCTGGGAAAGTAGTACAAAAGTGTTAAGAGTGTAGTAAATTTGAAAAAAATGTATTACCAGTTATCCTTTTGAAAGGTAATTTACTTAATGTTATATCTTTCGTTTTTTTAGTAAATATTTTAATATCCAAGAATATAAATACGGATATTTGTACATTAAATGTCTTTTCCATTAGGTCATGAAATACCCACACAATTTATTACGTGAATACAATAAAACTCAATGTTTTTGTTATAAGCATATTTTATCGAATGATTTACCGTATAATTCACCAAACTAGCATGCAAAATACTTTAACATAAAAAAACACTTTAGTTCATAAAATTTTCAAAACAAGGATTTTTATTTTATTAATACATTTTAAAATCCCTAGAAGTCTAGAATCTATAGTAGAAACTGTGTATCTCAGTATATTCTAAGACTACGAAAAGAAAAAACCAAAATATTAATGGTTAAAGAATGAATTAATTAAAGTTATTGCACTAATATTATATTTTAAAATATTCTGGTAAATCTTCAGTACGAATCATTGCCTAAAATGATTCTACATTCGTGGCTAATCTGTTTCAGTAATATTTATAATTTTCAAATATGGTCTATATTCTTCAAAAAATTATAATATAATAAACATTATGGCACACTTTTCGATTTGAAGAAACATCTTTATTTATAGGGGGCGAAGCTAGAAAACTAAACTGTCCCCTCTTCCATTAACCCCTAAATAGAAATAAAAAAAGTAATTAAATAAATTTCTAGTACAATAGTGTAACTGGCACGTAAAATTGAATTAGTTTAATATATTAATTACGATAAACAACACATAACATTTGTTATGTTGATTGAACTCTAAACAAAACTATTATACTACAATAACAACATAATATAATTATTTCATCTTTATTCAAACTTTCATTCTTTATTCCACTCAGCTTAATGCAGTTACCCAAAGTGCGAGCAGAAGAACCACCAACGTCACTCCGCCGAGACCGCAGCAGAAAGGCCCTACGTTTAGCCCAAAGCGATTGCGCTTATAAATTCTGATATTTTTCGGGATATTATTATTATTGATTATATTTTTTGATGGTATTCCCTACCACACGAAGTGATTTTGAGGTTTCCTGCTGAAAAACCTATTTTTTATTGCAAAAAATCATAAGGACAAATCAGGCAGTTTTTGATTATTGTGATAAAACATTATCTCCACAGTCATCCACTCCTGAAAATTTCGAGTTTCATCGGTAACCAGACACGTTTTGACTTTAATGAAAATTAATAGAAAGTGTCCTTGGTAATATTCAGATCAGCAAAAAAAGACCAATTTCCCACCCCAATATTTCATCACTTACTAGTGCGAAATTACAAGACCAACAAAGAGCCATTATGGATATCATTTGTACGAGGAGCAAGTTTCAATAGCATTAACATTTCCAAGAATCAAGTACAATTATAATAATTTTCATTAATATTTTTTATAGAAGCATATGGGTAGGCCTATAAGGTGGCTTAAATAGCCTTGGCATATTCTATCGTATTCACTTATACTTTCAATATTTGTTTTTGTAGCTGGTTACAAATGAAAGGGGTAGAGGGAAAAGGGGCAAAGTCAGTATTTCAGAAAACCAACCTTTTTCAGGAGAGCACTTTTATGGTTAATTCTTATACACCGCTATATTACTTTTTTTTTTAAATTGTTACAGTAATTATAAATATGCATTAGTTATTTATAAAACCAAAAATATAAAAAAACCATTTTCCCCCTCTCTTTCCCAAGTTAAAAACATTTTCTTTAGTTACTACAAAAAAAGAGGGAAAAAAAGGGGTCTTTTTAACATTGACATTTAGGCTAGTTTTCTATGGTGAGTTTGGAAAAAAGACAATATTAAAAGCACCAATTTTGTTTAAGTTAATATTTGAGATTATGTAATGTTATAACATCTAATTTACAATAAATTATTCTTCACAGTAGATGGAGTTTTAATGGTTACATTTCGAAAGATTCTTTCAATGGTTGAAGTTACTTCTTCTTTGTTTTGAGATCATCACTGTGCTTAAGGTTACAGAAAAGAAATATCTTTCAGCAGCAATGTTGGTAGCAGAAATTTACCAGTTCTCCTAGATCCTTATATTTTTCGTTTGGATACAGCAGTGGTTCTAAAAGAAAAAAGAAAAGTAATTGCAGTGAGTTCAATTGTTTATATAAGATTAGTTCCAGAACTTTTAATTTTAATCTAATAAGCCCTAAACTTATTGTTAGAGAGAACTAAAGTATTTCCTTTATTACAGCGTTTACTAAAATAATATTAAAATTTTTAGTTCCTCCTCCAATAATGTATAAAATCGAAGTTACCTTCATAAACATGAAATCAGGTGTAATTAGGTTCGACTGCTAAATCTTCTTCTCTCTGGTAAAGTAATGACAGTTTTTTCCCAAAGCTCCACACAAAGTATTTCTGTAGTACATAAGCCCTTTCTGTTGTTTGTGTCAAATTTTAAATTCTCTCATGGTCTATTTTTATGGTATGCTTCTTCGCATAGGTTCAGTGTTAAGATGTGCACTCACTTCCGCCAAAATCTGTGATCTATTTCTTCATCGATGAAGGCAGATGGTCTTTGTCTGCATTCTCGTTATGGGCGGGGCCCACTTCATAAGGCAGTTTCTGCTCTAAAGTTTTGGCTTTACTTAGAGCCATGGTTTTATCATTTTCCATATTACGAGTGTTCCCCTGATGGGAAAGTTACCTGTACGACTTAAACCTCTTTTGCACATGCACATTGTAATGAAGAAACGAAAATACTTGTTGTATTTTTATTTTGTCCTCCGCACGAGTCGGCGAAGTGTGCAGGTTTTCATCACTTTGTGGTAGTGAGTAGTTAAAAGTGGAAAAACATCTGGGTAACATCATCACTGCCCTTTTTTACCCTCAGATTCGGGGTATAGGTTAAAAACACACTTTTACTGTTATTAAGTAGTTGGCACGTTAAAACAGAACACTGATTATAATAAAAAAAAAAAAAAAAAAAGTAATAAAAATTATTGTTTCTTTTGTAGTAGACATCATTGGGTTGTCACATTGGGTTACACATATTTTTCCAAATATCTTTACATATTGCTTCAAAGAATCGGTTCTTTTTGGGCAGTAGTCTTGCCTTTACGCTTTAAGTCATAAAACTTTTCCGCTTTCAACTTGTTGCAAGTTTTAACTCAGTATCTGCTGCCCTTATTTTTGATTTCTAATTATTTCTTGTCATCTTCAGTCACAGAATTTTTTAAGTCATTTTCCATCGATTGTTTTTAACATACATTTGATCACAGAAACTGAAGGTGTCTCCTGCTCTAGGATTGCCGAGAGGAAATAATTGAAACATGTATTGTAAATCTTTTATGTATGAGTTCCTAGAAAGCCAACATTTGGGTTAGCCACTTTTTAATAAGCTTTTGAATCATTTGTGATTACATTAGAGGTCTTCTGGCAATATTTTTTTTGAGTGCTTAATACAATAATGAGCTCCTCGGCCATTGAATGATTCTATATGTTTCTTTTTTGAGCCGAATTTTTTCTTCTGTTAGCTTATGGTTTCTGTTCAAGTGTTTTGCCTCGCTCGCTTGGTCTTTAGGGACTAGCCATCATTTTTAATGAGTTATTCAAGTACTCAACTTTTTTCTTTGAAACCCCATGAATTGCAGAAAAAGCTTTCTGTGCAAAATCAGAATTCGGTAGTCACTCCTTCCTAATACACCTCTTAACTTTTATATTTACATTGACACATCTTTAAACTTGGCGTTTTCATTTACCTACCCTAGGCCTACGCTTTTGGGAACTGGTAAGTTAGATATCAGCCACATAAGTAAGAATTATGCTCTTTGTGTTTTACCTAACACAGTTATTTAAATCTGTTGATTATACTATCTCTCACCTCGAGAAAGGTATTTTATCAAAAGCATTTTTTCTTGCATTTGCTAACGGATCCTTGTTCGTGACTCTGTACCCTGATTTTCTTAGCTACATCTCGCAATTCTTCCGAATCCTTTTCTTTTTTTTTTCGACTAACTTTGAACAAAAAAACTCCCACCACTGTTCCTTTATTCTGTATTCACAGTTCATTCATTTTTAATTAGAAGTACAGTAATAATATTTTAAGGCTACATAACTTCCATTTTACACTTTTTAAACAGTTAAACACGTAATAGCCTTAAATAACCTCTCTACCAAACCAAACAAAAACACTGACACTATGTTTCAACGTAGGGCCTACAGCCATTGTCATAACTGCTACTGTGGTTATACTCAAAACACCAGTAAAACATAATTATTGAATCAGTAAAATAAATGTACGAATGTTAAATAATGTTAAGTAATAATTATATTGTATTTTAAGAAGAAAGACTCTGTAGCCTTACAACGAGTTTTTACTTCGTGTTGTATGGAAGTAAGCGTGCGTTTAGTCACTGATCTTGACTCCTTCTTCCCCAGGGACGTCGCACTTGACCCCTTACTTCCCGCTAGGGCTGTATTTCGATCTATTTTAATTTATTAGTTGACTAGACCGTTTTTTCTCACAAAACTTTATATTAATGTTGAAAGTACTTAGCCATGGCTACCACAATCCAAACAACATAATACAATTGTGAAAAAGTAGTGACTTGGCCACTTTTTCCCTATACCCTTCAAATCGTTCACGGCTTCATAATTAATCTCCCTTCTTAGTGTTATTATACATATTCTATAATGTCTTACTTAACACTAGGTACGACGCTTTTTATCTTATGGTAACATCACAAATCCTGGATCACTTAATTTATTACGATGATATATTCTAAAGTTTTGCTATCTAGACAGAAATAAAATTAGGAGTCCACAGTTAAAAATAGTTAACTTCTTAAATATTTTCAAAGCTGTGTGTTTATTCAAAAATATCTTACTACACTAACGTTAAAATCAAACACCAAACGTTTCAGTTTGTACATAATTTTTAAAATTTGCATTCTTTTATGCAACGACATTATTCAAACGTATAACTTGGAAAAGAAGGCATTATTTATCAATTAAATTAATTTAATTGGCGGCACGCGTTGACTGGACCACTTCCCTTCCCACTCGCAGCGGGACGACGGTGTTAATGATCTTTATTGTTGAGAATTCACGATCTCCGTCTTGCTCAGAGCAAGCGAAAAACCGTGATCGGACATCCAGGCGTTGACCACTCGTATGACCTGGTTCAACTTTAGCTGCGACAGCTCAACGTTGCGTGCGGCGATGAGAGCCGCAACGTCATCGGCGTACCCAACTAAGACGGTTTCCTCTGGCATCTCGGATCTCAGGAGGCTGTCATAAGCGATATTCCAGAGACCCGGGCCGAGTATTGAACCCTGCGCGGCACCAGAGGTGACTTCCACCGTCCGCGCTTCGTCTCGAGTGTCGTTTATCAGACGCCTAGAACGGAGGTAGTCCTCGATAAGCCGCAACATATACATTGGAATGCGGAAGGTGTCACGAAGTGCATACAACATATCGACCCATCTCGCCGAGCTGAAGGCATTCTTGACATCAAGCGTAACAAGAAGCACTACTCGGCGGGAGAAATGGTTGTGGCTCTCGGCGCTCTCAACTGCTTTCTGTACTTCCGTGATCGCATCGATTGTTGATCGACCCTTTCTGAAGCCGTACTAACGAGGGCAAAATTTCCCTGACAGCTACCACGGCAGAAATCAGGCGGGAACGAATCAACTTTTCAAAAAGTTTTCCAGCCGTGTCCAGCATGCAGAGAGGTCTGCAGTACGACGGCAGCTCAGGATCACCTTTTCCCTTGCTAATAAGCACTAGCCTGGCGGTTTTCCAGGGAGATGGAAACACTCCTTCAACCATGCAGGCATTGTAAATTCTCAGCAAAAACCCGGGATTGATGGTGAAAATCTTCTTCAGAGCCTCGCTGGTAATCCCGTCCGGGCCGTTGAGCCTTGTTGCTCTTCAGGGCGAGAACGGAGGTTTCCAACTCCTCAATAGTAAAAAGCGGAACGTTCTCCACCCGTTCGAAGTCAAGTAGTGGTCGCTGTGGATGTACAGGAAACAGGGCTGTGACGATCCTCTCCATGGTGGCGCCCTCCATGATGGAGGGTGGAGAGCGAGCGCCGAGTTTCTGGGTCACAACTTTGTAACCCAAACCCCAAGGATCGAAATCGACATCGTCCCCGAAGTTTCCTCCAGCTATTCGCCTTGCTCCTGTTGATGGCTCGGCGGAGAGACTTTCTCGCAGCTTTGTAGACATCCAACTTACGAAATCTATCTGCAGGAATTCTCGCTCTAGTGGCGGCACGTTTTGCTCTAAGGCATGTTCTTCTGAGTTCCGCAATCTCTTCAGTCCACTAGTAGACGGGTTGCTTGTCGCGGCGGAGTTTTCTTCGCGGCATAGACCGGTCACAGGCCGAGACAAAAAGTTCCATCGAGGATGTTACTAAAGCCTCGGCGCCAGCCTCACCAGGATTCGCCTGCTTGGAAGTGGATAACTATATCGGAATTGCTAGTAATTGCAATGAAGTCAAGTAGCAACTAGCCGCCTGAGCTTCTGTCAGGCTCATTCTGTAGGACCCTTATTGCAGAGGGCAAGTGTCTGCACAGCGTGTTGATGACATAGTAAGCGTTAGTACTAGTAATATATTGTTTAAATGTCATGGACCTGCAAGGCCACACTCACAGAGTTCAAGGTCAGGTAACAGTGAGCGGTGGGGGTGAGAAGTATGAGAGAAGGTGTAGACCAGTACAGTGCTAATAAATAATTGCCTAGACGTAAAAATATCAGTCTATATAAAGAACAAAACAGATTTCAATATACGTTAATATATTTTAAGATGGTTCTAAAGCTGTGGCTTTTAAGATCTTCTCCAATACTTCACCGACAACAGTTTGTAAAGAAATCAGCCTGTAATTGTTCATATTCGGTGGTAGAATGTTCGTAAGAAATAATAAAAACTAGTTTACTAAGGGCAGTTTTAAAACACGTCCTATTAGTTATTAACAATATATTCCACCAAGAGTTCCACTCAACTAATACTGATGATTTTCTTCTTAATTAATTAGTATTAGTTAATTATGAATATTTATACTATGATTTGTTGGATGTCATACCCCATAATAACTTGTGGTATTTGGAGTATTAAAGCATACCTGTATCATCTTACGAATTGGCGAGAAAACATATAAGCATATTTTATAAACTGAATATTGTCATGGATACAATAAATGAAAAACAGAGCTTAAAAATCAAGTATTAAAACCGGGAGAAATTCTAATTATCATGATTTTACAAAAAACGTAACAGAACATAGGCCTACTTATTTTTTTTATTGTATAAATATTTGCCTCTTAATATTTATTTATTTTATATATTTACATTTTCAAAATCTTACATATAAATCAATTTTTATCTAATGAATTATAAATATGGTTCAATGTTTTTGTACATTGCCGTACATAGATTGCATTTGCATACGTTTTACATCTACACGTTAAAATAATATAAGAAACAAATTAAATTTACCAAGAATCATGCAAACACACTCTTACATATTCTAGGGGTAATGCTGAAGAGTTCTTTATAAGAAGCATGAGGAAAGCCAAAAAAACTTTGCATACTTTTACTAACGGTGTTTATGTAATAATCATAACTAACGAATTTAACATTGAATTAATAAAAAGATTAATATTACATATTTTTCTTCAATCATGATTCTATTATGACTCAGCATAATGAAGCTCAACTGATGACTTAGAACCTATTATTGCGAGTATTATTCGCGTCAAGCATTAGGTAATTCAGAGATGAAAAATGTGTTATTTACTGAGTCGCAATTACAGGAAAAATGCCAGTGTAAATGAGCAGGTTTGGAAACGAACTGAAGGGAATAAGAAAATTACTACTTGCTTGTGGTCAAACAAATGAAAGCGTTGATTTATACAGACAATAAGGTTTAGAAGTTAGACATTCTGAATAAATTGTTATCTTTCGACTTTTTGAAAAGATTTTTCTAATTTGTCACTAAGTAAGAATGGGTTTATTATGATGAGAAATGTGTCATTTTACCAAGAAAAATTCCTGAAAAAGGAAAACTTTGTTCAAGTAAAAGGAAAGTTGGTTTCAAAATAATATGTTGATATGCATTTCAATTTATTCATTAACAGTGTATATTATTTCATCTTACATACTAAACACCAGTGTGGTATAACACTCCGTGTTTTAAATTATGAATATTATGCATTTTTATCATTGATGCGACACGCCGTTTACCTATCCCCATAAAAATTTCATTTAGAAGTAGTATGGACTATTACAATATGATTAATGAGTATATAAAGTAGTATATGAGAGTATGTGAAAACATTTTAATGTGTGCAGGTTGGTACTTACACATGCACCATGACTGCAAGGAATGCACGGTTGCGCATGCGCACTAGTCAGTCAACTGTAGATATATCCGGTGATAATGAGCGTCAGTCAGTGCTATCGCAGTCCTACTAGTAGTTTTGTGCTCCTCGCACGTGTTTTTGTACTAATTGTGAAATTCAGTGAACTTTTACATTCTAATGGGGTATTTCAGCAGTGTGACCAACTAAATGTAAGTTTCATACTAGATTAGTAGTAATTCAATAACAAGAGTGTCAACAATCTGTAACTTTAGATGTAATGTATTAAATTGGTAACCAATGATATATTTTAATAGAAATTTTATATTATCAAAATTCTAGTGGATGTAAAATTATTGAAACCCAGTTAATCGTTTTATAGAAAGAATGAGGTATTTGTAGTTTGAGGAGAGAATTGTACTTATTAGAGCATTAAGAGTTCGAGAGTTTTTAAGTAATAGTAAGGATAAAAAATGTTAAAAATTTATGCGTTAAACAGAAGCATTCATAACAGATGAAAGGAAGTGGTGACATATCTTTGTTTCAATTTTTGTTGCTTCCCTGTATGCATATATTTATGTGGGCAGCTGAAAGTTGGGCAGGTGACGTAAATGTAATCTCCATATGATTATGCCAAGAATAACAATCATATTTTCGTTTTTTTATGTATATTTAAGACAACTCGGAGGGAGAGGGAGATATTGTGCCGTATATATATATATATATATATATATATATATATATATATATATATATATATATCTTCCGTAATACCAATCGGCTTCAATACTCTTCCAAGTAATTCAAAGTAAAAATAAAACAGACAAACCAGTGTTCATGTTTTAATATTCGAGTTCCTAGAACCCTTTATCAGAAACACACTGATTTAAAGTAGCAAACAAACAAAACCAAACCAAAAATTAAAAACATAACCAAAATATAATGTTAACAAATAAATACCATAAGCAACAAGACTCCTATCAGTTGTATGTAGAATATTTGTAAATGTTTATAAAGGACTAAAAATGTATACAAGAATGAAAAGTGAATCACCTTAGGTTCAAGCCATCGGGTTGTCTTTATTTTTAAAAATTAATTTATTAGCGAGTTCAATATTTCTTAAATTTATCAGATTGGTATATTGGTTAGGATTTGGATCTAAATGGTAAATTCCTTTTAGGATGAAACAGTTTTCTAATGTATTTGGACTGTGTTGAATGGCATGAGCAGATAATGGCCTTTCATCGATTTTAATGAAGAACATCAAACCGATGATTGTTCATTCTAACTCTTAATGGAGTGATGGTTATTCTAATACAATCTTTGGGACAGAATTTACAGATTAGTTCTGAAACAACTACCTCTACACAAATGATGTTTGTTGTAGTGCAATCTATGTTACATTATTATAGGATATTCTTTTTCAGTTGTGTATCGCTTTTGATCGCTTCTCGGCCTTTTGGCTAAGATCAAAGTGTACACATTGATCTTAGCCAAAAAATCCAAATTTCTCAAAATGTCCGTGCAAAACCGGACAATCCGGTTGTTGTCCTGTTTTTGCACAAGGCGATTCCGGGGGGGTGGTGGGACGCACCCCTGGCTGCTTCGTCCAGCCAACGGATAGCCGGGTGGGGTCAGCGTGACGCACTGACCCAATAGGTGGCGCTTTCTTCTACTGCTAGCATCTGCTACTTCTCCCCTCCGATGGAGCGCACTCTCGTTCTGTGCCCTGCCTCTGGGCCAGAGACTTCAATGCCCGGAATGCCTGGAGGCGGGAATCTTGTGCGTCAGGAAGAGAGAGGGGATAAAGAGGCATCTGAACCAAGACCATGGAGGAGGATGGGAGATGTCCTTCGTCTGCTGCGACATTGAGTTCTCGTGTCGCCAACAGAAGTACGCATTGAAGCAGGCGAAGGCACATTTTGCTTCAATTCATCCTGGGGCTGACTTCTTCCTTCCTGATGGCGAGCTGGGTGTTTGCGCATCATCTTACAACACCCTTCAAGAGAAGATTGTCAGGATGGTGACACCCATTAGGCCTCCTGCTCCTGATGCGCCCCCCCAGCTTCCGATTCCTCCCCAACTCCCTCTCCTTCTCCTCCACTTGTCCGCCATCGCTCTGCTGCGATTCGACCTTCTAGACCCCGCGTCCGCGCCGCGACGGCGACCGCGATGTGCGCGAGGCGGCAAGGATACAAAATCTATACCGGACTGCCCCCAAGCGAGCCATGAGGGAGGTCCTAGAGGCCTCCTCGCCGATTTTTTCCATCGTGCGGAGGAAGCCATTATGGCTTATTTCACCTCATCTTACTCGGCGAAGGTGGGCTGTGCCGTTGAGCCTCCCCCCTGGCTGCGTGATACCCGCTGCGGCTTCCCCGCCCCCGCTACTAGACCGGATCGAGCCGAGGGAAGTAGCGAAGATGCTCCGGAGAACCGCCAATACCGCTCCGGGCCCGGATGGCGCCAAGTATGGGCATCTGGCGCCGCCGTGACCAATCTGGCCACGTGCTTTCCGCCATCTTTAACATCTGTCTGGCGGCCGGCCGCTTTCCCACCGTCGTGGAAGGTCTCATCCACGGTGCTGATCCACAAAAAGGGGGCCCCCGATGAGATAACCAACTGGCGGCCCATCGCGCTGTCAGACACTGCAGGCAAGCTGTTCTGCAGTGTATTGGCTCATCGCCTGTCATCGTGGATGTCTGACAACCGCCTCCTATCTTGGGCGCAGAAGGGGTTTACTGCGTCCGAGGGCTGTTTGGAGCATAATTTTTGTGCTCCAGGAGCTTTTGGCTGAGGCACGACGACGGGGTGGGGAAACTATGTGTAGCGTGGCTCGACCTGGCTAGCCTTCGGGAGTGTCCCTAACTCGGCTGTTGTGGCGGCATTGCGTAGTGCGGGCCTCACGGAGGCTCAGCTGGCCCTAATCAAAGATCTTTACGAGGGGATGCTACGACCATCAGGCACTCTGGTGGGGTCACTCCAGCCATCTCCTTCCAGGCTGGAGTCCGCCAGGGCTGTCCTCTGTCCTCCGGTTGCTATTCAACTTTGTTATGGAGTACCTAATCCGCCCAATACTCGCCTTGGAGGGGGAGCACGGTGTGTCGCTGCACGGGGAGCGGTCAGCGTGTTGGCCTATGCCAAAGACCTGGCCATCGTGGCTAAGTCAGAGGCCTCACTCCAGGCCTTGCTGGACTCCGCTTCTTCGGCGGCGACCTGGGTTTGGCCTCAGGTTCAAGCCTGAGAAGTGTGCGACACTTCATGTCGCCGGCAGAACCGTGAGGCCAACCGCGTTCACCAATCTACGGCTCCCCCCTCCGTGTCCTTGAGGATGGAGATACTTACGATCACCTTGGTGTGCCCACTGAGATGAGAGGTGACCAGACCCCAGTGGCCACCATTGCCAGACCTGGAAGAGGAGACTGCTAAAATTTTTGCCAGTGGGCTCGCGCCATGGCAGAAATTGGACGCGGTCAGGACATTCATAGTCCCCCAGCTGGATTTCAACCTCAGGACGGCGAGGATCAAGAAGACCTCCCTAAAGGGGTTGGACTCTGATGAGGCGGAAGGCAAGAGGACACTCGGCCTCCCTTCGCGAGCCAGCGTGGAGCTGGTCGAGCTCCCACCATCGTGGGGCGGCGCGGGTCTGCTCCCTATCTCCGACCAAGCCGATTTGGCCGCGGTAGGGCATGCGTTCCGGCTCCTGACTTCACCTGACCCGAAAATCTCCCGTCTTGCCCTGGAGGGCCTAGCCGTATCTGCTGGGCATCGCTCTGCTGCCCGGGTCGACGTTGGACGACTCGTCAACTACCTCAACGGGGACGTGGCGGGGAACTCCAACGTCACCACTACCTTCTCTGCGGCCCCGACGGCGAGAAACCGCCTCTCCAAGCGCCTGCCTACGCTCCGGTGGGGGTGGAGTGAGGAGCGGCGGTCATTCCAACTGACGATGCCTGGTGCGGTACGGCCATCACGGTACGGTGCGGTATCACCGTGGACGGGAGGAGCCGGAAGTCCTTGGCGTCAGCACTGCGACGAGCACTGCAGCTCCACGGCCGGGCTACCCTTGCCGCGAAGCCGGACCAAGGCAGGGTGGCTCGAGTCGTGACGACTTGCCCCACCTCCATCACATGATGCGCGGAGGCCGACACACCCGTTTCGCCGACTGGAGGTTTATTCACCGGGCCAGGCTCAACACCTTGCCACTGAACGGGTGGTCGGAGGTGGGGGAATGAGGAACCGCCGCTGCAGAAGATGTGGAAGATATGATGAGACGACTGCCCACGTGCTATGTCACTGCCTGCCTATGATGCCTGTCATATCAAGACGACACGATGCCATCCTGGAACTTCTGTCATCCGAGATCCGTGGGCACCCTCAGGAGGAGACTCGTCTGGACAAGAGGGTGCCGTTTCCAGGAGCTGGTGCCAGACGTGGAGGTCCCGTAGGAGGTGGCCAGCTGCCGACCGGACATCGTGACGATCGACCGGAGAAACAAGATTGTACGTGTAGTCGACGTCACGGTGCCCTATGAAGACGGTTGGCAGTCGGGTGACGACGGCCAGGGAGAAGAAGATGGAGAAGTACGCTCCTGTGGCGCGACTGCTCTCGGCTGGGGGATACCGGACAACCGTAGACGCCTTCGTGGTGGGTCCCTAGGCGCCTGGGATTCTGCCAACTGGACCACCCACAGCCGCCTGGGAGTTGACCGCCGCAGGGGTGCTGCCCTGGCCAGGCGCTGCGTCTCCGAGGCTATCAAATGGACCCGGGACATTTACGTGGAGCACGTGACGGGCGTCCGGCAGTACGTGGGTTAGTCGCTCATCAACTGTCCCAATTTTAATTATTGATTATTTATTTGTCTATTTATTAATTATTTATTGACTATTTATTATATTTTAATTATTGACTAGTATTTATTGTATTTTATTGATTGTTAAGTTTTATAGTTTTTTTATTAGATTAAGGTATGCATGACCGACTGTTTTTCTGCATTGTATTATTATAGCGTCAATGGCCTGTTATTAGATATATAAGATTTTATTATGTTGTTATTTTTGCTTGCATGTTTAAATTCTACCTATTTGTCCGGCTAAAAACAAATAAAGGCAAAGAATGAGGCCCCAAAAATATCTTACAAATGCTGCATTTTGGCTTGTAATAAGGATTGCCCTCGTTAAATTTTATGTTATTATTTTATTGATTGCCCTCATTGTTTAATTTGGTCTAGAGATAATGTTTTGTAAATTTGGAGGTTTTTTAAAGATTAATTTATGGTGCTTAGACAATATTTTTTCTAGTTTCAGGGGAAAGATTCCAAAATAGGAAAAATAACCTTCAGAATTTTGTAGATTTTATGACGGCCAGGAAGATATTGAGTGATAAATTTAGGGCTATTACGATTAATAACACTGGAATTATATTTAGATCACTGATTTGTTTATCATCAAGATGTTTTAGATTCCCCCTTTTAAAAAGTACATTGGACAGTCTATTTATGTAGTTATGAAAGACAGATTAATTGCTACAAAGATTTTTTGCCCTTATTGATAGACCCTAAGGGATAGATTTTTTAATGTGAATTGGATGGCAGCTGGTGAAATGCAAATGTTAAATTTTTTTGCTGTTCTTGATATGAATTTTCGTTTTTAAATTATTATTTTCAATACCTACATCAGTATCCAAAAATGTTACTGAATCTGGTGAGATAGACTGTATACATTGGAAAACGCTAAATTTATTGAGATTAAAAAGAAAGTCGTTAAGATTTTTAATACCTTGCTACCATATTATAAAAATATCATCTATGTACCTGAACCAAATTATAGGTTTATAGTTTTGAGTAGTTAAAAAATTCTTTTCGAATAGTCTCATAAAAATATTGGAGTAAGAAGGACCCATCCGTGTTCCCATAGCAGTTCCTTTAGTATGACGGAAATTTTGGTTAAGAAATTTAAAATAATTTAATGTTAAAATTCCCCTTTTCCTTTTAAGCCTTACTCTGCCCTTTCTCATGGGCCATTGGCCTGTGCGAGGATCTTAATCATGTTCATAAATCTAAGAATGAAATTAGTACTGGGTTTAGTATTGTTTGTTCGTTCATCAAGGTAATTTTGGGCAGCCCTGAGACCATCATCTGTAGCAATATTTGTATACAAAGATTCTACATCGACAGTGCATAATAAGACAACTAGAGGCAAGGGTTGATTAATTTGTGATAATTTAGTTAAAAAGTCACTAGTTTCCGTGATATAAGAAGGAAGTATTCTTAAAAACGGCTGCAAGATGTCATCAACATAAGCAGATATCCTTTCTGTAGGACATCTATAGCTGGAGATGATAGGCCTTCCAGGAGGTGGTCTGGTAGGCTTGTGTGTTTTCGGTAAAAAGTAAAACACCGGAATTCTAGGATATCTTGGCGTTAGTAGTTCAATGGCTATGTGAAACAATCCCTCTTGAACACCTTTGTGTCCTAAAGTCTCATTTCAAAACAGTATTACTTTATTGCGAAAAAAATTATTTTTAAATAGATTATTTTACTGTGTTTAAAAGCCTTTAAACTACAAATTTACATAACCTGGACACACTGTAAAGTTTTTATGGTTTAATGTGTGGTAATCAAATCATGACACACATAAATATTATGATGGTTTAAGAAAAGGTTTATATTAAAAGGAATTAAATTGAGATTAACTAATTAGTCTGTAAATTTTGAAGATTTTATTAAAAACGTCAGATGATTTAAGGATTTTTTTTTTGAGTAAAACCATGTTTAAAGTATAAGATATCGTGTGATATAATTTAATTTTTAAATTACTGAAATCATAACAAATATTTAGAAGCATTCCCAAGTTACATCTTGGGCCAAATTTAATAACAACTAGACAATTTGTTATTTTTGAATTTATTTTAACAACACCTTTTTTCACAAAACTTTTTACAAAACTCGTTTTTTCCAAAACAAAATTAGAATATGGACATTTTTACTAAATTCTCAAAACCAATTTTCTGCACCATTAGAATGCACTTGCACTGTTTATATAGAAAAAGTACTAAACACAATCAGCACAATAATTGTTTTTGGTAGAGAAACAGGAACCTGGCATCCGGTTAATAATATTATTATCTGAATAAATATATTTCCACACTTCCTGAGAAAGGTGAACCTGGACTGTCTACATATGAAGGTTATAAACTCCAGGTTCCGGCAGTAGTCTAGGGTAACCGCCTGATCGTGTACTCCAGGATATTAACAACAAGTCCAACACTTATGATTCAGCAGTTTGTGTTTTAAAACAATACAACGTCATTATCATACTACAAGATATATTATAATTATTCTTAATAACAAGTTAAACAACTAACACATTTTTTACTGTATATTCTCACTCCGATTTTGTAAACGGTTTCATATTTTTTATGCGTATTGATAACTAAAGTGTTAAAATATTTGCTTCATACCTATTTTCTCGAACCAATATGACCGTTTTTTGTCAGACGTGTTTTCTGCGTACGTTCTTGGATAAAGATTCATTTGATTTAGTGAATCATGTGGTTCAGAAAAGTCAAAGAATATATATTTCAAGGATTGGTACTTCAGTGGGTTAAATCATATTTACTGGGTTGCGTTATATGTGTCGAAATTTGTAATGACGGTCTGCAATATTTGTCCAAGGATAAGACCGAAGTGTCCTCTGGATATATTACTAGATCACTTATATTTCTCATTTACTTAAACGATCTACCTAAACACATTGGTTGCCATACAAATAGTATCACGCTTTTGCATGACAGATGCCTTATCCTTCATAACAAAGATTTTAATGAACCAATTTTCCATCATATCTTCTGTAATGTCGGTTTGTTTCTCTTCAAATAATTAATATCTGCATTATTATAAAATTAGTGCAATTATATTCTCAATCTTGTCAAAATCTACAATATAAGAATATTTTTAATTAACTGTCACTCGACTGAGAGGAGCTTATTTCTGCTCTTGGAAGTTGTCTTGGCCGCTTTCTATAATAAAAGCTCCAAATCCATCTACTTGTAACTTTCCTTTTACTAGTTAGCTAATCTGGAAACAGGTATTTTATAATAGTATGTGTACTGATACTTCTGTACATTAATTACTAATTATTTTGCTTGTACTTTTGTTTATAGTGACTTTGAAACAAAATGTGTTTTCTGTAAGTTTCTGTGTCCACAAAAATGCCTAGTATGAACGTGTGTGTGGTATAAAAAAGAATTTGTAATGGCTATGTAGTTTCAGAAACAATTCTGGCAATAAAACTAACCTAGTCCCAAATTTTGGCTAGTCTAGTGCTAGGCCTACTTCACGAACATCACCTTGGTATACTTCTCAATGTAGGCCTAAAAAATATCATCCTCCGAAGATTAGTATTGATCAATATAGTTAGTCTAAAGCTAAAGGAAAAGATAAATGCTTTTTTATTTCGACATTATAAGTATAGTCTATGTACTACACAGCAATGGTCATTGAGGACAGTTATCCCTATATAAAGAGACCCAAATTCATACGAATTAAAAAAATAGGTTTAATGTATCCAAAACCAGTAATTGGTTTCAATTTTTGGATCTTATTTGTTCAATAACCTGTTTATAATTCAAAAATTCCAATACTCATAATTGTATCAAATCTACAAAAATGCCAACTGACAGAAAGAGAACAATGAGGACATGAGTATATAGCCTACTGATGGCAGTAGCGTAGCCAGAAAATTTCGTTCGGGGGGGATCCGAAAATTTGGGTCCGAAACCGGGGAATCCGGGGGACGTTTTGTGTGTTATTTGCCAATGAGTTCACTGGTAAAAGATAAATACCAACATTATGGAGCTTTAGTAACTACGACCTATAGAAAGTGGAAAGATTTCATAGGCAAATTCAACTCTCACAGCAACTCTAGTACCACAAATTTTCTTGTATAGCTACAGAAACTTTACGAAGTTCAATTCTGGCCGAATAGAAGGCACCAAAGTGATGTTGGATTCACTGGATAAGAAAGAAAAAGAACAAAACAGAGCTTCACTCAAGCGTATAATTGACACAACTATATTCTGTGGAGAAAATTAAATACCCCTTCGAGGACATTGGGCCACTGACGGCCAAAAACCCTTTAGAAAAGGAGGGCAATTTTCGAGTGTTGCTCGGGTACAGATCAAACTAACAGTCGGAAAATGCACCGGAAAAACTCTACTGATTAGAAGTTCGGCTACTTTAGATTTCACTGATTGAGGTATTTATGAATGAGTTATAATGAAGATTTTTTATATCATTACACGGAAATTAAAATACACCTCAAAAACTCTAATGATTAGAACTTCGGACTTCAGTTATTGAGGTAAACGTGGTATTTTTGATTGAGTTAGACCGACGATTTTTGTTATCAATAAACTGTACTCGACTACCTATATAATAATCGAGAAAAAAGTCACTTTCGGTCGGTAAATACCGAAGAAAAGCTCTCTACAGATTCAAGTTTTGACGATTTTGGATTTCACTTGTTGAGTGGTTGAGGTAAAAGTGGTACTTATAATTATTATGTTAGGACGTTTATTTTAGGTATTAATTCAACGCCTACTAATAAATATATAATTATCGAGAAAAAAAAACAAAAATAATCACTTCCGATCGGAATATACTAAGGAAAATGAAATAATACCTCAGTCAGTGAAATCTAAAGTAGTCGGAACTTCTTATCAGTAGAGTTTTCCGGTGTATTATCCGACCGGAAGTGATTTTTTTAAAATTTTTCTTCGATAATTATATAAGTATTAGTCGGCGTTCAATTGATACCTAAAATCAGTGTTCTAACATAATTCTAAGTACCACTTTTATCTCAAGGACTCAACCAGTGAAATCCAAAACCGTCAAAATCTGAATTTGTAGAGCTTTTCCTCGGTGTTTTCCGACTGGAGGCGATTTTATTGTTTTGTTTCTCGATAATTATATATGTATTAGTCGACGTTGAATTAATACCTAAAATAAACGTCCTAACATAATTATAAGTACCACTTTCTTTTCTTCGGTATTTACCGACCGGAAGTGACTTTTTTCTCGATAATTATATAGGTACATTGTACAGTTTAATGATAACAAAAATCGTTGTCCTAACTCAGTCGAAAAAACCACATTTACCTCAATCACTGACGTCCAAATTAGTTGAAGTTCTAATCAGTTGAGTTTTTCAAGTGTATTTTCCGATCGAAAGAGATTTTTTATATTTTTTTCGATAACTATATACATGTCTACAGTTTAATGACACCTAAAATCAACGTCGTAACTTAATTCTAAGCAGCCATTTTACGTCCCCAAGACGAATTTGAACGAAGTGGTCGCTAATTTAAACTGTTCGCCGTGTTACGGTCCAGGTTGCTTTGCGACGTCACGTGACCGCGCCCAATAGAAATACCGTGATTACACTACACTATCCGAAAGGCCGAGCCCAAAAATATCGTTTGATACTTCATGATTTAAACGAAAGGACAGTTATATTTTTAACAACGGTCACTTTAATCAATTAAATCAATCAATTTAATGTTTGTAGACAAGAGTAATAATAACTCTCCTTTTTCCCCCTGCTCCATGCTTTATTTTTTAATATGTCTTAAAATTTCGGGTGGGGTTTGGACCCCCCCCACCCTTCACTACGCCACTGACTGATGGCTGCCTCGATTTACAAGCACTTCTTCTACTGTGTAATAGCAAGCAGTAAAAGAAAAGCGCATTATCACGTAATTTTATTTCCAGACGCATATTACTTGTTATCGCAGTAATGTATGGTGACTGTTGTATTATTTCCAGGTAATACATGCACGAGTATATAACTTGCATTATGTTCCACAAATCCAATAAAAACGGTTTTTTTCTAATTATTTTTTCAAGTGCAACATGGGTTATATATGGAACCATCGTTCAAATAGATAGATGAAAAAAACAACATAAAGCAAATATTTTTCCACCTTAGACAATAGTGGCTATTTTAACTATTGTTCTTTATGCAAAATATTTTTGATACAGAGTAAAGAGTTGGCTTTACAAAATAAAAAATGTACAGTTCAATCTACAAAATCAATAGTACTTTAATGGTGTAACTTATATACTTAAATACTACAAAGGACTTATAATAGTGTGTAGACGATTTAAGCTAAGCTTTTACAATTATCTTGCCAACGCAATTTTGACAGTTGTATAGTAAACGGATTTGTATTAAGGAGACAGTTGTTAGTTTTCCTAACTTCTATTTATTGAGCGGAGTGAATAATCAATGTCTATATAAATCAAATATCAAACATTATTAAATCGCTGTCCAATCTGTTTTTAGTACAACTTTGCCAGCCTGCTATAAGCCATGGTAGAGTATATCAGGCCAAGGTATATCGATAACGTTTCTTGAACACAATTTTGCAAGCTTACGAAGGTAATATTGGAGACATAAGGAAACCACATTTGACTTTTCATTGTTTGTTATTATATTTATTCCTTAAATAATAAAAAGAAATAATTAAAATTGACGCACGAACTTAGTTCCACTTAGTTCATTTATGAATATGATTTTACTCAGAGAGTGTTTATATTTACAATATATCCAGTACAGTAGGTTTTAGTTTTTAATATTCAGTAGAAGACTCCTTGTTATCTTTAAAGTAGTTTAGGGCAACCCCTATGCCAAAATCAATACTGTTTAGGTTATCCAAGTGACTGTTGTACCTATGGCCCGATTTAACCGCCGTCTACCACCTTACGCAATTCAAAAATAATTGAAATGAACAATAATTGCTTTATGAATTGGGTTTGGACAAGGATACAATCGTTATAAGATTTAAAAGATTTGCGTACAAAGACTAATATCTTTAAAAATTCACACTTTAATTTTTCAAGATATTTTTTGATGAAAGGACTTTTATTTGTTTTCTGGCAAATGGTCCAGAATGCTGGTATTGGTTGGTGATGGAGACTACGATTTTGTAAATCATATTAAAAACTCGTGTTGCCCCTCTTAAGCGTGTTACACTACCAAGACTAGAATTGTGTGACGCGCACCTTTTAGCCCAGCTGGTGAATAGTTACCTATAGCTATTCACCTAAGCTATTGCGGTGAATAGCCTAGTTAGGTAAACATTTTACCATTGACTCTCTGTCCCTGTGGTGTGACTCTACTGTAACCCTTTCTTGGTTACAAACTCCCCCTGCCACCTCAAGACTGATGTGGTGAACAGTGTAGGGCAAGCACATGAACACACACCAGGTCAGCTGTACCAGAGCTCCGCGTGACGTGAGCCGGCCACCCCTCCCCTCTATACTAGAGCCCGCACTTCCAGTGCCGTACCTACTCCAAGCGGAACCCTGGTCAGCCTCGCGGCCCAGGTGTTTCCACTTCTCAACTAAGCTGCTCTACGGTCCTCTCTCGTTTTAGTGTTGTTTTAAGTAGCTCTTAAGTTTGATTGGTTGTTTTGTTCAACTTGTGCGTGATTTCAAGGCGGCCAGGGTTTAATATGTACTATATATATATATATATATATATATATATATATATATATATATATATATTCAGTAGAGTAGATTTTAGTTTTTAATATTCAGTAGAAGACCCTTTGTTGTGTTTAAAGTAGTTTAGGACCTTACTATCCCAAAATCACTACTAGTGAGCTTATCCAAGTGACCATTGTACCTATCGTCCGACTAAACGCCGTCTCTCATTAGTGGACACATCGCGTGTTCCCATCTGTTTGCGTGTTTGTAGTCACGGAGCGCCCCATAGACGCCCGTAGGAGCCGTTCTGGAGACACGGTCCGGTTACGGTCGCTCACCTTTTTTCTCGAGGTAGTGGAAGTGATCCTCCGGTTCTTTATCCCCCCTTTTCCCGTATTCATTGTATAGTGTCTCGAAGCACCCGTCGGAGGTGACATGGTCCGATTGCAGTAGTTACCCCTTGTGATGGTTCCTCTCGGTAATTGTTCCTACCCCGATGCCACTGAAGAAGGAATCACAAAGCAGCAACTTCCAGCTGAAGGAGGGCTCAGGTCGGTGACATTCATGAGTTAGCGCCGGGTTTACAAACATCACACTCTCTGGTAGTAGGGCTCACCAGTATCCGCACCATGCTTGCTACGTGTTCGCCGGGGTTCTTACTCTCTAGAATCACATTTTTAAAGCTCACAATTTATACTAAGTTGTTAGTTATTAGGGAATTAAATTATCCTAATTTATAGCGTTTTTATTACTTACATCCGTTCTTTATTTGCTTATCGTTTGGTGAATGATGTGGCTGTTGGGGTTTAAGGTTTTCGTCTGAGAGAGGGTTGAATCTTTTACTTTATTTCAGGTAGGCATTCCTCTTGTTGTTTACAACGGCCCATAAAAACACTCTTCTTATCTGTATATTGTTGTTATCTATACATTTGCCTCTATCATTCTTAAGGCAGTTGAGGTTTACTTCCAGGACTTCTATAGTTGTGCTTAATCTTGAAACAAGCTTTCGAGTTTCTGAGAATTAGGAGAGCTAACAGTTGATTTCCATAATATACTTTGGTGAATCTTTGAAGGAACTAGAAATAAGTATCTCGTATGTAACCTTCAATAACCTTGTATCTTGATTCAGTACAGTGGTATTTGTTCTTTTTGACATGGGTTTCTTTTCTGATATTTTGATTTCAGCCTTCGGTGTAGTCTCACAGTTTCGTTGTGGACAGGGGATGATTGTAAGGCAGTGTTTTGCGGTCAGTATGGCTTATGGAACGAGAGGCCTGGGTGTAGTCTCGCAGTTTCGATGTGGACAGGGGATGATTGTAAGGCAGTGTATTGCGGTCAGTATGGATTCTGGAACGAGAGGCCTGGTTGTAGTCTCGCAGTTTCGTTGTGGAGACTGTAGTGATTGCATTATTACTGGATGTAGACTAAAATTATTACTTGACTTACTTATTAACCATGATCATAGTTGTTTTTTCTGACATCAGTCCTAACTGTAGCCTATACGTTTCTTAACAACAATCTCGAATTGTAGTTTCAAATTTTCTTCATTACAGTAGACATTTATTTTACTATTATTACTTATTAATTGTAGTGCATGCGTTAGTATCAGTATATATTTGAATTTCACTTAAAACATACATTTAGACTCATTCTACATTAATAAATTCTTTTAAAAATAATCAACATTAAAATTACTTTCATTTCAGCAACAGATTTAAAAAAGTTTTTCTACTGTTTCCGGCGATTTGTCATGAACTCAAAAATGGACTAAAACTCATTCGGCACTAAAAGATGTCTTAATCGTGCTTTCAAACATTTCTTTCTTGCCAATGCTTTTATGTGCACCAGGAATCTGTTGATCACTTTGACACCAACTTGAGATGGAAGTTGTTGATAAGCCATCGTTCTTTGAGACTGAATCCTCAAGTTGTTACTCTCCCTCATATCGGAAGACTAAATATGGAGATTTACGTCACGACTTTGACGGTCTTTGTTTGTTCAGATGACGATGATTTGATATGTTTCAAGGTTGGTTTTAAGTGTGTCCATCGTATAAAATATGATGAAATAATTTAGATTTATAATTCCATATTTTATCACTTTACATAACCTACCACTCAATTTAAAAATTATAGTGTTTTCAGTATAAAATTCTTTAATAGAACCTAAGACTGTATACTTAATACAATGTAAATCATCTCTTGACTCCTGCATTATTAATCCAGCACTACATAGTACTTATATAAGACCTATTCCACTACGATCATAAAGTGAATCTTGGCAAGAAAATGTGTAACCATTTATTGTAATAGCTACACTTTTATTGTAATAGTTCTCACAACGTAGTCACGGTGACCGTTTACTAACGTATAACCAACTCTCAGAAGCAGAAGTAGTAGATAATAAACAAATTATGCCTCTTTCCAAACTGTATAAAATAGTCTTAACTTATTTGTTTTAACTTATTTGTTATTTTGAAGATATTCTGCTTAAAATTTTAGTATTTTCGAAAATATTTACCGAAAATTGAGTGAAATCGTTTGGTTACAAGAAAGCTTTTTCATTATTTTAGACTGGAAGTTTCATCACTGTAAACATGTCAAAACAGATTCAATTTTGTTTTTTATTTCAAACTTTTTTATCAGTAACGCCCTAGTTTCTCAGAACGCCATGACATAAAATGATATATGAGAACGACTGCCGGTCGTTCCAGGGCACCCCCGTCGGAATCAGGGACACAAGAACCTATTAGTAACCAGAGAGGTCAAAATAATGTTTTAATGGGTTATAAAGCTTGTTTTGCTGTTTTATGGGCTGTACGTGCCAGAAAGATGGAACCGAAGAACAACAGTGGGCTATAAACTACCAGATGGGGCGGTGAGCCGCCTCGGTCACTGCTACTTGAATGTTAGCGATACCCCCTGAGAGTGAGATGATTGTACAAATATATTTATATTTTAATGTGATACGATTGCATTATATTAAAATCAATAATATATATATATAAATAAATATATATATATATATATATATATATATATATATATAGTAATTCGTAAATTGTACAATCTTACGAATATACTGATACGCTATTACTTACCTTTATGAAACAAATATGAGAATATAATATTATATGATGTTGAATTCTCATTGAACTCTTGAATTCTAATCGCAAGAAAATTAGTATGTGAGGATTTGTCTTATGAATATCCGTAGGAAGTATTTAGACTACAACAATTCATATGAAACCTATATTGTTGCCTAAAAGTTTTCATTCAATATGTAAATTAATTTATTCATTCTAATACTTGTATTGAGTACATCGTAGACCTATAACAAAGGAAAAACTAAACACTTTACTTTGCAAAGTAGAAAATTTTCGAAAACGAAAAGCGTTGACGTGTTTCTGGCATTTAACTGGGAGACCGCCCAATTCGATGTCTGACACCAGCGCTGGAAGTGGGTTGAGATATGCGAAGTATGAATGAGACTTTAATGTATGAACAATGATATAAGTTTGGACGTGGTGATAATGTAAATTAAATGAAATGAAATGAAGAATTCTTTATTTATACAGGAAAAGTTAGGGTGGCATGGCCCTTTCTTACACTTAACCTGTGACATCGTCAAATTTAAAACAGTAAATAAATATTATTACCTTAAGAATACAATGTAAATCATCTCTTGACTCCTGCATACATAAGCGTAAAAAAATTATAATAAAATAAAGAAACATATACATTTAAGCAATGTGGTGAAATTAGTATAATATTTTAACATGTTATATTTAAAATTTAACACATTAATATATTAACTACTTCTGTTATTCTTAAAAAATAAAATTATACTTTTAATATACAAATAAATTAAAGTATTTATTGCTAATGAATCCTAACTTTTATCACACATACTCTCACATTCATCCCTCTGCCAGTGTCACGCCCACAACATCTCAGACCGAACCTGCCTCGGCTAACCGCTCAAGATACATATCTTTCAGTTTCGCCACAAACCGGGAACGGTTATCGATGGAAGTAATTGTTTGGGGAAGGGCATTCCACAACCTACAAGGCATTACATGGAATGACTTATCTAACACTGCAGTCTTGTGCTGAGGCATTCTCAAAATGTATGAGCCAGAGCGAGTGCTGCTTACATGCTGCTTACACCTACATGAGACACAGATTTAAAAAATTCAGAAAAATATCTTGGAAAACCATATTTAAATATTGAAAGAACTAGTTTTAGAATTTTGATGGATCATTGATCCATTAATTTTAGAATATTTTACTGAATATAGTACGGTGTGATGTGCTGCTCCCGTCTCACATCGTAAACGTAACGTTTACAATAGTTTTGAGTTCTTTGCAGCTTCTCACTAAGTACTATGGTCATATCATTGATCACGGAGTTACAGTACTTGAAATGTGGAAGTACGATACAAGTGATTTAGTCAAGAGCAGCTTGATATGTTCTGGTAAAAACCGTTGTAAACGTTTTGAGTAATTGAATAGATGCGAAAAACCTCTCCGCGAGAAACAAATCTCCGCAACAGCGTTAGTCCTAGGCAAAGTCTAGTTTATAATGTAGTGTGAGAGCTTAAAATGTATAATAAATTATGACTTTTGCTATACATTGTGCAATTGTTACGAGTACTTAAAGATTCGATTTGATATAAGACGATCATGTTTGAAATACCAATATGAACCAAATGTTTAAGATAATTTACCATAACGTCTATATAATATTAGTTATTTCATTTTATTTATATTTTGATTATACTAGCAAATTAAATGTATACTTTATTAAAATATATTCTTTAGTATTGTAGATAGTTCTGAAAAAAAAAAAACATTAGCTAAAGACCGCTCACTTGTATTTTGTTTACAAACTAAACATTTATCAGCACATTTGTTGAACACTTGATAGTGACATGTATTACATGAATGTACAAATTATTTTGGTTTCCTCTGTACTACATTCTCAGTGTGAACCAGAACTACGCTAGGTTTTCTTATTGGTAAAATTCAGCTCAACTACGAGTAAATAATGCCATTGGGGGGACTACGCCTTTTCCATTTTGTGGTTGTGAATTGAAGTTTTGTAAATGTGTTAAGTTTGAATAAGAAATTATGTATTTTTTTCGGAATAACAGGTTTATATTTATCCGATTTACGATTATTTATATGGTAGTAATAATTAAACAACTTCAAATGTATATATAACAACTACCAAACAGTTACTACAATCATTTATTTCAAATCATAATACCAACAATCACGAATAGAGGTAGACGATGTTCTGTTAATAACTCAACTCTCTATCTGGTTTTCCACTTAGGTAAAATGAAGTCACTCCTGTATTTTTATAGAGTGAAATATAGACATCGACGTGATTATAGAACCAATGGAAACATTAGCATATAAGAAAGCGTGAACTACATTTTTGTTGTTGCTGCAATGTAGTAATATAATTGGCTGCTGGAATTCCAGTTTGTTTTTGTTACGCCCTCATGGTATTATTTGTACGCTAGACGCCATCTGTACGGCGAGTATAATTCATTGTAACTACTGTCTTATTCGGTACTATATATTGTAATATCTTTATCTAGTGTTTAAGTTTAATTTTATAATAGTGCTAAGGTGTATGTGAATACATCACATCATGTTTTTTAACTGAAATTAAACACTAAAAAGGCGTTATTTTTAAAGTTTTCTGTATTTTGTGTTTTAATGCTAGCAATGTATTTCAGCCTCTAATTAATTGTACAACTTGAATAACAGAAGAGTCTGAGAGCTGCATTGATCATGTACTTGCAAAAATAAGCAACTCAAATTAAGTATTAATTGACACCTCAATAACAGAAAGCAACATATCATATCACTGTATGACAGCTAGGTGGCTGCACTATGGAGGGTGGTGGGGAGGCAACAGCTGACGCCATGTCGGTCAAGGTCGCAGTCCTTGGCTTATCGCACGAACTACAAGACACTGGACAGCTTACTGAATAATATAGGAATGATGTATATTTACAAATAAATACTTTGCATTCTTTCAGTGTTTCTTATAGATAATTAATTAACGATAATTAATAGACAATGCAAAAAGAAATTATGCTCGAAAAACAAAAAAAGTAATTAGGTTGTAACATGAATTGACAATGATACTTGTAAACGAATACAAACTAGTAATGCATTGTTAAAAAGAGGTAAAATTTGGCTCAGCGATAAAGATACGTGTTGAGCATTGTGCTGAAATAGAACATAAGGAACAAATGAGATATTTAGTAAAGAATTGTATAAAGAAAATATATTTTTTCTCTCGTACTCCAAGGGCTGAGCGTTTAGTGAAGCCTCTCCTGCCACTTTCTGACGAGGAAATCCGATTTCTGCCTGACTGTATACACGACCACTGTAGAACCAGATCACCTACAGGGCTTACATTTGGGGTGAAACTCCACCTTTTATACCCCATTGCCATTGACAATGGTAAACTCAAGCTAATTGGTATTTCTGTGAAAAGGTGGTTCTAGTTACAATTGTGTGGTGTTATAAGTAACCATGTTGGCAATAACATAACATTATGGCTGTTTTGTATATCAAAATTCAGAATTATTCAAAAAATTACTAAACAAGAGTTTCATGTGAATGTTAATCATATGAGATATTCCATTAAATTATCAACACTTGTGATGAAGTTACTTTGTTGGCTTGACATTTCCTTGTATGTTATGATGCTTAAGCATTATAACATACAATCTTTATAGCAATCTAAGCGGCTAAATGTTTCTTTACAGTTATTTTTATTGTGATTTTTTATAAAAATAGGATTAATTCTATTAACTCACTGATTTATCTGTTTATTAAGTTCAAATATTTTCATCGACTTTGAACTAAATTTGCGTACATAACATATATTCAAATTATAATTAAATACATTTTATAAATTAATAGTACTCAAAAACATGTGTGAATATGTCAATGCCCTTAAAATAGAGGGAATATCCTCTATAAACCATTATGTGTTTGACACTTTGTGTGTGATATGTATATTGATAATCGACCAATTTATGTTATTATTCTCGAGAAAAGTTTGATAAATGGTTCAAAGAATGATATAATGATCAATACGTGTTTTATAAATGCTGCAACTTGTTCGATCTTTTACTTTGTTTTTGTTTCTGAGAAATCTGTAGTGTAGTTGGGATTATAAATGACATTGAAGAAATCCTAAAATATTTTTAATATTTAATGAACGGTTTGTTATTTTCTATATTTTGCACCCGAGTTAATAAAAACAATAGAAGTATTCGTTTTCAAGTAAAAAAATCTAAGGGTGATATTAAGCAAAATATATTTAAGGATAATTTACCAACAGTTGCGATTAAAATATTTTTTAGTTATTAACTGATCTTAATAAAAACATTTCATCCAATAATCTCTAATGGTTTACAATTGTTGGAAATGAAAGATAAGTTGGAGTGGATTATTAACATTTTATTGTTTTTTTTCTAATTTTAGTTAAAAATTGATTGTTTTTGAAGTCTTTTAAAAGTTTAAGATTTTGATTTTTGTAAATAGGGTTTTTAATAGTACTTTGTTAATAATCTCTCATATAAATACTCAATGTATACTCAAAAGTATGTGTAAAAAGTTTCAGGCCTCTATCTATTATACTTTCCGAAAAAAATGTACCTGAAGGGGAAGATAAAACACATAATTTTCAAAATCGCTAATGAAAATAAATGTAATTGAATTCACGACAACCATCATTTTCATCCACCGCTTCTTCAACAGCCTCTTTCATAGACTCCAAAATATTAATATTCTATGTTAAATAAGTGGACTTAAATCCATATGATCTAAGACCTAATTCCTTTTAACCTTAACATAACTCCTTTTGATTTTAAACACAGATCTTTTGAGAAGCTTGACAGAAGAACTTTGTTGTAGAAAGCAAAATTTGAAGGTTGGTTGAAATTCATTATGCCTGCAAAGATTCGCTCAGTCTCTTGTCCGATACCGATTGCTCAAAGTGCGTAAACAAACCGGATATTTACATCGTAATAAATCCTGTCACTATTTTCTACAGTGGCTTTAGCACTGTTTTCCTGGCTTACTTTGGCCTTACATTTGAAGTTGTCGCACTCCAAACTTATTGTGTAGGCTAGGTTTACTCAGTTAGATATTGTCAATTTCAGTGAACCACCACATTCCTTACACATTGCTAGGTTGTTGATCAATTGGTTCAAAACTGCAAAATCTACTACATCATATTGAAAAGAACTGTCCCTGAACTGATTGTACTCAACTGAGTGCCTTCTCAATTTCCTTTTTTATGCACTTTCATCCTTAGGGCTGAACTTACATGAAGAAGTAGGCCTAGTTCCACGTCTTGTACTTGGGGTTTGTTCATTGGTGCTAGCACTACAGCTTGTAACATGGTGCCAGCCAACATTCTTCCTCTTTTTAAACACTCTTCCTATTCTAGGCATTGTTAAAAATACCTAAAGAATACATAACAAAAATATTTATCAGATAAAACCTCTTGAACACTCACAAACAACAATTCATCAAAACACAGACAACTAAACTGGACATATGATGTTTATTTGCAGTCGTACCAATACAAAAAAAAAAAAAAAAAACATCAGCTGGGAATAATAAAGTAGTATTTCTAAAGACCTCTAAATACAAAGACCATAGCTAAAAAAGCAAAACTATAAGTACTGTAAAAAGGTCTGTAGCTCAGAACTGGGCGGCGTGACAGTAAATTTTACTCATAACATTGTGCAAGCATGTGTTAACACATTTTTTCATGGCCTAAACTAAATAAAACACACATATATATATATATATATATATATATATATATATATATATATATATATATATATATATATATATGTATGTATTGCCATAAACTAGAAGAGTTAAGCTACTCAAATATGAAAAGATAAAAAATCGAAAAAATTAAAAATTTGGAGGTCTACTATCCTTAAGGGGAGATGTACGCCTATATTGTAAAAAAATCAATATTTTTTTATATTTTTATCTTAAAGTATAGATTTTTCTGAGTTCAGTGATATATATTTGGGTTATATTTATATGCTAAAAAAAAATTATACACATGCTAGTCGGGCGCACGGATCCGTGGTCAGACGTATCGAAGACGATCTGAACGATAGGATATTGTTTTGAGCATTTTAATATACATAACTTGCACTTTTTAATATTACTTAATATTATTTTAATAATTTTTTAATATTACTTAATATTATTTTAATAATATTTTAATATTATTTTCACCAAACCTGCTTAAAAAATGTCTCCATGGTCAAACACAGAATGTAAACGAAAGTTTTAATTCTGTGTTGTGGACGCGTATACCTAAATTAAATTTTGTAGGCCTGCAAACACTAAGATTTGGTGTTTTTGACAGTATTATTACTTTTAATGAAGAAAGTCAAGGCAGAATAAAAGTGCTTAATGATCTAGGTATAAAGCTAGGCCAAAACTGTGTTTATACCCTACGTCAGATTGATGAGGACCGAGTGAGGAAAGCCGCGAAAAAGCTGGTGAAGAAGAGACAAAGCAAGCTAGGAAACGGGCAAGAATGGTGAGGAAGAAACTAATTGATGATGATAAGGCCAAGGAACAAGACTATGAAGCAGGAATGTTTTAAAAGGTACTTTTCAATCATATTTTTGTATACATAAAAGTATTTTGTGAATTACCGAAAATTTACTTTTTTGACATAAATGTTCCTTTTTCTCAGGAACTAGTTGTCCAATCTTCATGAAATTTATATCATATATATAACGTACCTATTCATACAAGCCCTGCCACTTTCATAAGTCTAGGTCAAAATAAAAAAAAATAAAAATTTTTTTAAAAACAAATAATTGAAAAAAATATTGAGTATCCTTAAAAAATTTCTAAAGCCAAAAATATTGATTGGAAATCTTTTAAAGTGGCAGGGCTTGTGTATAATAGTATGTTTTAGAAGTGCTAAATATTTCAATTCGTTAGGTATTATAGTTCTTGAGAAAAATGAACATAAATATTTGAAAATTAACATGAGCTGGTATAGGGCGTACATCTCCCCTTAAGTCGAAAGAGCTACGTATCGGCTAACTTTATCCAAAAATGATATTCGCTCATTAAATATATTCATTATAAATCATAGCAATTAGAGGGAATTGAAACTCTACATTTTTGCATGTGAGTAGTACTACTTGTAACACACGTAATTTATTTATAGATGAAATGGGCGAGAATTTTGTAAAAACTCCACACAGTTTTCGTATACAATTCACGAAAAAGAAGATTATGTTTAAATTGCAATGTGAAAAAAGAATAAATGAACTATATAATGGAAGAAGATTTTACTAAAACTGAAAATAATTTTATTAATAGGTGATTCAGAATTGTTAAATAACTGTGTAATATATTAAATTGTTCTATATTAACTAAGTTATGCCATTTTTGTTAAATCGTACGTTTAGGTTTTAGGTAGAGTGTTGGGTGCATTTCTATAAACAATCAATTTCTATAAAAAACAAAATAAAAGTAGTGTTGACAGACAACATGACTACAACACGCTTTCATTAACCCCTTTCATATTATTTAAAGTGAAGTTCTTTACCTCCTTCAGATGTTACTCATCGTTGTACGAGTATAGTCCCTCGGCCCTCAGATTTTCAGAGAACATTAATAAATATCTTATAAATGAGTCTTTTTTAAGCCAAAATATAGGAAACGGCGTAAATTTAGTAGTTTTATAAAATTATTATCGTCAAATGAAGTTTTACACCGGAAGTTCTCTAAAGGCCATTAAGTAAAGAATACAATTAATTGATTTCATTATGAGCAAACAGTTCCTGCTTTTTGAATTTCATACCAGTTTTTTATATTTTTATTGTGTATAAACAATTTACAGTGTATTAAATGGTTAAAATATTGTCTAAAATTTAAATAAAAACAAATTGTTCAACCCCTTTGATAAACTTTAGCTAAAAGAGTCAAGAGTTGTTTATTGTTAGTTAACTTTGAGTTATGTGTCACGAATATTTGTATTATTTCATCGAATTACAAATATTCTGGCAGACTTTTCATATGTTTTCTTCATAAAATCTTAATTTCAACGAATTATTCAATTAAATTAACTCAATTTGTACGGCCTCTCTAGAGATTAGCATAATAGTTCCCAAAAATTCAAAAATTTCCCAGCTATTACGTTTTTGTCAGAAACTTTTCATATTGTCAGGTATTAATTCTATACTGTTCTAAAAATTAGTACAAAACGAGTACAAAGTCGTGGTATATATTATTTTAATTAAAGTCTGACATGGTCGGCCCAGAGATAGGTCATGTCCAGCCTGACAAAGTTGGCTGCAGGACACCGCTACCGTGGAGTCTGAATAAACAACAAACACTAACCGAGTCGCACTCTTTTAGGCTATTATAACGTTTGTGTAAGTTATATGCTGTTTTCTTATGGTTTGAATATCACTGTCATCGTTTAGCCAAAATATAATAAAACAAAATTAGATATCTCTTTTAGAATTAGCCTACTGAAAATTCCTCCAGTAACTTGTTCGTAAATAATCTTTATTAGTACACAATTTTAACACAATTGATGCCCACATCAGGATAAAATGAGGTTAGATCATGAGAGCCTCCACAGAGAGATCAGTTGATAAGTGGTTGGTCGTGCGCATCGTTATCGTTAGTAATAAACACTAAACTTCTTAAGTGCAGGAAATAAAATTTAAAAATGCTTATATAAAAAAACATCTATTTTCTGGATGTACTAATATTCTTTTCAATATTACTACACAAACTATAACTTTAAACGTCAAGTCATCACCGCAAATACATACTAAAACACCAAATATTAACAGTGTAATCAGATTGTCAAAAGGTGGAAAAAATATAATAGGTTATAAATTTAATAATATTAGAGAACTTTAATTCACGAAAATAAGAAAAGATCAAAAGAGGTATTTTATTATATTTCTCGTCCTTGGAGTCAATAATAATAATATCAGCGAGATGAATAATTGTGTCAGTATGAGAGTTAAAGTGATAAGGATTGCTTTGAATTTTCAAGAAATATTGAACAATCAAACAAAGCTATGGTGTGGAACGGTATAACTGTAGGTTATCAGAGTGCATATTAGGACGTGACAAAACAGTCTTTTGCTCACGTAGGCTCTGATACGTGAGGTCACCTGAGCGATAACTAGTTTAATGTTCCTTTGTCTGCGAGTTGATTTCCACTGAGCCAATACCTGCAGTACATTAATGCAGGTTTATCGTTCTTCAGTTTTAACGATATGACTGCAAATAGTACAGCAATCTCTTGTAACTTTATACGTGGAAATTATTACTACAACACTTACTGTAATCTGAACATTGTAATATATTTTACGGTTTGAAAATAAAAATAGATTTCTCAATCAGCCTCAACTCTCCACACTCAAAAATATTCAAATTCACTAAACTATGACTAAGGATAATTTTTCAAGATATACAATTGACATGTGTTTGAAAAAAATAACTAGTCTATATCAGTAAAGCAAAACTATATTTTTGAATATCAACATAATTCTACACAGTTTATTATTTTAAATGATTTACATGTATTTGGAATTATGGTCTATTTTAAGTAAATATAACAACGATATAGACTGAGCATAGTACTCAAATAGTGATTTATCTACTGTACGCAAGTCACCATGATTATCGATGGTAATAAATCGTAAACTGATGTCAACAAGTCTATTTCGATTAGTGAACATCTATTCAATAAATATAATTGAAACTTTTCTTATCGTCTACTTTAACTTTGTAAGTATGATACTAGTTTTAATTATACACGTCATACCGAGTAAACTATACATTACGACAAGTTTGGTTGGTATAACAATATTTTATTAATTAGTATATCTTTGTGATATAATCCTAAAAACCAATCATAGGTGTTATTGCTTTACATCAGGTCAAGTTATTTCAGACGGATATTGATAATAGAAATATAAAATGTTAAGAAAAAATTAATTTTAACATCATTATATATATATATATATATATATATATATATATATATATATATATATATATAATTCGCTTACTCTGCTTAAGGTTATAATACTAGAAGTCTAAAATATTTACGTAACACTGTATAATATTAAAACAGATATGTCTTAATCCTTGCTGATTCATAAGTTATGTAGTTGGATTTATACGATAGTATAATTAGATACGGCTCTGAAGGACAAGGAGTATCACACCATGTGGAATTTCAAGAGATTATAACAAATGATCTCCTAATTATAGATCCAATACTATATTATTATTAGCCTACGCAGAAGGACTATTGTGTAGTATGATGTTTTAATCATAAAGTTATATACTTAGAGTTCAGAGCTAAGCGTTAGTGTATTATATTTCTGCATCAATAACAGTTATTTTTTATACTTACGTTGGTCCATAAATTACGGTTTTTATTATATAACAGAGATCTTTAAAATTAGCTGTCCCACAATTCCAGATCTTTAAATGCGCTAAATTCAAACATTGTTATTGTTACAGTTTCAATTATATGTAAAGAAAACAGCTGTTTTTACTTTCAAACTTAGAGTAGGTATTACTATCTTTAGTTATGATGCGATAAAAACTAAGTAAAACGTGTTTTAATGTTGTTTTCCGTACGAACTGGCACGCCTAACAAAAGTGTCTTTATGTGCTTGATCGTATTTGTATGTCAATACTTTCTATTGAACAGATCTGGCATTTTAGCTCATACTATCCCCTTAAAACTATTTTGAGATGCCAACAATGTTACGCCCGAGACCATTTCTTCCCAAAATTTTTATAAATTACACTGTCACCTTCCTGACTACTAATATATTTAAAATAATGTGTTACCCATTATTCCATTAGATCACTTTATATGGGGAGCAAGTTGGTGAAGGTGCATGGAAGTTTTCGGTGAGAACATGAGAACAATTTCAATGGACTGATTTTTGTATCTAAAGTTATCTAAATTAGTTTTGACTCATCTTTTTGAATCGTACAGTAGTATAATGTGTGCAATAACATTGACGGAACTCGTAAAGTCAGTATTTGAATCACTTTTATTTATGGACTGTAGGTCGTTATTGAATTGAAACAATAGTGATTATTGTTCTATTCTAGCGTCCAATGAGATAATATTGAAATTAAAACTTCACGGTAATCATCTTCTATCAACTTCCATGAAACTCGAACGTAAATCACTGATAATGGCTTCGATAATTGACAGGTAATACAACGGAGAGTACACCATTTTCAGTTCATTCCATCCTAACGAAGGTTTAAGATTGCATCAGTATGCATAAACTAGCTATATTCCTTGTTATATATTTCTTGTTGTATATAACTTGATGCATATATGTATATATATATATATATATATATATATATATATATATATATATATATATATATATATACGCTATATATTTAATGTATTATTGACTGCTACTGAAGTAATGGACAGTCGTCCTTGTCGCACCTTGTGTGAGAAGGTAAGTTATAAGAATATGGTATATTCATAAATGTATTGCCAGTTATTTTAGCAATGATCATTCACGTTTAGCAAATGATATATATCGTTTAAAAACCGTTATAATTGCCAAGAATATAAATGCGATCCTTGTAACAGTGAACAGCTATTTTGTTTAACAGTAAATAAAGATATGGACACTAGTTATACCGTTTTGTGATTTAATGTAAAAAACATTATTTTTTTATATCTATTTAACAGTCTATATTATTAATCATATTAGATCACATATGTTACATGATAGCTCACTAATTAGCTGCGGAATGTTTAAAACCTCTTAAAGTTGAAGAATTGAATAGATAAAGGATGTGATTTAATTTAATATTTTTAAAATCCTGAAAATTGAATGAAAAGTGATTATTTTACAGTATTAAATTTGTTAAGAATTACAATGTATAGTAATTCTTGTGTATCTAAGTATATTCTATAACTCAATAACTAAAAACTAAAACAGAAACTGACTTTTTTACTAAAGTGATTATTACAAAAATAATATTTTTAGAATTTTGTATGTATAATAGGATTAAAAGCAAAACTGAAAAGGTAAAGTAATTTATTATTAAAGTGATTAAAGGCAAAATAATATAGAAAAAAATGATGAGTTATTGAATAAAATAACAGTATGTTATTGCTGATGTTTCAAATTATTACAATTTCAAATATTTCTATCTTTTTAAATAATTATATTCAGGTTATGACACATTTATTGTTGAATTATTTTATATAATCAATATAACGAAATCTATTTTGATAATGGCTTTGAACTGCCCATCTATATACTTCAACCCTCCCGCCCCGTAATATTATAGATTCGAAAAAACCTCTTATCAGTAACTAATTATTCACTAATTAGTAAGTTTGTAGTTTAAAAGTTATTAGAAAACTTATCAACAACGCAAATCAGGGAAGTTGTGGTTATTGTGGTAAAGTATTATCTCCGTAGTCCATTCCGATTTGCTAACCCAGTCCTGAACAGTTTAAGTTCCAATAAACGTTTCAGACCGATTTCGATGTTGCCATATCAAATATATTGGAAAGATATTTTGAACAAATTATAACTAAAATAGTTAAGTCAACAAAAGATATTGGTTTAGGAATGACAAAAATACGTCAGGTATCTGTGAAAATCATCCAATTCCGTGGATTGAAACGTAGACAATTCCGTGGATTGCAGGCATTTGTAGATCCCGTTACGATGTTTAAATGTTAAAGCAATGCGACGATTGATTCCCTAGTTTCTTCGACGGTAGGAAACAAATAATGGCGATCATCGCAGTAGAGAGTGATACTCTGAAAGTTGTGCAGGGAAGCACACTTGGTCCAGTATGATTTCTTATTTAGATAAGCAACATTTCTAAAGTCATCTTACAAAGTAAATTGTTTCTTCTCACCGATGACATTGCTGTGGTAGGCTCGGCCTGCGCGGGGGATCAGGCGTTCTGCCAAGCGGCCGAGGACCTCACGAAGGAACAAAATTGGCTTAACCATAACACTCTTACAGTACATGTAGATAAAACTAAGTACCTTCCTATTTATCTACGTATTGAACCTGGTCCAGGGATACGGAGGTTGTGCTCCTGCGTGATTCTTGGGCGATTGCCCGTGACTGCGGCATGATTAAACACGTACAGTACATGTAGATAAAACTGAGTACCTTCCTATTTATCTAAGTATTGAACCTGGTCCTGGGATACGGAGGTTGCACTCCTGTGGTAATTCGTGGAAACATTTACTGAAATTAAACACTATGAGGAAGGATTTTATAATAAGTAAATGAGCTTAATTAAAAATATTAAGACCAAAATCAGGGAGTGAGATATCTGCAGGTAAACGTGATCAAGCGTTGCTAAAAGATGACCATTTTAATGAGCTCCTTTGTTATAATATTGCAGCTGCTACCTAACAACTACAGCCAGCGCTTAAGCTGTCACTTGGCTTAATCTCATAAAACTTTATGTCCTCAAACAATATATTAGTCACTTGACGTATGAGATATTTAGATGTGAGCTTTTTGTAAATTTTCAAAAGGGCATTACAGAAACGATGTAGGCTAGTAAAAAAAGCTGCATAAGATGACTTTTTAATGAAAGGTTTGTGTGAGAATAATGTGATAACTGGGAGCTTATAATTTAATTTAAGGTTAGAGCATTAATATTTTGAATTTTTCGTACATATTTTATGTAGAAACTATAAAATATGGTAGGCAATGAAAACTTTTTCCCTATCTTTTCATATTAAAAAGGATTATGGTTTTTTTCGAGTACATGATAAATTTATACAAACAGTGTATTCTTCAAAAAGGATCAGAATTTCAATGTTATTAATTTGTAAAACTATTATCATAATATCCTATCTGCCTTTTATATTATAAAATAAGAATGCATGGAACTCTACACGTACTACAAATAATACAAGAATAGCGATGATATAAATAATACACCGTATTGTGCAAAATAATATTACCTTCTCATTTATATATATATAGTAACTTATGTAAATGACTTACAATGCTAAAAATGAAGAATGATTCATACATAATACATGTAAAAATGCAATATGGATAAATATGGCATTTATAAATAAAAATATATTCGTACAAAAATGTAACAGTATCCATTTTACAAATGTTTAGGTTAAAAGTTATTTTTGTATTGAGATTAATAGAAAAGAAGAATTGTTATAAGGTGCCCAACTAAGAACTGAATAAAAATAGTTCTCCATTTAATTCAATAAACATAAAGTTTCATCTGGATGGTATAAATTATATCCGTTTCAATATCAGTTCATAAGACAACGTATAAAACCGTTAACACCATAAATGTAAATTGAAAGAACAACGGTAGGTGATTAACCGATGCAATCCACTACACAAAGCAAGATGACTCGTATACTAAATTTATCAATCCTTTACTCGATAAAGGCTTAAATAAGAATAAGGTTCAGTATTTAGATTTAAAACATTCAAATTCATATAACTAACTTCATTCAGTTAGCAAAGTGTCCATGTCAGAGATAAAATTTAAACGTGAGCCAGAATTAAAACGGTAAACAGTGAGCAAAGTAAAATACTTACTAAAATTATTACCTGAGATTCATTATCATTAGATCAGCTGAAGACACATCTTCCACTTTTCTCACTTCACCGCATTGATAACAGTCTGTAACGTAAACACCAATACCACATGCCCTTAATTCTTATTGGATTTCTGAAACATGTCATACCCATATATTTTATAAGGAACCGATTCATTTTTACTTAACCATTATTCAGTTAACACTATTATGTCAGGAAATAACTTGTCTAACCACAGGCCCCTCACTAACGGGACAAATTTTTTTCTCGTACTTCTTTTATTTTGCCCTAACACAACAAAAGTATTATTTTCGTTCATAATGAAATGTAGAATTATTTTAAGATACCTTATTATTAATACCTACTAAAAGCTGCAATATAAACTGCAATATATTAAGTAGCAGTAAATCAATAAAATGAACTAAACACAGTTGGTTTTAGTGTGCAACTACTAAAATCGTCGTAGCTTTTTAATTTTTTGATCGACTGAAAGGAATAGGATATACCTAGATTCAGTACAAACGTTTAAACAAACCAATAGTAAAAAAACTTGATCGATTAATGGTTTTAGAAATATGTAATAAAAAATATATGATTTCATTTTGAAGTGGAAAGAGATCATATTTATTAAAATTTTAGTTAATGTCCTTTACAGTAGCCTAACATAAAATTTTAAGTTCTAGTTTATTTTCCTGAACTGTTTTTGAGATTTGACATTTTATATAATACGCACATATGAACAGAGAAGATCTAACCGATGTGAGGTAGGACATATGGTCTTATGACTTTGTTTGTTTGTTTTTGTGTCTACTATTAATTTCGGAAGATGTGTCCAACTCTCACGAAACAACCTATACACCTGATTATGTATTGTCCACCATAGCGTGTTAAATACAAATGAAGATCTGATGACTCTTATCTCAATTGCACATTCATCTTTTTTAACGTAATGTGGATTTTCTTACTATTTGTAATAGACAGGAAATATAGTCGGTATGTTTACGATTTACTATAACTTATGTAACTCAGGGTGCTAAAACAAAATATTCCAACCTTTATATTTAGAAATTTAGTTGCTCACAAATATTTTTAATTATTTGCAATTGTTTGGAATGAAATAAGATGGTAACTAGTATTAATTCGAAACAAACTAACCTATAAGTATATTGGTAAAGAAATATACATTTGGGTTAATTGTAGTGGATACAAATTAGACTGACACTACCATTTAAGTACATCTCACATTTAACATGAAAAGTAAAGACATTGCTTGATATACTTAAATAATTTTTTCCTATACCCAGAGTATGTAAGTGACAGTAAAAATTCGTGTACTGTGTGTACATAAACATTACTGACTTGCTTGACAACAATAATAAGAAATTATAACAATACACATAAGCATAACAATAAATCTCGATTTTCTAATAGTACAAATTTTTTACTGTTATATGGACCTCTAAAATATAACGTATTGTATAAATGATTATTATTCTTTACAAGTCCATAAAAGCAACTCTTCAAGCAAAATACTTAACAATTTGTTGAAAAAAAAAAAAAAAGTCGTACTTTATACACAAAATTATAAAATTATGAATGTCACAATAAAAGTTACGTCATACATTGTGTGATTTTAACATATTATTACTTATTATTATACACGAAGTAGGAAAACTGAAGTACCAAGCTCTGTGGTATTATTTCACCTGATTCGAGACTGTAATAAAAATCCTTGATATCGTACCTTGTATACTGTGAGAAGGAAAAAAAGTAGTGAACAATTCAATTCGGAAGCACGTAATATATTTATGAATGTTGCTGTCAACAGTCTTTTTCATAATTTAGTTGATAATATAAATGAATTTGTAAAACGATCATTGATGAGATAGAAAATTATTATACCTCTTATTTTTGCCTTTGTTTATTCTAAGTATGCATTGTACTAAACGTGGATATTATTTTAAAGACCGTAAATTGGATATGTAACCAAATCTCTGTACGTAATACTTTTGATATTGTTTTGTATAGTATAATATAAAATTATGATTTATTGTTACAAATAAAAAATGTACAATTTTGACTTTCTTATATTAGCCTCGTTTTTAAATGGTGCTTTATTATATATATATATATATATATATATATATATATATATATATATATAAGTACATAATTAAGCTACATAAGTACGTACGATCCACCAGCTATCTGTTCAGTTTGTGTTATATTTCCTAATCTCCTCTGGTGGGTGATATTCAATTCTGCTCGGAATAATGAAATTAGGCATGCTGATAATTACAACATCCGTAATAAATCTTCTGTTTATAACTCAAAATCCATAGCTATAAAGGCTGTTGTACGGTGCATGCATCTTTTGCACAGTATAAACTAATTTATTTTGGGCTTCTGCCCTAACATATCGAACACTTTACCCGATGCAGTGTCTCCTATAAGTAAGCTTCAGCTGTAATTACTCGCAATAATGAAGACGCTTTGCACATTACCATCTTCTCGTAATGAATACTTGAGTGTCGGATTAAAATTGTCTAGCCTCATCAAACAACTCGACGAGAAATGTGGCATCGGATTTATATGTAGTACTTTGCACTTGGTTCAACTCTATAAATCTTCTATAACCGTCCCAGGTTTGACGTTAAACTGCCTTGAGATTAATTATTTTCCGTTCGTGAAAATCACAAACATGAGTGCTTCAATGTTGACTTTAAAAGACTCGGACTTTTACTCGAGACTGCAATATGGATTTCTCTAAACCCACAAACACGGTTTGTGTAAGCCTGTTGTGATAGAAATTTATGTGATATTTTAAGGATATAATAATTTAAATTCAACATTAGTCATCATAAACTGCCTAGATTGTTAACCAGGAATATTTAGGTAAAGTAAATATTGAGAAGCATCCTCTCATCAGGATTACAAAAAATACTTTTTGATAAGTATTTTCATCAAATTCTCAAGATCCTACCGAGAAAAATTTATGTTTCCTGTTTGTAACATTTTTTTATATTCGATATTCAATAAGCTATATATTGAGGCAACACATGATTCTTTAAACGTTGCAATTGTTTCACCTCCAGAACACTGTCCTTCCTCTGGAGAGAAGAAGAGTATTAATTTTTTAATGAAATTCTGTGACTCTAAAATTGCATAATTAATGTATATGCAAAACGTAATGTGGCATTTACTACATTATTTTGAATACAACAATATTGTCAAAACATTGTGTTGAAAACTATGCTTTTTATTTATATTGCATTACTGATAATTTTAAGTATGTCATTTACAGTATATCACTCGTAGATTTGCATTAAAGTAAATATATAGAAAACCACATTATTTTAGTTATAATGCAGTGGAAATTTGACATTCTAGAATCCCAAGAACTATTAAAACATTTACACTTTTATACGAATTGGATATTAAGAATTAGTTTTTATGTGAATTATGTATCGGTTTTACCTCAATAAGAAACATTAATAAGTATAAATACATGCTAATGTTTATCTACTTAGAATATTGGTCTCGTTATCACCAATAACTCTGATTTGGTCTAATGTGTTTGTGAGAGTTGTCCTATTTATTTATAGCTAACTGTATAATCTAACCTTCCAAAATGGATATAAATATTCCATACTTGAGATTCTTTTAGTGCGTTTAAAATGTGATAATTTCATATTATATTTTACCAGAAAATGGAAGCAAAATAGACAAACATATTTCGTTATGTTTCAGAGTCATGGACTAATCGCCAGTTTCATTCCATGGTTGGGATGCTTGGGACGTCTGGGCGGGACCAAAGTTCGGTGGCTACTGCTGAAGTGAAGTTAACTCCACCACATGCAGCAGTCAGTAAAAATCCTCAACTCGCTGAACGCTTTATGGAAACATTACCGAAAACTCTCTAAGGAACCATGGACGTATCCCAACTTACGTCAGCAGCGACTACGGGATACTCGGCCTGCCACTATTTCCATAAATTTCATTACTGTCCACACTTTCTCTCCTGTGCGGGAGCGGGACGTGGGTGACTTCAGAATACTCCCGACGTAACCCCTGCGTGGCGTACAAGTCTGCCTAAAAGGGGGCCCAGAAACTTCTCTTCTTCTCTGGGTCTTTATCTATCACCAGAGGTACTTATTCTGTGCTCTGGTTATTTTAAAGCTCTGTCATATCTTCATATCAGTTCTGCTTTCAATGTATTAATAAAGATCTTAACAGCATATAAGAAAATTTAAAATTAGAAAATGCAGATAAAAACGGATATTAAAAACACACACATTTATAATCCGATTGTATAGCCTATGTGGAGACTGGTACCCCGTCGCCTATCCACTAGAAATTCCCTTAAATCGAGTAGATTACCTAGCCGGGAATATTTATGCCCCCCCTCTATAATTTGCTCGAGGTGCTTTGAATACCAGTTCAGTACACCATGTATGTGAACTAGGCACCTAAACTTAACATCCGAACGCAACAAGTCAAAAAGGCCGGAACTAGCAAAGGAACCATGGAAACCCCCTCTCCCCCTCATATCATGGTTGTAATAGTCGGGCGTCTGAAGAAGTTTAACCAGAAATGTGGAAAGTTTCGGAAAATATAGCTCAGAAATATAGTAATTATTTTAAGTCACATAGCTTAATTTAATTTTTTCTATTACTATACTTTTCTGTACACGTTTCAATGCATTGGTGCACGTGTACATAAAATAAATAATAGTTATAACATAGGTATAGTAGGATTGGTTGATTTAAATCTTAGTTGATTTAATACTGAGTTCAGCTTTATTTCACCTTCCGCTTAGTGCAGCGTCTGGAATCTGAGGGTGTTGCAGACTCTACTCCTGGAATCTGGAGACACCAGAATATTCGGCAACGTAGAATCTCAAAATGGACCATTTGGATCGTTACAACATTATAGACGATCCCAGAGCACGTGATGTTCACTTAATTTAGCAGCTGATGAAGCAACGAGAACACCATTTTAAAACTAGATTACATTATTTGATCATGTAGTCTCGGTGGCTCTGACATCGTAACGATCCAAAAGGTTCCTTTTAAACTTCTTGGCTGTAAATTTTCTTTTGGATCTCTTAATACCAACGTGGACTCCGGATTCAAAGGGTCAAGTCTGCAGCAGAGTCAGATTTTAGACGTGAACTAAGTGGAAAGTGAAATGGAGCCAAACCCAATATCAGCATTGAAGATGCAATTGTCTTTAATATATATGTATAAGATTTTTTTTATTTTATTGCTTACAATAATATTTTTTTCCATTTGTTAACACATTTTATATCATAACTTAATTCGATTAATAAATTTTAAATTATAATTAGTTAACTAATAACTTTTTTAAATCTAATAAACACAATTATTATTTGAGTAATAATCATAAAGTAAATATTTTTAGTATATTAATATATTTATTTGTTTGTACACATTTCATTATATTGGGTATGTGTACATACGAATATTTTAAAAATACGAATAGTTTTAAAATATTGTAAGGTAATATTTCTAATTTGTAATAAAATAAGGTTTATTTTGTTACTAAACAATTACTTTTTCTTAGCCAAAATTTTCGCAGTTTCAAAAATATTTTTGATGTGTTGGGGGTTAATTTGAATAATTTATTAAAATAATTTTCATACTATTATTTAATACACTAAGGGAACGAATGTCGTGTCAACATGAGTATGGAGGGGTACGATAGATTTGTAAATGAGGGAGGAGCGATTGGTAGGAGCCGTTGTCGGTGCTCGATATTTATCGGAGACGGTGATCTTGAGTTTATATTTAACGATTTCGTTATACAAAATCTTTATAAATAAGGAACAGGGGTCGGCCTCACTGTCTGATTGGTGATTTTTGCTGCGTTTAACTTTAAACAAAATAAATCTTAACGTATACGATAGCTGGTATTAATATCCATCTTAGTCAAACGAACAAAGTGAAGGGATTTTCTGAACGTTAGACTGTTCTAATTTATTGATTTAAGAACTGCGGATGGCGTCGACAGTTATAACAGTAATTATTATACAGTATTTGTCTGAAAAATACAATATCTCTCTCTCTCTCTCTCTCTCTCTCTCTTTCTCTCTCTCTCTCTCTCTCGCTCTCTCTCTCTCTCTCTCTCTCTCTCTCTCTCTCTCTCTCTCTCCATCTTTCAATGCAATATACGTACAAATAAATAAATTTAAATCTAATAAAAAAAAATTAAAGAGCTGAAGGAAACGGTCAAAATGATAGGGATATAATACACTTCTATCTACAGTACACGTTATTAAACTATTATACTTCTCTAGATACAGAATACATTGTTAATACCTTCACGTGTAATGTACCGACTTTAGAACAGTCAGAACATCATTAATGTACAACCGCCACAGTATATGTTTAACGAATGATTTTTTGATCAGTAGAGGACCACACAGATAGTAAAAAGCACATTTTATAAATCTAATTTAACATCTAAGTACGGGTGTATATATTAAATACGCTAACGAAATGTCATTTAAACATGTACTTGTGATTGGAACTTAAAGGAAAAATGTCATTCAAGCTAGTTAAAGTCTAAGAAAAGTAGTTGTTTAGTAAATAAGTAAAGTTTAAGGGTTTCTCCGTACCACAGGTTTATTACGCCTAGGCCTGTGGGAGCCTCTTTTCCCTTAAAAAAAAGTAGTGCCCTCCGAGATGGTGGAAGAGGTTGACGTTCCTTCGGAGGCTTTTTACAAACATTCCACCGGCTTATAATAATACATATTACTGTTAAAGGTACAGCAATGTCCTTTCAAAATAACGTAATGATTATTCTGTAAAACTTAATTAATCTCAATAATACCGTATTACTTGGACAAAAGCTAAACACATTTTTACTCTGCAATGTTTTTCTAAAATGTTTTTGTTAATCTTTAAGTTAACATGATAGTGTCAGATGATGATTTTGTTACTTTTATAATATTTATATATATATACATATACATATATATATATATATATATATATATATATATTTATTTATTTATTTATTTATTTATTTTATTTATTATTATTGCCATTTTCAGTAATAAATTTCAATTTAATATTTTTTTCAGCATGCGCTCTCATTATATCACATTGCTTTAGTACCTCTTGTCTATATGAATACAATTTTCCATGTAAGAAATAAAAACAACTGCAATAAATATAACTCATTATACAAGTATATGTATTTTTGAGTATTTCGTAATTACAGTACTGTAAACTTTGCATGAGTGTTAGTATAATTTTAATGTGACACTTTGTAAAAGATGAATAAAATATCTGTACTACTTTTTAAAATGGTGACCGTTTATAATTTTCAATGCTTAACTTCATGTAGAAACAAAAAAATACAACACTTTTTATATCTCAATTTTTAGTATCTGTACACATATTACGAAAATACTACTCGTAGATAGAAATTATATGTATAACCTGAAAGGTTAACGAATTTTTTTATAGAACTGAAATTTCACACTGCATCTTTTATGAAAACTTTTTGAATAACTCGTTGGATATTACATAATAATCTTTATTAAAATTTCCATGGTATTTAGTTTTTAACGCTACGAGTAAATTAAGTATCGTCGTAAGTGATAATCTTGGAGAGATTTCTAAGACCATGAAACATGTGTGATGGGTCAAAAAGTAAACAGTGACTTGTTTTTTTAAACGTAATATGTTACTGTTTTATATATATATATATATATATATATATATATATATATATATATATATATATATATATAAATATATATACTATATATATATATGAAACTATATATATATATAAAACTTTTATACATAGGATTTAACAAAACAGAGCAAAAATAAACAGTGGCATATGTAGTCTTGTGTTGCTTTGAAGTGGGCAGCTGAGAAGTTATAATGAATGTATATATATATATATATATATATATATATATATATAAAACTTTTATACATAGGATTTAACAAAACAGAGCAAAAATAAACAGTGGCATATGTAGTCTTGTGTTGCTTTGAAGTGGGCAGCATATGATATTAATGATAATATATATATAATGAATATATATATATATATATATATATATAAAACTTTTATACATAGGATTTAACAAAACAGAGCAAAAATAAACAGTGGCATATGTAGTCTTGTGTTGCTTTGAAGTGGGCAGCTGAGAAGTTATAATGAATGTATATATAAACGCGGAATTATATGCAGCAGTACATTTAACTTTATTGTGGTTATTTATATTTCTAATAAACTCCTAATTGGCCTCAGCTTTAGCGAAGCCTGTCACTCGAGAATCTTGAGAAATTTAATATCTGACTGTCTGTCTGTCCGCACGATGTTACAACAGATTAAGAAAGAGACATTGAAATTATGCATGAAGCTTCGCTTTATGTAAGGAAAACTGAGTACAATGATGGTACACGTCACTCCATGAGATTTGGCTGAGCGTTATCGAATAATCTTTACATTGGTCATAGGGATATCCATGATGGAAAGGAGAAAATGCAGAATAAATCGATTTCTAAATACATTCAATACAGCCACAAGAAGATTCAATTATGTCACATATTAAAAAACGTAGCCTAACTAATTTACTTCAAAAAATATCATTGGCTGAGCTTTAGCGAACTCATGGGGTGGAGAAATTTTAATTCTATCTGTCTGTCAGATCATGACGGCAACGATTAATAATATTGTTAACAAACTGAGTGAAATCATAAAAGCGTAAAACACGTCAAATGTTTATTCATGGAGTAAAACGAACACAAATAGAACGGGAAGTCAATGTTAAAAGTCAATAACAAGATTTCTTTGTAGCCCACTCTTGCGTTGCATTACCCTCCCTAGCTCAGAGATACTTTAATTATTTCAACATAATTTAACTTAAAACTTTGCATGAAAATTCATTGATACAAAAACAAGAATTTCATTCATGATGGTGCATGTCCAACCATGAAATTTGGCTGAGCGTAATTTTTGTGTAAACTTCTGTGCTATGTAATTGTATGTCCGTCTACCTACCCACAAGACATCTCGAGAATGAAATGAGTTACAGATTTGAAGTTTGCATAAAACCTCAGTAAATACTATTACACTGCACGTTGTGTGGTGTACCCTTACCTTGCATTACGTAGGTTATAAACGCTCTGTACACTGTTAGATATAATGTCCCTCTCGGCGGAGACTCCATGTTTCCTGTTATTGTACCAATCATAAGTCGTTTATGTGCAATTTTATTAAAAGTTATATTTACAATTGAGGTACTTCTAGGTAATTTATTTGTGTTTGTATTTTGCACTATCTCTGTTATGTGTGTACATTACTTGACAATGTGCGTATAAGCGAGCTATGAGCACCTTTGATCAGTGCGGAATATATTTAAAATTTGGTCTCTCACACATTCTGAGAGAGCAATGACATTTTTGAATTAGTGATCATCAAAGTCAATACAAGAGGGTGTCAATTTAAACATTGCATATTATGCGATTTTCCACTAATTCTCTTTCGTAAAAAGTAACATTAAATTTGGAATATACAAATCTTATTCTTTGCATAATGAGAGGTGTCATACCTGAAAGATTTTCCTTCATTCCTTGTGACTTATGGTTTAATGAACCTACTAGACTTATGGGGACAATAATCCAAAGTGGTATTTTAGCAGATTTGTATATTATAATAAGTTCACAATGAACTAATATTCTAACTATTTGATAGACTCTATAGAAGACATTTAAAATGACTTGTAAGCTTGATCTCTGCGCACTGTAATGTGTCTATTGAGAGAACATTCTTATGTATAGTTTACGCAGTATTAAAAGGCCAATAATTCAATCCCTGCATTAACATATCTCATTTCATAGTCTTTAAGTCACACTAGGCAATATAACAAACAATACACTCTCTGTGTTTTCCATCTGTGTGAATAATAGCTCCTCTATCTTTTTGAAACAGGAAACATTTGTAGATTTCAATGGTTTGGTAGACCATTTAATTCGGTTGGAGGCAGTTTTCTTTTTCATCCAAATTAATTTATCCCTCCATTGAAATTTAACACATCCTTTATAAATTCAGGCAGATGATACTGTGATGCTCCTATAGTTATAAAAATAATGGCTGTCTTAAAAGTCCCACCCCCTGCTTATTAACATTCTTCCCAATATATAGATGGAGTGACTTACTTTGGGGCTGTTTGTATGACCAAATAAAAAGTTTTTTATGCATGAAACCTTCTTACTCCGCCTTCAAAATGGGGTGTTTTGGGGGTAAGTAAAAATGCTAAAATAGAAACCTCTAGCAAGTTAAAACTTATTTTAAAGTTATAAAAGAAGAATTTCACAAACAAGAGGTCTCTAAAGTTACTCCATCAAGTTTTGTGGCAAATAAAAGTTTGAATCATTGTATACAACCCCATTGTTTGTGGATAATTGTTGAACGAAATTAAATGGTACAAGTTTTGAAATCTTACTTCAATTTCACTTAGATGAGATGCTCGAAATGACTACCATGTAATTCATGAAACAAGTAAAGCCTGGATTCAAAACTGCGTCTCACATTTTGTAAGATTTCAGGTATGATCAGGTAGCAGGAATCTTCGATCGTTGTCCTTAAGTCATCGAGGTTTGCATGGCTATTTAAAGTTATAATTGTTTATAAAACCCCCGCAGTTTTAGTTACATTTAACTTGTTGCAAGGCAGATGTAATATTCACCTACTAGTTATGTTGTGGACTTATGAAGATACTTACTTACTAAAACAAGTCCAACAACAACATACATATCAAGACCATGAATAACATGGCATTTATTACGTTGTTTTGTCTGACCGAATTCCAGTAGGACGTTCTAGCAATACCAATGGCTGTTATATTATGATAAATATGAAGCACGGATTGGTGCACGGTGTTGCCAGCTGTAACGGGGGAATAACTTCTGGACGATGGAATAATCGATTGAATTCAACAGTCGAGTGGCCATTCTAGTGTTTTCACAATATCATTGCTCATCTTTACTTCATCCTTAATTCTTTACCTTCACGATTTAAACTAACAAGTGTTCACACTGTGACACAGAACTTCTACAATATATAAGGTAAATTTAAAGTAAAGTAAAGATATCTTATTTACCAGGCGAAGCTAAACTAGCCCTCTCTAATTTTTAATCTGGGGGCCAACGGCTTAAAGGTGACTTCCGAATCACCACCAATGGCCGGGCAGGCAAGCTGTTTGCAAGGCCAAGATCGCTTAGCGGTCACCCATCCAAGCAGTAGCCACGCCCAACGTTGCTTGATCTGGTTATCTTGCGATAACCGTTGTATTTGCTACAATGCGCCATTGGCTTTTATAGTAATCTCATAAAAACATAGAGAATAATCGTACGCCATGCCAAAGAACAAATCGGATGCAAACAACCGGAAAGAGGCGAGATGTCGCGACGGCTCATACTGAGAATCAGCTGATACAACAATTAGTAACGGCAATACACATTACTGTAGTATGTGAGACGCATTGAGTCTAGTTAATGTGGTAGGTTTTATTTTTATTGCTATTTCGTATGTAATAAATACGGCTCGGTTAAATGAAAATAAAATAGAGAAGATATTGTTTTATGGTGAAGCTAGGAGAAATGTTCGTGAAGCAGTTCGTTATGTTAAATACTACCCATGCAGATAGACCAGTGCACAGAGCAGACATTAGCCGTTTAGTAGAAAAATTATCAACAAGTTCAGTGTCAAAGATGTTCCACGATCAGGGCACCCTGCCATTACGACAGAAGACGTTCAAATTCAAGTTTTGGCAAATTATGCCACAAATCCATTACTACTGCGTTACACTGCATTCGATGTGGGAATTTCAAAAGATACTGTAAATAAAGTATTAAACCATCCAGCCCGAAGACTTAAGTTTTATGAGGAAATATTGCAGTAGATTTAAGACTTATAATATATTATAATACTTTAATATCACAGATATGTTTTTTGGATGAAGCTTCATATTCGTTGCATGGAACAGTCGAGACAACTGCCGTTATTTTACAAAGATTAACCCCCACTGGATGGTTGAAGGTCATACGTAACAGCTATAAAAGTTAAATGTATGGGCTGGCATTTTGGGAAGTTCAGTAGTTGGGCGATTCTTTACTTAAATGGCGTTAAATACTTTGAAATGTTACAAACATCATTGTTCCAGCAATAAATGAGTTCGTACAAGGTGCTTACGATCCTGTATTTCAACAGGGCGATGCTCCACCACATGACAATGTGCATTCTTAGATCTAACTTTCCCGGACAGATGGATATGTCTTCGTGATACTATGGTAGAGTGCCGGCACTTAAAATTTTTTCGGGCATCCTGAAAATGTATAGCCTACATTTAAATATTATATCCTCATTTTAAACGGGTAAGATTTAAAAATATAATTTTCGTTAAATTTTATTTTAGTGTCAGTTTCAAATGTTAAATCAGCAACACACTTTGAAAATGACAGTTATTTTATAAATTGTCTTGGAAATATGATAATTTCTAATTTCATTACGATGCCAACATTTTAATTTACTTAATTAATATAAGTAACTTTAGAGCTGATGATGATTCATTCACTTGAATCTTATGTTAAAACATGTTATTTACATAAGTATTAAACATTTAGTATTTAAATTAAAGAATGTTATATCGGAATAAACATCTGTCACATGTAAGTAGGGTTATTTACATCATTTGACACATAAAATTTGACCATTATGTATAAATTTCCAATTATGAAGGACACTATGGTGTTTCTCTTTATGTCCCACACATTACTAGTAATGCTATTCTCAATTTATATTAATAGGAAATGTGAGCCAACTATTTTTAGTAAAGTCACGTTAAATATTGATTACAAGCAGATGTATATCCATTGTAATTTACAAATAATTAATAACACTGTTAGACTATTAAACGCAGATCTAGAGATGTTTTTGTTTGGTGCAAGGACTAAATCTTAACGTTGTTAAGTGTAAAACCAAAAGTCATAGACGTCTATCTCACTTATCTTGCCTAATGTAGATATTAATAACATTCTACCTGTAGTTATACACAGGGAGAAACTTAAGTTAGGAAAGTCTGTTATTAAACCTACAATTGAAAATTACTTGTACTTTATCTTGGTCTTTGCAAGGTGTTTATATACATGAAAAGATGAATCAATGTCCTTACCAATTTAAAAGATATTGTTTTTGATTTTTTGATTAGTCAGCTGCCTGTGATTTAAATGTGAGTCTTAATAGTAACACTACAAAGCTGCACAATGTTTGTATTCGCTATATTTTTATTTAAATATTAGTCTTGTGGCATTTGCTACTTTATGTTTTTTGTTGGCCGGCAGCAGTTTCCCTACAACTGGTCGAGTCGTCTGCTTTTCCAGATGGTTAACCTCTTCTTCTAGATGTTTCTTTGGAATTCTGCCTGTTTTGGTTTGTTCTAGTGTTCAGGCTTCTAGATTTCTGGAATTAGGTTTTCTCGCTCTCTTCTCTTCAGGCTTCCGTAGGGCGAGGACGTTCTACGACATTCAGTGGTCGGAGTTCAAAATCAAAGCTGGCTGCCCGCTCCCTCGACGAACCGGCACGGTGTTTTGGTGTTTTATATCGTGGCCTGCCTTCCAATCAACGTTCCACGACCTCATTTAATATATATTAGGAGTTGCTAGCGCACTTTTGGGACGGTCTGAAAATGAATGTAAAATGATGTTTAAAGGACAATAAACGAATTGTCAAATCAAACAGTAAAACTCAATTATAAAATAAACGAATCTATAATTGTTTTAATGTTCAGGTTTTCTTCTATTTTCGCTGTTATAATAAAACATCTATTGGAAATGTTGTAAAATCTGCTGCTAATCAATAAAATATCTATTACAAATGTTGTCGAATTTGCTACGAAAAAACGAAAATAATCTTTGAAATCCTTTCAACAATATTTATCCTGCAATATTAATCATATTACATTCTTTTTCTTTTATTTTCTTCGTTCCAACAAATATTAAATGCAAGTTACCTTTTTTGTTGATTTCTTTTATTTTTTTATCATCCAATATATTTAAAAATATATTTGGGGAATGAAATTTGTAATCTTCCAATTCTGCAATGATTTTCAATCCAAATTTATCTTTAATTTTTCCAAATTCTAAATTTGATATTTCTTATTTTATTCTAATTCATCCACCTTCTTATATTGTTTAAACTTGAATTCACCAACATCGTTCAACTCTTTCAAGAACTCCATTTACATAGAAAAATTATAAACGGAAATATTGAAGAAGCAAGGCCATAGAGCAGTCTCACGAAGCAAGATCATTAAGCAAGCTCACGAAGCATACTCACGAAGCAGTCTCACTAAGTAAGCTCACGAAGCAAGCTCACAAAGCATACTCACAAGGCTTACTCTCGAAGCATACTCACGAAGCATTCTCACGAAGCGGTCTCATGAAGCGGTCTCGGGAAGCAAGCTCACGAAGCAGTCTCACGAAGGAAGCCCAAACCAAGCACTCACGAAGCATAGCTCACGAAGCAGTCTCACGAAGCGGAAGCCCATTAACCAAACTCGAAGCATACTCACGAAGCGAGCTCACGAAGCAGTCTCACGAAGGAAGCCCATTAACCAAGCACTCGAAGAATACTCACGAAGCAGTCTCACGAAGCGGTGTCACGAAGCGGGCTCACGAAGCAAGCTCACAAGCTCACGAAGCTGTCTCACGAAGCGGTCTCATGAAGCAGTCTTACGAAACGAGGTTACGAAGCATACTCACGAAGCGAGCTCATTAACCAAGCTTACGAAGCAAGCTCACGAACTATACTCACGAAGCAAGTTCACGAAGCTGTTTCACGAATTAAGCTCACGAAGGAGTCTATGGAAGCAATTAACTAGCTATTAAAAATGATGAAAAATCTGTTTGAAATCAATGTAAAATCTGTTTGGAGCAATGTATAACCTATTGGAAATATTGTCAAAATCTGCTTCGAATCAATGTAACATATACTAGAAATGTATTAAAATCTACTTAGAATCAGTGTAAAATCTACTGCCAATGTTTTTATTTCTAATTCGAATAAACTTAATCTATAACAATATTGTGGTCAAATCTACTTAGAATCAATGTTAAATCTATTACCAATGTTATTACATATACTTCGAGTTTGATAAAATTGTCATGTATCTATCATAATTTAGATTTAAAATCTATTGCGAGTGAATTGTCCAGAGTTAGCGAAACTAGACTTCACCGGAAGTCTCCTAAACCGCAACAGGAGGTCTCGGAAGCGCGCCCCTCCCAAACTCGGAGCAAAGCATAAAAAAAACAACAACATGCCACTAGTGGCAAGAGAGACAAAATTTCCAGTACATAATATAATTAATCCGATGGCAAACATTCTCACACAAAATACAATAAAATAAATCCCCTTGCAAACGAAGTAAATTAAATATTTTAACTGCAGCACCACGGTGCACCGAGTAGGTAACTTACAAACTAAATAACAAAAATAAATAGAATTCCAATATTGACAATTACATAATAAATAGAAATGTGACATATAAATAACATAGTTTCAGGTACGGCATGTAATAAATATAACATTTTAAACTGGTAATTATTATAAACTGAGGGGAGGGAAAAGGTTGTCAAATTTCTAGGCCCACTATTTTTAAAAAGTAATTTTGTTTCAAGTTTGTAGCCAATATAAAAAAAATATTTAAAGCCGATTTTCGAAGGAGGCGGGGGCTTAGTTGCCTCCACGAATCCGAATTAAAGATGAAATCCTCCCCTACAGATCATGTCACTAAACTAAATAAATACGTTGGTAACTTATGGTAACACTGGCCCTCCTCCAGATATAATATCTGGCAGCGCTCCATAAAACCCGATCTTCTCAAGTCCAGTAAAAGAAGAAGGAAAAAACATTTTAGCTCCAACCTTGTTCAAGATGAATTGAAGCACAGAGACAGTCCAGTTGGAGGACGGTACAGTAGCGCTGGCAGGGCGCGGGCGTTCAATTTTGTTTACCAGTTGTTTCCATTGGGCAGACTCGCCGCACCAGTCATGTTGACGGCATTCACGGGGACCCTATTGAATCCCAACATAACTAGTAGATATTCAGAAAAGTTTCACTATAACCCGAGAAATAATAAAAACTTAATTATGTTTGGCACAAAGTATACATAAAATATTTAAATTTAACAATTAAAAATAACAATCTGTAGCTAACAGTACCTTTTAAGTATCGAAAAAATGTTTCCCGAAAATAACTCAAGACACCAAGTATTATAAGATACACTAATTGGTGACAATTTTAAATATTACATACAAAACAAATTTTCAAATACTTAAACATTTACTTATAGGCTAGAACAGCCATTGTAAAAATAATTCACTGCATTTTATTCATTCTGTAATATTAATTGTAATGTATATTATGTAATTTACAAATAATAACAGTACATAAATTCCCAAATAACAATAATTAAATTATAATCCAAAACTAAGCAGCTCACGTTACTATAAAGCAATTAATTAATTAAACAATAAAATAGAAATCATGAATGTTGCCACCCAATTTTTGTACGGAACACAAAACACGAGGAAACAAAATTTGCAAAGTCTGTACCGTCTCGCTTACACTAAATAAAGACAAAATGATTACTAAATAAATCATTTCCGTTCGCTGAACGGATCAATTAGAAAGCACTAGCGCAAAATATAATAATTTAACTGGCATAGATAATAAATTAACAATTTAGAAAGTTACGAAATGACAGGCTAGAACACTTTGCGACAAGAAAACGTACACAAGGAACGCAAATTACAAAATAATAAATAAACTACTTTTAACTGATCAACGAAAATATATGTCTGCGTGGGAGAGAAAAACCACCAACTAAGTTAAGAGAGAGAATAAGAAAAAAAACAATTACCTGTCGAAAGTCGGAGAACTAGCCAGCCAAGGGCATCAGGACGACCAGTTGACAGAGAGAGATTCACGTCGCCTCTGCCGAACGTGTCCGACCGCTCCGACCAGTAGCAGCTGCCGGTAATCAGCTGGTCGGTAATCAGTCAAGGTCAACCACCTGACCTCGACCAATCAGTCCATCCAGGCAGAAAATAATCAATACGGTAACGGAATCACCCCCCACAGACTGACAAAAGTGGCCGAGGTGGGAAAAAAATAGACAAAATTATCCAAACTGAGCCCCGGCTCAGAATTCATATGTAAATGCTTCGATTTTGTCAAAATTGTCTTATATTCTTTATATAATCTTTTTTGAACGAATGTTTGGATTAAAAATATCTTAGCTTCGAGTCTAACAAAATTTTCGTAGCTTCTTTGTACAGTATATTTTGAATGAATGCCTCAATCTTGTAACATTTTGTGCATAAAAAATGTTGATGCATGTTTAGAATTTAAGATTATAACTTATTCCACAACCGTATTTTGGTCTAAATCTATATTTATACAGTCGGCCTCGAGAAATATTTGTTATATCATCTACAGTATCTACCGTTTGATCGCCATAACAAAAGGTGGCTTAGTCGAGTTTTATATTTTTTTGGTCATTCAATTGTTTGATCTCTTCAAGGAGATTATTGATTAGTTTGACATTAACCTCAGACAGCAAACGTTCGAATGCTGCAGTTCTGTGTTGTTGAACGCGGAAGTTGTCCCTGCCTCTAGGTCCCAAGCTGGTGAACGTCCCAGTTCGGCAATTAACACGTAGTTGCCGCACAGGAGATGGCGGAGGAGAGGTACCAGAGGTGGCGGAGGGAGTAGTCAGGAGGTGTCGAGTAACTGGTGCTCGTTACTGAAGTAGAGAGGAAGTCGAGTTCGTACAGTCACTGCTACGGCCAGATTAACACGTAGTTGCCGCACAGGAGATGGCGGAGGAGAGGTACCAAAGGAGCCCGAGGGAGTAGTCAGGAGGTGTCGTGGAACTGGTGCTCGTTACCGAAGTAGAGAGGAAGTCGAGTTCGTACAGTCACTGCCACGGCCAGATTAACACGTAGTTGCCGCACAGGAGATGGCGGGGAGGAGAGGTACCAGAGATTAGAACGGCAGTACAGGACATCCTCCAGGTTATAGAGACAGGGCAAAGTCAGCAATCCAAGCTCCCTGAAGGTGTTTTTGCATGAATCTCTGAAGTTCAATTTTGAAATGATTTGGACAGCATTCTTTTGCCTTCTAAATACACGTTCGAATTTGTATTTAGAACAGCTGCGCCACAGTCTCAAACCGTATGTCAAATGTGGATGTACCAAGCCAAAGTAAGCCGTTCTTAGTATATCCAAAGAGCAGAATTTTACAAGGTTCCGTAAGACATATTTGCCTGAAGAAACCTTTGAACAAATGCTGTCAATGTGATCGTCCCAAGTCAGCCCTCGATCTAGGTGCATTCCGACGAAATTAGTGGAATTAGTTTCTTCTATGAGAACATCATCCGCCATCACGGTAGCGAAGTTGTCAGGTTCTTGCTGCCGAAGAAACAAATTGACGACGCTTGATTTTGAACTGTTGGCCCTCAGATTTAGTGTTGAAAAATACTGAATACATGAATTCAGTTTTGAAAATGAGTTGATTTCTAATTCATCTTTTGTTTTTGCTCTGATGCAGAGAGTTGTTTTGTCAGCATACCGAACCATCTTCCCCGTAAGGATCGGTGAGTTCAATCTGTTGACGTACACAAGGAATAGGACAGGTCCAAGTATAGATCCCTGTGGGACACCATAAGTCATTTGAACCTTTCCTGACAGGGTATTCGCAATCTGCACACACTGGCTTCTATCCGTGAGGTAAGATGAGATCCATTCGTGCGGCAGACCTCGAACACCACATGTCGTCAACTGGTACAACAGTGTTTCATGATGTACACAGTCGAATGCTTAGAGAGGTCTAGAAATATGCTTAGCACATGTTCTCTTCTCTCCAGGCCATCGACAACTGTATCGTTTAGGTCTGTGACTGCATCGATTGTGGATTTGTCTTTTCTGAAACAGAAATGTTCGGAACAGGATTTCAAAACGATCAAGAAAATTTTCAAATATGACAAGAAAAATCTTTTCAAGAACTTTGCTCATGACTGGGAGGATTGAAATTGGACGATAGTTGCTTGCAAGGCAAGGATCGTCTTTTTTGAAAATGGGTGTGACTTTCGCAGATTTCAAAAGGGAGGGAAAATGCCTTGTGCGAAATAACAAGTTAATCAAATTTGTGAGTAGAGCCAAAACATGCTTAGAGCAACGTATGAGCAGCCACACAGACATGCTGTTGATGTCACATGGTGTTTTTGGTTTCAATCCCTGTATCACGCGGGCCACCTCTTCCTCACTCACAGGAGACAGTGCCATGGATGAGACCGGTCCCATAGATGACACTTCGTTGCAATTAAGGCCTTTGATTGATGGGTCAAGTGATGCAACAGATGAAAAAAATGAGTTGAACTCACTTACCAGTTTAGAGGGATCTGAAATAATTTCGTCCTTTTGAGCTTTGGAATTTGGGAATTTTTTGAACAATTTGGCTGTGTTGTTACATTTTTAATAATGCACAAAGCAGTTTTAGAAAAGTTTTCGCAATTTTTCAATTTTGTTTAAATTTCACGTGCTTTTGCAGATTTTATTGTTTTCCAATATCTGCTCTTGAAATTTATAAAAAAAGTTTTAAATTGTTCATTTTCGGTGCTAATGTAAATCGAATAGTACAATTTTAGCCGTTCTCGTAATTCTAAAATTTCCTTCGTCACCCAAGAATTTTGTTTTGCTTGTTTGCGTGTTTTAAAATTTTTAAGTTTTAAAAAGGACAAGTTACATTTAAGTGATAAACAAAAAGATTATGAAACGCGGTATAAGCTTCATATACCCTTTCAAAATTGTCTAAACAGGATCAGGACAAATGTTTAAAAAAAAATATGTAAAAGGGCAATGTTTTCCGAGCACTACTTTTGATTTTGGATGACGGGTGTTCAATTTCTGGCTCAAAGTTGCTGATAGTGGTCTCCTGAGCGAAGTGGTCAGAGTTGGCCGCATTGAAAACAGTGACTGACGCGTTTGGAATGTTTGTGATGACGTTGTCGATGGCTTTACTCGATGTGGCGGTCACTGGTGTTGGCGTGTTTACTGACCAGATCAATCCGAAAGAATTTAGGATGTCGCGTAGTCGCTGGGTCAGGGGGTCGGTGTGGTCTAAAACATCAATGTTAAAGTCGCCAGTTATGATAAACTTGGACGACTTCAAACAGATGGAATTTAGGAGATTTTCAAAATATTAAAAAAAATATTGCTGCATCCGTTTGTAGAACGATATAAGCCAATAATTGTAATTTTGTCATCAGAATTCAGGTGGATTTTTATTCTATCCACTTCAAAATCTAAATCACAACTGTGAGTTAACTTGTGTAGAAGGAATTCAATATCAGATTTTACGAAAATTGCCACACCTCCTCCTTTAAAATGAGTTCGATCATAAGATGTTGCCAATTTATAGTTGTCAATCCTGAACAGTATGACTGTTTCAGGTTTGAAACCATGTTCAGGAAAACACCACCAAAAGAATAATCATGGACTTATGGGAAAGTAACGCTCTAGTAGTGGCCAGTTGGATGAGAAAATTTAATTCTTTTTTCGAAATGAAAATATTTCTTTGAAGTTACTATGACTGACGAAAAACAATGTCTTGTAGTCTTATAATAAATACAATGTTAAAATAACAATAATCATTGTTTAATTTTTACAAATAACATTGTATTTTTAATTTAGCACCACAAATTTAATTACACTATCCAACTTATAACTAACAGCATAAGAGATGCATTACGTTTTCGGATGTACCTCGTATAGAATGCCCATTACAAGATTAGATATCTGTAACGCCTCCTCACATTCCTTTAACAATCTACATTATTTCTTCAGCCGCTTCTATTTTATAGTTGGGAAAATATTGTTCGTTATATTTTTGCAGTAAAAAGAGCACCTATTAAGTTTTTATGATTTATATAGTTTTCTTTAATATTTACTGTAAATATAGTTTATATCTATTTCAGAGAATGTAGCAGATACACGAAAATGTATAAATGTTTCAGAATATTTTTATAATGGCTTTTTTAAAAGAATTTGCCAGTTCTTTTATATGTTAGTGGATGTATATGTATATTTTATTAATAATCTATACTAATGTAGTTTCTTATGTGTTTGTTATGTTTATTATTATTGTTTTTGTTGTTGTGTATTATAATTTTTTTATATGTTATATATTATTATTTTATTTGAGTATCATTACAAACAGCTAAAATGTATTGGTCGTTATAGTCATTAATTTTCGTACAAATGATGTTCACCGCTGGAAGAACAAATAAATTTAGGTTCATTTATATCATTGGACATGACCTATCTCCTTGATATTTAAGTTTTCAAACTTAAGTATTACTGGCAGGGAGTAACACGAGTTTATCAGCTTTGTTTATTACTATGTTTTTACTATGTTATTTTTAATGAGAGCTATATTGCAGCCCATATCAGTCAGTAGGGGACGAGTGGTTTGGGGTCCATTTCTAATTTAACATTAATTGTTAGAGTGAGTGTTTTGTTATTCGTATATACTTCTTCCAATAAGTACATTGTGTGTGAGTGTGTTTTTTAAGAGTAATTTCTTTTGTTTCCTAGGGTGGTGAGTATCATTGGGACGTAGATCGTCATATTTATGAAAGTTTCAAAAGTGATTTTGGGGTAATTTAAAAGATGCCAGAGTTGATTTGTTGTAATGACGATCTGTACTAAATTCACTAAAAGGGGTTTTATTCTTCCTCTTCAAGTGGAATTAACAAAATCAGATGGGACTTGCTGCTGTGACGTGGTGCAGGATATAGGTGAGTCACCGACAGCTGAGGCCTTGACCTACTGAGAGAACAGCTGATCTTTGTGTGACGTGTGGTGGATGATGACGTCATCACTTGGGTCGAGACGCGGCCATGATGTAATTTGTGTTCTGCTGGTGAGCCGCTGGTCTTTGTACTAGGTCATGGTGCTGTCAGGTTGATCTGTTTGTTTACTATTCTGTGTTTTATAACTCGCTATGTGACTATGTGGGGAGTTTTATAGTTTTCAGTCTGTTTCTGTGTACTTCATATACGAGATAATTCTTTGTCGTATTATCACCTTATCCCAAATTTACTTCTTTAGACAACGTTTTCTGATTATTATTGTTATGATCAAAGTTATTATTAGTTGATGCTTGGACCCAAATGTACCTTTTAATTTGGTGTTTGAACCGTGTTTTACTTAATGTTTTGCTTTGGTGTGATGAGTTTGAACTAAGCAGCAATCCCATCGATAATTCTTTGGATTTTAAGGGTTGCTATATGAAGTTTAGCGATTATATTATTTTCTATGTGTCGAATATATTTAATTATTATAATGTTTAAGAGGAGATAAGTTTTTTGAGTACGGATTAATTTTGGGATTGATGTCTTGTCAAATAATTATAATATTTGTCTTTTTTGTGTTCGTTACATCCAAAAAGTGTTTTAGAACAATGCCGGTGATAATGCAGTTCACGAAATATATTTTTGCCGAATGAACGAACGCGTGGGGTTCGAGATATCTGATGACGTAGTAATAAATACTCGAGTATTCGGTAAGTTTACTTTTAAGTTTAACTGTGCCAACTAAAACTTGTTAAAATAAAATAATATTTTGCCACGTTGATGCTAAAGCAGAGCAATGTAGAAATTAAATAATATCTTAGGTGGGTGGGCCTAGTGTTTCCAATGTTCTTTGGAATTTTTACTACTAACTTAATTATTTCATAAAACTTTAAAATTACTTTCCTTCATGTTGAAGTCGACCCATAAACCACGGCATCAGCATCTTGGCTCAACATTTCAGCTTTAGTCACGAAAAGGAAGATAAAAAGACTAGAAGTCTAGAACATGAATACTGGAATCACTCGAATTTCAACAAGAACTCGCCTAAATCAAAATCACGACGGTACCATTTATCAAGACAACTTGTAATCACGACAAAGTGGTCTCGTCTGATATACATTACCACAACTAATACCTGTGTTAATCTGGCAAATAGAAAATCTTCATATGTAAGTAACTTTCATCTTTACAAATGAACTTTATTTTACATTCAAACTAGATGTCTCCCATTTAAGGGCTAATTTATAATACGAAAATAAAAATTTTACTTACGGACAAGGCGGCGAGGAGGTAACCGGATCCTGTTGTTGAACGGCTACAAAGTCCAAGAGAGAAAACATTACTACGCGTGCCTAGTCGATTGATCTCGTAGAGTTCCCAGTAATACATTAAAGAAATTAAAATGCTCGAATTTGAATTTATCGTCTCTTTGGAATTCATGTCATTTTATAAGCTACAGAACATTTCCTGGATGCCTTCTCCTAAGTAATCCAACTAGCGATAAGTAATGGTCTTTTATAAAAACAAATAATGAGTTATTATTGAAAACATCATAACATCCTGTGAATACCACAATAGGTATTGATGGATCTAATAAGGTGACTGTACTTTAATAAGTAATTTAATATCCGGTTTTTGAAAGTTTCATATGGGAACAATATAATATTTATAACCATTGTAATTAATTCTGTCAACCTTTACCTAACATTAACCTATTACAATTACTAAGCACATTTTTCACTCACACATAATCATCGCACACCACACAGGCTGCATAGAAGACAACCGGTATAATTTGAAGACTGATATCTCCAAAACCTGTATATTATGCCGTTCTGACTAAATAACTACTCGTTAACACTTCACTCTTACCGCCAACAATATCACCTCCAACTTCAACTTTCAACAACTCGCACCATAGTCACTTAGGTAATGAAACTGATTATGCCCCTAGACTCTAACTACTTCTATAAGACAAAATTCGGCTTCTCGCACACCAATAGATGCAAGTTTCAGCCCGACCACAATCGCTAAACGTGCTGTTACTCAACATCTAAACCTTCTTACATCATACCACATCTCCTTCACACAATATCCTAAAAATTATAAGTTAATTAATTGATCCTAAAACACAACTTTACTCATCAGCCGACACCATCCTCTAACCAAGCAGGCTACTTTATTTCACCATTCTTCATCAACGTTAAAAGTTTCTAAAACATTTAATTTTAAATCGATTAACACCTGTTCTCAAACACCAGTACGTATCGCACCATTCTTCTAATATTTCACAAATTCATCTACAAGAGTATTCGGTGCGATAACTTTCATGGTCTCGGGGAGTGTAACACAAGCGAAATCTCCCGTACTGCAGAGAATTCTACAGTAGCGCTTACGCGCTATGTCATCTCATCCTTCCCACTCTTCAGAGCAACCTAATCTTTAAATCCTACTCTTCCCACAAACATCATATATCTCCGATCCTGAACTATCAAGCTTAGTAAAATCTTTATTTTAACGTACCCCCTATCATGATGCAGCTTACCTCATTAGTGTAAAAAAAGGGTGGTAAGGTCCCAATTTCACCTAAAATAAATTAATATTTCACTTCATTATTTTATCAGGGCGTTGCTCAATTCCCACAATAACTTTACACAAACTTATAAGAGTCTAGTGTGTTTATAGTAGCCTAATCTTTGGTTAGTATCAGGCATTCAGCATCTTCTGACTTATCTAGAGTTTTCTGGTGCATTTTGCAGTTACCATGACTTCTGATTGCAATATCGTGCCATGTTTTCCTAAGAGAACCGCTAGTCTGTCTAGCTCCTGGCCCGTATTGGTTAAAAGCAGCTCTTAAATCCATACGTTAAATAAAAGCTGAAGAGTACTTGTTTATCTAGCATCAGTGTAGTAATTTAGAATACCTGAATTGACATCCGTAACATAAATTTGAGTATATTGCTATTAATAAATAAATTTATATTTTGTGATTTATTAATAAAAATACAGTATTTTTAGGTCGGTGAAACATTTTAAACATGACGAAACATGATAAATATGAAATATTGAAAACAATTAAGTATATTTTCCATTAATTGATATGTGATATGCAAGAATACCTTTCGTTGGACGCATATTAATGGCAGAGCGGTAAGTATTAAGTGATGGTGAATGAACGTTTTTCTTTTAAAGCCAGCAAACCGCAACCTCAATGACATTATCTTAACAGCAATAGAATTCATGGAGCTCGCAAAAGAGGCAAGTCACAGACAACAGGAGTAAAAAGACTCTGACTACTTCATAAGCAGTATCAGACTATTAGAGTTCAGGTGAAACACAAATCTTAATTACACTCTTCGATAACTTTAGTGTCTGAAACGTGAACATTTGGCAAATCGTTATACAATGATGCGTTAATAACTTCACATATTTAATAAAATTCCAAACGTATACACAATTTAAGACAGGACACCAGTTATCTTAATACACTGTTTATCTTTGCAACATACTGTATTAATGAAATGTTGAATACGAGTAAGATTTATATCTTTTTTTGGATTTGTACGTGACTTTCTCGCCATTTGTTCTAAAATTACCAAATCCTAATCCGAAACAAATACTTTTACCATAAATCGAAAATCTTAAGTAATCCTGCTTTTAATTCTTCTGAAATAAAGCGTTAATAACATATCTGTTTTCATAATAACTACAGTAGTTTATCATTAAAAACTATTACGATGAAATTAGTTAGAATAGATCAGATAGACTTAGGAGGATTGTTTTACTTCTGTCTCAACTGGGGCTTTACTAATTGTGTGCTAAAAATTAATTGCATGATTCTATTTATGTTTCAAATTAATATGACAGTTATATTTTTTTAATATTGCGAAATTCCTATATTTATAAGTTTTGCAATGGGAATTTTCACACACAAACTTGTGTATACCTCTGGTTCTGACTCTTCTTTATCTTTTATTAATGCTGACGAGGATATAGTGATCCTGAAGTTTTTAACACTATTGAGTGTAATATACACAAAATTTAAGTTTTATATGAGTACAGGTATAAGCTATATTTAATTGATGTTCCCCAAAGTGACCTATAGAAATTTCGAGACGAGTATTAAACGATACGTTTCATCGAGACGCAAAATGCACACAAAATCTGTTAAAAGATTATCTTATGTTTCATAGTTAAGTAACTCTTCCATAAGGAATAGAAACACTATTTTATATTCCATTTCATTTGGTGTTAAAACCAGTTTCTTGAGCATAGGGCTGTCAAAACAAATAACGGAATCTCAATGGGATTTCAGTTCTTTATACAGGGAAAGTGCTTATTAAAAAGAAAAAAATAATATTTTACATAGGGAAAGTAACGTGTGGGAGAGATAAAATCATCTGACTTAGCAATGGGTGAAACGATAACTTTCGCAGATCTCAGCCGTATTGGAAAATTGGCCATTACCATAACAAAGTGATAAAAAATATTACGTTTGTCGTAAATTATTGAAAAATTAATAAAAGTGTGGTATTTACTAATACTATGCAGAGGAAAATATTTAATAGCATGTTTTAATTTATTAATTTAAATCCCATTATATAAAAAAGTTCCTGGTATACTTCTAGGCATAAGATATGTGTATTAATTAGGATTTATGAGTTTGAATAATTTATAATTATATTACACAATTGAACATTGTTTTGATAAAATACAGATAGTCTATTCGTTAGTAAGTTAAGAAATAATGCATAATCTATTAGATGCAAGTACAGACTTTCAACGGATTAACAGTCATATAATTTCCAGATTTCAGAAAATTCACTAGAATATTGTGTTTTTGTCAATTATGGAACTATCATTTAAGAAACCGGTAACGTACTTTTCATTAAATGTAGTAACAATATAAATAGTATAAATACAATTCAAATGAACAAATCATAAAAATATAACTTTAGAACAATAATCAATTATACAACAATGCAACAATCAGAAGTTACAATCAACAAACCTAAAAACCTATAAAAATACATTTAACTATTTATCATAGATAATAGGTATGCTACGACAATCTAAAATACAATATATTAATATTAACTAATCAATAAGTAGACGTCTACCAAGTTAATTTTCTTGTTACAAACCGAAGAGATTTCAATTTTAACTTATGCTTCTTTACTAAAACAATTTCATTTCAAAATATCTTGATATAACTGTTTAAGTGTTTTGGTTCTGGTAGCCAAGTGTTTGCTCAATTCTCTAGTGTAAAAAGAAACTTCAAGTAATATATAGTAAAAAGAGGGAGTAACCCTTTTAATCTAACCAAGTGAAAATTGACTTAAATATTTGTGAACATGCGTTATAACGGAATATAGATACAGTTGATTAAAACTTAGTATATTGTGCTCGGTAAAAAGGTGACTACCTGTCGTAACGTTTTAAATTAACAATAATACGTAATGCATGTTTCTAACACATAACAACTGATTTGACGATTGTAATATAGGCTCCGCAGGAGTGTACACCCCATAGGCCCTTTATACGGTTTCAAAGCAAGATAAATAAATCTGTTTTAGTTGGTCACTCATTGTGTATTTTGTCTTCTTATAAAGTGTACGATTGATTCTTTTTAGTTTTACTGACGAATGGTTTATTTGATGTAGCCATTTTAGATGCTGGCCAACATACAAACCAAGTTATTTAAAAAAAAGTCTACAAGTTCTATATTTGAAAATTTATATTTATATGAACATTGGTGCTTAGTGCAATTCAAATAAAAAACATAGTGTAGATATTCTTTTCACTGATCAAATAAAAGAAATTATACATCTTAAACTTACTGGCATTAATTAACCACAGGTAAACTTTCCTTAGGTCATTATTAATATTGAACTGTAATGCTCGTCTTTTACTGGCAAAGCAGACAAGTGCATTGTCATCAACATACGCAAATATATATATATGAGTTAAACTCGATATGGAGCAAATCATTAATATAGATATATAAACTAACGGTTAATATTTATTACTACAACTTTTCTTATATTGGGTTTATATATTTTCAAGGAAAACTGAAGTAATGAAACATAAAAATTACTAATGTTTCGTCTATAATACGGTACATTTTCAAGAGATGTAAAGGTGTAAACATACTAATAAAATATGTTCATAAACTTAATTAAAATGGCAAAGAGTATATAATTTTGTATTATACAAGGAATATTAGTTTTTAAAATACATTTGTAGTTAATTGTATAATAATTAAATGTTAAAATTTAAATTTAAATAGCTAATTTTATCTCTGCAACTATTCATACCTTAAATTTATACCATCAGGATGTTTGTAGTTTTTAGGACCCTCTAAAGAGTTATTTCTAAATTATTAATTTTAAGTTTATGCAGATTCTAAATTTGGTTAATAACTTTTAAAGAAAAGCATTCATCGATTTTTTGTTATGCTCCATTGCATGGGCCGAAATAGGATTGGATCTAATTTTATGGATTGTATCTTTTTCATTCTAATGTGCAGTGTAGTTATCGTCTGGCCAATGTAGTATTTTGGACAGTTTTACAAGGTAACTGATAAATTAAGTTGCTGGATTCACAAATCATTTTACCTATCATCGGATAGTTTATTCTTGTTTTGCTACCACAGCAATTTTTAAATTTATTATTAAGTAGCACGTTTTACAGCGAACAAAAAGGTTCACAGCCAAAAGATTAGTTTAAATTAGTTTAAATTTTAAGTTAGTTCGTCAGAAGTTTAGGTGATAGTGATGAATTGTCCAAATTGTGTGGCTTTTAAAAAAGTACTCTAGGTGGATTACTAAATAAATTTCTTCTCACAGGCCAAGCTTGTAAATTGATATGTGTTGATATTACGATACCATTAATATTGTACAGCCCTGGTAAGTAAGTAGTAATAAATTTTCCTTCGTTATGTGCTTAGGAGTAAAATGTTTGGGTATTTATATGTCATAATCCACAACATTTTGAAGATCTCCTCCATTCTTAAAATCATTTTTTAACTTTTCATAGAACAAGTCTTTTTGCTCTAATAGTTAAACTTTTTGAATCGATTTTTTAACGTATTCAGGATTGGAGCTTAAATAGTGTAAATATTGCTTTTATTTTTATCATTGACATGAATATTCATGTTTAGGCCCCTGTTTTAAACACACATCGACATCTAAAATCTTAACAAGATTTTTAGAAATGTTGAAAGTAAATTTCGAAACTGAAAAGGGAATTAATTGTTAGATATAACGATTAAAAATATCCATGTCATGTTTCCAAAAATATCGTCGGAACCAAACTAATAGTTTTAAATTTGTGAGACTTTAAAAACGCTTGATCTAAAAGTGACAAAAATATATTGGCATGCGAACAAATTGGCATCCCTGTTTCCATTGTGGTTCCTTTCACTCGTAAGTAAAGTTTGTTTTGATTATTTTTTAATCTTTGCAAGTTAAGGAACGTTTCGCTGCTTATTCTATGTACGAGTTACTTAGTGTTTACTCTGAATTTAACAATGTGATAACATATATTCCAGATATAATGTTTTTTACTTTTGTTCATCAGTTTTCTTTGAGAACAATTCTGCTATTTAATTTAAGTTAATTTAGTTTCTATAAAAAGGGCATCACGGGGTTCTTAAAAATAATTTTCTATTTGCTATGTTACTCAGTAAGATGCATTATTAAAGGCCAAGTATAATGACGTAAAAAATGACTTAGCCCACAGGGATAGAAGAGATGAGTTTGTTTTTTTAATATATACCTGATTTTTTTCACTCTAAGACTATCGAGGGAAAAAGATTTGAGCATCTTTTGTAAAATAAGGTAAGCTATATCGAAAACCTTATCTGATACTAATGAAATTTTTATTACTTTGTGACATGCAGAACATTCTCAAAAGCCTTCTCCTAGACCGTTTCCGAATGTGATGTAAAGTCAATTAAAATTCAGACAAATATTTTTTTTATACTGAGGGGATTTTTTGGATGTCATTATTTTATCTATCACAAGGAATGAAAACTAAGTTTTCTTTAACAAGCTCAAGTTTGTACATTTAAACCGCCGCTATTGTGGCTACGGTGAACCTTTTGAGGACAGTTTTCCTAATTCCCTTTTGTGAACCCTTTGTGTTTTCCTAATAGAGAAATTTAATTTAATGTACAACTCAACCTATGATCTTATTCAAGATTTTCTTCGGAATCCTTGCAGACTGTCCCCAGTATGATGGAAAAATTTAATTCATGCTTAAAAAAGTATTTCTTTAGGTATAATACTTATGTGTAAAGTTTTTTTTATCTGCAATAGTCATAAAAATAAAATGCCGTTCACAGACTTTTTGTAAACCCTCTATACACACGACTTAACTCCTAATGATTATTTATTACCCCCTAGAGTACAATGAGAAAACTTAGTGTCTATAAATAATGTAACACTTTTCCGAGAAATAATGACAGACTTAATTACTCTATTGCAAATTTTCAATTTAACTTAATCCCTCTCTAAATTTTTCAAAAGTTGTTGTGTATATTACGTACGATTTGCATCTGGCAATTGTGTCTTATGTGTCCGTTAGTGATCTCAACGATTCAGTCTGGAATATATGAGAGACTCCATCAAATTTAAAGAAACCCCAAAATAGAATCATCCAAAACCATATTTCAATCCTCTTCTCCATCATTAATGTTTATAAAGATGATTATTTGTTTTGTTTTAATTAACTAAAAAATTTACATATTGTCCAATTTATTTTCGTTCTAAAAACTGCAATAAAATTAATTTTATACCCTTTTAGTTTTCTTCAGTATTAAAAAACGTAATATACTCCTAATATCCAATATCATAATCAGTTAAACTCCTTGTTTTATATTCAATTAAATAATGATGTGAAATTACGTTTTAATGATGTTGCAATCCTCTATTTTACAATTAATAAGACTATCGATAATTATCTAGTGCATAACTAATTATACCTATAATTTTATTCCTGGTGAGTTGATTACAGCGTATTCTGTTAAATTGTATATAATTACAATCAACATGGTTTTGAGCTCAGAACGTCTGAGCTAAAAATAAATTAAAAACCTCCGAGCTGAACTAAAACCAAAGGTTGCAGGTTTAATCTTTGAACACAGAAACAAAACCAATCTTAGTAAAAGCATTTCCGAAATAGGTGAATGTCTATGCTTCACTTTATAACATTCAGTTAAATAGATCGTCAGAATCTGTGTGAATGCTATTGACACGATCATTAGGGTACTTATTGCAGCGTTTCACTATACGCGTTTCTGTTTAAATAACAATTTAATTCGGTTTTTACTTTAAAATAAAAAAGACCTAAATTGAAAGTTCAAAACCATTTATAAGTTAGCATTATAAGTTATAAGTTATAGCGGATATGCAAGCAGAAATTCAATGGGTTTTGTTGATTAATTTTATATATTTTAATGATTTATGATTGTATGTTCAAAGTAAGTAGGTTGGAGGAAATATTTTGTAGCGTAGAAATTAAAATAACATAAGTAATGGTGTTTTTCATTTCTAGGAGATTTCTTGCATACATTGCATCAAATGTTATAATTTTTTTCAAAGTCTCGTTGATTTATTAGTTAGATAATCTCAAATACAATACATTTCTACAGTGAAACTTACATTTAAGATAATGTTTTTTCAACATTACTGAAACTATTACACAAATCAACACACATTTTACTGTGACGTAGTTTGATTAGGTTGCTTAATATATTTATATTAGAAGTAATTATATTTACGTAACCAAAATACCCAAAACATTATACTATAGACGTAACAAAATAAATGTATCTAATCATTGTTAAATGATCTTGTGAAGTTTGAAAACAATAATAATGGAGATTAATATATTTAACATAATGCTAATCGTGAATTGTTATAGTGCTTGATATTGTATTTAGTTGTAATGATGAGTTGTCTGCGATGGAAAGGAAAATCCAATTTACCCGCTTTAAGAACTTACATTTAAAACCTGTATTTTTTATGAAATTCATGATACCTTGTATCGAAATTTGGGTAAAGTAATTTAAAAAACAGGAAATAAAACATACCTCATTCTTTGCTCTAGGTGTATTCTGTCTTCTATTTTTTTTTCAAGATAAAGTACAATTCTGTATGTCCAAATTATAAGATCAGAATTTACTTTTCTAGTATAATTGGTTATCCAAACGTTTATTCAGTTCTTCGTTTTATATAGAAGAATATGTGTATGTTTTAAGATGCACACTGCAATATTAAATGTAAGTGAAATATATTTGTACGATAGTATTCAATATTAACACACAGTTGTATGTTGTGTTATGAATGAAATTGAAGAATAGCGTGAGGGTGAACAATAAAAGTCAGGGTTACAACTGTAATTACAGACCTACCCTCCTACACTTCCCGTCTCCTACCCCTCTTCCACCTATTCAAATACAGCTCTTGGGGACACGTCCCAGAAAGATGTGCTCCGCTTGTGTTTCTTAGCAGGTGGATGGTAAGTAGTACGTTGACATGTGGACGTAAAGTTTTGGTAGAGCGTCATCGATGGAGAACGTTTCAGTCCCATTTTGGCTGGGGATGCTGTACACATGGAGACTGCCGACATGCTGTTGTTAAATATAGAACTCATTTTCACAATCTTTGCTCGCTTCGGGTTCAAAAGTGACGACTCTTCACAGTGACGAGCCTTTTTGGAAAATATACAAAGGACAATTTTAATAGTCTTTATAGAGCAAAACGAGTAGAATATTTAAGAGGTAATTTACTTTATTACCATTATTACCTGTTGTGAAATGATTCACGACAACTTCAGTGTCAGCCGTATTATAACTTTGTGTAATCTACAGATAATCTCAGATGGGTGCATTGATTATTGACTGAGGTTACTTCCTAGCTGGTTTATGGTAAGCCAACTCATCCAGACCAACAATGTACATGTGCATGATAAACATTCAAGTAATAACAATGATGTTTCTGCCGATGTAAGAGTAACAAAGGCAATGAGTCGTACATGAGTATAGTTAGAGTAGGTACTTTGAACTTTCTGGCGAGAAGACAAGGGACAGGCAGGAAGACAGGTATATTTGTAATGTACTTCAATCTACAAAATCTTTTGCGCAGGTCTCAAAAAGACAGGAGTTTGGTATAAGTAAAGAAGTCAGGTTGCCTTCTGTTGAGATACCATAGATAATTACTAGCTGTTTCTGAAGTTTCGTAGCGTCTGGCAGGAATTGGACGAACTCGGCCAGCAGATTATCGTGGTCCTCTAACAGTTTTGTAACCTTGGAATACATCTCGGCCATCTGTCATCTGCTTGTTGTCAGTGGACTGCCCGCCTGCTCCAGCCCCTTCCTTCAAATTCTGTTGTTCGTTCTGGTATATTTGCAATATCTCCAGAAATCTCTTATATTTATCACGCTGTTCTTGGAGTATATTCTAAAACCATGTATAAGCAACAACATGTATAAGCACGACGGTAGTACTTCTCTGATGGGAGAGTGAAGTTCATGTTACATAATGAATTCCAAAGTTTTCTTGTTAGACTTACAGTGCTGAGTCATAACAAACATTAAATGTCTCCAGTTGACTATATTATAAATTAAATTAATTAAATATTTTAGAGAGCTATCGACAGCTATCAACAGATTTTTCTTATGACATCTATTGATAAGCTGAAAACTTAAACGTTATGAATGCCAAGTGTGATTTTAAAAGGAATATTAATTGAAAAACAGCATTTACTATCGGTTGCGTAGTGCAGTTGGTCAGTTTTTGAATTAGACACATTTTATTATATTTGCATCGTAACTGTCATTTAACATGTTATTCTACTGCAATATACATAAAGCCAGAGATATCATAGTCATATTCTATTCATGTTGAGGGTACCTCGCAAAAATCTCCTTGATGTTTCTACTCAGACAAATACATAACGTTATAACGACAGTAGACAGTTCTCCTGTTTAGCATTAGGCCCTGTGCTGAGTCGTTGCAATTTACCTGTGCAAATCTTCTATCGATCGGCAAAACCACTAAGAAACTAATCAGATATGTCTTTCAATGCTCTGAATATAAGGACGGTGACTAAACGTACAAGAAGTACATAAAATGTGTAACAAGTACCAGCACCCCACTATACAAACATGAGTACAACAATTCTAAAATTTGCAGAAAATTACTTACAGTTGTGATAAACAGATATATATATATATATATATATATATATATATATATATATATATATATAAAACTAATATTGATAATAAGTTTGAGAGATTATTAACTGGATAGATTTAATACTAAATTATATTAACCACGGAAACACAATTTTCAGGTTTAATAATGTTTCAATGAATTAGGGAGTACTTAGATATTATAATCAATTAAATGATTTAATGTTATTTAACTGAACTATCATTAGTTTGGCCCTATTAGAACTTTCCTTGTACTAAGACAGAGTGAGAGAGAAAGAGGAACACGCATTGGCTACCTCTATAGAGAGCAATACATCAAATAACCAGTCGTATCGACGCTACCACGATCAGACCTTTAATTAATGTCCAGCTATAGTGTCTCGCTCTAAACGGTTCCTCAACTCACCGTATTTGGCGGCTCTTAAGATTGATCTCTTAAAATAAACAGTATTATTAACTCTCTCTATAGTTTAATGAGCTGTGTTTCTTGTCAAACTTCTTTTTTATCCCTGTAAACAGTGAGTTGTGCAAGTGTTACAAGAAGTATTGGGAAGACTTCTGCTCGTGACTACCACGATTATAATCTGACAATGCTTGTTACTCGCTCGTTATTCTTGCTTTTAATGGAAACATCCCTTCAACTCTTTAGACACTGTCTCAGGTGTGGACTCGAACTCACACTAGTGGTAACAGCAGAGTCATGTAATGATCCTCCGAAACATGGTACTGTGAAAACACCTCAAATCTTAAAAGTTAATTTTCTGTCTATACTATTTGCCCTATAATTGTGTATTGATTATCAATATTTATTCAATTACCTCGGGACACATTTGGACCTCCTAGTTGGATACGATTACACGTCCATACTATAAGTTACAGTCCTTAGCTTTAACACAGACAGATCCTCAGCAGTATCCTTTCGGCATACAATGAGTTGAAAGTTCCGGTCAGCCGGGTGAACAACAATGTTCCTGAACATTTTATTCACATCAGATGTGAAGGCATAATTATGAATACAGAATTTCAACAATGTGTCTCATATGTTGAGCTGGAGTCCTCTTCCTCTAATAAAACCGCAGAAGATAAAATTGTGTGATTGGGTTTGAAGGGTAAGCATATACAATAGCGTCTGTCCGCTTCCCTAGAGTGGTTCCTAGCAGTTGTGTCGGAAAGTGGGAAGAGCATTTTTACTGCAAGTCTAGTGAAAGTGTCATTGGCAGTTTGGTCCACCACACGCATCACTACATTAGCTCTAGGGTGGACTGCGGTGATACGTGTCAAAGGCCACGAGAGAGGTGTAGGGTGAGTGGACTAGCACCAAGTTGTCTAATTTTAGATTCGGAGTTGGGAATGTCCACTTGTTATAAAACCCATGAAGTGGTGTTTAGCACCCTTTACTGTATTTCCCGAAAGTCCTCCTTGGTGAAGAGTGGCATGGGGGCTGTTGAAAATTAACACCTTTAGATATTGGTAAACTTAAGAAATTTCCCTGAGCATGATAAGAGCGCAGAGAGAATTCAGTGAGTTTGCGAAGTACGGCATCAGCACCAACAAATTAGAACCACAATAAGATGAACACTGAAGTTGGAAGTTGAATGTTTATTTACGAATCTATTGAGCAGTAAACAAAGAATAATACTACGCATACGAACCTACCTAAACTGCACTAATGAACAGACTCATGATGAAAGCTGTATGTGTTTGAAGACCTTGAGCAGTAAACAAAGAATAATACTACGCATACGAACCTACCTAAACTGCACTAATGAACAGACTCATGATGAAAGCTTTATGTGTTTGAAGACATTGAGCAGTAAACAAAGAATAATACTGCGCATACGAACCTGCCTAAACTGCACTAATGAACTGACTCATGATGAAAGCTTTATGTGTTTGAAGACATTAAGCAGTAAACAAAGAATACTACTACGCATACGAACCTACCTAAACTGCACTAATGAACAGACCCATGATGGAAGCTTTATGTGTTTGAAGACCTTGAGCAGTATTTTTTAAATCAATTTGGTTTCGTTAATTAATCTTCACCTAACAACAATGGGTAGTAAGAAAATGGTAACAACTCCGATAAATATCCAATGGAACAAGACATACACACATCGCGTATGATGCAGTAATTATTTACAGTAATGAATGTAAGCCGTGCTAAGTTTAAGTGCATCTCCGTTACGCTATGATACGTAATTGGTATCCAGATTCAGATTATTAAAATTACCTGATAGAGGCAACCTCGCTTTATCACTCTGAGTTTAAAAAAATAGGATCTAAGTTATATTATTTGGATAAGCTTTCGAAAAGAATATTCTATAAACAACTAATATAATTTTCTTCCTTCAGACTGTAAGATATTATATAATTTAATTCCATGACAAAATATACCATTGTGGTATAAAGGTAACCGGTAACAGAAATTTCATAAATAATGTTTATATCTTGCAGTTTGCCTACCTCAAAATAATTTGAATTAGGTTTCACAAAACTAATAAATCATAGATATACAGAGTAGGAATTCTATAAAATGGTTACTGTTTTTTTCACTGGTTTGTCTTGTATGTGCTTTGGCAATCATACAGACTAACTAATTTTCATCTCTAATCATTATTTCACTTCTCCCTGCATTTTCTCAAGACCGTGATTAAAAAGTGTTGCATTTAGTTTCGAATAGACTTCATCAATGTGAATCTTTCACTTCAAGTCTTATGTATACTATATCCTGAAGAATTTAAGATATCATTAAATTTTCAAAGGTTTGCGAATAAAGCCTTTGAAGACCAGAAATTATGTTTTAATAATTCAACATTTTTACTGCAATTTTCCGAGTAGACCATGTTGCAAGTAAAAATGTTTGGTGATGCCTATAACACTCATAATGTCATTAGTTTTTATGAGAACTGAATAATTTTTCACACAAAATAATTTATAGTTCTAATAAAACAAAGATTTGTAGTACAAAAATATATTTTTACTGTGTAAAAAAGCTTTTTACAAGTTTTAAACAAAATTTTAAATTACATTGTATTTATTAAACATTTTAACAATTTTATAGTCAAACGTGTTTTTTATATTTTAAACACACTTTGCACAATACATAATTTTTTTAACATAAAATGATAAATTAAAACTTTGGCTATCGAAAAATACGAAAAATTCAGGATTAGGCTTTTGTAACGTGTAAATGGACAAAAACCCAAACATTATTAGCCCACTAAAATTCAGAAATCTTTAAGAGATTCTCTCATCGGGCAGTTATGCAGCAAATCAGTAATAACTAACTAAATATGTATTTACAACGTGCAATGGTTATAACTTTATGATGGTTATAGCCATTCACATGCCATGCTAACCTTCACTGCACCATAGCAGATCGTTGCCTATTTGAAAAGATTTTAATATATCTTTTGCTAGATCTTCTTCCAGGTAAAATAATAAGGCCTGAAGGTCTGTTGTCTAACAACGGATGCAATCATCTGGTAATATTTAACCAAAAAATACCAAATTTACTGTTCCAAATAATCGATAACAAGTAATACTGAAGCAAATCAAATTACTGGCTACCTGATGTACTTAGACATATTCAAATTTGTATATTTTGTAGCTTAAAGTCTTATATAATAAAAACTTAGCCTAGCAGTATATTACCATAACTTAGCAATATATGGATTTGCCATGCAAATTGTCCATAGCAATATATTGTCACCTGATCCTCAAAGGGTTTACCATAACCAATGGTGGCTTCATGCCATTGTGATGACCCATACAAAACTTTAATAAATTAGTTTTGAGACAATTTCAAAGCTAACCATGTGAGTTAAGCTACTGGTTCATATTACAAAAATATTAATTAACTCTTTTCAGAATAATTCCGTATCAATTACTTCTCCTAATTAATTATTATTTACTCTGAATAATATTAAATGGAAATCAACACTTTCAAATATCAGTATCATACCGTGAAACTTATTACTAAATAAGATGCAAACCACAAGATCCATTCATACCATTAACTTTTAACTTAATTGTCAACCATAACTTTATCACTTACATCTAAAAAACTACTCAAAAAATAAGTTTTTGTGTAACAACTGTTGTTGGTGTGGGCAGCGCCATACTTGGTAGTACTGTTGGGGTTGCAGGGACTAGTGTTGTTGTGGCAGCACTCGGTGATGGCACATTCACTTGAACTTGGTATGAGTAACACTGCAATAAGGCACCTTACTAAACAGATAAAAGTTCAATATAATACAAGAGTTCCTGAATAAGAAGTTCTATAAGCAGATAGACTGAGAAACACATTGGATTTAATCATTATTTTGATAAACTTATGTCGTTTCAAATTAAGACAAATATCATCTTCACATTCTAAACACATATTATGTAACATAAAACAGATGTTGTATCATGTACAGACTATGAGATCAAATTATAAAATAAAATACACTTATAAAACTTATGCACCAAAAACGTATAGTTTTTTTTAATATTACCATATATACATTAAGTAGGTACTCTATATCTGCATTTGCGCGGATATATGTTCATTTATTTCTATGAAAGTATTTTCCACGTATAAATTGTGTAATTCTACAGACAGTGCCATAACCAACTGCTATACAAACTTAATCAATGTTTTGTTATGTGACAATTCGAAAACTCACTTGTTCACTTTAGTTTTATAATCAATAATACCAGAAATAATATTCTATGATGATACAATACGTACAATATTCATCTGTGGAGTAAATATGGTATTTAGTATTGCCTGAATGAAAGAGTTCTTTTAAAACAATTCTTTGCATGTGTTTGTAAGTATGGGTGACTATAAAATCTGAACATTACCAAATTGACGAAGCAGGAATGGTTGGTTTATACCAAGGAACGTTTTTAAAAGTTTTATGTGTTGGTTTATAATCATCCTGTGTTTGAAAAGGGTTCCAAAAATATTTGTTTTTATTTTATTTTTGTTACAACACCTATTACTATTCTTAAGCATTAGGTGTTATGTTACTTAAAGCTAATCTGTTATCCATCTGGTTAGAAATGGCAGACCTTATGTACCTTATCTTAGTGTGTTTTATATTATATTTACCCAATTAAATAAAAATATATAATGTAAAATTATGAAAATAATTGTATATCTAAAAATATAATAAGCTGGCACCATGTTAATCAAATCCGGGAACCAACCTTTGTTAGAAATTCCTAAATGATCGAATACAAAAACATTCTAATTATAGCTATTAACATATTATTTATGTCACAAGTTGTCAAACACGTTTAACCTTCGAAATATTACGAAGTAACTTAGATTTTAATGGTTTGTGTGTTACATTTTAATAAATACGAGTTGCATAAATTTTAATTATTGAATTATTACCTTTTTGTAAACAAGAACAAGCGTAAGTATACCACAATTTTACATACCTGTAATGTAATTACAAAATCTACCTTCAATACGTGTTTATACCTGTACGTCGTGCTTGTTTTTCCTGACTTACAACACCTTCAACCGTAAGATGCATTCCAGCAGAACATATTGAAATCTGTGGCTCAGCCCACTACCCAACGTTTATACTGAAGGTCTCTACTCTCCTGATACTTTGCTTTTTAATTGACAATCTGTTTCATCCTCACCCGTAGCGTTATGATGCTTTGGTCCGCGCCCGGACTAACCATACGTCCTGCTAAGCTTAAAACGGCTTAAAAAATAGAGAAATGAGCACTATCATGTCTCAACTCTCAGACTACTGAGTACGAAAAACAACAAGACTTCATTACACATAACCTTATAAACAATTATTTTGGAAAGTTGCAAGGACTCATTAAGGATTTCCCCCTAATACCAGAAGTAGATAGGATCTACACCTAGATCAGAATAGGCTAACGCGTGTTTTTATATTTTCTTCATCGGGACAAAAGAGCAAACTCAACAATGGCACTGAAAATACCATGAATCTAAAGTAGATTACAAGAGCTGGAAGTAGTAGTTTTTGACCAAATTAGATTTACGAGAGCTACATAAGGATATAATTTGTTGTTCGAGCCAATAAGGTAAAGACTACTGTGGCACCTTAACTGATTTTATACAGTAGGATGTAGACACTTTTTAACCTAAGTAGGCTTACATAAGTTGACCTAGGTAGTCAGACCTACGAACATATATATATATATATATATATATATTATTTTTTATTCGTTGGGACACCAAGGATAACTCAAATATAGAACTGAAAATATCTTAGATCGCAAGAACATGACAAGGATTGAAGAAAACGCCTTTTCACTGAAGTAGGTTTCCGAAACCTATGTATTTGTATTTTTGAACAGGGTAACAAGGCAGACTAAGGAAATATAATTCGATACAGTAGTGCTAATAAACGTGCACTCATTATATAAGAGTCGGTTAAACATCGTGGAATATAATATTCATTTTCATAAAACTCCACCACGCCATGAAATCCGAACAAGACTGTGTGGTCATGTCGCTGACTAGGTATTTTTTTTTTAATCACTGTTTACTGGGTTTATTACAAATTCTGATACTGCTGTAAAAACAAATAGCGAATGATTAATAATAATAAGTAACAGGGTACAAATATGGTGATTATCGTTATTCTAATGACCATCAAAGTCTTTAGAGATGTTTGGGAACAGGTTGACACCTACGTAAATATTCTTGTCAACCTTACACAATGGGCGAAGCCGCAACGAGTATGCTTGTATGTTTGTTAATGCGGGATCAAGACTGCTGTTTATTAGGATTTAAATTCAATACACAAGTATGTAAAGAAAATATATTGAAAATTCACTACTGAATGTTTGACAACGATAAAATAGCAGTATATATATATATTTCACTGTCATGAACATTTTGTTCTTAATTTTACATACAATATATGTTAATTCTGTAACATTCATACCAAGAATTAATTGACTGAACAAATAGTTCAAGTCCATGAATAATAACTAAATAATAAATTTATACAAATTTAATAAAAATAAGTTATTAAATACTATTAAGAAGAGAGTGAAATTACACACAATTATAATAGGAAGTCCATACAATTCATTTAAATTAAAATTTTTGCAGGAACTAAAATTAGATACCGACCATGCAAGAAACAGTTATTATGAAAATTAACTGAATAATTGTAACGGTATTTCTAACATGCAGTGGAAAATTATCAATCAGGTGTTATAATAAATAGCAGAAGATTTGTCAAAATAGTTCCAAAAACTATCGTGTTGGGACTGCGATAAACAGGTTCCTTATCGAAGCTCACGATGATAAAACATCTACGGAATACAACGTTATAACCTGAGGCGCTCAAGGTGCTTAAGGGACAAGCGACTCTAAATATCTATTTTGAGACACTGCGTATCAATGACACTGCAGGAGTGGCGGTGACGGCGTGTTTTAAGCAAAACAATTAAATAACCCAAACGGAGAGAGTATCAGGAGTACAGGGGTTAACAGGAGACTTGAATGACGTTACTCTCACCACTGCGTGAGAGGAGGGGGAGAGTGAGATGACGTAGCAGTGTCTGAAAATGTTATTGATGAAGGTCTCAAGTATCAGGAGAGTAGAGAACACCAATAACGTTGGGACAGAGTGAGTAACTCTATCTTGAATTGCGCCCTACTTTGAAGCCGTTCTGAGCCTACCGCACTCACGGCGTATGTGGTGGATGAGGCAACAACATTGCAGCTACATTCATATGTATTATCTTTAGTTTATTTGCTTATTTATTGCATATTACATCATATTATTACATTAACTGTATTTATATTTTTATTAACTTCATTTATAAATCCTTAGTCTAATCTTTTTTCTATAGTTTGTTTTCCTAATGAAAATTGGTTTTGTGTTTATAGTTTATGCCTCCCCCTCTTTAACGCATCGATATTGAAAAAAATAATGACAGTAAAAATAAATCTTACTTGAAGAACGGGATACTAAAATTTGAGTTGTCTTAGATAATAAGTAAGGACGTTATTATTTGTTTCTACCCCCTTCCAAAATCTGTTATTAACTATTATTTTCAGACTTTGAAGTGACACTATTTGGACTGGACGAGAACTCTAACGTGAATTTATACTCATTAGACATATTTTTTAGAAATCATGCAATATTAATTATTGAATGTGTTTACTTGTGAGTGAGGGTGCAGATCAAGTAAGTACATGCATAAGACTGATTTCTAGAAATGCTGTACCCGGCCCGGTTTGCCACTGTGTTGGGAGCGAGATACATTTGCCTTAATAATGAAATATGGCCTCATATAAATCCTATTTTCTTCTGACTGAGCCAGAAGGGATATGGGAAATTTTTTTACACAAACCAAACCACGAGATGATTGAATTAAACATGTATGCGTCTAATTAATGGACAATGCAATGAATATAGTGGGAGTCGATGATATTGAGCAATTTATCACAATGAATATTCGAAAGGTGTTTGATGAGCAGGCCCCTCTAGTTTGCAAGAGAGTGACAAAGGAAAAGGCACCCTGGAGAAATGATGCTATAATTAAAAATACTAAGAGTAAAAGTAAATTGCATAGAAAATATTGGAAAACCAGGGCATACAAAGATTGGGAATTGTATAAGACAGCACGTAATGAACTTAATCGAATGGTATGGAATGTAAAGAAAACATTTTTTACAGAAAAGTTGTCATCCTCAAGTAACTCCAAAGATTTCTGGACTTGCCTTAAGAAGTGTAATGTTGTTGGAAAATATACTAATAAGAATATACCGCACAACTTGGATTTGAACGAGTTAAATAGACATTTTAATGAAATGGGCAGTGCAAGTGATGCTAGCGATGGAATAATTTATTACTTCAATGTGAATAAGATGAATGATGCGACAGCTGTCTTTAACTTTCATGCAGTCACTCTTGATGATGTAAAATCAGCAATGAACGAAATAAATTCAAGAGCAGCAGGAATTGATGAAATATCCATACAAATGATTAAAGGAGTGAGCCCTTATGCTTTAGGTGCCATTACGCATCTGATAAATGAGTCTTTAACTGAAGGGTTGTTTCCTCAGAGATGGAAAGAAAGTATAGTTTACCCCCTAACTAAGTTACCCAGCCCTCATAGTGTTAATCAATTTAGGCCAATTTAAATTTTCCTGCAATGTCAAAAATTTTAGAGAAAATAGCAACTCGAAAACTGATAAACATATGTATGATGAGAATATTTTACCAAAAACTCAATCTGGTTTCAGACACAACCACGGCACTTGCACTGCCTTGACAAATCTGTTTTGTGATTTGATTAATGCTAAAGACAGCGGAAAGTATAGTTCAGTTGTCATGCTGGGTTTTTCACAGGATTTCGACTCAATAAGTCATAGGATGTTGCTGCTAAAATACACTTTTATGGTTTTGGTGTAAATGCTATTGAGTGGGTGAAGTCTTATATTGGAGGAAGAAGCCAGGTAACAAAGATTGAGAATTAAACATCTGGCTCTCTAGTCAGAAGGCGAGGTGTACCTCAGGAAAGTTGTCTTGGTTCTGTACTGTTTAATCTGTACACTTCTGACTTCCCTACGTGTATCAAACATTGTACGGCACATTTGTACGCCGATGACTGCCAGTTGCACTTGGCCTATGATCCTCGTTCAGTGCCTGAGGCCTTTACCCATCTAAACTCAGACCTTGAGAACATAAGTAAATGGTCTGTTGACAATGGGTTAAGGCTCAATGTAGGCAAGTGCACTGTCCTTCATGTCATCCCACAAAATCTGGTACGGGCCTTGACGGATAGAGGTGTGGGGATCGCTCTTGATGGCGAGTTTTTGGCAGTGTGTGACCAGGTAACACACACGTACCTGACCACGTATTTGGTTACGTGTGTGACCAGGTGTATATGATCACATCACTCATGCTATCCAGCGTGCTCTTGGCAGATTAAGAGGCCTGTACAGATTCAGACGTCTGCTGCCGGAATTCGCCAAGCTTCAGCTTATGCAGTCGATGGTCTATTGTCATTTACTACTGCTATCCTGCTTACGGTAACAGCATCTCGCGGAGTGACGTCGATCGCATTCAGAGACTTCAAAACTCTGCTATACGTTTCATTTTCAATTTAAGACGATTTGATCACGTATCCCCCTTTCGGGATGCTGCTAAGTGTATGCCAATGGAATCCGTCTGAAGGATGCTGACGTGCTGAATGGTCCACAAAATCCTATCACACAAGGAACCACGGTACCTGAGTGAGCGGTTGTTGTTCCGGGAGGAGGTCTGGCAACGTAGCACCCGCCATGGCTATCTGCTAAACTTTCGTAGAGTCAGATATGAAGTCGGAAGAAGGAGTTTCTCATACTTCGGCCCTAAGTTGTACAACGACCTCCCCCTTAGCCTAAAATAATGCAGTTGTTCCACATTTAAAAGGAAACTTAAAGACTTTTTGGTTGTTGACAATTAACTAAGTTAAGCTATTAGTATATAAGAATAAGAAATGTTACAGTTTTTACCACTGCATTATTTTTAATTAGCCACTAGATTTTATTGTACCTGTTTAAATTAAGTTTAGTTTAGTTTTTGTTATTTAGTTTTTAAGGCATTCAGTGACTTGAGTTGTTCTGAAAAACAGTAACTGTACTGGGAATCACTTGTAAATAAAGGCATTTTTATTTATTTATTTATTATTTATTTATTTATTAATAGCATATGTAAGTTCCCTCAATAGCCTGTTTAGTGTTAATGGCACTATATTTCCTCAAAAACTATGAATGAACGAGTGGATGTGTGAAAGAAAATAGCATTTATGTAGATGGATCATTTCGTGAATACATTTCAAGAACACAGAAACTAATAGGAAATAACGAAGAACAAACCACACTTATTTCAAACACATATTTGTCTTTATTTAATGTGGGTAATCTAAGTAATTTTCATGCTGTGATGTTGACCACACATCCAATCAGTGCTTTAAAATGATTAATATCTGTAAACTAAAAATTTAAATGAAAAATCTGGGTAACTTATTTTTATTATGTCAATTTCGTAAACCTCTGGGAGAATGAAACGCTTGGCCACAATAGTCGCCTTAAGACACAGACTGTACTTTCAAGCCCAGGAAGCAGCCACTGCTCAACCGTTGTAATCACCAAGAACTCTTTTAAAGTATCTCCCATTTTTGGGATGGAGTAACATTTAATTAATACGAATACTATCAGTACTCAAGAACAGTACTTAGAGTATCTTACAGTATTTCCAAAATCTCAAAATATTAGCTAATATTCAATTTCGCAAGGACTTACAGTACAATTAATTACGCCTTTAAATTAGAACTCAAAATTTTTAATATCTCCTTTTTTACTGTCCTTATTTTTTGCATAATGGTGAGTTAAAGTGGAGAAAGCGTTTTAAAACAGAACACTGTTTTCTTCTCCACATTTCCAGTTACTTACAAAATATTTTTCTTTTACTCAAATACGTGGGTGAATTCTATACAAACAGTAAAAAATTATTTGCTAGGTGATATATGTGTATATTTAAATATGGTACACTTTGGAAGAGTAAGATATTTAGCGTTTGAGAGAGGTTGCTGGGACCCGGCTCCGTCAGGGATCTTCTTTAGAAAATCAAATTGTAGTATATAGTTTTGACATTGGATCACCACTATTACACAGACGCAATACACTTATGCTACATTTTTTAAATTCTACAAAATTGTATTAAATTTTTAAGTTGTGTCCATATCACAATAAATACATCTAAATAACGGAACGACTCAGTAACCATTATAGAACTCAATGCGTTCATGTATTCTTTGTTACATTAATACACTGTAGTTTATTTCTGTAAACATCATATGTTCATAGCCTTTGTGCTAATTAATGTGCTGCAGTAGATCATGATTACGTTTCATATAAATATCGGAATCTATTGTTTTATGAACAATAGATACGTACCTACAAGATATGTACGTATTATGTACTCAAAGACACCATAAACGGCACAAGAACGTGTTACTGATAGAAAATGATAATTTTACCTAGTTTATATTGAGTCGCTCTTGTGTTATTGTGTCTGTTTGCGTATCTATATTATCTAAAATACTCGACGGATTTTGATACGGTTTTCACCGTCGGCTTCATTATGAACGAGGGCAGAGGTTGCTAGTCATAATACATTGATATTTTAATGAAATAAAGTAGAAAGAAATTGGTACAATACGGAAATTGATATTTTCGACCGCTTTCATTGTTAATAATGACTAAACCTTATATTAAAATAATGTAAAGTACTATGAATTTGAACTTTTCAAAAATGCCTACAATTATGTCCGCGGGGGCTTTTGAGTCTATCTCCGAAAAAACAACCCACATTGACCATTGTTTCCTTTAATATTTTAAATTTTTAAAAGCATTTTCGAAGCTACTATTTAGATCAATAACCTACTCATATCAGTGGTTTAAGATATGTACAGTTTAGGCCAACGTACTCTTTAACAAAATAATTTTGATCAATATTTTGGTAGATAGGTAATACGTATTTTGGCTCGCGAATTTTGGTTGATCTTTTGATAAAAGAACGTCCCCTGTGCTCTGATTGTTCGAGCGGACATTATATCACACTTAATTGCGTAGTAAAATAATGAAATTCAAGACTAACTAATCTTTACCTAAAGTATTGGTCGAATTACTTACTCCCTTAGAACACTTTTAGATCCTCAAATGTAGCAGTTATTTTCTGTCTAATACTTGTTACCTACCTACTCTATGTATTATTGTTTGCTACGACAAAATAATATATTGGTTGAGTTCGTACCTATATAAGTAAATAACATAGTAAAGAAAACACACCTTTGTGTCTAGGCTGGCAAGAATCTTTGACCCTTAGGGAACAAAACCAACAACTCCAACAGTCATCTCCCACAGTAGACTAGACCTATCGAGTTACCCTTGCACCCCAGAATATCGACATTTGCAGTTAGTGATGTGCCGCACTTGGACATCCATAAGGTTGTCCAGATTTAAGTGACTAGTCGGTTTTTGCTGTGTCCAGTGTGCGTTCAACTGGAAAGTATAAACCATCCAAAATTAAACCCACCTGAGGATTATTGATAGTGTTTTAGTAAGACCTCTACAAGATACAAATGCCTGTGGGAGAACATCGCAGCCGTTATAATGCCCCGTTCACGAGTGAAGTAGCAGTTCTGATTGCTGGATAACAATTTCATAAAAGGGATATAGTTTTGTGCAGCCGCGACGACAGTTTGCAAACAATATCATGGTTGCGTAGATCTTATGATAGCTTACAGTATCCTTTGATGCTCTGTCGGGGGGAAGACGGATATTTTATTAATGTTTTTCAGGTGGGCCCGGCGAGTGAAGCATCTTTACGTAGAATGTTTTCATTCATAAGTTTCTATTGTTACAATTTTAACCCATTATTCAGATTTTGTATGTTGAGAAACCAATACTTGGTTGATCAATATGCCAAAAATTAAATCACAGGGATTATAGCTTACATAATTAACATTCAAACTAAACTAAAATCAGAAAATTACGTCCATCTTCAGGATGCTTAGCAATCGAATGAACCCAAGTGTGAAATTTGACAGTTGGTTTTACAACCTTCATCGTTCACAGGTGGGCCTCGATATTTACATGGAAAATCACAAGACGAAATGACTTGTGTCAGATATCACGGTAAACCCGATCTCTTTAGAACTGTAACATGTAACCAAAATGGGGAATAAATGAAAGAAAACCTCACATCCAATTTAACATTACATATTAGATACGATATAGTAGACAGAGTATTACATTTGGTAGTACAGAAGCTCCTATACCTCATAAACAAGGTTCATATATTTGGTCAATCTAGATGCTATTTGTACACCGATGAGTGGCAAAAACGTGGCTTATCACATGTTTATTTATTGATATGGTTAGTCAATAAAATCAGTTGGTATAACATTTACAATTTTATTTCTGCAGAGTTTCCAAAAAACAACAAACAAAAAGATCCAATTTTATACAAAACCGTAACGAAACACATAGTCCATGGTCCTTTCGGTGCCTTGAATCCTAATTCTCTATGTTTGTGAGAAGGCAAGTGCACCAAAAAGTCCCAAAATCATTTCAGACCCGAACATCTACTAGCGACGATGGATATTCTAAATATCGTCGACGATCGACAGACGGTAAAGGGACACAGATGAACATACGATAAAGTTCCAAACTATTATACATGTAAACAAACTTACAAACTAAACAATCTAAACATTCCAGCGTAGGAAGCCGTGTATTGCATTGAAGGAGTATCCTGCTGTAAAGAAATAGATGCTCTTAGTAGAGTGTATGCTGTTCATACGAATAACAAAGAATGTTTCTACTTAACAATATTTCATGTAGTAAAAGATCTAACTTCTTTTACAGACTTAAACACTATACAAGATGTTAATTGTAATACCTATCAATCAGATTACAAAACTATGGGTCACATGGAGAACCACTCTTATTGGGAAAATACAATACACAGATATAATACATATATACAACAGATAAAACATTTAATAATAAGTTATAAAGAATAACCTATTTGTGTTGCTGTCAATATTGTGTATAAAGATATTTTGTAATTATTAGTAGAAAAGTCAAATCAAATCAAATCAAATCAAATTACTCTTTATTTTCAAATATGCAATGATTACAATTACATGATTATTATTATGAAAATACCGTCACATGGGCCGAGGCCTGTGCGTGACGGCGAGCTCTTATTTACAACAATTTTAGTAGAACAGACTTTTTTAAATCCATACAATAAACAAAATTCAGCTCACACAATCAGTCCCACAAAATAAAATAAATAAAAGTTACGAAAACAAAAATATCTAAGCAAGCGGTTGAACATGTTGTATATGCTGACACGACGGCACAGCAACTGAAAGTAGTTACAGTAAATGTAGTTAATAACGGTAAGTGGTAGTGAGGAGAGACTCAGCGTTATCAGAGCCGATCATCCGCAGCCAGGTAGTAATCAGTCGTTTGAACAGACCAGTTGGTTCGGCCCGCAGGTCCCTTATCACTGGAGGCAGGCGCCTGTACAATGTACTCGCCACGTAGTATGCGTTCGTCAGATTCACAGTCATCTCAATGACAGGAGCCCGCACACCACCCCCCCCCCCCACAGCGGCCCTGGTAGAGTAGCTGTGAGTGGTTCGACCGAGTACCGCCTCCCTGTGCCTATAGGTGTAGACCATCATATTCCTAATATATAACTGACGGATCGTGAGAATATCTGATTCTATGAACAACTGATTTGATGAAAAACGTTTAGGTTTATTTAGAGCTGCCTTGAGTATAGATTTCTGAATAACATTTAATGGATCAATGATAGGTTTTGAACGCCCCTCCCCACGCTATTATTCCATACTGTAAAATAGACTGAACATATGCAAAATAGACAGTTTTTAATTCATTATAATTTAAAATTTGCCCTAACTGGTAAAACACGTATATCATTTTTCTAAGTTTAGGTTTTAAATAATTAATGTGAGGTTCCAATCTAAGTTTTTTATCAATTATTATACCTAGGTACTTGTACTGGTCCACCCTCTCGATAGGCTGGCAGTGACAGGCGGTGTTAACTGAATCGCCGCACGAGTGCAGTACTAATTGCAGCTCCGCGGGTGGCTCACTCACATTCCTTAATGCGATTGGTAAAAATTTTGTTTTACTGACGTTCACGGTTAGAATGTTAGAAATAAACCAATTTTGTATTTGCGTTAGCTCGTTCGAAGCAACCTGGTAAACTTCTTGCCAGGTTCTTCCTTTGAAAATAATTACTGTGTCATCAGCGAACAGTTGTAACATTCCAGTAATATTTAGCTTTACTATGTTGTTTATATAAACGAGAAAGAGTAATGGACCAAGTGTACTTCCTTGAACAACGCCATAATTTACTTCCAATGGACTACTATTTCGATTATTTATTGTTACAAATTGCTTCCGATCAGTTAAATAACTTTCGAACCATTGTAATGCAATTCCTCTTACACCAACATATTGTAATTTATTAATCAACAAATTTCTGTCAATTGAATCGAAGGCTTTAGCTAAGTCCACGAAAACTAAGAGAATTTTAAAATGTTCATTTAGTAAATGCATTATTTGTTTATTAATTTTGAAAAAGGCGTCTGAAGTATTTGTTCCCTGTCTAAAACCAAATTGTAATTCCGATATTAAGTTGTTAGATTCTAAATAATTTTGAAATTGTTTTTTTACACATTTCTCAAGCACTTTACCGATTACACTAAGCAAGGAGATAGGTCTATAGTTGTTCGTGTCCGATTTGCTGTTTCCCTTGTGTAACGGAATAACTTTAGCCAGTTTAAATCTTTCGGGGAAAATGCCAGAAGTTAGACTAAGATTAATTAAATGTTTGAGAGGAGGAAGAAAATGTGCAATATTATTTTTTAAGGTATTAGAAGGAAAATCGTCACATTCAGGAGCAGAGCCACCGCGCATCTCAGCCACGCACTTCTCCACCTGGCTGTCGGTGACCGGCTCCAACTGAAACACATGCTCAGTTCGATACACTGCGTCATCCACAAGGGGCGGACCGACAGGCCGCGGCAACTTACTCGCCAAACTCTGCCCTACTTGTGAAAAAAAAATCATTGAAAGAGTTAGCCACGGCTACGGTCCTCCCACCCCCGGTGTCTGCCACAGTGGCGAAATTTTGAACAGGAAAAGCAGATTTTGCTTGCGATGCACCACTTATCTCGCTAATTATCTTCCAGAACATTTTTGGATTGTTCGATGATTTTAAAACTTGTTCTTTGTAGTAATTATTTTTCGTTAATATAATTTCCCTTGAAAGATTGTTTCTGAAATAGTTATAATAATTTTTTAAAGTAGTATTAAATGGTTGCTTTTTTAATGTCTTACTTAATTTATTTCGCTTTCGAATCGCACTAATTAGGTCTGCTGTAATCCATGGTTTAAGTCTCTGATTGCGGTTACTCTGTCTTTTATATTTTTGAGAATGCTGTTTTAAATCCTCGAAGACATCAAAAAATGCGTCACAGCGCTTATTAACATCTTGCTGAACAAGAACATGTTCCCACGACTGAGTCTCCAGTAGACGGTGCAGTTCCTGTTGGTCTAGGTATGTACTCTCAGTATCAGTGTGAGTGCCGGCACGGGGGGCCCCACGCTCCACCCCGGCCAACACGGCGTAGTGGTCGGTCAGGTCAGTGGTCAGTACACCCGCAGTCACGACACAATAGTCAGAGTTTTTGATAAATATATGGTCAATGCAAGTACTAGATTGGTCAGTCACTCTAGTCGGTTTGTTAATACATTCTGTAAGGCCAGCTTCGTATAGTATGTTTAAATATAAGTCTTTTCTGTCATTACTATTGTTTAAAATATCAATATTGGTATCTCCTACGAACATATGAGCCATATCGTTAGAAGTAAGCGAGTAGTAGTTATGAAGTTCCTCCAAAAACAAGTCACAGTTCATAGTCGGACTGCGGTACACCCCCAGTACCCTCTAGTGTCTACCGTCACAGTCAAAGTCCACCTGCAGTCCAGTCGCCTCTCCCAAAGTAATCTGTTTAGTCACTCCACTCAATTCACTCCTTATATAAACAATCACACCGTCATTACTATTCCAGTTGTTATCTGTGCTGTGTACGCCATAACCGTCCAGTGCTACCAAGGTCCTATCTCTGTCAACCCAGGCCTCCGTAAGCACAATAATATCAAATTTAACGTTCAAGCTGTAAATTAAAATTATTAAACTGTCATTATTTTTGTGGTAACTTCTAATGTTGAAATGAATTATGCTAGGCCATTCTTTGTATGAATTGTTAAAGTGTTGTGTAACCTGTATGTGTGAGTCGAACTGTTCGCAGTATACTTGTCTGTAGTGATCTAATCTGTCAAGCAGTCGCGCGTCGCTGTCCATCAGCCGCTACACCGTCTGCCGTGTCATGCTTGGATATATTGTTATTTAACATTTTTTATAGATTTAAACTATATCATGTTCAAGCGCGCGCATTTACATATTAATAATACATAGGTATGGTATAAAAATGCCACCATTTTAGAATAAAATAAAGTGAAATGTGCTTAAAACAAACAGTAAAGACTACAGCATCATTAAATAGATTGTAAATAAATAAAATTAGATATATTGCACATGAGAAAACAAAATTCTGTCAGTTTCTGTAAGTAATATTTACTAACAACAAAATATAATATTTACTACAAAGGAATAAAAACCAAAAATCACTTTGCTTCATATAGTAGTAATAGAAAGTTGATACTTAATTTTTAAGAGTATACAAACAAAATAAATGACAAATCAAACTAATAATTACCTTAAATGTACAAAAGATCAAACATTATTCATTGAATGATAATATATGACCGTAGGCGCATTGAAATAGAGCATGTATTTGTAATAGGAATGTACAAAAATGTATCTTTAATAGAATAACGTTTGAGAATAACACAATCCTTAAAATGGTAGTAAGTGGTGGAATTAACATACAAAAAACCATTCTACGGAAATATAGCCATAATTACAGTAGTTAAAAATACTTGCAATAAGAAATATATTAATGTGAAGTAATTCATGTTGAGAGTTAAGATTAAAGGTACAATGATATCCAAACATAGACTGTATATACAAATATTTGGGTGATTTATACATAAGCTACTGGTAAATATATTGCACGCAATTTAATGTAAAATATTGAAATAAAATAATTTGTTTAGTTTGAAATATAAAATATATACCAATTCAATTACGTTATTAATAGCAAATAACTTTAAAACAATTGTTGTACTTTTAGTTAAAGTGAATTTTTATGATATATAATAAATGTCTAAACCTATATAGAAACAAAATAAATAAAAGATAGGAAAGCAAATTCATTGGATTTATACCGGAATAAATTATAATTTTCGCTTTATGGTTGTCTTAGACCATAAACAAATTAGAAGGTTTATACATAAAATAAGTCATATATCAATCTTAACGATTGGAATTTTATGAAGTGACCTTGAATGGTTTCAACACTTCACCAGTGTTTCCAGGTCGTCCAGGGAGCGGAGTTGAGTAGCTGGGCTGTCGTGCTGAGACGTCTTCTTCACATAAACTCGGCAATCCCTGGTCCAGGCAAATGCGAGCCTCTTCTCCTTGACCAGCCGCCTAGCCCTGCCAAGGACGGCCTTGTAGTGAGGTGTGAGATGCTCGTTGATGAATACTGGAGTTGAGGACCAAGATTCATACAGTACTGAAGCAGTGAGTCTTCTGCGATGTTCCCTTGCGGCACGGATCCAGGCTGACTTTTCCTCACGCCGAACAAATTTAACTACGATGTTGGGGTGTTCCTGGTTACTTCTCAGTGGAAGCCTATGCACCACGGACACATGTCGGCTGTCGAACTGTATGTTTAACACTTTAGCGAGTCTTTCCAAAACACTATAGATGTCCTCACCACGTGTCAAGGGCACTCCCACTATCTCCACATTATCTTTACGCGAATATTGTTCAATTTCACGCACTCGCTGATGTAGGTCTGCCATCTCTTCCCGCATTTCATGGTTTTCTTGTTTCAGTGCAGCTAATTCAGACTTCCTGTGCTCATTTTCCGTAACCATGTTGTTCAGGGTGGCTTGAATGACTCCAATGGTATTATTTACGCCTACCAACTGTTCTTGCACACTATCCACACTAGTCTTGACACCGGTTATCTTCGCCCCTAGTTCCTTTCCCATACTCTGGAACGCTTCCATCAGTGAAGCCAGAGAAAGCTCCGACTCCATCCGACCGTCTTGGCTAACCACCGAATCAGTCTCTGTTGCACATGCATCGCACTTCCATCCTGCGCGTTTTCGTGTCGAAAGTTTTTTGAAATTATCTATACACTCCAAGCGTGTGCAACTGGGATGAAAAACCCCTTTGCACTCTGCACACACAAGCATATGAGCGCTGTCAACTTGAACAGCACACTTAGTACAGACCGCCATGTTAAGATTACAAAATTATAAGAAATTAAATGAAATTAATATGTAAAAATGTTTGAAATAACTAAATATAAATAAACAAATTTGAAATAGCTAAACTAATAATATCACGCGGATACACTTATAAGTACAAGCGGCGACACGGCAGAACAGGTTAATTAGCGGAGATAAGAATCGACCGCACTGACCGGCATCTAGATAAGAACTGATGTCATCCAGATAAGTAGTCTAATGTTAAATAAATAATCATAAATTTATCTAATTTCATATAATTTTATTGGTATGGCGATTGGTTATTATTAGTCAGATTAGTACATTGTATTATTTTGTGGTAAGATTCCGATCAACATCAAAAATCTCTTATTGTTTTTGATTGAATAGTTCTCTGAAAAGAAAACATAAAAATGTATTGGGCCCGTGCGAAGCTGGGCCGGGTCGCTAGTACATCGTATTTCAGAGAAAAATTACAAACCCGAGTCATAACTACAATATCGCCAACTTTTATTTAGCAAAATTCAAATACTATCGGTATTGTCTCGTAGACCTCACAGATCCCCCTGAAAATCAAATTTAATAAAGACTGTGGTGAACATTGATCACCTTTATTTTCTATTCTCCTCCCCCTCTCTACTTCTCATAAGACCAGTGATCGAAGGAATGTTGTATGTCCCCAATATTGTTATTTTATTGATAAACACTTTAATGGAATCAATTATTGGTCGAGTGATAAAACTGCATAGTTTAGTGAGGTATAACTAAAAGAAAGTAATATTTTGCGTATCCTCTAAATATTTTTTTTCAATTCAGTTAGTTATTGGTGCAGTCTGATGATTTATGTCGAGAAATCCTTAACCTGTAATAAACCTTTTTTCGTAACCTGTTAATAACCTGAATTTTCTTCTTTTGTTGAATTTATCTGTAATTTTTTACACATTAACAACACTGAAATTAATTTCAATATTCCATACGTTTGTACATTGTAAAAGTAAAAAAAACCTTTCCACTTATGCCGTATAAAATAACATCCCTCTATAAGTTTTAGAAATTTTATTTCTTAAATAGAATGAAAAATTATCATAGTGCAATTATACAGAGAGACAATATGATTCTATAATAAATCTGTGTCTTTTATTTTTACCATATTGTTTTTTACAGAATATAAGATGATGTATAAAATGTAGGTGCACTTCGATGTTATCAGTACTGAGTAAGAACAAGTATCTTTCTTATTGTCACACTGTCCTACTGTCATATTTATATGAGGAATCGTTAAAAATATTAATATCGACGATTCACTAAAACAATGTTTATAAAATAAACATCTAAAAGAATGGAATCAAGTTCATGTGGCCAGAACTTTTAAGTCTTGAACCGGTCCAGTCCCGGTAAAGAGAACAACAAACATTTCTAGTACAGTTTCCTGTGCTCCTGATACTCCGGTCTGATTTACAAACACGCGAGTTGGGATGGTGGCAGAGTGATGGCCGGCTTTAGGACATGTGATTTGTTAAAGATACTTATTAATTATTATTATCAATTGTTAATGTTAATGTTTGCAATATAAACAAGTTGTATATAATAATAATGGAATTGACACATTACCACGTCTCAAAGATGAAGCAAGCACTAATATTTATGATCCCACCCCCCCCCCCCCCCACCCCCCCCCCCCCCCACCCCCCCCCCCCCCCACCCCCCCCCCCCCCCACCCCCCCCCCCCCCCACCCCCCCCCCCCCCCAACAGCAGGGAGTTGGCAGAAGTTGCTAAAGGACTAGAGGAGCAAATGTTGAAAATCGGCCGTGTTTTTAGATACTCGTTGGGTAGCCTCCAGCTTAATGGCGGGTGAAAGCAGTTTGGACAGATTTTAAAGCTTTGTACAATCATTTCATTGAAGCATCTGAAGACAAACAAAGGGACTCGAAGCAACGTTCAACTTACAAAGGGCTTTGTAGTACATTATCTTCTACAACTTTTGTACACAACCTGGCATTGATGTTCGATGCTCTAGAAGAGTTATCGGATTTGTCCTTACAGCTTCAAAAATCAAGCCTCAACCTTATCCAAGCCCACAGTGATGTAACACTGTTAATCAAAGTGTTTGAAAACCGAGTTGAAAACATGGGTAGACGTTCAGTGGTAGCTAAAATTGCTATTGACGATTTGATGTTTCAAGATGTTAAACTTTGTGTAAGATCCAAGATACCCAGTATTCCAGAAAAAACAGTTCTATCGGAGCCTCGCTAACAACTTGACTTCAAGGTTGCTATCATCATCTTCAAATGTGGCTGAACACTACACCAAAATCATGAATGACATCAAAGTGATCCACCCCATGTATTGGCCAAAAGACTTATCCATCACCTACGGAGAATGTGAGATCCAGCGAATCTGCGATAGATTTAAGATTAGCAGCTCTCAGGATATAATTAGAGACTTCAGACACTTCAAGCAGGGACTGAAGCCTATGTTAAGTGGAGAGAAAACCTACTATTCTAGAGCAACCGCCGTCGTTTAAGAAACTGATTTCCATCATAAATAGTATTGCAGTGTCTAGTGCTGAATGTGAACGTGGGTTTTCTGCAATGAATCTAATTATGTCTCCTCTTAGATCTTCACTCTACATTAGCACTGTTTGCGATTTATTGCGGATCAGGCTCCTAGGACCTCCTGTGGCTAGATACAATCCCGAGCGACACGTCAAAACCTGGCTGGCGAAGGGACACCATTCTGCACTTGACACCAAGTCAAAACAACGAGGGCAGAAAACTTACCATAAGACAGCATTGCATTGTGGGAACTTTTTTCCTAAATCTGTTTTTTAAATATCTTTTAGAATTTCAGAACATTAAGTTTTCATTAAAATAACTAGCCTATGCCTAACTTATAGTTGTGTTCTGAACTCAAGTTTCTGAGTTCTTTTTTGTACTTACAGTTAGTTTTGTGTATTGTTGTTTTGTTTCTTTTGTAGTTTTCACTTTAAAATATTAACAAACAACTAAAACTAAGTTTACCAACAGTCTTGGCATTGCCTTACAATATTATACTACAAATCCGTACATATTTGTTATAATAACTAATAAGCAAATAAAATAATCAACCTTAACTTTTTAAAACTACACTAAATTTAAAAAAATGAAACCGTGTTACTCCACTCTGTGTGTCATTTATTTTGTGTGTAATTAAACGCTTCCTTTTCCTTTCCAAGAATTTGGTTTATTTTGAACGTATTAATATTGTTTTGTACCCATAAGGTATGCAATTTTTTTGTAAAATATGCAAACTTGTAAAAAAGCTGTTATATTAACAAACATCCATTTACATATTAATATGTATTATTATTACTACTGTAATGTGTATAAATAAAACTGTGAATAAGGCTCAATTTGTTTTTATTTTACCATTCATTAAAAAATTAATATTGGCGAGCTTCATTGATTCAAACAAAATGGTCAATGAAATCAAACCAAATATTTCTGGGAAATTTAAAGTAGGCAACAAGGTGTTATGGAGTAGAGTAGAGTAGAGAGTAAACTCAATAATTTAAATTCATGTTTTTATTTTCTTACATCCTAATCAAGCACCTTAAAGAAAATAAACAGCATTAAAATATCACTTGGTATTTTATAAAAATGAATGTATTATTATGTCTGGGTGGCCTAAAAACAAAGGTTTACAGTTATAATTTTCAAAAGTTTTCCTGGGTGAGGGCCTCCCTCCTTCCTGGGGTGTATTCCATACCCACCGGTCTGAGCTTCCTCCCGCTTTAAGAGTTCCCACACCTAAAATTTTAGAAATTAAGCACTGATTTTACACACCAGAAAACGTTTTGTTCACATCAATTTCAGGAAGAAAATAGAATTGGTGATAATTTACTAGGTTGCCAACAGCAGCAATTAAGCCCTGGCATGTTCAAAGTGTACTTAAGCAATAAGTTTTAGGTTCATACAACTTTAATTTATAGTAACTATTAATGGTGGACCATCGATATGTGATCTTGAAGTTCTTGTCTGTAAGTTTCTAATTTTCTGATTAAGAAACTTTGGCTATAAAAAATAATTCTTTGTCTTTCAACATCTCTTACATAGAATTCTTTATTCCAATTTTCATGTTGCAATGTTTTTTGATACTTTTCATACTAAGAATTATCAGTTCTATTTGTTCAGCTTCAACGTACTTGCTTCTAAGAAACTGCAAAATAAAATCCAAATTTGTCATGTGATAGATTAACAAAAATGTAGTCTATGCCGTGCCTCCCCTGTCAGATCTCAGGTTGATGCCTGTAATAGTTTGTCTAAAACTGTAACCCAAAAGAATGTCTAAAATGGCAATAGAGTCCTTGTTATCACTGGTATGATATCATTAAAATCGCCAAAAAACATAATAGGTTTATCTTTTGTAGATTTATAACCGTGTATGTTCATTAATTATAATGATAGTTATTAATCAATCGCCATAAGGTGTTTCTGTCACTCTTTGAGCATGAAAACCCAAAATGACACAAAGTAATGAAATATCTTGCTTTGTAAATTATATTTAACTTGAAATTCATATTTTGAATGTCTGTATTTGTTCAATGCAGAGCGTTTGCTGCGTCTATGCGCAATGCACGTAGTGGACGTCATTTGCTCAGCCCTGGTAAAAAACAACTAATAATTTCATGTCTTAAAATTTGTGTAGTTGTATACACAACTTATATATAATCATTAAAAATACATGTAAATTACACTAAAATATTTTTTTATTAGGGATGACATGGATTGTTATTAAAAAACATTTAAATCTCAAATACATATTTTTAAGTAATACAAATACACACCCATATTTTCAAGTAAACCATAAGTAATATATATGTAAAAGACACATGGATTAGAGTACAAAAAAAACATACAACTAAGTACATAAAGTATGTGGTTAAAAATCCATTCTGTGATTCATAAAAATACAATTATAATAGGGCTAAGTCATGACATATTATTTAAAAGAAAGTATTGTAAGATATTTAATGATTAAACATTGTTAACTAGCATTTCTTAAAAAGATAACTCTTGAGTGTCCGGTATTTTAGACTACTGTTTCATACTTTTTTTTACAGACAACCAAAATCAAGAGACATGTTTATTACAGCAGCATTAAAATGTGTTAAACTCACATAAATAAGACTCTTTCAATTGGTGGTAACATTAATAACATTAAGCTACAAATTAAAAAAGTTTTATATTCAATTCCATTACAACTATGAAACCAGAATTGTTGTTTTGTGAGTTTAAATCAGTGAATAAAATTATTCTATAAAACTTTATTTACACTTGATCTTGCTATGGTATTACTAGGAATTATTTATGAGGATGGACGTACATAAGAACAAGGGAATACCAGGGGATATGGAAGAAGGAAAATATTAGACCATTTGTTTACAACTATATGATGATTGATTAGGTTTATATATTCAATTCCAATGTTTGCTGTAAATAAATAAAAGGCATTTAATATGTTTTTAAAATAAGTTTATTAGCTTAGTAATACATTAAATTATTAAACTATAAGGTAGATACTACTATATATCCTTAATTACTATTACTTAGTAATTCAACGTGTGGTAATAAACTTAAATCTTATCAACTATTAAAATGTAATCAAATATTAAAATAATAGTTTTCAATTAAAATAAACCTTAAATTCTCATTTGTAACTATAAAAAAAGATTGAATGAATATTATTATAGCAACCTCTCTAGTCTAAATCATAAATCTGTCACAGTAAAAAACTTGTACATTTGTGATGTTCTGCAGTTTGACTCTACAAATTGAGTCAGGAGAAACATTTCTTCTCTTTATGTGGGAAGGTTACTGTGACTGTGCATACAACAAATTCTGGCTCTTGCAGTTCCTTGATATTCAAGTTAAATTACAAAAATTCCAGCAGAAGTTATAGAATGAGGTACGATGTGTTGAAAGTGTTTACAGTCTGGACATTACACTAAGAATATTTGGTCTTAGGTCGCAGGAAGTACAACGTCAATTAATATTACTACAATAACAGAGAACAGCATTCTGAAATTAACTAAATTTTATTGTATATTATAGAACACAAAATATATTAAATAAAATTATACATTTAGTTTAAAATATTGCATTTCTTATATTAAAAACACACGTTATTAATACAGTATTAAAAGAAAATGTTTTTCAAGTGTTCTTGAAAAATTTTATGTACCTTCCTTTTGAAAATGTGGTCCTTTGAACACAGTAGCTCCTACTTGATAAAGTTTGGGTTGTAATTCCAGGCACTGCAGTCAACTGTTCATTCATATCTCATTCCTAAAAAAGTCTTTGACTCGTTTCTTCTTTGCTGAAAACCATCTTTTAGCAGTAAATGTCAGTAATACTGAGTTCTTTACATAATAATAATTATTTACTAAAACAGTAATGAGAAATATTTGAAGGGGGGTCAGGTCCCCTTGCACCCTTGCAAGCTATGTCTAGCAGGAAGAGAAGAGAATTGTGTGTGTAGGGATAGAGGTTGGAGGTATCTGATAATGCTGTGATGCTCATAGCAGTGAGTGGGACAAGATTGTATGGTACAACTAGCAGGAGGAGAGGTATCTGTAGGGACAGAGGTTAGGGGTATCTGAAAATGCTGTGACGCTCATATCAGTGAGTGGGATTTGATTTATATGGTAGAACTAGCAGGAGGAGAGGTGTGTGTAGGGACAGAGTTTGGAGGTATCTGATAATGCTGTGATGCTCATAGCAGTGAGTGGGACAAGATTGTATGGTACAACTAGCAGAGGGAGAGGTGTGTGTAGGGACAGAGGTGGAAGGTATCTGGTATTGTTATGATGCTGTTAGCAGTGAGTGGGGCAAGATTTATATGGTTCAACTATCAAAGTGAGAGGTATTGTTGTAGAGACAGTTGTTGAACGTATCTGATAATGCTGTGACACCCATAGCAGTGAGTGGGACAAGATTTATATGGTAAAACTACCAAGGAGAGGTGTGTCTCTAGGGACAGAGGTTGGAGGTATCTGAAAACGCTGTGATGCTCATATGTCAGTGAGTGGGACATGATTTATATGGTAGAACTAGCAGGAGGAGAGGTGAGTGTAGGGACAGAGGTTGGAGGTATCTGATAATGCTGTGACGCTCATATCAGTGAATGGGATATGATTTATATGGTAGAACTAGCAGGAGGAGAGGTGTGTAGGGATAGAGGTTGGAGGTATCTGAAAATGCTGCGACTCTCATAGCGGTGAGTGGGGCAAGATTTATATGGTACAACTAGCAGGGGGAGAGGTGTTGTTGTAGAGACAGTTATATTTTTTATTATTAATTATTATTATAATTTAAAACAAGACTGTACATTGAATGGACCACATGATGATCCTTATACTGATACCAGGAGGAAAAGCTTTGAAGCATAACTACTGTTGAATTAAGTCAAACACAGTTTAGTCAACTAGTCCTGTATCAGTCATATAGTGTTTTAGGTTTCTGTATTATTTAAGCTGCTTGTTGCTTACAGATTTAGTATTTTGAATGCCCCATTATTCTGTACATAGTCTTATCTCATATTAACACTGCTTATCAGGATAAGGATCTAATACTTAGCAGTAAGATGGACCTGAATTAAATGTAATATTTGATCACCAATTTGATCCTTGTAAATGTTGAAAGTTATTAGCTCTACTCTATGCCTGTCCAAGTTGATTCAAAGCTGATATTAATTTTGTATAGTAAACTATCTAGTTATTAAGGTGTAGTAAGGTACTTCTATCTTAAAGAGTCGGTTTCAACTATAAAATTAAAACTTTTCTATCTCAATATTTATGCTTTCTCAGCATAACATGAATATGAATATACATGTGTGTGTGTGATTATATATATATATATATATATATATATATATATATAATTTATGGCAGTGGGGATTTAAGGGGGTCTTTCATATTCAAGTTTCCCTCCAATTATAAAATATAGTTTATATCCTGTTTTTTTTTAAAGTATTACAATTACAATTAAAGCAAATAATTTGTAACCATAATGACAATCAATACCACAAATACAACTATTAAAAAACATAATACTTCTAAAAATCTATGAAGCTATGACGTGGAAAAATAGAGACTCATATAGATTCAGAAACAGAGATGAATTATCAAATTGATCTTGTTTAGAACCAATATAATAAAAAGAATTATGTAATGTGGCAATGACAATATTGCACTAACAGGTCATCATGATGATGCACAGCTTGGCTTGCAGAAAGGCAATACAGTGAAAGTAAACGCAGAGATTCTTAGATTTCAAGTTGACTCAGATGACAAAGAATTTGAACATCTTCTGAAAACAGCTTCTTAAAATGCTAGTTTCTCATTAAGGCTGTTCAAAATAATCTAAAAAATGCTGTATAATGCTAATTGTGAAAATATTGTCAGTCAAGCCAATAAATGTTGATATTTTTCTCTAATTGCAGACGAGACTCATGATGCTGGATGTGCAACTTACAATATGCATCAGGTACTTAGATACTGAATTAAATCTAATTTTAAAATGTTTTTAGACTATGTAAGCTTTATAACCACAGAAGAAGATTTACCAAAACTTATCCGTAAAAAGCTTAACTCCCTCTCGGTTTGGGCCTTAATGATTTAAGACTTTAATGTCCTTTGGCCTGAGATGTATTGTTTAAACTTTGCATAAGTACATGAGTATTAAAACTTAGTGTCTTGTGACGACACTAGTATTAACATTAAAATTGAGATCTCATTACATTATTAATAAATAATAGAGCTAAACCATCAGGCTTGGGATTGAAGGATTTATTTATTTGTAATACAAGCTACACACAGACAGTATGATTATGTGGTCATGTAACCAATTATTTGTCTATGAAAATATAATATTTGATAGAGAGGTTAATTGATATTTAATTTTCTATTTCTTTATTTTAAAACTTGCTTAAAATTTATTTAAAAATAATTCCTACTAGTTAGTGGTACATATTATGAATAGCAACAATGTTTTTATAGTACAAGACTATTATTTTAGACCTGAGTAGTAGTTACATTTATGTCTTGATGTTGCTGGTATTTAGGATTGTATCGACTCTGGATGTATAGAACTGGTACTTGGTACACATACTGAAAAAATTGATCAAATCTTACAATATTATAAACTATATTAAGTTAAAGACAATATTTTAAGTACTTTTTACAGAACGGAAAAGTTTTTTCTGCTAGAGTGCATGCAATGTATATACTACAAATCAGAAGCTGTTGGTTTGGTTCACATGCCACACATGAAAACATATTTTAAAGTATACTTTACTAAAAATAAACAACACATTTCTACATATTCATTAATGGACAGTTGCTATGATATATCCCTATGCTATGATATTCTCACTGGTTTTTCATGATATAGTGTGGTATATACTAGCCTATAACATGCACAGTTGTAAGTTAACCAGTTTAACAATTGTGGAAGATTGTCCAATATATCAAAATTGTACGTTTGGCCTGGAGTACATGTTTGCACCTTTGGCCAAAAGTATAATTTATTTTTGGCACGTGTCATGTTGCTTATAGGCCAAATTGTACAGCCGTTGGTTGTAAAATATGTGCTTGATAAAAACTGTTCCTTATTGCAAATGACTTTTCTTGGTGAATAGTGTTGATTGGATTGATGTTGACTCTAATAAAAATTGTTTAATGGGTAGAATACCAGTTTCTCCAAAAAAAATTAATGTGAGGAAATCTTGTATGCTTTACAAAACCAGCCTTCAGTATGGAACTCTGAACTATAGCTAAACTTTTAAGATGCGAAGAAAAGCACCCCCACCCCAAGCTGCAATGCCATTATGAAAAATGAATTGCATATAAGAATAATAAGTGGTTATAGTTTCCTCAAAACTCAGAATTCTATTTAAAATCATGATAGTAAATATGCAAGTATATGTTTGTCCTATTAAAAAGATATAATGTGATCTATCCATTTAATTTTGGAATCAGACACAACACCCTAATATTTGTATGACTACACTTTCTCAGTTTTATTGCAGGTAAAATCATTGTTCTAGTGATTATTACAATAATTATGAATAATTAAAGTTGTAATCTGAATTTAATGTAAGAGAAATAGGCATAAATTAAGTTTTCAAACATTCCGGTCTATCCACTTTTTGTCATGAGGTCAATTAAAGATAAATTTTTAGTCCTGCCAAGATTTACCTGTGATAATAGAGTATCATCAGCAAAATGAAATAATTTACTATAAATTTGCAGTTTTGAAATGTTATTAATGTATATAAAAAAATAACAGAAGACCCAGAGTACTTCATTGAACTACACCATACACCACAGGAAGCTCATCGCCATTCACACCACAGATAGACACAATCTGAGACACACAATAAATAAACACGTCTGTCCACAAAAAACTTCTAAACCATGTGTAGTGTTTTTAAAGCTACATTGGTTAATTTTTTTGTTTAATTAAAACTTAAATTAAATGAAAATTTTGGGAACGAAATATTGGGATTTAATTTTAAATTAGATTGTGAGAAGTTAGGATAAAAACGAATATGTAATCCTTTGGCAAATTAGTACTGGTAGTTTTAAATTGTTAGGAAGGCAGTTCCCTGCCTTGAATTGATCAGAACTTGTCTTGTTACGGCTATTCCTCTCCAAGTTGGATACAGCCGAGAGAACACTGCGGATGTCCATCAGAATTGGTTGGAAGGGGAAGTATATAAGCGCCAGCTCATAATTTTCACCCTTCTTTTGGTAATTTTCTTGAATTAAGTTGATTACAGTGTTTCTAATTTTTTTTCTGTGAGGGATTTTGAGGTAAGCACCAAATTTATTGTACGTTTTATTATTCTACCTGATCTGATATTAAATTAATTTTGTTGTCTTTTGTATAAGAAAAAATTTAATTCATAGAAACTACAGAGCAATCTGCATAATTAATTCTCAATGAATAATAGAGCATAATAGAATCATACAAGTTACATTTGGTTCAAACTTGCAAGAAAAGTAAATTAAAATTGAACTTTGTCAATAACTTTAATTGAAATTTAGTAATTTATTAATATTTAATTGGAACTGTTTTATTATGAATTGTTAATTGGTAATCAATTGAACTTTAATATATAGAGAGTGACATATATACATGCAATAGTATAACACATATGTTATAACATATTCACTCCCACAGCTTACAGTTGGAGGAATTTAGTTGTGCTCATAAGGCCCAAATACTACCCTTTCATCAAATAAACGCTATCTGTGTGGCGGGTTGTGTTTACATGCTAGCCGCTTATATAAATGCGCAACAATCTCTTTAACGACTTTAAACTCACTATTTTGATTTGCAGATTAGTATTAACAAATATGTTACTTTCAAAAACAACACTATAACAACTGAAAAACAAAGATAAGTCCTATTATCGCTACTATTTGGCATTCTCTTATTATTTAGTTCTACCACAATTAGCACTGTCACAATACAGACTGATTGTAGTGAGGGTGATGAGTTATTTGGGCCAATATGATTCCTGAAAGTAGGGTTTTACCCATAAGTCACAGCAAATGTTTTCGGGACGCAGCACATAATGCTACCCCTCCCGCCTATCACCACACACTTAAGGTCACGCGGACAGCGTAAGTCCTCGAACTGTACACAACCTGTCCCTAATGCGTCTAATGTACTTGATACTTGGGAACCAAGAGTCACTGTAGTACATGTATTATGATATTATGAGAATACCACTGATGACTTTTAATTTGAAATATCAGTTTTTCATTTTTTGTTTCGGAGTGTGTTGTGGAATATCATTACAATAATATAATAATAATAACTGTTGCCAGGACAGATATGGTATTTGTAACAGTTACTCCCCTACCAAGTGGGACAAGCCTCTATTCTAGATTCAGTGCAGAGGCGGTTCCTCAGGATGGTCGGAATCAAACTTGGCTTCCGGTACAGGGATGTTAATGTGCAAGAAATTCAACGCAGTCTTCAACTACCCACCCTGGCATCCCGAAGAATATTAATGGACATGGTTTTCCTGCAAAAATTATTTAATGGTCTCATCCACTGTCCAGAGATTCTTCGCCAGGTTAATCTTCATGTTCCTCGTGGATCCAGACACTGTCAGCTTTTCTTCAAACTACCTACAAACCATCCTACAAACTATTTTACACCATTTTAGTCTATTGTTTGTTATTATATTATCAAATTTTCTAATTTAATTTATTGTTATTGGAAAATTGTGGTTTGTGTTGTCATTAAAGTTGCCTTATGTTAGTGATTTTACAGTACATAGTATTATTTTGTTATATCATTGTATCTGCATGCTAATCAGCCATTCTCTATTATTAATTTAATATAAAAAGGTTTATTGCCATGAACAAATAAATAAATAAATGCATAAGTACTTATTTTATTTTAGGCATGTAACAAAATAGATAAATGAGAAGTCGGTTGAAGCTTTTGAGTTGCCTGCTCACACCATAATTTATTATGGTTATATAATTTTCACCAAAAATAATTTTTAAATATTGCTGTTAAAAATACATATATAAAGGTTTGTTATGTGTTTTAAAACATTAAAAATAAAGTAGGAAAATTTATTGTTTTCCGGTACAGCCAAGTTTTTATTCAAAGAGATTTTGGGACTACCAAATAGTTACCATATATATTTTTTCTGTATTGTGAGAATTAAATAAAGTTAATTTGCACAGATAGCATAAATATCAAAGACTGTTCTTATAGTGATAGCAATTTTTAAAACCAACATTATATAGGGTGTTCTGCCAGAGTTTAGTACAACTGAAGAAAGTTGTAAACCCAAAAGAAGCGTATATGACTGTATGTCGTATTATGATTTGTTTCATGTCTGTCTTTCCATATATGTTTTTATTTAAAAAATCACATCTCAAAAATGGTTAAAGGGAATAATTTGAAACTTGGTAATTTACATTAAGCTAAGTAAATGGACATCCAAATGAGGTTTGTCCCACTTGGTAGGGGGACCAGACCACCCCAGAGCCCAAGTATTCTTGCAGATTTGTTTGCAATGTTAGTGATGAGCTCAGTGAAGTCCAGGGTAGAAGTCAAAAGAATACTAAGGTCACGAACACTAACGACCCTTTGAAGAATAACACCATGTAGTATATAATGAAACTGGCGAAGATATCTTGTTCTTGTGTAGGAAATGACCATACATTTGTCTACATTTAAATCCATGGCGTTAGCTCGGAACCAGTCCTGGATCCTCTCCAGGTTTCTTTGCAACTCAATTTCCTGATCAGCAGAAGAGATTTCTCTAAATATTTTGAGATGATCCAGGAAAACCAAATATGAGCTCTCCAACAAACTACCAATGTCACTGAACAGGCCTTGAAAGTACACAAGCAAACTTCACATACAACGTACGTCCGACCAGTTAATTCAGGAACCAAGCCAGTAAATAACCAGTGACACCCAGAGCCTCTAGTTTTTTTATCAGGTGAAAGTGGCAAACTCTATCAGAAGCTTTGAGAAATCCAGATAAAGACAATCAATTTGGTTACCATTTAATAAGGCAGATAGGATTCTGTTCATGAACACCACCAAATTTGTTGTAGTCGATCTACCCTGCTGAAACCCATGCTGCTGTGAAATTGTTGTGCTTTTGAAAGCGAAGGTTAGGCAGTTTAGAACGAGTTTTTCTAAAACTTTAGCCAACGTCGGCTGGATTACTATCGGTCTATAATTTGATCGATCCCTAGACTTATGGATATACACTAAAAATTCAATCTTCAAACATAAGGAGTAAATTCCATTGTTAAGCACGTTATTGAAGTGGATAGCAAGGTAGGGAGCCAGTACTGCACTGCAAAACCTCAGTACGCCAACAGAGACCATGTCAGGACCAGGCCCTAGGAATAGTCAAGACTCTTGAGACCTTCCTCTACCTCGGTTGCAGTTATGGTTATAGAAGAAATATTTACATTGTTATTAAACAAGTAATCAAGAGCAGTAGCAGACGGAGTTGTATAAATGGAGGAAAAAAGGCAGCAAACAAATCACACATGGCCTGAGGTTCGTTCTCCGACTGATCATCAAGATGAACACTGTTAGGTACCTGACATGCCTTACTTATACTGCGAACATGACTTCAGAAAAACTTTGGATTAGATATCAGGGTACCATCGACTTTGCTAAGGTAATCAGAATGACATTGACTGGATAGACTTTTACATTGGTCACAAACTCGCTTGAAATTAGTATAATCTTCCGTGTGCATACTCCTCTTGTACAGAGCATGGAGATGCTTCTTTTTTTTACACATGCAACAATTTGTTTTGAAAACCAACATGGGAAGGCAGTCCGATCTTCTCTCTTCATAGGACAATTCTTGACAATGGTACTCTTCAGATCACAAAAACTAATAAAGGATCCCTCGGCATTCACAGGGGAGTCTACATCAGGATATGGTCTCTGCTGAATCCATTTGTAGACCTCAGCAAGATTGCACTTGTTGATATTTGGTACTATAGTGACGTGATGCTTTTTGTTCATAGAATTGGAAAATGGAAGCAAAGGATCAGCACATGGTCTCATTTGAAGTTCAGAATCAGAACTGAAAACCAGGTCAAGTGTGACCCCTCTAGCATTATTAATTTTGTTTACTTGTGTCAGTTGCATAAAACTAGTTGAGTTGATTAAGAGACTAGAGCTGAGTGTCAAATCAGAGCTTGATGTGTCTCTCCAGTTAACATTAGGTAGTTTGAAATCACCGGCTATTACCACAAAAGTGGTAGGATCCATGGAAGAGCAAACATCTTCAGTGGTATCACAGAAACAGGAGTAAATATCAGAAGAAGAGCTAGGAGGGATATATGCTGTACCAATAAGCATGTTGCAACCCAGAAATCTGGCAGACACAAAGAGATGTTCTACATTATCAACTGAAGAGGTAGTTTCAAAGGATGGTAGGTCGGAATGGACAGCGAGATTGGTAAGACTTGATCTGTCTCTTCTAAAGAGAGAGTATTTATAAAGCCCAAATTCCGATGACAAGCATTAAGGTGATAAATTGGTCTCAGTAAGTATTATTATTTTATGTAAGCACACATTTACTGTCTCAATAAATTAATTAAATTTTGTTCTAAGGCCATTAACGTTCTGATAATAAACTCCAATTGGTGTATTGCCGTTTACATGTTTTTTGAATTAGTACTTATGATTGTAGGGATACCGTATCGATATATTTATGGTTAGATCTTTTTCGCCATCTTTGGATCGTTTTTAATTTCAGCTCTAAGGTCATTATGCTTTCTCTGGGGGTTCTGTCTTTGGAGATGCTAATGATTTTAAAGTCTACATGAACTTTATCCACTAAATCATGAGAAAACAACTTGCAGAAACAACGCACTACATTTTCGCTGTGAAAATGATCACATTATACTGATCACACTCTGTTTATGTGTTCATACTATTTTAAAATTGGGAAATTGCGCATTTTTTGTAAGAAAATATATTGATCAAGAAAAAAATGTTTAGTACAAAATTATTAGTAACCATAACTTCCAACTAATTATGTATCTATGCTCAACAGAGTCAGTGTGATTAGTAATGCACAATGCCATAAAAGAAGAGGGAAAAATCAATCCACTTGGGTCAAGCTAGTCATCTGTAGAGCCTGACATCCATCTCAGGCCACATCTGAGCGATATAAATTTAGTATACTATGTGGCTTAACACAGGTAATGTTTTAGGTGAGTATTGATTGGTACAAGGGTGAGGGACTGTCTGAAAGACCTGATACCAAACCTTCTTTGAGAAAATGGAAAGTGAGGGTGGTTTGTTAACAACTTTGGTTCTATGATATTTCAGGAGGGTATGTGTGCTGAATAGGATTTGGGTGTGACAATCTTCGCAGAAGCAGCTATGTCCAGTATGTTTGTGAGCAGAATATGTCTCTCTCAATACCTTTGAAATTATGTGGGTGTGGTTATGATGGAAGACATCAGTAATGTTGAAAAGGGCTAATAGAGTTGAAAATAGTATGTTTAAAAGAAATATCCAATGATTTAGTTCAGACTTTATATGTCTTAATAATACAAACCTAAAGAAAAAAATTAGCAATCAAAACAAAGACGAGTAAGAACACTACACAGGAGTCAATTAGGCATACCTCAAAGTTAATGTCACAGCAAGCAGATATTATTATACACAATAAGGATAGTACTTGGATCATATTATAGTGAAAACTCTGTAATTTAGACTTTAAGACATATATTTTTTAGGCTATGTACAAAAGATACCCAAATTTAAAACAAACCATTGCTTTCAAAATCAAAACTCTAATCTAAGTTTCACTCAAATGAAAAAAATAAACTGAAAATTACATTATTAAATGTTAGAGGTTTCCAGAGTAAAATTGAACAGATTTTTTTTAGAAAAAAAAAACCTTGAGTTGACTTGAGTCTTTGTTATTTAATGAGATGCATAAAGGTAATATCAGTGGCTTGAATAAACAATTACTATTAGTAAATAGTTTTAGAAGACAAAGAGTAATGTTAAATGATGTAGCAATATCAAAAAGCACTGTAGTAAAATTAAAACCAGTGACTGGACTGAAGAATGCACTATAAAACAACCTTGAAATAAAATGTTCTTGGGATGATTTACTCCCATTTTTTATTGATTTACTAAATTCAATTCCAGAGATAAAAGTGTTATAATTATTTTATTTAGCTACTTTGGACATTTTTAGATTTTCATCCATATACAGCAATAGAAAGTGACTGTCATAAATATACTGGAAGGAAACAAAATCATAAATATTACAATATATTGATAACTTTCAAGTCGATTTTAGCCTTTCATTACAAAGACATGATTAAAACCTATAAATGTCACTTAATTGAAAATTTTGTCATACGCATCACATCAAAATCAACAATCAAACGTACAATGTATGAATGAATTGGCATACAACCTTCATTCAGTCACTAGTTCTCCTGTCTCAAGAGCTAGATATTATCTTCTGATAGGCTGGTCTCCCAATCGTATATTAAAAACATGTTTACATTGTAAAATGCTTGTGACACTTAAAGATGTTTTAGACAGTTTTAAGTACCTTGGATATTGTGGAATTTTTTATCCAGTATCATTAACATATCACACTACTTTTCCATGTTTTACAGTGAATACCTAGTGTCATTAACATATATGAGAAAAAGAATTGATACCTGATGGTCACCAGTAGCCAACTGGATTGGTTTATAAAAATTTTAGATTTGGACAACTTGAGTATAGATCCAAGCAACTTAAATGGTACATCTCAGCTACCTTGTGATTCCAGTTTTTCAAGCATAGTTTTATGTCAACTCGGTCTGTTTTATGTCAAAATGCCTTAGATAGACCAAGAAACCCCTCTAAGATAAAATTTCAACTTCTAAATCCCTCTACAACTAAGTCAAGAAGACTCAGCAGCGTCTATTCTCAATGTGTCTTTTCTTAACCCAGACTGTTTTTTCAGAAGGCTGGTTCTGTTTATTCAAAAACTGTAGCATTCTTGTTAAAACATGATTTCAATTATTTTACTGGACTAGCAAAACTGAGAAAGACGGGTAGTTGTTTGGGTAGTCATCCTTTTTGAAAATTTGAATCACTTGTGGTTTCAGGGACTAAGAAAAAGCTTCTTGTTGAAAAGACTAAATTTAGTTAGGTTAATGGTCCCAGAATATGATTTGAACGTATTCTATAGGCCACATTACCTTAAACTAAGATCATTTGAATCTAGCTGGGATCTATTCAATAATTCGATCAAGCTCTTCCTTAATGACAATTAATTTCCAGTTAATTAATTATGCATGTTTTATCGAATAAATACTAAAGCATGTAGTAACGTAATCAGAATAATAGTGTACAGCCAAAATTATGTTATAGACAAAATATTTGATTTATTTAAGCTGTTTGTAAAATTTTCATAAGTACAGTATTTTTAATCTATTAACTAAGCAAAACATTTGTTTGACTAGAAATTAAAACTGAATTAAAAACATGTGTTTGTACAGAGTAAGGATCCTTAACAAATGTAGTATTCTTAAAAGAAACTTAAATACATAACTTGTATACTGTAAACATCAATGAGCCAAAATATGATAATGTTCACACCTAGTATTTATTTTGTGATATAACTTACAATTTAACACTCTGACCGAACCACCGGTCTGTGAGACCAGGGGTAAATTTTGATTTGCTATATTGACAATGTTATGAATTACTGATCGCTCCCCTCCATGGTACCTTCCCTTTACCTCTCCCTCCACATATCAGACAAATAGCGAACATGTGAACTTCGTCTATTTTTAAAAACGTGCCGGTCTCTCATACCGGATAGTTCGGTTAGCGCCCAAGTTTGTGACAGTCTTACTGACCGGTGGTTCGTTAGACACAACAGACTTTATATTTTTATCATACTGTACCTAATTTGTTTCTTGTAATTAGTTTAAAGTGTAAAAAATGGATCCAGGCACGTAGTGGTGTACAAACAAATAACCCTGATTTTAATTGACCCTGATTTCCTCAGCTATTCTGGGAGTCCAGTGATTACAAGATTCAAGTTTACCAAGGCATTGAGTGAGAATTTTATCAAGCCTCATCTTGAAAGAAGACTGCGGATCCCTAATTTGAGACGTGACTTAAAAGTCACCATTCAGAAGATTCTGGGGAACAACGAGGCAGCAGTAAGACCACCTGTTCCTGATGACAAAATGGAGAAGAGAAAGGCTTTTGCATTCTGTCCATCAGTAAAAGAGAGGAAAACTGCCTACAAGTGCATAAGGTGCCAAAACCAGTGTGTCTTGAATGCAGTTGGAAGGTGTGTAAGGACTGTGCTATTGAATATGTCCAGTAGGGAATGCTGCAGACTACAGACTGAGACTACTGACAATTATATTTGTGTCCATATACTATTTTCTATTTAAATTGTTTATATATATATATATACTATATATATACATGTAATAAATAATGTTATAGTGTAGATTGGAATATTAATTCATTATTTTCCAGACTGGAATTACATAACTCACTTTTAGGTACTTATAAAATCTAAATTACAATCAACCGGTCTCAGAGACCGGTGGTTCAGATAATGTACATGAAAGAGATGGTTCTGGGAGAGTGTTAATGTCAGATGATATATACATAAATCACTAAAACTCACTTTTAATTACTAATTAAAAACTCTGTCACAAAAATTGGGAGCAATGGTGAGAGGAAAATAGCATCAGGTGAGAAGCCCCTCCAACATGTCTTTTACAATCTAATTAGTGTTTGTATTTTCGGAAAATCTTTGATTCTTTAGTAGGGTAGTATATAACATGACAACTCAACATTAATTATATATTTGAAACTGCTGTTCTACAGATTACATTAATTTCAAAAATTCAATTTTCCTTTGAAAAGAGAACAGCAATGTTTCTAGACTTGTCCTTTTGTTTTTCTAATTTCAGTCTCTCTTTCTGTTTGTTTTTATTACTTAAAGCCTTTTAGGTATAGTGACCTGAGATTAATATGTTAACCATGGACACTGGAATGTTTAAAGACGTTTGGAAATAATTTTATCTGTAGCTGTTTGAGTCACTACCATTACTGTTGTGAGTCCTGGCAAGCAACGCAAGTAAATGAATTCAACAAATTCACAAATCTTTTCATGGTTGGATGTTTGTTTTCCATTGCGTTAATTTTGAATTCACCCACTAGGATGAATTACTTTTTGTTGTTAGTCAAGTTTTGAAGTAAGAATTTGAATTTTGAGAAAAAAACTTCCTGATTTCTACTAAAAGACCTTAAAACTCTAATAACCTAAAGCCTTCAATTGATTGAAGTTTGACAAAGATTGCTACAAAATCTCATCCTTCTGTTTCTTGAATAAAGGAAGGAGAGAATGTGAAATTTTAAAAAGCTCAGTTACACAAATAGACATGTTATTGCACTTCTTATATCGGACCACCTCGTGATTACAATAAACATCTAAATTTATATTGAAATCAGTCAAAAAGGGATTATTTCATACTCAAGAAGTCTCTATCATAAAAATGTACTCTAATTAAACCTTTGTGCTCTGTTTTTTTATATGAAAATGACCCAACAACTCTTCTGTCCAGTTCTACTGGACAGCACCATTTTCTCATTCTGCTTGTATTTACTGCATACAAATCGACGTTGTATTCTTCAGTCCATTACAACTGGACAAAACTTTAATGCTTGATACACTCTTCTGTCCAGTAGTGCTGGACAACCGTGCAGGTAGACTTTTATTACTGTAAATTCTCTATTGCTCTTTACCATCTGGATAGTACTGGAACCTGTTGGTGACATATGAAACCACTATAAACAAGCTCTGTTGTTGAAATCCAGGTCTTTCTGGCAATTTGACTACAGTTCCATTGAACATGCAAGCTATCTGCTATGGATAAGTAATTACTAGTTATTTTTATATTGGTTATATTTTTTTGTATTCTTATTTTTAGTTCATTTGTAGTTTCAGGCACCTCGGAGAGTGGCCAGCATGTAATTTAATGCAAACTGAACTCTAAAAGTAATATTAAGTTTATTTTATTTTGTTAATCCTAATCACGCTAATGGACATGTGATTAGGCTGTTCCTAAGATTTTATTTTTGTACTGTTTTTGTAATTTTTTGAAGGAATAAATCATTATTCTCATTATCTCTGATGGAGTATCATTCTGTTTCCGTTATGTTTTTTTAAGAAAATTGATTGAAATTCCAATTATAACTAACCAGGAACTATATACTGAAGGCATAAGAGACACCTAGGAAGCAGAAATGTCAGAATATTAAAGTTTATAAGTCAGTGATAAATGCTTTAATTAAGCTTCCTATTTTGTATTGTTACCCCTTACTTATCACAATTCTTTATTGGTTAGTGACACAAAATATAGTGTTCACTGTTAACATTGTTATTTTTATAATGCATAATCAAATATTGTATACATGTTTTACATTTTACTGCTTATTTATTAATAAATTTTTACTATATATGTATGCTGTTTATATGAAATGAAATGAAATATGCCTTTATTTCAGAGGCGGAGTTAGGGCTATTTAGCCCTCTCTACCATTCAGCCTCACATAATGGTTTATATAATGATAGGAAAAGGTAAAGTTATATCTAAATGCATATTGGTTTATTTGTAGTTTGATCCTTATTTAAATGTGCTTTTAAAAACAAATAAAATTATTCAAATATATAATCCATCCATTTTGGAATATAAAAATACAAGACAAAAGGAAACAAGTTTCTACAGACTTATAACATAAAAGTTGTTAGTGAATGAAATGAGAAACAAAATCTTTAATATTTATAAACCATGTCTTCAGCTATAAAGCACTTATTTGCAAATAAAAAAAATTTTGTGTGATTATTATTGGAGTGAAAAGAGATATTGATGTGTCTTGTAGTACTAAACGGGAGAGCTGGGAGAACAGACAGGGGCAGAACAACACTGAGCTGACGAATGAATCCACTATGTACTGGACAGGGGAGCTGTGAGGACAGACAGGGGCTGAACAACACTGAGTTGAGAAATGAATCTGCCATGTCCAGTGGTACCAGATAGGGAGCTGTGAGAATAGACACGAGCTCCTCATACAGTAGAAGAATGGGGCAATCAAGCCAGGCAGAGAGAAAGAATGGGGGCAGAGCCGAGCAGTACTGATAAATCCCGAAAATTCCTGACAAACCCTGTACATGCGGCTGATAGCGACCTCAGTTCGTATTAAAACGACGGTAAATAAATTTTTTTTGCTGTTGGAATATATTCAAATTAATAAGACAAAAGCAACATATTATAATGTGGAGTCCTTAATTGGTAGTAAATAAATTAATAATTACGCTATAAAATCTGTAATAAGAGTTATGTAATAGCTGTAATAAACTAAGGGGATTAAAAAAGAAACTTGTGAGTAAATATTCAACCAAAACATAATTGTAGGAATATGACAAAATCAATGACAACTACCTGACTTAAATATCTAACATAGCACGTGACATCATTAATAAATACAAAATTTTAATAACCTCAAATTATTACGATCAAGTTTTAACTTATAGCAATAGCTCTCTGTCTGTTTGTTGGATATATCGAGAATGAAAAATAAGCTATAGACAAAATTGTGCATGCAACTTCGACCAAGCCTGATAAGTGTCATGTATCGTCTGGCGTATGCAATTATAATGCTCACCTGATCTATAGTACATGGCAATTATCGAATAATTTCTAACTAATAGTAATGTAACCTACAAATTATATTTATTTGATTAAGGCAGTTAGAAAATGCAATGAACCAAATATAATGTTACAAAACAATTTTATTGGTTTACATTTTAATACAAAAGATGCAATTAAAAAACTCAAGTTAATTGTTGATTTTGTATTTTGGAGACCCTGAAGATCATTATTTAACTACTATGCTAAGAACACAAGTCTCAAATGTTTTGAAAAGTTTAAATGTTTTCAAGCATGAATGCTTACAATCACATTTGAGTGACTAAGAAAATTTAAAAAAGTACAATTAAATTGAGAATTCACTTGTAAATAAATAAATTTCTAAATTTTGCGAGTAGGGCTCTTTTAATCCTCCTGGATGTTTAATCCACCCTCAAATGTTTTCTAGCTACGCCACTGAATGTAACGAGGTTACTTTGTTACATTAGACTTCCTTACGTCTTTTTGGGTCTTTCGATACTCCGTTGTATTGGTTTATTTGTATGTAGACAAGATTAATTTCCTGTCATTAATTACGTTGTAAAATCAAGGTTTAATGAAATAAATTTATTTGCGATGCATCCTGCAGCATCCAGCTTTGAAAATGTAATATATATGTCTGTTGTACCAAATTACTGAAAGGTGTTTAACTCAGAGTAGAAGCTAAAAACAGTGGTACATTTTAAGAGGTTTGTCAGATTAATTGCCTGCAATTTAATTGTGCTGCATCCAACAACATCCAGCTTTGAAAATGTAATTTAAATATATGTATGCTGTACTAAACTACGAAAAGGGGTTTGAAACTACAGTGATACATTTTAATAGGTTTGCCAGGTACTGAACTAAATTAAATTCAGAGGAGTACAGAGCGAGAACACGCAGACTGCTCATTCCACTATTCCAATACACGGGCTATCTGTAGTTGGCAGGAGGGGCCCCTCCATCCCCACTCTTTCTCTCCGCCTGGCTTGATCGCTCCATTCTTCTACTGCATAAGGAGCTCGTGAGGATAGACAGGGGCTGAACAACACCGAGTTGAGAAATGAATCTGCCATGTCCAGTGGTACTGGACAGGTGTGAAGTGAGGACAGACAGGGGCTGAACAACACTGAGTTGAGAAATGAATCTGCCATGTCCAGTGGTACTGGACAGGGGTGCAGTGAGGACAGACAGGGGCTGAACAACACTGAGTTGAGAAATGAATCTGCCATGTCCAGTGGTACTGGACAGGGGTGCAGTGAGGACAGACAGGGGCTGAAGAACACTGAGTTGAGAAATGAATCACAGAATTTCAAAAACTTTAACAGTTTCTGAATATGGCCTTTAAAATTACAAAACATTATGTAGAAAAGACAATAATATGAAATATGTTACATCAGAACTTAAAGACTAAAAATGTGGCAAGTTCTAATGTTTTCATTATTAGAGAGTTACCACGGTATTAAGTGACAAACCACAGATATTATTAGCAAGAAATAAATAAGACCAAATCAGAGTTGATGAGAAATTCAATAAAAGTTTTAAACAACACATCTAAAAATGTTTGAAAGAAAGTTTACGGTACCATAAATCAAATCTTTAGTTCTGACAAATATATATATATATATATATAAATAAACTTACAAAAAGGCAACAGGTCAAAGCTTAAAACAAATCCAAATTGTACTCATGAACTTTTCAATCAGTTGTTAATCTTACATGTATATTGTATGGATAGAAAAATTAACCTAAACTCATATAGCCCTAACACAGTTTTATAGTGGAATATGACTTTGATTGTGTTTAACTACGTGAATGAACCAATAAACTCCCTGATTTCCTAACAAACTTTCATATAATTTCTTTAATGAATTAGCTACAGATATCAACTACATTAGTTTTAAAACACTTCTACAATTAATCCTCCATCTGGCCATACAGTAACTTCTACAATAGAAAGCCTATTTTGGATGATCTGAGAGAGTTTTTCTACAGTATTATAAGATGTACATACTATATGCAAAGGTACACATATTATATATTTTTGATCAAATTATGCTGGACTCGAATACTAAATTTGAAAAAATATTAGTTCTCATAAAAAATTACTTTGCAAACAGGGATAGTTGATGAGCAATTTTAGCGCAAAAGCACAAATATTGAGATTTTTAGTTGTGTGCAATATTTTTTGGGGAAAAACTGAAATAGCTAAGCAACACAGAATTCATCACCCAGTAAGGAAATACGAAACACAGAAAAAATACAAGATGTAGGCTTAATTATTATTTTAACATACACAAAAAAGGAGCAAATTGGCCAATATTACCACACTTTTCATAGTGACAGTATAGTATATAAAATATTGCAACACTTAAAAACACATGTGCGATATTGAAGTGATTCAAAACTGTATTTCATTTACTAAATGCAGTCAGTATATAAAAGAAGAACACACAGATTTGCAATTACAGTTATATATAAACAACAATAGGAACCAATTTGCTATATTCGTGTTGGTATATGTTGAAAATTTCCTTTGGTATAATATTTGGGAATATTATTTTACCCTTCTCTCAACTTCATGGCTGGTGTTGACTATGCAACTACTTTATAAACTTCCAAGATCTAGTGAAGTTTATCAGAAATTTCAATATCTATTGAATATAATTAAATAATAATCAGGAATCATAATATCTATGTTATCAGGGTTAATGCCCTGTTTGATGATTCGGAGTGGCTATATGCCCGGTCACCAGTCTTGGTTTCAAAGAACAGGAACGACTATGACGTCACGGACTGTGACGCCAAAGGTTTTGAAGTAGCTCTAGCACTGTGCATCGTTATTAAAATGGCGGGTTGTAGAAAGTTTAGTTCTTTTGACCAGTTGAAAACTTTTATCAATAATAAAGAAAATACGGACCATATTCAATTAAGAATAAGTGATTCGAGGTTTGCTATATACTTTAAACTGTACCAATATCCTTTCTATAAGAACCTACAGTCCTGCTAAAGTCCGATAATACATAAGTGATTAATAACAAAACTATTTTTAAACATTAAATGGAAGAATTAATTTTCAAATATCTCAAGACGAGAGACTAATTTCCCTCTTACCACTTACATACAATATACAATGAAATCATAACCATTTGAGTGTTATTAGTAAATAAAACAAATGTTCCAGTTATTTTATGCTATGAAATGACATACATATTTAATATGACATAAATTATTTATAATTAATTATGATTTCTCTTAATGACTATTAATTGAAACATTCCTGTAAAATTGCGAGAAACAAAACTATATCTTAATAAACTACGAAGTGTAGATTCTGGTACATGGTTAATTTCTAATTGTATATATTTTTCTTTTATAATTTATTTAAGCGTACACTTTTATTACATTACCGTTCAATACATTAGCAATGCATAACATGCAATAACTAATAAAATCGTCTACAAATTGTGTTTTTATATTTCTAAGGCAGTGATGTTAAAGGTGACAGTTATGGCTGCCCTTTCGTTACGTCACGGTTGACGTCACCACTCAACTCATCGCCCGTCTGTCTAATCTACAGACGGTAGCCGGCCATATAGCCACAGCGTTGATGATTAAGTACATCATAATACTCAAAATGAGTTGCTGGCCAGTACAGAGGTTAATAATTTCCTATAGAAAATAAAATAGTCTATCCTATACAATTTGAGCTGAGAAGAGGTATATGCTCAAAACTAGCCTTAATATACTTGTTTAATGAGTGTGTCAATGTGACAGAACCAACACATGCACACATTGTGTGTGCTGGTGATTCATCAATAAGCTGGTTTGCAGACTTAGAAAAGATCTAATATATGAGTACTATTTTATTATATTATTAGTATTATCTTTTAAAAAATATAACAGAACCATGACAAGTGAATAAGCACTAAAACAAGAAATGGGCATTTATATGAAGCCTTTAAGATGTTTTCTCCTGGATAGCAATGTCCAGTCATTTCCAAAAAGTAGTTGTAAAAGTCACCCATCTGTAGACAACTATACTTCTAGTCTAGTATTCAGAGATAATCTGCGAAGCGGTTGGCTGATATGCTACTCACAAGAATGTTTTATGGCTCTTCATTGGCTTTCAACAGTCTTGTGTTAGTTTTCAGATCTAATTAGATAAGGCTGTAGTTGACAGTGGAATAAACTAAAATTAGTATTTATAAAAATAAATTGATGGTTAGCCCTACTGTTGCTGCATATGGTTTACGCTAATTGTTAAAATTAATTAATCAAAATTTGTTGATATATTTATGGCTTGTATAATTAAGAAATAATATTTATTAATATCAATATTAAAAAAACAGGGTATTCATATTGTACTGTACCCTGCAGTTTTATAAAAATGTACATATATTATATTTGCACTAGAAAATTTCCTAACTTTAAAACTTTTACTTTGGACTATATTGCCTAAACTTATAACTAATTGAGAATGGTTTTATGTTATAAATGAGCAAATACACAATTTAAGCTGTGAAATTTTTATAGTGTATACACAAATTAATAATTTATCATCTATTCAAGTTTTATAAAGCCAAGTAAAATATTTATAGGTTTTTACACAAAGGAATTAATATAAACAATCATTCTTTGTGGGCGTTAAAACATTACTAAACATGACTCAATTAAAGGTAAAATTATTGATTCACATTAATACCTTGTATAATAGTTTACCGATAAGCTTACTATACTTTACATTGTATCATTAAGCATTGTGCTTAAGTTTTAGGCCTAATAAATAGGATATTTATTATATTACAGACCTATGCCAATAAAGATTAACACTTTCATTGAGAGTCCATACTGAGTGAAACAGACTTACCTCAAACTGGCTCTGCACCTTAAGGCACCTGCGCAGTCAATATCTTAACTGTTGTTTTTTAGTTACCATAAAACTGTGACTATAATTTCATTAGTAAATTACCACAAAACCGTGAAGAATAGAAAAGTTGTATGTACAACTCTTTTGAAGCTATTGTAGACTTCAGTTCTATTGTTCTAGGTTTTCCCATTTCTTTCGAAATTACAGCCTCAATACCTATTTAATCAGCTGATTTGTTTTTCACATCTGGATTCCCCCCATTATTATAAAAACTGTAATTTTCTCCTATTTATTCTCTTAAGTTCGTTTGCTATCTGAATTAATATTTCAATTCTATGCATCCACTATCAATATATTGTTATAAACACTAGGCTATTGAATTTCTTTATTAACTATGTCAAATTGTTTCTATATTGTAATATGTGTTATTATTGTTATTGGATGGTTTATATTGATTATGTTTGCTATTACCAATGTATTAATGTATCACATTGATGAGAAATGCTCCCAATTCTGATATTAAAACTCACTATTTTATTGAATTATTAAAAAATTGTAAATCTATTGCTTATTCTTACAAAATTGACTATTACAATATATTCTTGATAATGACCACTGCTCATATCATAATATCGTATCATCAGTTGTGTATTCTTTACTTGCATCAAGATAATGTTATGGCTACGCTTTTTATTACTTTGTCTGATCATATTACTTTCACAATTCAGAGAGCTCTATGTAGGCCGAGAAGCTTGTACAGATTTATAGCTCTACTTCAGAAATTCGTGTGATTGAAGATCAAGCACTCAATGATACTGGTGGTATTTAAATACTATCCTACTTAGAGTAACAGAAAATTTTTGGGGAACACAGAGATAATACAAAAAAATTCAAAAGAGCACTGTCGAATTTGTTCACGGCTTGTTACATTATGATCACGTCTCTCCCTATGGGGATGCCGCTAACCTGGATCCACAAGGTACTTGCTACTAGGGAACCACGGTATCTAGGTAAGGCTTCAATACCGAGGAGAGCTCACTGAACGAAGCACCCACAAGACGGGAAACTGCACTTTCCTAAAGTGAGGTTGAAAGTTGGAAAAAGAAGCTTCTCTTATTTGATCCGAAACTGTTCAACAACCTCCCTGAAAGTATGTTAAACTGTTTTTGTTCACAGCTTATGCAAAAGTTAAAAGCGTATTTTTATAATAGAAAGCATAAAATACTACCTACAAAAATACAATTAATTCTAATGCACATCAAAGATATATTCAACAAACATGTCCGTTGCAATGGGCTGTGTTTAGGTTTAAGATTTTTTATTAATTTAGTTTTAGAATTATAATGTTATATTACCATATAGTATTTATCTCGGTTATAATTTAGTGTAGTTAGACATCAAGTATTCTGGTAGCATTATGACCAAATTCGATCTGAAAAACAGTTGGTAACTGTTGCTTGGAGAGTAAAGGCATTTTATTAATATTAATTTATTGTTCCGATGCTTTCGTAAACTGCATGACAGTAAACATATTCTTAAATATCTTGAATGGTGTTTGGCAAGGCATATTATTTTAACCCTGAATCAAAGAGGAGAAACATTTTGAGGGTTCTGTCTTACTGCCACTCAATATCAAACATTAACAAATCACTAATTTATATTATAAGAAGTTGCATTGTTGTACAATCATAAGTGAATATAATACATAATCCAAATACCCTTTGTTTAACTTAAAGTTAGGGTTATTTGACAGGCTTTTGTGATAATAAACCTGGGGTAAGTTTTAACAACATCCAGATTTATTGTAATTTAAAAAGGAAAATGAAAATGTTAAATAAAATGCAATTTCGTTTGGTATTACTGGATAGCAATAAAAGACACGGAATCCAGCCTTGTAGACTTGTTATTTATTTACTAAGATTTGATTAATTCTGTGTAGGCCTAACTGTTAACTCTTTACTTTACTGACAAAACGAATGTACGAATGTAGAATACTTGTAGGCTATTTTATACACAATCTGTTCACACTTAACCAGATGAAGGAAGTCAGAATATTACTTAAAACTCCTTCTTTAACTTCAATTAACAAGAAAAACTGTAATATTTGCTCTTAGAGTTTATGGCTCTATAGGTACTCTTGTAGTTTCACAAGAAAATTTTGTTATAGCTATATAGCACTGTCAAGGTTAGTAAAATATGATTTTGTAGTAATATGTGTTAAGTAGATATACCACATTACGTAAATTTACTTTAAAAGTAATCAAATCGCTTGAAAATTAAATAAAAAGGAGTTAGCATTTTAAAATCCTTAACAAATTGCAACACAATTTTTTTCTACTGCTTATACAGTTGAATGTTGGTTACTCGAATCTGAAAGAGCAGGGAAAAAAGTTATCAAATAACTTTAGTTGGAAATTGCTGACTTTTTAGTTATAGAGAACTATGCAGATTAAAGAACTTGTCTAGATTGTATTTTTACACAGTCAGCTTGCGTAATTACTAATTTAACTGAACATTATAAAATCTGTTATCTTGCTATACAAACAGCACAATGGACTCCAAACTAATGTACATTAAAAAGATTAAGTAATACATTACATTCATAAACACATAGGATGTAAAACAAAGTTTGGTTCAGAACACTGCAGTTAATAGGTAAATATGCAGCCAGTGGCACATAAAAGTTTGCACAGCAATTGTGGCTTGCTTTCTAGTGCTGTTGATAAACTTTGATTTATTCAGGTGCCTCAACTCAAACTTTGAGTTATAAAGATGAAGTGATAAGAACTTCGACTTTTAGAGGTACGCTAAGTAGAACTTCCGAGCAGTTAAGAATTAATATACTGCAGAAGACAATGAAATTTTCACTGATCAAGCTGTGTGGTATTGTGTTTAAATAGCAAAATACCTGAATAGAAAAGGTGACAGACATTCTCTTATGAGAAATTCAAATGGTATGAAAAAATTGACTTACAAAATATTTCAAGTCAACAAGGTTTGACTGTAATATGGTCATACGCAGATGTAAAGTAATATTATAGAATCATGAGCTAATTGTTTCATTAGTAATTCCCAAAATTTGTGTATTTTATATATAATTTTAAATCTATACCTTGACTGTAGTTACCCAATTTGGAATCTCAAAATTTGTATAGTACCTTTAAATTTTTTTAACAGAGACAAAACAATACTCTTTACTCTGGAATTACTTTTATATTTTTCTTTAAGTCGGTTTTCAATGCCATTTAGGCTTATTTTAACTATTATGTTCATATTATACAGCATATAGGTGTATTATTTTCAGTTACTGTCTACTAAATACCAATCACCAATGAGACTCGCCAGTTTATCGGGCAGCCAGCAGTAGTTGCACAGTCTTCATCCATCATTCACTTGATACCTGGTTTTCAGTCGTTAAACTTTTGTACCAATACAGTCAAACTTGGATAATTAACAAATTTTAAATTCAATATTAAGATACTTAAAATGTTTTCCCAGTTGCTTGACATTGCTATGCTATAATAATCTTGAAATATAAAATTATTATCATACATATATATATAATATAAATTTTGGATGATTTGAATGAAAGTTTTGAATTATCAAAGTTCCACTGTATGTACAGGCTCAGATAGGCTAATACTAATAGGACTGAAATGTAAAACAAAAACTTGATCAAGTACAATTTATTAGTAATTTAATATCTAAAAATTTTAAGGACAATTTAAATATGATGATAAGTAAAATTTTAGTTCATGACCAATTAAATAAAACTTGAATTCATGGAAAATGTCCTAACCACAGGTAGAGTCTATCGATGATGAAGATAAATATATAGTATCGAGATCTGGTAGCTGGCCTACCTTAGTTTCTGCGGACAGCTCCTTATAAGGCCTTTCAAATTTTATTGCTTCATTGTAGGCTTTTGGCCATAATCCTTCGAACACTTCATTGTTCTCTTCATCTTCTTCATCAATGATGTCTAACATTACATGTTCTGTATTATCATCACTTAGTTCTGAATTGTTCTCCTCAAACTGACTTGCATTTTTTGAAACTGGAGGCAATAAGACTATTAACACTTCACGGTTTCCTACAGTACGGTTTGCTGTTGGTAGTATTACATCATTATAACACACTTGATATTCTACTTTATCACCACTGAAAGTTTGTTCTACCTTTAATTGTGTTTCCTCACACACGTTTAGTAATTTCTCATTTTTTAAATCATTTTCATTGCTTGGTCCTGCCATTAATATATTAATATTGCTTAACTTATTATTTAGATCCTTACATTGTCCATCATGCTTGCAGGCTTGTACTCTTTCACTTGTGAGTTCTTCTTTGTCGTAATCACTGTATGTTTCATCGAACACTTCATTGTCCTCTTCATCTTCTTCATCAATGATGTCTAACATTACTTGTTCTGTATTATCATCACTTAGTTCTGAATTGTTCTCCTCAAACTGACTTGCATTCTCTGAAACTGGAGGCAATAAGACTACCAACACTTCACGGTTTCCTACAGTACGGTTTGCTGTTGGTAGTATTACATCATTATAACACACTTGATAATAGCACTCCTTAACATTTCTATTATGCGTGTAGACATGTCGCTTTTTACTTATAAATTTTTCTTCTTCTACTTTATCGCCACTGAAAGTTTGTTCTACCTTCAATTGTGGTTCCTCGCCCATGTTTAGGAATTTCTCATTTTTTAGTTTCTTTTCATTGCTTGGTCCTGCCATTATATTATTAAAGCTTAACTTTTTATGTAGTTCCTTAAATTGTTCATCATGCAAGCTGACTTGTGAATTTACACTTATGGGCTTTTCTTCTTTAGTAACAGTTTCACTTGGCGTTAGTTTTGGAATTTTCCACACCTTATGAAAATGTTCAAATTCCTTAATAAGACCTTCTGGCACATCTAAATTATGTAAAGCCCACACTTTTTTACAGTTTTCAAATGTTTCAATTGCATTTTTTTCTGCCTTCGATAAAACATACACTCGTTGAAATGGTTCACTGACTAGTGTAGGTTCCCTGCAGACTTGTCGCTTGTAGGTTGGCAGAGAACCTTCGTCACTCATTGTATTTTGTAATTGGCCAACTTCTCTTGCTCCTTGTATGGCTAAATTTTTCGACTTCTCACTAATATTTTGAGTCCATTCACGGAATAAACGTCCACAAATAAACTTCCCAAAGCACATCACAACTAGAAAGAAAATGATAATTAATATCCAACTCATACTGGATAATTTTATATTTAATAACAAAGAATTTTGAAACTACAGGACACTTTGGTAACTGAAATGAAATGATTGGAATGGAAATGGCGTCTTGGTTACATCACTTTCTTTTAGAATCAATTCGTAAATTTTGATTGGTTGACAGATTATGACGTCATTGTCATAGTGATTAAATATGTTGCGGCATAGACGTTTAAAACGATTGCTAGTTCTATACATTACACCAATCCTCACATATCTCACTATACTGTGTGATGGATGTATTCTTTGTATTCAATATTTTTAGCGATAGCAAATTACGTTGCCAGTAATAAAACGAAAAATGATTATTTTAAGACGGAGCTAGGGCTGTTTTAGCCCTCTCTTTCGGTCCGTATGGTCAATATGCTTGTCATATTTTGTATAGCCATGCAGATCCAGAAGTAATATTTTAGTCAATTTGAAGCAAAAGTAGATAAAATAGTTGTAACTAGGTAAATCCAAATTGAACGGAATAAAACTACTTAATATCAGTTACATAATTAAATTAAATGTTTTATTCATAGTGTCTTGTAGATTTGTAATCCTATTAATGTTTCTTCAAACAAGATGTAGGAAATAACTAAGTTTAATTTATATGATTTGTTTTAAATGTTTAAATTATGTTTAAAGTAGTTAAAAATTCATTATTTTCATTAGAAAAAAACTCACTCACTCGGAGTACACTGTAGAATAAATGAATGGGGATCAAGGCAATAGAAGCCCAGAAAACTATCCTGTTATCCTGGGATGTGTTGAGGAACATTTTATTTGGGACGCTATTCGCTCAATTAAAATGTAGCGTATAGGAATGAGTTGATCGCCAAAATCTTTTTTATAAAGATCAACATGACAAAAACAAAAAAATTGTAGTTCGTCTTTATACTTATCTGGTTATAATTTTGTTACAGTTTATATATTTAAACGTGAGTTTGGTTTTTTTAATTTGCGTTGGGTCAGCTGTTAGTCATCGAATTTTTTTACTTGAAAAAAATCCTTGTTTTACTAATTAAATCGTCCCGATCCTAAGGAATTTATAATTACATTAAACCACTTGATCAAGACTGACCTATACCATTGATTTATATAATGTTTTAGCTTTAAGTTGTAATGAATTAATAATTGGCCTGACCACCCAATGCTATTATCAAGAAAGTCTAAACGCAGAGACGTAGGATTAATCGTTTGTATTCTCCTCTAACTAGGATAGACAGAATGAATAACAATCTTTTTTTAATTTAACAAGATTTATGAACTTAAGACTAAGATAACAAGATGATGTATTTTAAATTTTGATCAATTTTAACAATATGCCGTTTTTGTATAAGTAGATCGAGTAAAAAAGTCTGATTAAAAAATACAAAACACTGATGTGTGTTTAAGCGTCCACAGCTGATCAATGCGTGCCACGGCAGTCGATGCTATTTTAGCAACTGTGGTTATGTTTGTGTTTGTTTGCGTTGAAGGAAAATTAGCTTGTTTCTTTAGTGTGGTTATTGTTTTATCAATTTATTATTATTATTAGTGTGGCCTTGTCTTTATAGTAATTTTATTGATGAGTAGGTAGTTTTTCTGGACAATTGCTTTTTATGAAAACGAAGAGGGAACATCATACATGAATTGGAATAGAGAACTAGAATCAAAATATTCTACCCTATTTGGGGATGATAGTGATTTCTTTATTTCCAACGTACATCATCCAATTTACAACGTGTAAATAATATGGCAAACTTATAAGATAAACAAAAATACAAAAATAAACATCTGTATAAACACATAATAAATAACCCGGGTATGACACCACAATAACGTCTAATACGAGTATGAATAGTTTCAGTTCTGAATAAGAGAGTGACAGTGACATTCTCTAGAGCTAGGCCTAATCCTTCTCAATCTAGACATGTTCGTACTTCGTGATAGCTCTTAAGCTGATTACCAAAATAATAGACCTACACAAGATATTTGGCATTGAGACTTTAATCCAGATATTTGTAACTGAAACAAAGAGATATGCAGAACAAACAGTATCATCCAAAGGCAACAAAATTTCACCTATACGTATGTACAAGTCATGGATGCCAGTTTATGTGAAGGAAGTTAGAGCTTTTATAGCTGTACTACTTAACATGGGGCTAAACCTAAGAGGCTGCACTATAATAAGTGTCCAACACTGGAATTATCGATATTCATAATTATTAAATCATTAATATGCATGAGTAAAGAATCCTCGATATAACTACTTTAACCAAGTTAGATTATATGTATTTCAAATTACAGTATAAAAAATAATGTTATTTTGGATAAAAAAACAATCTAGGCTATATGTATTTATAAAATATATCAAACAAAGCACTGTAAGATTTCCTTACTTTCTACAATAAGTCAACTAATCCATACAAAACTTAATGAAATCTTATTAACAGGAATAGGCCTCATAGTGTTGCTCACAATAACACTTTTGCCTCTGCCAATGACTTAAACGATTACTTCATTAGTTCTGTTGATGAAATTGTGCATAATTAAAATAGGTTTGATTACTTATTGAATATTTCTAATGTAGAATCTAGGTTCAGTTGAAAGGTTGTGAAAAGTCTAGATATAGTTAATGTAGTGAATAGGTTTAAGGTAACCAGTAGTAAAAATGTTTATGAAATTACTCCTATCCTTCTCAAACAAGATGGACCTATCCTGAGCTTTTCGTTGAACAATTGTTTGGTGGAAAGCATTTTTCCTGATGTGCTAACATTGGAAAGAACAGTCCCTTTCTTCAAGAAGGGATTCCGATATGAGAATGCTAGCTATCGTGCTATATCACCCTGAGTAAGGGAAGAGGCGGGTAATGGTGGGATAGCTCGCCAGTGGAGGGGAAGTGTATGATAGCGGCCCAGTGATGTACTACTCTAGGAAGAAAAGTTAGCCCAGTAGGAGCGTTGTATTGATACGCTAGGGGTTTTTCTTCGAAATCATAATATTCGATAACGGCTTGATAGATATTAACGTTTGAGGTGTCAAATTAAAGGTATCTTTACCTAGATTTGCTAATACTTCTTAGAACTTTAACAACAGTACGGGTATCACAGTATCACTTTAATACAGTAAAGGTCTACAGTGACGCTATCCTTCGACATTGGATCAAACTAAATTCAATTTTTATATCGATGTCTACTAACTACAATTTAACAGCTGTTTACTAAATGTTTGGTTTTTAGTATTTAACTACACATTTCACTTTTGTTCGATTTTGAGCAACACGTTAGCTAGTAGCATAAATATATAATATTGTCTGTCTGACTATATGTTATTAGTTTATATTGTCATGAAAAGTTAATGTACATTATTTTTATATCATAAAAATATGAAAGAGACTTGCTGTATTTTTCTATATATTTATTATTATCAATACTTACTATTGACGTTTCATTATCTTAGAATTGCAAAATAAAATATTCTTTATTAAACCTAATAAGCAAATAAATTAATTGCGTCACCTACTTGTCATTTATGTTATTCAAGCACTTCCACTCCACTCATTTCACCGCCACTGTCTTCTCTATGGCTAGAGTGTTCACTGTCACTTCCACTGTCGTCATCACTACTGCCGGCTTCTAGATTTATGATGAAAGATTCTGTGATGTCATCAATAGATACTTCATGTTCCATATACTTTTTTTCAATATTTATAACGTGCTGGCATCTCTTCGCCCATTCCTCTTTTGTAATATCTTGGACTTTTTCTCTCACTAGCTTGATGCAGTCATTTAATTTGAAGGTCGTGTTTTTCAGGGCAACGTGGTTTTTTATCAGTGACCATATCATTTCTATCGGGTTAAGATCGGGATGATAAGGAGGGAGGCGCAAAGCGGAGTGACCGTGTTCTGCAAGTATGGAATCAATCTCAAACATTTTGTGCGGGTTCTTATTAAGCTTCACAATCTGATAGAGTTCTGTTTTAAGCATTTTGTCATGGAACGGGATGTTATGGTTAACTAGCCACTGAATTATCTCTGCTTTCTTGGAATTGCTGGTAGGTGCAGGGTTTAGTTGTTTATTGTGGTATGATGCGTTGTCTATCACAAGGACGGTTTTTGGTGGTAAATTTGGAATAAGTTTTTCTTGCAGATATTTTTTGTAATTTTTAAAATTCATACAATCATGATAGTCACCTGACTTTTGGCCTGATTTGAACACCAACAATGCATTGTCGATAAATCCGTTCTCATTACCTGCGTGAACAATTATTCCATATTCGCCCTTAGAAATAGGTGTTAAGAGGCCTTTGTTGCTGCCATCTGACCATGAGTGGGGCTTTGTGTGCGAAGCGTGGACATAAGTCTCATCCGTATAAACAATTGGTCGACCCTCTTCTCTGTAACGTTTTATAGCTCTAATAAAACGAACTCTGTGTTCTCTTATTTCGTGTTTTTCTATTAAAAGTTTTCTGTTATCTGTAGATTTTCTCCATTTAAACTGAAGTTCCTTGAGAACTTGTCTCAGAGTCCATATTCCTCCTCTAAACCCGATTTTTTCTTTTAATACCGGAAGAAGAGTTTTTAGGGTAGATCGCTGACCGTCTATTCTGTGGAATTCATGAACAGTCCGCCGTATAACAGTCTTGTCAAAGTCGTCAACAGCTGTTTTTTTAATTTTTTTCGACCATATTTTTCTGGGAGTTGAGAAAACGTGGACCATTTCTCGGCGCGGTTCTTTCTTCACTCACAATTCTTTTTACACTAGTTTTAGAAATTCCTGTGGCCTCTGCTACACGCTGTTGAACTTGTTTTAATAATATTGGCCCTTGTTCTGCTTCCCTTTTCATAAAAGTGTACAAGTTAAAAATTATTTCTCTAGCTTGGCTGTGTAAAATTTTACCACCGACCTTGCTTTTTCTGTTGTCACCCATCTCGACACTATTCACAAATTTATAACAAAAATATTTACTAAGTATATATAAATTGTAAAATACACACTGTTATAACGGTACATAACACGTTTTACTAAACTTACGGTACTTAAATACTATGAAATTGGCACTTCACGTATATATCACGAGAAATAATGTTTTTAGTAAGGCGCGTATGGCACGATGTTTACTGCGAAAGAGATAGCAGCGAACTAAGCGTCTGCCGTCCCCACGAGCTCCTCCCGTTTGTTTTCAATGGGGTGATCGTGACAGGCGGAGAGAAAGAGTGGGGGCAGAGCCGAGCAGTACCGATAAATCCCGAACATTCCTGACAAACCCTGTACATGCGGCTGATAGCGACCTAAGTTCGGAACGGTTCTGATTTCTATTATCTTACGAATTAATGAGAAACTTATAGCAATAGCAATATATTTCTCTGTCTGTTTGTTGGATATATAGAGAATGAGAAATAAGCTATAGACTTGAAATTGTGCATGCAACTTCGACCAAGCCTGATAAGTGTCATTTTGTGTCGTCTGGCGTACGCGATTATAATGCTGATCTGATCTATAGTACATGGAAATTATCGAATAATTTCTAACTAATAGTAATGTAACCTACAAATTATATTTATTTGATTAAGGCAGTTGGAAAATGCAATGAACCAAATATAATGTTACGAAACAATTTTATTGGTTTACATTTTAATACGAAAGATGCAATTAAAAAACTCAACATAATTGTTGATTTTGTGTTTGGAGACCCTGAAGATAAATTCTTTAACTACTATGCTAAGTAGGGCTCTTTTTAATCCTCCTGGATGTTTAATCCACCCTCGAATGTTTTATAGCTACGCCACTGAATGTAACGAAGTTACTTTGTTACATTAGACTTCCTTACGTCTTTTTTGGTATTTCGAGACTCCGTTGTATTGGTTTATTTGTATGTAGACAAGAGTAATTGCCTGCCATTAATTACGTTGTAAAATCACGGTTCAATGAAATAAATTTAATTGCGCTGCATCCTGCAGCATCCAGCTTTGAAAATGTAATATATATATATTACATTTATACATATACATACATATACATATTACACCACCAGGCTCTATTAAATTCAGAGGAGTACAGAGCGAGAACGCGCGGACTGCTTATTCCAATATTCTAATACGCGGGCTATCTCTAGTTGGCAGGAGGGGCCCCTCCATCCCCACTTTTTCTCTCCGCCTGTCACGATCACCCCATTGAAAACAAACGGGAGGAGCTCGTTGCCGTCCCCACCACTGAAAATCCGGTTCTAACTGCTTTCTCTGCTCAAGGTCAGGGACCGCCTCGTTTCTCACGGCCTCTACTCAGTTGTGTCATTACTTTGAGTCGCAAAATCTTCTAGTCCCTGGGCAATACGGTTTCAGAAGTGGCAAATCAAGAGTTCTTGCCGTTGAGACCCTTTTAAAGAGGATTATTAATTCTTTTGAATACCTCTGGCATGTTCTGCGACCTCTCACATGCATTCAACTGCATATTGTATAATATTCTTCTTTCCAAATTAAGTAAGTATGGTCTGGGAGACAATGCACTCAGAGTGGTAAAATCCTACGTTACGTTTGAGTAGTTTTTTAACACGTACATAGAATATTAATCTTATTTTAACTAATGATCTAGTACAAGCCGTGTAGTTTCAAATTCTTAATTTACTAATTAACAATTTGGTAAAATTAGCTTTAAACGTTAACGCATTTACCACACCAAAATTATTTCAATACAAATAAAATACAGCTTCGTTTAATGTGGATTAATTTCAAGTTTACAAACAAATTTTCTTAAAAAAATATATGTTATTATTAAAAAAAACCATATTTATACATACATACATTACATACAGGTACATTCTTCATTGTCATTAAGCATGGGATGCAATAGACAGAGTCACATAACAAATCTAAATCTAACATAGCTGTCACAGTACACAACAACTTCATTGAAAGTTGTATGTCAGAACTGAACATTTTTGTGAAATTTAACATCTCGTAACAGCCTATCAATTTAAACAACCTTGTGTTAAAATCAAATAAAAAGTTAGTTAAGACCTAAGGTTATAAATTAAAGTTAAAATGTATGGTTACATTTTTAAGTTAAAACAAAGATTAAATTTAATGGTTGTCTCATTCAAAGTAAAATTAAAAAAACCCTTACAACATGAAATGGATTTACTTCAAGCCAATTACATATAACATTCTTAAATCTAACATAACTTGTGTAATGTAGAATTATTGGTGGCAGTCTATTACATAACTTGATGCTGATAACATTGTGGGAAGACATGATTTTACTTAGCCTATGGTGACTGGTGAGGCACACAAATGAAATGGTTAAGTGGTTATGTACACCAGTAGCAAGGAAGTGGTCATCGAAGTTATTTTTAACATGACATCGACATACATATATATACAAGTTAATCACAGTTAGGATTTTTTCCCCTGACAAACAATGGTGTGCAATGGTCAATTGGCCTAGAGAAGGTTAGGGTTCTTAGTGCTTTCTTTCGTATTAGTAGGAAATTTGATATACCAATGCCATTCCCCCAGTACAAACTACCATATAGCAAGACAAAGTAAAAGAAAGCATAATAAAATTGTTTAAAAAAGTTTTAGGGTACAATTTCTCTTAATCTTATAATCATGTACACTACTTTTGCCAGTATATTACTAACATGTTCTATATGTGTATGCCACCATAGTTTTTGGTCAATATACGCATATGTGACAGATACGGCCAAATACAAAATAATTGAATCGTAAAAAGTGAGGGCTCTGTGGTGTAATGGTAGCACATTCACCCGGCAAGTGAGAGATCCGGGTTCGAGTCCCGGCGGAGCAAGTACTTTTTGCGATTCAATGTTTATTGATAAAAATAAAATAAGGCTATTGCCATTTATACGAACTTGATTAATGTAAACAAAAGTCGTTTGACAGGTATTTGGTCTTCCGATCATATGTTAAGTTTTGTTATTTAAACGCATATGTGACAGATACGGCCAAATACAAAATAATTGAATCGTAAAAAGTGAGGGCTCTGTGGTGTAATGGTAGCACATTCACCCGGCAAGTGAGAGATCCGGGTTCGAGTCCCGGCGGAGCAAGTACTTTTTGCGATTCAATGTTTATTGATAAATATATATGTATATATATATATATATATATATATATAATATAATTAGTAAACAGGCTAAAAGTACATTAACATGAAGGCATGTCTGATCATTTTGTGACTACAATTCTCAGACGGTTCTTTCAAGTGCCCTACAGCTGTTATAGTACTGTTATAATGCATTCAAGCTCACTAATTTTACTTTATATTTCGCTACGTTGGCTAACCTGGCACTTGGTGAATTCAACAAATAATATTGTCATTCCCTGTCTGTACCTGATAGTGAACGTATCGTGATCCGTGAGTTAAATTTACGTACTTGTGGTTACCTGCAATTAATTTTTGTTTGTGCATGTTGGTCCATGTTGTAACATATCCAATATGTAAGACAAATTATTTAATAAGTTTAATTGTGCAATACACCCAATAATAATCTTTTCTTTTTATACTCTATAATATTAGTATTAGTAATAACTAGGTAGATATATAAATTTACGTACATACACAAGATCGTTAGGCTGGACCGGACGCCATGGCGGAAGGTCTAGCCAAAATAGGCTTGTGCAACATGGAAACAGAAATAGCTGTTGCCAGCATTCTTGAAATTAATACAACAGACAATGATACAAGGAAAATAGAACAATCTAAAACTCCAAGCATGGAGGATAATAGTTCTAATGAAAGAAAGAGGAAAATTAGTGATAATGGTAATCACAATGTGCAATCACATGTATATGACAATTTGACTACTAAAAAGCAAAAAACCATTAGATACTATAAGGCCCAATCTAGTGGACCTTATGATGTAGTAATTCAGAGTAGAGATAAAAAGAAAATAAATCCTTTTATGGTAGGAAAAATAATGAAAAATCATTGTGAGGATATCGATCATATATTAAGGGTGGGTAAAAATCTTAAAGTGGTTTGCAAAACATATTGTGCAGCCAACGGTTTGGTTGACTCTCAATATCTTAAGCAGTATCTGGTTTTTATACCAGCCAACAAAGTTGAGTGTACAGGTGTAGTTTACGTAGAACCTGAAGTTACCGAAGAGGAAATGGTACAAGAGAGTTATTGTACATACCCAATAATTAGTGCGCAGAGAATAAAAAAATTTATTAACAGACAATTGGTAAGTACACATTTTATGAAAATTACTTTTGATTCCCAAAAATTACCAGATTTTATTACCCTAAACTATGTAAGAATGCAAGTAGACTATTACATGATTCCTGTTAGACAATGTTACAGGTGTTTTAGCTATGGCCATGTTGCTAACACTCCATGTGACAAAAATAGACTTTGTAGAGTTTGCGGTTTAGAATACCATTCTAATGAATGCACTGAAAGGCCTAAATGCGTTAACTGTAAGGGAGATCACCCTAGTAATAGCAAAATGTGCCCGGAATATGTGAGACAAAAAAATATCCTGGAAAGAATGAGTACTCTCAACGAATCTTACCAGGAAGCCAGTATATATTACCCCCCGAAACAAAATTTTAGGTATAACCGTAATACCAGATTCAACCACATCAGTTATGCACAAATGACAAAAGAAAAATTAAATGATCAAAGTTCCTTCCCCACAATTAGAAATTCACAAAACCAATTTACTAACAAAAAACCGGTTTGCCCCACTTATGACACAGGAAACAACCGAAGAAGACAAAAATAGTTATTATGCAGATACAATTTTTAATAGACCTAATAATAGTAACAGTACTAATTATAATGCTAGTAAATTACAAAAAAATACATACACTAAAATTTATAAATCTAACCTTAGCCTAGGTAAAATGGAATCTGATTCATACCAATCAAGCATCAGTTCAGAGAGTAAATGTTCATTATCAGATCAAACCCCAATAAGTGACAAAGATCCGCACAAAATTATGTTGCGTAATAAGATCACTGATTTGCTTGCAAAAATCCATGATGAAAAAATTATTAACAAAAAAAAGTGGAGGAAATAATTAAAGAGTGCTTTAAAACCACCCTGGAAACTGGCAAACAACCGACAGGGACATTATATAAAAATAATAATAAATCTAATAATCGACCTATGCAATCCACAGCTAAAAACAAGCCTTAATTAATAAATATATGACAGATAACTTAAACCAACTCAATATTGTTCAATGGAACACAAGATCACTCAAATTTAAATGGCCGGAGTTAATTAACACACTAACACAAAAACATATACATATTGCACTTGTGCAAGAAACATGGCTGAATAATGATGACAATCTAACCGATGTAAATTTTAAGTTAATTAGATTAGATAGGAGTGACTCGTATGGAGGAGTTGCTTTTATTGTACATAATAGTATAAAGTGTAATGTGATAAAAGAGTACAATAATAATATATTACAATTATTAGCAATAAGAATTAACAATATAAGTCAACCTATCAATTTATATAACATATATTGTACTAATAAGCAAATAAATCCATCTTTCTGGTATAATGAATTATTTGCAAATGATAAGGGGCATACACTAATTGGGGGTGATTTTAATGCACACCACCCTTACTGGAATTGTTATAAAGCTGACAGTAGGGGTAATGCTATTTTTAAGGAATATAGTAACTCCAATTTTATTTTGATTAATAATCACAATCACACAACTGTACCAAAATTATTTAGTAAACCAACTACAATAGATTTAACCTTCATAACTCCGGAATTATACGCTCAACTTTTACTATGGGAAGTGGGAAAAGATCCTATGGGAAGTGACCATTTTCCAATTTATATTAAATTTAAAGTACAGTCTAAATACAGCCCTACTAGGCTTCCTATGTCTAATGTTAAAAATCAACAAATTAAATTCATTAACAAAAGAAATTATAAAAAAGCTAATTGGAAAGGATATACTAAAAGTATTAAAGGAAATCTAACCAAATTAGAAACATATGGAACACAACCTACTATCGATAAACTGTATGATATAATATACCAAGCTGCGGAGGAAAATATTCCCTATATAAAACCAGTAATGAATGCATCATTTACACCTAAAGCTTGGTGGACACAGGAATGCTCACATGCAGTAGCAAAAAGAAGATTGGCCTTTAAAAAATTTAGGCTAGCTATGACTCCTAGTAACTATAAAATATTTCAAAACGCACAGTTAGAAGCTAGGGAGGTTATTAGAATAGCAAAAAAGAGAGGATGGGAGGAATTGTGTCATAAGATGGCATCTTCCAATTCTACCACACATGCATGGAATATTATAAATAAATTAAAAAACAAAAACAATTCATTTAATGGATCGGACAGTTGTATTCAAACAAATGAAATACTTGGAGAAAAATTTCTTAAAAATATAATCCCAGATTATGTTCCACATGTAACAGAGCTAAATTCACCAGCAATTTTAGAAACTAATCATTTTCTTGAAAATAATTTTACCGAAAAAGAATTACATCTAGCTATACTGACAAAAAAGAAAGATACAACTCCTGGAGTGGATAATATTACTTATAACCTAATTAAACACCTCCCTGTAAATGGTAAGACAATGTTATTAAACATATATAATGACATCTGGAATGGAAAATTAAATATTCCTTCTACATGGAAAAATTTTAAAATCATAGCCCTATTGAAACCTGGTAAAAACAAAGAAGAGGAATCAGCATATAGGCCAATATCACTGATCCCATGTTTCATCAAGGTAATGAATACAATGATTAAAAATAGATTAGAATGGCTGGTTGAGAAACACAAGATCATCCCAACATCACAATATGGCTTTAGGAGAAAGCGAGGTTGCGCAGACTATTTAATTGGTTTTGTTTCGGAACTTTACAATGCACTGACATTTAATGAAGTTATAGTAACTGCATCCCTCGATATTGCAAGCGCATACGACCATGTACATTTACCAACTCTATATAACAAAATGTATATTCTTGGGATCCCTGCTAAATTCATATCGCATTGTAGTAGATGGTTATCGGATAGAGTAGTGACACTCTCATATGCTGACTACACAATAACCAGGAGGACTAGTAGAGGCTTGCCCCAAGGAAGTGTACTGAGCCCAATCCTATTTTCCATATACATCAGTGGTATAAGCAAAAACCTACCTAATGCAGTCTATTCATTGCAATATGCAGATGACGTTATTCTTTATACATCTAATAAAAATTATGATATTACACATGATAGAATGCAAAATGCACTGGAAATTATAGAAAGTACCTGTTCGAAATTAAACCTCAATTTAAACCTGTCAAAATCCAAAATTATAATATTTACAAGAAAGAGATCCCTTGATGTAAACAATAGGCAATATTGTCTTAATGGTAAAGAAATACCGATAGTAAAAGAATTTAGGCTGTTAGGAATATTAATTGATAATAAACTCACCTTCAAACCACATATAAACAACCTGCTAACTCAATGCCAAAAGGACCTAAATTTATTAAAAATTATCTCTTGCTGGAGAAAAGGGGCCCACCCAAAGATAGTCTTACAAGTGTACAGAGGATTGATCAGATCAAAAATTGAGTATGGTTGCCATTTGTTTGGTCATGTAACGCAGAACATGTTAAAAAAATTAGACATAATACAGAATCAGGCTCTGAGAATTAGCACTGGAGCACACAAAACCGCACCAATACTAGCACTACAGATGGAAACTGCCACATTACCATTAAACCTTAGACGCCACATTATAACAGAACGATTAATACACAAAATTGTTTCGGACACAAATCATCCTGCATATGAGAGTATAATGTACATGAATATGATGTGTAGTATAAACCCATACTGGCAAAAGAAGAGAATCCCAATTTTTATAACCGCACTTAATACCCTGGAAGAGGTTAACCCAAACCTTGCGCAAGGGAAAACAGCTTTAATAAATCACTGGGAATTTACGAGACCCCTATATTTGAGTCAAATAACGGTTAAATGCAATAGCACTATAAATGATGAAATGCTTAAAAAAACACAACACAAATCGTTGCTGAAACAATCATTTATAAGGTGTCTGAACATAACCTATAAAAATCACATGATTATTTACACAGATGGATCCAAAGATACCAGAGGCACAGGAGCTGCCTTCTTTATACCACAGTTGAACATCAAGAAAAAATACTTACTGAACAAACATATTTCCAACTATTCAGCCGAACTATATGCTATATATAAAGCTACTCAATACATTAATACCCTCAATTTTGAAAAGTATGTAGTATGTTCTGACTCGCAAGCAGCAATAGTGGCTTTTGAAAATGCAACTAAAGGTAACAATCTAGATGGACTAATCATGAACATTTTAAAAATTATTGTCGATGGGAACATAAATATAACGTTTCAGTGGGTACCAGGTCACACAAATATAGAAGGTAATGAAATGGCAGACAAACTGGCCAAAGAAGCTATAGAAGATGGAGACAGAGAAGATGAATTTTTTGTTGATATGCAGGAGTTGAAAGCTATCCAAAGGAAAACCTATATTGCCAAATTCATCAAAGAAGCACAGGATTCGCCCAAAGCAAAATGGTATAAAAGAATTAATAATAAATACACTAATCAACCCTGGTTCAATGCAACAAACATGAGTAGATATAGCTAAGCCTGACGGGCCCCTGGCAGGAAGATTAACCCTAAACCTAACCTTCCAATATTGATATCCCATGTTAATTAGAAAATCCTAAACTATTACTAACAAACACGGTTAGGTACACAAGAAAAAAAAAAAAAAAAAAAAAAAAAACTATTTACATGAGTAGATGTGACATTATTAACATTATAAGGTTAAGGATAGGTCATGCAAATGTCAATTACAATTTACATAGACTTAAAAAGTATTTCACACCTTTGTGTCTGAAATGCACATCAGGACAAATAGAAACAATAGAACACTTCCTACTACAATGCCCCAGTAATTTCCATATAAGACAGCAGTGTTTTAAGAAAATAAATAGACTAATCAGGCAAAAAAATTACACATTAAGAGATATTTTGGCCTTAGAGGATATAGAGATTTATAAGGAAATCAATTTATTTATTTCACATTGTTACAGAAAACTATAACAAGACACACACAAACAAATCTTAGAGAAAATTGAATGTATCCTGGTCATGGGTTCTGTCTCCCGTGGTCCACACCTTTTCGGGATAGGCTAAGCCTGACGGGCCCCTGGCAGGAAGATTAACCCTAAACCTAACCTTCCAATTGATATCCCATGTTAATTAGAAAATCCTAAACTATTACTAACAAACACGGTTAGGTACACAAGAAAAAAAAAAAAAAAAAAAAAAAAAAACTATTTACATGGGATCCCTTAAAGAAATGCAATCCTAACAATTGTGTATGTGTTATATGTAACCACTAAGATGTAATTGACAAATCTGTACAGATGTGACTAATGAACCAAGGTAACCACAAGAGATTATGATAATAAAAACGAAAATTCCGTATGCAAGATAAAATAATCAGTGTTACAAGAGGCTTATTGGGTCAAACCTAGCCTGTGCCAAGTGGCACCAACAAGATAATAAAAAAAAAAAAAAAAAAAAATAATATTGTCGTTTGTCAGCTGTGTCCTTTGCTATTTATTGTGACTACGTTATAAACATTATGACTGCAAATATTGATTCGTGATTACTGTGTGTTGATTTTTGCTAGTGTTCTTTAGTTTATAATTATTTAGTTCGCTATAGAAATGCCTAAAAGTAACAGAGTTTTCAAGAAAAGGATTTACCATGGAAAAAACAAAACAAAAGATACTAACAAGGTTAGGCCTAGTTCTAGTAATTGAAATACATCGTCTAGGCCTATATCACCAACACATGAACCTTCTTCTCATCTAAAAATTTGAATGATTCAATCAATTGGTAAAGTAATCATGTGAGTGACTATGAGTATGACGTTGTAAACCTGAAAAATGTAAAAAGTATCATCAATGATTTAGCTGTGTGCAAGTTTTGCCATTCTACTTTGACATTAGATAAGAAGCATATCTCAGGCCTAGCCTCTCAGATTACTTTGAAATGTATAGATTGTGAAAAATCTTTCATTAGGGACAACTGTGAATCTGTTGAACTATTACACAATGATAAAAGCAGTAAATTCTATGACTTGAACTTGAGATGAGTTTTGAACCTAAACGCTCCAGTGAACCGATATTTTGATTATGAGTGTGTTTTGTCATCATCTGCTGAAACAGTTGCAAAGCAGTCAATTCATGGCAACGGCGTGGACATTGGTCGCTAAATGGAATAGTTTCAGCCACATCTCTATCAACTGGTAAGGTTATGGACATCGATATATTATCTAAGTGCTGTATGTGTAAAAATAGATTAAAAAATGAGCATGGACAGGATTGTATTGCTAATTTTTATTGCTAATATATATATATATATATATATATATATATATATATATATATATATATATATATATATATCAAATTAAAGATTTATATACCAAATTAAAGTGGAGATTCTAAGCAATAAGTATTAGTAAAAAACAAAAATCACGAAAAAAATTATTTTTTTAGTCAAGTGGTCCCCTTAATGATTTCTCATAACAAGAAAACGTTTTATATCGCCCTGCTCAACACCGTGTCCTTTTTTTCTTCGTGGGCTTGTAAGCCAACAATTCTTACTAATAATTTCAATCCTACTTATTGCTATTGTATTGTAGTTTTATTAAATGACTGATTAATCACTCATATAACTATATCGTTGAGAATGATTTATACGATTAAAAATTATTATAGTATGGATTTTCAGAACGTATTAGAATAATTATTTAGTAAGAAATAAAACAAAAACTATTTCAGTTTTTTTAATTGTATAAGTAAACAATGCACACGTAGCACAACTACAGAAAACCATGAACATAGTCAAACCAATTTACTTTGTGAATTAAACATTAATTCTGTCTACTAAATAAATTACACTAGGACTTTATAAAACTGATGTGTAAGCTGATATTATCGAGCAGTAAATAGATATCCGTTAACTAAATAATAATGGTCACACTACAACTCTGTCGTTCATTATAACTCCGTTGCTCAAATAACAGCTGAAGAGTTTCTTGTCTGCCGCTTTCGACTGTTTACGGATCAAGCCTTTGCCGGAAACGAATGACTTCATTCGTTATTATCACATTGCCAAAATGACAGGGAGTTTCTCGCAACACGTTGCGGGGACAACTGTTGCTATGTGGCAACACCGATTTTTATGCTGTTACGTTAAATAACGCCCGTCTCTAAATTAATCAATCATTCAGTGACTAAACAACACTGTCCCTACAGTTGTAATTAATTAATGGTTCAGCCAATTGTTTGTTCTCGTGCGTTTTACATCTGACGTTATTATTTATTTCTGCATTCAGCATTAAGTTGCGATTTTATGAATCTTCCAATATTTTCCAATTCAATAAAACTGACAATTCATACTTGCTCGACAGTATTTGCTGATACTTTTAAGTTAGTCATCAACATAGACACATAAGTTGCTTTGTGCCACACATGTAAAGGAAGTTGGTATGTCATCTATATAACATAAAAAAAGAAAAGGTCCCAAAATTGATCTTTGAGGACATTGACAGTTTAATATTAGAGTTCGGATACGATGTTTTTTTTACATAATTATCTTTTGTTGTATAAGTAATTTGCACAAATTGGCGTTGATTTTTAAGATATGACTGAAACATTTTTATTGCATTTGTTGAAACTCTTAGTGATTTAAATTTTTCAATCAGAACAGGATGGCTCACACTACCAACGCTTTTAACAAGTTCATGAAAATTCCTGTTGTGTATTCACCTTCATCAACTGATTCAATTAAAGATTTTATGAATGAGACTGCAGTAGTTAGCACGGATTTTCCAGGTCTAAAACCATATTGAATATTACTGAGTAGCTTAGTTTCTTTAATAGATTTTAAACGATTAATTTGCAATTTTTCATTAAGTTTCGATTTTACGGGAAGAATAGAAATAGATCGGTAATTTGATGTGGTTTTTGTATCATTTTTCTTGTAAATTGGTATGATTTTTTATATTTGAGTTGGTATGTTTGAGTTGGAACAATTTTTTTGGCAGTAGTGGGGCTATGGAGGTCACAGGGGCAAAAAATATATTCCACTGGTCAGAACAATTGTACGATTGTCGTTAACATTGAATATCTAGGGGACGGAGACACTAAGGCCTATGTAGAAGAAACAGCAAACCATATGGTGAAGTTGATATTACAAAACATCGACTGCTTTAACTATTTATTCTAGTACTTTAGCAGTTTGAAACTGATTTATAATCAATCTTGGCGTATAAAGAACAAAGTACGGTACAATAAATAAATAAAAAAATCTGAATATCGATAGTTTTTTGATCCAGAATCGAAAAAATACTTTGCCAGCATGAGGTGCCTTTCCCTTTCCATTAGCTAGCATGATTACTGGTTAACCCATTTACACAGCACGTATCCATTTAGATACATTATCCTCGCTGTGTCCATTGTCAATGACGTAACACACACCACATATTCAAGAAGAAAGAGAGAGGAGCAGAAGAAAAAAGAGCACCAGTATACCTAACCTTGCCGCCAATATCTAGGTAAGGCTAGAGGAACAGGGAGCTAACAATAGCTAATGCCTGCCCCACGAAGTAATGCCTTCATGCGGGTACCACTGGCTGGGGGTAAAGATGTTATTTTACCTGGCCAGGTGTTGGTAATTATAAAAATCAACCCATCAAGATCTGGTCGATGATGTCTTGCCAGACAGGTTGTGGCAATGTCTCCCGTAACTTGGCCAACTCAGCACGTAGTTCGATGAACCGAATTTGACTGTCCTCCATGGAGATTCAAATATACTGCCAGTGCCAATTAAAGAGTTGAATAGGGCCTTAGTTGGGTTATTTTTCCACCACAGACAATTATTGTTCTCCGGCTCTAAATTTTTGCAAATTTTGTTTAATATTTAGTAGCTCAATACATTTTTTAAATTATTATTATTTAATAGTCGCTAAAAACAAGCCCTTATGTAATTATTTTACGTAATGAGTTTATCTTATATAATGAATGTATATTTTTGTATTTAAATGGCTTCACCTTACGTTTAAATACAAGACAATAAAGAATGGAAGAATATGTATTATTTAAAAAAGAGTGCTAATGGTTAAATTCTATCTTAACTTATTAATTAAACTTCACGTCCGGTACAATAAAGTAACAACTTTATTATCTTGGACACGTTTAGTGGAATACAACCATGACCATGGAGACTACCATTTTATAGTAAATAAGACATAGGAACCAGACCAGGCATTGACTAAAAAAATAGAGCGGTCGGTATTCGCTCGGTGATCTATTGTAATCGCCAATCGGTAAGTAAATACTAATTAATAGTGAGTAGTGATCTGTGATGGTATAAAACTGGTTTGGAATACAGACTTGATAATTATCAAAGTGGTATATCTTTATTAATTAGAAAATTTAGTCTTAAATTTTGAGGTCTATCCTATTTAAGTATATAATAATTACATGTAGGGCAGTTGTATTTATCTGTACATGCTTTAAAATATTGAAAAGATAGGTTAATTGTCGAGATAGACAAGTGAGGCCCTATGTTGGAATTAATTCTATAGACCCTTTAGCTTAAAGTGAGCAGTATAGTAAGAGGCCACTACCTTAATTGAATCAGTGATATTTACTACAATCTAAAAATACTGAAAACAAATTGTGGAGTATAATTATCTGATTGGTATTTCGGTAATTGCACATTAACGGCCGGAGCAGCAAAATACAAGTTTAGCGTTATTAACTTATTGGAATCGTCCTACAGAACAAAACAATACAAGGTTTGACGTGGTGGAAATGAGAAATAATGAAGTTCTAGAACATAAAAACTGGAACAACTGTTCAAGCGCGGAGCAATATTTCCATGTTCTACATCCACATCGGGCATTACGTGACCTTTTGTGACCATGATTCAACCTCGTGATAATGTCATCAGATGCGGTACCATCTTTGAAAACGTAAATGAAAAATAATACTGAAATGAGCTGAATTTTGATCCAAATGAACAATGTTTCTTAAATTTCGAGCTACAAATTAATTTGTTGTTATCAAGTTGAGACGAGTGCCTCCGGCCATCAGCGAAAGAAAAACATCCCTCGAGATAGTACCTATCAGTAAAATATCAAATTCTAGAGGGGCTGATCAGAAATATAAATTGAATTGTAATGGAAAGGCAATTATGTACCATGTAAAAAAACGTAATAAATTATGAATACCCCTAATATGAATACATATATAAATGGACATTAATAGAGAACACTTACCATTAGTGTGTTCCACAGAATGTACAGAAACTAAATAATCTCATTTCGGTCGAAATGTAAACTCTTAACATGCCCGACAACGACAGAACACTCCGACACACCAATTCAGTACGATTGGTCGAACTAGTGGATGATTGATCCATGATCGTCACGCACTCACTCGATCCAAACTACAGTACACGATATCTAGAGAAGCACTGACTTCTGCCCCGGAGCGTCAGATAACAAATACGCTATCAATCCTACCCGCAGATAATCTTTACAGATATCCAGACACAGCACACAAACAGAACAGTAAAACATTAAGAACTTAACTATTTATGTATATGCCCTCTAAAATCATTTTATTTGTCATTTGCACCCCCTAAAACCATTATACATATATTTTGTTCAGGAGGATGAGCAGAATACGTTGATAACGTCAAATTCGTGATTTGCCACTTCAGCCTTTTATCTTATAATTTCCGGTATTTCAAATAACATTTTAAATCTGCTGGTTTTAAATCTTTAAAAAATATTTATTAGTGATAAAAAAAGCCTTCTGTGCTATCTGTATTTATAAAATGTTACAAACAAAATGGGCAGAGTAGGATAAGCGGACCTGGTTTTTATATTGCTTATTACAATTATGGATACTTTATATACCGAATAGCAGAATAGCAGTTTCAAATCAATAAAAATAGTTTAAACAATTACATAATGTCATAAATAATAAAAACCCATAAAGATTAATCAAACAAAAAAATTAAGACAGGTGAAAGGAAAAATGCCAATTAAATAATAAAGAAAACATAATAACAAAACAAATATCTTGAAACCAAGAAAGACACAATAAATCATCTTTTAGTGTTATTTTGTACAGTTTTCTAAATTTAACTATATTTTTTATTTAAAAGAAGTTACTTATAGAACAAAATATGTTTAGAGAATGCAAATGTGTCTACAGTTGTTGCAGATGATGTGGTAATCGTTCAAATTAATTACTAGTTGTTTATTATATCCATGGGTATAATAATCAAATATCGCATGATAATTGCGATATAAAAAACCAGGTCTGCTTATTGTACTCTACCCAACAAAACAATGTAACATTTACTTACTTTTTACTATTTTCATGGACGACCGTACCTGAATCATTGTGACAGAAAGAACACACATTGTGCTTGTTGTCACAATAGTCAAATACCAACCACATGATTTCACTTTGAATTAATTTGGAGCAATAATGTCGAACTGAATAATAGGTTTTAAAATCGTATTATAGTGAAGCCATACTTTATATAAAAGAAAAAAACTTTGAGCAGCATAGTACTTACTATTACGGTTCTGATGCAGTCAAAACTACATTTATTAATTGAAAATTCTTAGTTTGTTTGATTCCAACTAAAATAGTACATGATTTTCAATATATTCATAATACCAAATTTAGAATGTTTAAAAAAGTCTTTTCAAGTCTCACTTCATTGTTGTGTTCTGACTTTTCTCACAGTGAAATACTATTTGATATCCACCTTTATAGTTTTCATCTCCTCACTACAAACTGGACTCTTCACATTTAAAGGAGCAAGGTAATATTCTTGTAACCATGTAAAATATTGTTTATTGATTAACAATACATCTTGAGAAAATAATTTTTTGTTCATCACTATTGTTGTTGCCGATGTCATTAGTCTACTCAGTACATAAATGAAATACAAACCGCTGGCAATGATTCATTTTGAATATCTATACGTCAAATGTTGTATTCTATTGCTTCTACGGTACTTACGTATTATATCGACCACACTATTATTATTTTAAAACATCAATGTATTTGGTAATTTAGAAGCATGGTTGTTGTTAAGGTAACTGCCCACAATAGACGTCTGATGTTATCTTATCGCAATACCTTCCACCCTGGTAAAGGTTCAGCGAACGGCCGCTCCAGCTATAAGGATAATAGGGGTATTCATGATTTATGAAGTTTTTTACACGGTACATAATTGCCTTTCCATTACAAATCAATTTATATTTCTGATCAGCCCCTCTAGAATTTGATATTTTACTGAAAGGTACTATATCAAGGGTTGTCTTTCTTTCGTTGACATCAGCGTGGATGGCCGAAGGCACTCGCATTTTGGATGGCGGAGTGTGATCAAGATTAAAAACAAGTTTTTTTCAATAAAGAATTTTGTTTTTTTTTGAATTTTTGTGTTTGGAGAAATGTAGGGGTGTGGTCGATATAATACGTAAGTAACGCTTCAATATTTATAATCAATAATCATGATTCGACAAATTTTTCACAGCGTCAATTGAGTCTTTTTTAAGTCCATATAGTTTGAATATGTATGTACATATAACATACAAAAATATATAAATTAAACATTTAACTACAAAAATCAAGTTTTTATAATTGGTTTTTAAATTTTTGACCCTGCACATGGGTCATTCCATTTCAAATTAACCTATGAAAAAATAATTTTGTACTTTGACCTCTCCGATTTTGGTGATTTTTAATAAAATTTTTACCACTAAGACTAGTTAAAATGGAACATTTTAAATTTTTCTACTTTTAAGTTTTTGAACATGTCTCAGTATTTTCTAAACACTGTGATTAACAAACTATTAAAGCTAAATAGCTGAAATTTGTGGTATTCTTTTCCATTTTAATTTGTCTAATTTGATATATCACATGACTTTTATGTTTTGAATTCTCCCAAAAACTGTTTTTGAAAAACCAAAAATACATCCCCTTCAATTTAATTTGAAAAGATATATATGTTATTTACACTATAATTGACTACATATATGCCAAATTTCAGAATGGGCTTCTTAATATGTTAAGGAGATATAAAGAATAATATGTTAATGAATGGTTTCTTATTTTTAAAAATATTTTGTTACTGAAGTACACAGTGGTTTGGTGTGAGCAGCCATTGCTAATGTAAATTAAGTAAGGTACTGTGTTCTGCAATCAGTTTGTCAGGTGTGAAATTATCTCCCTTTACTAGTCAATGATTTTAATCCATTTGTTTAATACTTCTAAATTACGTGAGAAAACATTTTGATAAATTTTAATAATAAATGTTTAAATAAAGTGCTATCCTTGAATTCTTCAAAACTTCTATTACAATACACTTTTTCTCTTATGGGAACAATAAAATTAAATTTGTTGAATCCTTCACATTAATTAAAAGAGTGTATCCTGGAACCTCTAATACATCTCTTGGTATGCACTTTTTTGGTGTTTGTATAAATGTTTATGTTATTTTTTGTCTCAATTGACTATATCCCAACCTTTAGTAATTTTTATTTGCTGCTGTCACAAAACCAGAAGTTATATATTCTGAACCAGTTGGTCTTACTTGATAAACAGACATTATACATTCAAGGGATTTGTCCGGACTGAAATGAGATGTTGCAAATAACTGCCACCCAAAACTTGCTTTATGCAAACATAATTAAAGACATTTTTTTCATACATACCACTATCTATTATTTCATTATTAAATTTGTTATACAGTTATTCTTGTAATTCACTAACACCTGGGTATTCTTCACACATACATTGATGTAACAGTGCTGAGAAGGTGAAACATTATCTTGACTGTATTTCAAATCCAGATATTCATCATCCAGGACAAAATTTTGCAGTTTTGGTCATAATCATTAATTTTATGTTCTGGTACAATGTGCAGAAAGACACATCTTATGTTTTTCATTTTGTCCAGGAAGGATGTAGTCCTTAGGCCTAAGCTTACAAACCTTTGAAAAATTAATTTGACTTGGGAATATTTCTTTAAATAAGCAATAGATTTCTCTGAAATTTGCTAAAACTAATCTCTTTAATTGCTGTACCTTTCCATCTTTATTTCTAATGGTGATGATTATCTGTTTTACCAGGCATCATTCTACTAACGTCATTAGAATTGTTCAAAATACTTAAGGACTCACTTATTACTTTCTACTTTTCAGAATCCAGTCTGTCTGTATAATTGAATACAGTACCTTTTAAAGGATTACAAAAGGTAATATTGAAAAATTGTGCTTCAGCAATACTAAATTCATACATAAACTAGTTATATTATCAAAATAAAAATTATTGATAAAACTTTAAGAGTTTAAGTAAAAAAATGTTTCCATATGTAAATTTATAAGTACTAACCAAATTAGAAGTAAAACATTGACTAGCAAAGGGGGATAGTTTCACACCTAACTGATAGCAGATTTGTACCTTACTTAATGTACATAGCAATGGCTGCTCACACCAAACCGCTGTGTACTCCAGTGGTAAAATAATTGTTTAAATAAGAACCAATTTAAGTCCCGTTCTGAAATTTGGCATATATGTAGTTAGTTATAGTGTTAATAACATATATTTTTTCAAACAATTGAAGACAACATGTTTTGGCTTCAAAGTCGTTTATGGGAGAATTAAAAAAAATCAAAACAAAACAACATAGTCATGTGATACACCAAATTAAAGAGCTATTAAAATGGAAAACAAATGCCACAAATTAGAGCTCTTTAACTTTAATAGCTATGGTGGTTAGAAAATATGAGATATAAACAAAAACTGCCTTTTTATGGGCCAAGTCAAAACCCCAAAAAATTTAAAATTTTGCTTTATAACTAGTGTTAGTAGGTACAACTTCCACACAAAAGAAAGATCTGAGTGGTAAAGGTCCAGACTATTGGTTGATTTGACATGGAATGACCCACATATTGTATAAGTTATTACACCAACCTAGGCATATAGTTTAGGTTCAAAACAAGTAATTGATATCCTTATTGGCAAAATACTAACACTTCTGTCTAAAAAATTTCCAACATGCAGTAAATAACTAGTATAAAAAAGTGATAAGATAAACTTTGAAGGTAAAACTATTTACATCAACATATTTGAACTTACTAGTTAGTGAAATAGACTTTGATACGCTTACCGGCCACACTCCAAAACTTTAAATTTAATAATGTTGAAACAAATATATATAATTACATAATAAATTATGTTTTGTCACTTACACAATCAAATTGAACTATATTTCATGTTCTTCAGATAATAAATATATCAAATTCAACCACTGAAATAAATCCTTTACTGAACAACAATAACAACGCAGTTAGCAGATGAGAATGGCGTCGTCATGACATTCAATTTTGAACAATCGCCATTACCGCAGTGATACGTGTCGTTCAAAAATGAATGACTGCCAACTTTATGGTTAAGGGTGGTAAATGTAAAGACAACTCACCAACAGAAGGAGACTGTCCTATTTGTAGCTTATGTCGTGAAGACTATCACTTTGAATATATCTTAGTATGAAGGCTAAATTATAGAGACGGATTGAAAATCTGGCCAGGAAAATGGTTGTGTGCTGTACTTAGGTGTAGTGGAAACTAGCAAGACACAAGTTGAGGATTCTCTAAGATATTTCTGGTGAGTTGAATAGTCTTGTTTACATGATTCCTTCAGATGAGCAAATAAAGGTTTCAATAGAAAATTCCTTCTGGGAAGTATGATGAGATCCTTGAAGAAATGAAATTAAAAGATCTATATGGCATGACCCATTATTTAGGGAGTAAAGTAATATTATTATGAACCTTTCTTCAATACCACAGTGATACAATCAGTAACTGGAATGTAGAAGATACAAATAAGGTAGTATATGTAGAGGAAATATTAAGTTTACGTACACTGGGGTAAGCGAGAATTCCTCAAAGGGTAGAGGGAGTTAGATAATATCACATTATTATGAATCTTTCTTCAAGACTACTGCGATACAGTAACTGGATTGTAGTGGATAAAAAATCTGCATGGCATGCATGACCCATGTTACAGAATGCAGTAGATGTACAGGTGAGGTTGGTAAAAATTGAGAGTGGTAAATCCGTGCTGCCCCAGTACCAAATCAGACACAATTAGAAGTCTAATTCCCAGGGGATTTATCAATGCTGTCCTAGTACGAAGTCAGAGATAGTTAAAAGTCTAATTCTAAAAGAAATTAGTACGGATATCAGCAAACTTTTCAATAAATTATAAAAATCTTAAACACAGAAACAATTTTTTTGAAGATTCCCGAATAAATATTAATTCTCCTATCTTAAACAGTTTAAAATATTGTACAGTTTGGAGTGTCTAACTGAACTCATTTTAATCATTAGAACAACATGAAATAGGGAGTGAATGATAACAATACATTATAATAATATACGATATTACTACTTACTCAAATTAATATAAAACCCAGCAGGGATCACTTCTGGATGGTTTATACCTACCAGTTGAACCCACCACTGGGCACAGCAAAACCGATGTGGTACTTCAATCTGGGCAACCTTATGGATGTCCAGTAGCGGCACATCACTAACCGCAAATGTTGAGATTCTGGGGTTCATGGGCAATTCAATAGATCTAGTCTACTGTGGGAGATGACTGTTGGAGTTGGTGGGATTTGTTCCCTAACCTCAGAGGTTCCTGTTAACCTCAACTAGGGTGTGCCACCCCCTTTGACTGGAGGGGCTGGTTCAGAGCTGGCCTCCCCTTCTTCTGGGGAGACATGACTTTGAGATGTAGTGCCCTAATCCTTCCTCATTGTGGCAGTGGCAACAACTCCATAATATAGGTTAAATGTGCATGTTATTATTTCTCTTTGTGTTTTATAGGATTAATTGTGTAAAGTCTATAGATCACACTTTAAAATGTTTAAATTTAAATGAGTGAGGCAGTAAAAATACAAATCATTACAAAGATATGACAGAAAAGTATTATTTTAATTAAGACTCCAATTAAACTGTATTAAAACATGCTTAAATAAAGATTTTTCTATTGAAAAGATGCTAATACTTACATTTCTAATATAGACATACAGTCAAACCTCTACATAACGAACCTCAGTATAACAAATTCCTTGATATAACAAATTTTTTTAAATCCCCTAGAAGTCTCCATAAGAATCAATGCAAATTTCACTTCAACATAACGAATAAAGCATACTCACAACCTTGATAAAACAAATTTTTAGTAATCCTGGAAAAAATAAATCACCCTTGGTACAGTGAACTTTTTGTTGTTAGAACCTCTTGAAGCGAAATTCACCTCTGTATAACAAATTTTCCACGACTACACCTTGTTATAACAAATTTAAACAAACGTCACAACGGCAACAAAGGACAACAAACAAACAATCGTGTCTCGACATGAAAGCTTAGTCATAGCCACTTAGGTCAGAATTGGTAGACGAGTTTATTCAGTTGTTGTGGAAAGTTTGGATTGTGCGGTACTTCGGAATTAAGTTACAGTAGTTTAGGGATGATGGACGCCAATAACGAAAAGAAACGGCGCGCTGTAAGCGTAGAGTGTAGACGAAAATTATCAAATGCATTGAAGACAATCCGACGAAATAAAATTGGACATAGCGAAAAAATTTGGCATTCCGCCCAGTATTTTAGCTACAATTTTAAAAAAGAAATAGAAGTTCAATGACGGAAGTGTGCTGTGTTCTAAAATCAGAAAGATAAAGTCGTGTGAGCAGAAGGACGTAGAGGAGTGTGTGCTTAAATGGTTGAAGCAGTGCCGATACAAAAATATTGCAATAAGTGGACCTATACTTCAAGGAAAAGCCCAACAGTTTGCTTTTGAACTGGGACATGAGAACTTCCGAGCTAGCAATGGATGGTTGCCAAACTGTAAAAAACTAAATGAACAAGTGTGCGGTGAAAGTGCAAAAGTTGATGATGGTGTTTGTACTGAGTGGAAAGATAAACTCCCCGAGCTAAACGAGGGATATGAACCAGAAAGGCATCGATAAGGCAGATGAAACTGAATCGTTTTTCAAATGTTTACCTGACAAAACATTGTCATTTAACGGTGATAAATGCCATGGTGGAAAAAATAGTAAACATTGTTTAACAGTTATGCTGGTAGCAAACTGCACAGGGACTGATACATTAAGGCATTTAGTAATTGGAAAAGCGAAAAAAACATGTTGTTTCAAAAACGTGAATGAACTTCCTAGACTACAAGGAGAATACAAAGGGTTGGATGAATCGTGACGCTTTCAGTGCATGGCTTCAAAGTGTTAAAGATATGAATAAGAAAAAGAAGAAAATTCCCATCTTTGTTGATAATTGCACGGCTCAAGGAGACATTCCTAGGCTGAGTAACATTAAGGTCGAGTATCTTCCTCCAAACACAACCTCCAAACTGCAACTGCTTGACCAGAGCATCATCCGAAGTTTTAAAGTAAATTATAGAAAAGAGGTCATACAACAGTTCCTTAGAGACATGGAAAGCCGGTTACCTACAAATATCAATGTCTTTGACGCCATGTGGGTGATCACAAAAGCGTGGAGTAAAGTTACAGAAACCAAAATTTGTAATTGTTTCAAAAAGAGTGGATTCACTGTCACAACTCAGGAGGAAAATTCAGACCAGCCTCCTACACCATAAATTGACACTGCAGAGGGTTGGGAAACAGTCAAAGAAGCATTAGAGCTAGAGAAGGATGCAGAGTTCGAAGACTTTGTTACTTTTGATGACAACGGGCTGTGTTTGGGGAGTTAAAGGATGCTGACATCATTTCTTCTGTGACCTCTGTTCCAGACGAAAATGTGGCTGCCGAAGATGATGAACTAGATTGTGCAATGCCCGACCCAAATTTAAAAGGGGCTCGTGAAGCCATTGGTGTTCTAAAATGTTTTTTTCTTAAAAAGATCAGACTACTACGAGTATTACTGACTTTTTCTCTAACAAACAGAGCGAGAACAGCATCAATGAAATCACATTTAAATACAAAATGTGATTAGGTCATTTAACCTTTAACAATTCGTAATTTTCAGTTTAGTAATACTGTACAGTACGAGTACTGTATTTTATTTTACTGTATTTTTTACTATCTGTAATATTCATTTTTGACTGTAGGGATGACAGCTACCCGACTGTTTCAACAGTAGATGCTAACAATGCGCTGTGACCTAAATTCAGGTTTTGGTTCCATAAGAATTTATAAAAATGTACCCCCAAAAACAAATAATGGAATATAATAAAAAAATTTCTAAAATATGTATGTATAAAAAAATTGTTATGATTAGTCCTCCTGAACAAATATAGATATAAACATTAGGCTACTACTATAAAATAAAATTGAATAAATTAAATACTCCATGACTAAACTATCATTAGACGTATTTGAAACTTAGAGGTCACTGAGGTATTACTTTTGTTACAGTAACAGGTCAATATAGATTAATTTTATATATAACGAATGTTTTGCCAACCTGTCAAATGATGAATCTTTATCATATTTGTTACTATGTCAAATAATAAAACAAACCTCATATGACTGTAATCAGAGCGTTTATAGATTTATTTGATTTATGATTTTCTCGTTGTCATTGAGATTACCTATAAGACCCTATTTAAAATTTGAGTTTTTATTTTTATCCTTAATTTTGATTTGTTTCCTCCCTAACCGATTTAGTTGTTCTTCAGACCGAGCCAAACCTATTTTTCAAATCTAGGGCCGTTCTATCGAGAGTAATCACACAAACTGACGGTATGAATTTTATAAGTTGTGTACTTATTGTATATAGTGTTCACATTCATACTGAAATAATAGGTAACAGAAATAAGTATAAAATTATAGAAATAAAGATTGATATTCCAAAAAAAGTGTTATTATTTTGATATTTACGCTAGTGAACTATTTTGATATGCCGGCGTGAACTAACAGGACATAATTATGGTGAGTACATTGTTAGTGTTCAAGATATATTCTAATCCTGAAGATGGGCGGATCTCACACGTGTTACTGTTGAACGTTCAGGAGATGCTCCATGTATATGGTCAGTGGAGGGTTTAATATAGGTAGTTTTAGCTTCATATATTATTTTGTAATTTATTTTAGGATCTTATTGTAGAGTTCTAGAAGAAATCTTGATCGTGTACTACTATAATCAGAATTGCTCAGAGCTGTTACCGACTCTGGCGCGCCGCACCGCTCGGGTTGTGAGGAACGGGTCTGGCCTTTACCTACTGTAACAACAATAGAAACTGGCTTATTGGTTGGGTCGGCCATAAACCGACACTAATTAAAAATTCCAACTATGCGCACAAATTATTTGCACCCCAGCTAAGGCACCGCTGTCTGGAGTGTACAATCGCCCCTGAGCAAGTCGAAACATCAACAATGTGTTTAGATTATTAATATCCCTTTACAAAACTATGCCTGAACGGTATTCGAAACTTTTTTCTCCGAAGACATTAGTATAAATTGTTTAGTATGCCATATCAAATCAATTAAAATTTAATAATCTGATGAATATAAAAATATTTAAACCAGTTTCTGTATTCACTAACTTAATAAGTGATTTTGTCTTTTTCTGTTACATTGCAATGCAATAGAGATTTAATTATATAAAACGGTGGAACAAGATTTGGCTAAACTATGGCAGAAAATGAGGAATCTATTTTATTGTGTATAATAGACAATAGACAATAGACAAACTCTTTATTCACAAGTCATCAAGAAATGCAATGGTGTCAAGTTTTACATAGTTAGTTTTTATTAAAAGTTCTGTTCTTCTCTTTTCCAATTAAGGAACTCATCCATGGAGTAGAAGGGCCGGTGGGAGAGCCACCTGGTCAGCGCAGTCTTCAGTCTCTTTCCTTGAAGCTTTCGTAAGTCGTCTGGAAGATGATTGAAGAGTTTTCTACCTATGTAGGATGGTTTCCTCTCGAACAGGGCGGAGTGGTGTAGGGGCAGGTGGAAATTGGAAGCGTGGCGGGTGTTGTAAGTGTGGAGATCGCGGCCTCGTTGCAATTGCTCCCTATCGGCGTGGACTATAACTTCTATGATATATAAGCCGATAATCGTTATCACGCCATGGTGGGGGAAGGCTTCCCTACAGCTTTCACTTGGACCAAGGCTGGACATGATCCTGACTGCTCTTTTCTGTAGTATCAGGATTTTTTTCAAGTTACCTGCACTTGTGCCTCCCCAAACTGTAAGGCCATACCTTATGTGGGACTCAAATAACGCATGGTAGGCGATTTTTGTAGTTGCATCATCACTGGCATGCTTTATTCTTTTCAAGACGTATAAGCAAGAATTCAGCTTTTTGGAAAGTGTGTCAACGTGATTGTCCCATGACAAGTTGCTATCAATTGTCATGCCAAGGAATTTAGTGTGACTTTCCATTGACACATCAGGCAGTGCAGGAATGTCTTCATGCCTCCTTCCAAAAGCTAGTTGTTTTGCTTTTCCTGTGTTGACTACTAAATCGTTTTCATGACAGTATTGATAAGCCATGTTGAGTGCAGTGTAGGAGTTGATTGCCAAGTTGTTAGGTGATGATTCGGCCACTAAAAGTGTTGTGTCGTCCGCATACATCAGAGGGGCACAATGTGTGCCCAAGTATTGTGGCATGTCGTTGGTCATGAGAATGAACAGGACTGGTCCCAACACCGATCCCTGGGGTACTCCTCTGTTGATAGGCAGGGGCTCTGATCTTACTGTATGTAAGTATGTTTTTTGAGTGTATTGAATTTCAACTGTCTGGCTTCTTCCCGCTAGATAGCTCTTAAACCACTCTTTAGCATGCCCTTTGACTCCAAGTTGTTCAAGTTTGTGTGTGATCAATTCATGTCCTAGGCAGTCGAAGGCTTTGCTAAAATCTAGCATAATGCCAGTGACCATGTTTTTTCTTTCCAGGTTATCAACAATGAATTCTGCAAGTTGGATAATGGCAGATGTTGTGGATTTTCCCTTGATAAAACCGTGTTGTTTGTCTGTCAAAAGATGGTGCCGTTCACAGTGGTCCATTAATCTTTTCAAAACTACTTTCTCGATTACCTTTGAGCAAGTTGGGATCAACGATATGGGCCTGTAGTTAGTAGCTTCTAAGAGGCTGCCGCTTTTTAGCTTTGGATATACCTTACTTTGTTTAAGAGCTGATGGAAAATGCCCTTGAGCAAGTGATAGGTTTATTATTTTGGTGAGGGGTGAAATCAGGGCTTTGCTGCAGTGTTTCAGAATTTTTGCTGAGATTTCATCAAGCCCTGCTGAGGTTGAAGGCTTAAGGCTGTTAATTGTAGCCTCAACCTCATGATTATTAGTGAGAGGCAGTTGGGTTAAATCATGATTTGTACTTAGAAGTTGAGTTGCGATCTGTTTTTTTTGTTCTTGGCTGTTTATTTAGGGTGTGATCTGCTATATTTGTGAAGAACTCGTTGAGGTGATTAGCTATTAGAAGGGGGTTGGTCGTGATTTCTCCTTGTATGTTGAGTTGTGGTTGAGAAGATTTTTGATATTTTTTTTCTCTCTCATTGTTTATAACTTGCCATAAGGCTTTAGATTTGTTTCCAGCAGTAGCTATGTGATCTGCAGCTGCTTTCTTTTTTACTGTTCTTAGCCTGATGTCGTAGTCTTTCTTGGCCTTGCACATTTGATTTTTATCCGTCTGTGCTCCTGTCAGCTCGTATCTTCGGAGGCAATCCAGATATATTATTTTGAGACGTTTAGTTTCTTCATCTGAATATATTTGTGCTTTCCTCTTCCTTTGTCGCACGATCTTCCTTGGACACACTGTGTTCATGGCTGCAACAATGGTTGATAAAAAGTTGTTGTAAGCTGTTTCTGCTGAGTCTGCGTTTTGTACGTTTTCCCAGTTTTCTTGTTCCAACTGTGCCTTAAGAAAATTTAAATTTTCTTGGTTTAAAACTCTGCGTATCATGTTCTTCTGGGATGACGGTTTTATATTGTGTTTTATTTCACAGAGTTGGGCAGTATGGTCTGAGATTCCAGCGTGAATTACGGTTAAAGTTATTTGTTCCCTATCCAGATTTGTGCAGATAAAATCTATTGATGACATGGATGTGGGGGTGACCCGTGTTGGAGGGAGTGGTAGCCTTGTGATGTTGTGGCTGCTTAAAGTGTTATTTAGCATTAGGTTGTCCCTATCTGTTTTCATCCCATCCACATTAATGTCCCCCATTATTATAATTGGGTGATTTTCTGCTTTTGTATCTTCAATCGTTGCTGAAAGTAGGCTTAATGCTTCCTCAAGCTGTCCTGCAGGAGTTCTGTAGACGCCAAGAATGTACAATTGTCTTTTCCCTGATGTTAATTTAATCATTCCCATTTCACATAATAGTTCTTGGTTATTTTCTATGTCAACAGGCTGTACCAATGTTTCCAGTTCGTCTTTGACAAATATGGCAATACCTCCTTTTTTGTGGTTTGTACGGCTGAAATGTGTTATTAGACAGTAGTTTGGTATTCTAGTGCTTTCAAGTTGGTCTTTCTTTAGCCCATGTTCACTTAGGATGATAACATCTGGGTTTATTTCTTCAAGAAAGTGATTCAATCTGTTTGTTTTGTTACTAATTTCTTGCATGTTTTGGTGTAGGATGTAAAGTTTATTTAGAGGATTTGCTGAACTTGAGGTAGCTGTTCGTCTTGCTGCATTGAGATAGGAAACTGTCATTTTTTTGTTTAGGCCTCTTTGCTCGATTTCTCCTTGAACTTTTTCAGATGGCAGGCCTCTAAAAAATGTGCAACATGGCCAATTCGATAGTGTTCATTAATTTTCTTATAGATGTCTACATGATTAGTAAAGAAGTCTTCAAGGTTCTCTGTGTCCAACCGAATTAATGCTGTTATTGGCGGTTTCTTCACTGATGGTTTCGGTTTACTGATATATCCTAGTCCAGCCTCATCAACTGTTCCTCTTTGATGAGAAATTGCATCTTGGGGGGCATTTGTAGCAGCCGGTGGTTCTGCAGAATTGCTGGCTGAATTTAATTCTGCGTTACTATGTTCTGTTGTGTTACAGGCTAGATGTTTGGACCTATACTTGGCTGCTTGTAAAGATGTACTGTATACTTTCCTTGTACTCTTCTTGTTCGTTACAGGTTTTATGAATGTTTTCCGGGGTGTTGAAGAGATGGAATTGGGTGGCCTAGTTGCGTTCATAGAACTTTGATTGTTTAGCTGTTCCTGCAATGTTTTGACAGTGTTTTCCATTAAGTCCTGTCTGAGTTTTATCTGAGCTAGATCATTCATTAAGGGGTGAATGGACTCAGGCATTCCTGAATTTGTGTTGATGGAATTTATTATTAAGCTTTGTTGGTCTCTGATTTTTGCCATTTCCAACACAAGAGAAGAGGAGGCTGATGTCGGTAAGCTGTCCATTTGCGTCTGAGTAGCAGTGCTTAAGGTGGATCTGCACTCTGTTTGATTGATGTGTTTCATGTTTTTTAGTTTAGTGTCAAGACCTGAGATAGTTTGCATTAAATGGGTTATTTTGTTGGAATAGTCTAGAATCAGTAATTCTTGTTTTTGATCATGTTCTTCAAAAATGTGTTGAATTTGTAATTTTTCTTGAGTTACTTTGCTGAGTTGTTCTTGAGTGTCTTCTAACTTACCGAGCAGATTTTCTATATTTTTCAGGTGTTTCCTTTCCTCTTCTTTCATCTCTTCTATCATCGCTTCACTGCTAGCCACCTTGTTCTCTAATATAGCAATCTGGCACTTTAAAGATTGGTTTTCTTTTAACAGTGCCGTACCAACGGTGGCTGCCATTTTTAGTTTGTCTTCCTCATTCGTAAGGTCATTTTCCAGGATACTACTTTCTAAGTACGTTAAGGTTGTGTTATTTCCTGTGCTAAGAGAGTTGAGTGACCCTGTATCAGAAACTGTATCAGAAACTGGATCATCTGGATCAGACTCGAAAATCTCTTCTTTGCCTGTGACTTCCATGCAGTGTTGCTTATAAGCGTTTTCTGCTTCCTTTAGGGCTTTGTTGAAGAGTTTATTTTTGAAATGGTCTATTTTGGGTTGGCCATAAAGATTTTTATATTGTTCATAACAGTATATATCAGATTCTTTAATGTCTGCACAATTTTTGTCTCCAAAAAAGATAACCTTGTAGATAATATAGGTAAATGATATAGATAAAGACTGTATGATAGGATCACATTTATATTTTTAGCTGAATATTGAATATGAGAATTTATTACGTCTTGTCAATTACACAATGGCAGTCATGCATACAGACAGACAAATTAAATTTGAAATGTTCCAGCTGTAATGGTCGAGTAATCACTACTCTCAGTGAATTGATATCTAGCTTTTTGACTAAAGTAAATTTAGTTTGTTTGACTGACATGTATAGTTTTTTATCGGGACAACAAGGCAAGGTGTGCTATGACTGCTTTACATGATTGTACTGTATGATTTGTTCTATATGATGTACTGTCCAAATTGATGCAGCGTGCCAGGCGATGCAGCTGATGGGCTTGTACCAACTACTCTGCGAGAGTATGGGGAGTAAGTATTGGCGCAGAACCTAGGTGCGGCCATAGTCATCGAGGTGAAAATTACGGCAACAGTGTTGTCGACGAAAACATCTATTTTGCCGTAATCTTCATCTCCAAGATTCTCTCTACAAGGCTCTCAACCTATGGTATCCACATTCACTTGGATAGTACATTCAAGATAGTGCCAAGTACGCCTAAAAGCTGCCAGCTCCTAACTCTGAGTGCTGTTTATTTGGACCATGTAAGTCACTGCATTCTCTCTATTCTTTATTTTTCATGCAATAACAAAATTTATTAATTAGTTACTAAAAACTAACCATTATTGTGACCACTTCCACTAATCACAATATCGTAAGGTACTCTGCATCCCTTGGGTTCGTTCATTGGTTGAAATGGTCTTATTTAATTTCCTGTATATATGAAAAATTTTATTTGCTTGTCTGGCCTACTGGAAAATTTTGTAAACCTAAGTTTGTATATTTTAAAACGTATTGTATTCCTTTAATGTACTAGTGTTGAAAATATTTTATTTAATTATTATTGTTTCATTATATTAAAAGTGAACATTAACATGCATATTACATTGTACAATTTATAGTCTTTAAGGGGGTTTATGAACATGGTTTATATAGATATAAAACGTTGAAGAAGTGACATGTACAGTATATTTAAAAAGTGAATAAAACTATGTCAAATCTTCCAAGGAAATGTACGGTTTTCTGTACATGAAAAAATATATGAAATGAGTGTACTAGTCATACAACACCTAAATCCAATTTACACTAAATACTTAAAACAAAAATGGCCAATGGAAAATAAATTTTAAATTGAAAAATAACAAAATTGAAATACAAATCAAAATTGTCAAAAGTTAAGCTAGGAGTACCCCAAGGGTCTACTTTAGGACCACTAATTTTCCTTTGTTACCTGAAAAACTTAAAAAACTGTCTTAGTTTTGAGCCATCTACAAGCCTATTTCTATATGCAGATGATTCGAATTTAAAAATATCGAGTAAAACAAAAGAACAGATAGAATTTAAATCCTATATTGAATTAACTAATTACAAAAATTGTTTAACTGTCACAATTTATATCTAAATACGGATAAAACAAAATGCCTTAGTTTTCAAACAAAACAAAATAAACAAGTAATTAAGCCACTCATTGAAATTGAAGGAAAAGAAATAGTATTTGACAAAGAAGTTACATTTTTGGGGCTAACAGTTGACAATAACTTATCATGGGATGCTCACACCAAAATTATTAGAAATAAGATTAGTTCTGGCTAGTATGCAATAAGAAGAATGTCTGATTTATGCAGTACTGACACCTTAGAACGTATCTGTGTTTCTCACATTCAGTCTCACATTACATATGGAGTGTGTGTATATGGGGCTACTAAAAAAGAAAATCTCAATGCAATATTAAAAGTTAAAGAAAAAACTGTCAACCATTTTAAAAAATAATTTTTTTTGAATCTGTCAAAGAACGTTTTAAAAATTTAAATATATTAACTATATATTTTTGAAGCCATCATTTATATTAAACATCAAACACCCATCAGTAGCAATAAGGTGGTGCATCATTATGACACCAGATAGAAAAATGAATTTGTGATCTCTTGTCATCGTCCGGAGTTATATTAAAAAAATACATTATATGAAGTATAAAAAAATTCCTGATTATATAAAAAGTGAGGTTAAATTTACTCGTTTTAAAATAAAGTTAAAAGTGTTTTTAGTAGGATTAACTTTATATTCATTAGAAGAAATTCAGCACTTTCCTTTAGGACCTTAATACTAAATTTTGTAATAAAATAAGTTCATACTGTTCATTAATTGTTAGGTATCAAGTAAAAATTAAATTATAAACTTTAGATTACAACTATATATTGTAATTTGACAACTTTTTTTATTAAATTTGACCCTATTCGACGCACAAACTGTGCAAATGAATGAATAAAGATTATCTTGATTTGATTTGATTTGAAAAAGTAATAACAATACCTTCGCAATAATCTAATCTTAATATATCATATAAGTAATAAACATAATATGCCAATTCATTTAAAACAGGCTTTACCTGTGTGCTGATGGGCAGAAAGAAAGAACTTCTCTACAATTTGCATACTTGTGGAAGTTCTACCAGACTAGCATCACACATCGTCTTTGAGATTTTGTGAAGGCGTTAAAAGTGTCGAGAAGATCATGGAGAGAAAGCCAAATAGCCGGACGTTGGTTTCATTCGGCAAATGTAAGTATTTCTATTTATATATCAATATTTATGGCAACTGTTTATTAGATAATTTATCATTGACTGTATGTATAAAGTACTTGGTCGCGGCCGTGTTGACGCAGTGGCTGTACGTGCTCGTGAGGGATACAATGACATATGTTGGTGTTTACAATTTTTCCTTTATGACATCCATATTTGTATCTTCTGTCTGTGTTTGATGTTTGATTAATCAGCCAAAAATGCAGAAACGTGTAATTACATTTTAATTTCAGACAATATATGATATAAAGTATAAGTAAAGTAAAGATATCTTATATTACCAGGCGACGTTAGGACTAAGAAGCCTGCTCTAACACAACCTAGGGACCAACAAAACCTGGGGATATAAATTCTAATCTCTATCTAATTTTTACACGTCTTTACATAATTTGTAAAGTTAAAGTAATTTCATTGAGGTACTTATCACCTACTTCTACCAATAAAATTGCTCCGGAATTCGACACATTTAATAAATTAATGGAACTTAACATTATTTAATAAATTAGACCAAAATTTTATATTGTTTGAATTTTGGGTGTTAAATATTGACCTTGATGACACAGGTAAATGTTGTTACTATCATTATTTTTATATGTACAGTCATTGATAAGTTATTTAATATACAGTTGCCATATATATTAAAATGAATAAATGGATGTATGTACTTCTCATATATTTTGGTTCCTACTGAACTTTAATGGCCATCTCAAAGCATTTTCAATACCTGGAGTTTCACAATGGAGCTGGACGTGCCCTTTTAGCAGCGATGACCCATACAGTTGGAGCAGTAGAGGTGGCCTTACCTGTTTATGCTGCTGCTGCTCCAGTACCTCCTGTGGTCTTTCCAGTTCCTCAAGCAGCATTAGTGGTACCACCCATGCAACAGCCTTTTGTAATTGTTGTTGTAACCATCAGTGTTACCATCAGTTCCAGTTGTGGGTAAGAACTCTTTCGCTATATTCGTGTCATGAATGTATTTCGTCTCTTAAACATGGGAAGAAGGTTTATTGAAATTATGAAAAGTTGAAATCTAATAGTACATTTTATTAATTGATTACTTAAAATTTGTTTAAAATGACAGTTAACTTGAATCGTTTGGATAGTTGGTATAATTATTTCAAACATTAATGTTTTTTTATAATTGATAGAAATTAATAAAAACAATATATATAAACAAAAATGTGTATTACAAACTTGTTTTATTTGAACATAACGTAAGAATGACTAGAAGAGTTGATTGAATCCGAATGTTGAGTTCAACATATATACAGATTCCAGGAGTGTAGTGTGTGGCAGCGTTAATATCAGACGCTGCATTAAGTGGAGGGTCAAATGTATCTTAAAATTTATATTTATTCCTACAGTCTGGGCTGTTTTTAATTGTGTACTTGCAAATAACAAACTAGTTATAATTATTGTGCCGTTTACCGATATTATTTGTATGTATTTAGTTTTCTAAATCTTAAAATTGTCTTTACAAATCTTCCCACATCATATCATATTTCAAATCGATCCTGACAACCCCGGCCTAACTAATGCCTTCTAATTATTAATGATTACGCTATCTATCGCCATAATTAATCAACCATCATTCCATACTAACTCACCAAGAGCGCCTTAACGGCTTATCAAATGAAATCGGACACTCGCGTTTTGATATCTATGAATAAAGCACGCTAAATTACCGCTCACATACTTACAAAAGTCTCAGTAATAATTCTTTTCTATATTGAACTTTTTAAACAATTAATTATAACACTAGTGTTTTTAGTCATCTTCACATCAACCTGTTCTACAGAGAAAGGGTGAACCCTCTACCACTTCCAGTCTCAAGGAAGGTTAGTTAGTGCTACTCACGCCAAAATATTTGTATTCAATTATGTTTACATTTCTTTGATAAAGTACCTTGGTGTAAAGAGACTGTATCAAATGTAATGTATCAAATGTAACGTCTCAAATGTAATGTCGTAATGTCTCCTTACACCATGATACAGTCCAATACTCTTAAAGACTTCACAATTATAATAGTCCAATAATACGAATGTTAAGTTTACCTCCATTTTACCTTCCACTTAGCTTCTAGTGGAAGTGTAACGCTGCGGCAGGCTGGACTCCTGGAATCTGGAATGTGGAGTCACAATAGTTACTGCTCATAACTGTACCTAAAACCGATATCATTATTAAAACCTCAACACGTCTCCATAGCTTGATTATTAAATTTATAAAATATAGGATGGTATACATTTTTTTTAAATAAGTAAACTTCCAACATTATTATATTATTCTAAGTTAAAAGATACTAAAAACTCATTAAACTTCTTTCCCACTGTGGAGTAACCCTCCAGATTTATAAGTTTTGTTCAGGTCATATTTGCTTTACAACTTTCTTTTAAAAGAAAGTACTTATTTTAAGACATTTTTAAAAGAAAACTTTATGTTTTTAAAGTGCATAGCTACTGTATTACAGTTTGTCTGTTTTACATACTGTATTCTTAATTGAAACAAGAAATTAAAAATGAAGTTTCATTGTTCCAAATTAAATGCATTTTTAATTCGTTTTACACATTATTTAAATACAGTACAGCATACAATTTCACAACGTTTTATCACGACCAAGCCGATGGTCTGTGAACCTCGATGTAGCGAAATTGTACCTAACCTAACCTCAATATAACGAACCTCATTATAACAAAATACTCGATATAACAAATGTTCTGTCCAGTCCCTTGAGGTTCTTTATATATTGAGGTCTGACTTTATCTATTAAGTTCTGTCATATATTATTTGGCGATGTTTTGTTGTAGGTAAAATATCAATTATAGGGGTTGGCGGTATATTTACTGGAGAAGATGCATACCAAAAACTTTTGGCTGGAGCCAGTCTCATCCAACTGTACACAGCGTTCAACTATCATGGCCCTCCTCGGGTAACACGCATCAAGAAGGAACTTGAACATTTACTTCAGTAAGATACAGTATTTAGCTATCATATTATTTACAGTAAATTTATTACAATTCAGGGTTAACTTGAATTGTTCATGTTTTATTCCTTTCTCTATAAAAAAATATGTTAAGTATGCTAGAAAGTGAACAAAAAATAAACTTGCTGATGAACACCCAGAGGCATATTTAAGGAAGTTGGTTGGAAATGCTTTTTATATGGCTTTTTCCCATATATGTATATAAAAATACTCATTAGTGTTTCTTCACCAATGACCATGTGGTTAAGATATCTTCATGGTACCAGATAAGGAAGTTTGGAGCTGGTCTCATTCTTTGTTTTCAATTCATCAGTCAAGATTTTGGGTCCCGGTCAGGCAAAAAACTCAAGACATTTAAAGAGTTATTGATATCCGTGAAAATGCTTTGAAATATCTGGGATTATGAATCTTTGATCTTCCCTAACCTTATGATTGATTTGTTCGACGATGATTGTAGTGGCCATTTTAAACACTTGTTTAGAGCACTTAGGAATGATGGAGACACTTTCACTATGACTGTTACGCACTCAATGTAATGTGCACAGTGTCAATTAGATCACACCGCTAGCCCCACTCATTCAACGATCAGATGCCTTGGCCACTTCTTTGTGAATGACCCTTGTATTCAAAATTAAAGGAGCAACTTGCCACAAAAGTTTGGAAACATTAAATAGGTTTCTTACCTTCAGCATTTTGAAACTGCATTCCAAACATATACTACTAAGCTTGTTTAAGAGCCACTCACACTTTTACAAAGGCTTATCAGCATTTACTGTTATTTAGCATGTTTTGAAACCTGCTGCAACATTAGTCTCATGATGTTTACTCTTAGTAAACATATCATTGAGATTATATAATTTGAGAATATTTGCATTTACAATGTTTGTTTCATAATGTGTACAAACAAGTATTGTACTATTTCAACATGAATTTTTTTATGAGTGAATAAGGGAAAGAGCCTAAGTCTTTGCACTTAGTTCAAGGACCTTCGTGCCTTCTTTATTTGATTTTTTACTAACCCTAAAAAACTGAGGTTTTTTAGAAACCTATGAGATTTGAAGGCTCCTGTTTCATAACTGACATACTGACGTACTGATTTGTGATCCACGGGTGATGCTGTGGTGTACTAAGCAAACTCATTCAATGTAGTCATTATACCAGATGAAACTTTTTATTAATAAAACTTAATTATGGTCTTAGTAAATCCATGTCATCTTTAAATGTAACTAATATTACTTATTTAACTTTTATAAACTTCTATACTCAGCCCGTCTTATTAAAATAAATATGTTTTGGAAAATCCTTTTTATAATTTTGGTGAGTTTTTAATTAGTTAATTCATGATAAAACTTTGAAATTTAACGTTCCTTAATGTTTGTATATTAATGAGTATTTTAAACTAGGATTTTATAAATATATATATATATATATGTGTGTTTTTATATGCATTTTTTCAACAAATTACAAAATTTTAGCTATTTCAGACTTCTAGTAATTAAACAGCACTTTTAAACTTTTATTTTCTTTTTGGGACGAGGTCTTTCTAATCAGTCTTCATCGTAAGGTATCTCTGAAAATAAGTATTTACATCATTTTTATCACAAATAACTTATTGTGTAAATATACAAATACAAAAAATGTTTCAAAATGATTTAGCCAGTATGAAAAATTACTCCAGTTTAGTTAAACTAAGAAAATTACGGTTGGTAGGCCTGGTGGTAGATTTTAAAACTGGCTGTGTTGCTCCGTAGTTTAATTTCATTTAAAGTAGTTTTGAGGAATGTTAGTCACCAGATGACATTTACTAGCTTGAGTTTGTTCAATTCTATAAGTTAACTAGAAAAGGACATTACCGTGTAGGTCATTGATTGCAAGAAAACTAACCATTGGACTAACAAGGTTAGGACTTACACACAGCAATATAACCACGCTGTTTTTATCATATACGGAGCGGCGCACTTTACTAACTGGTACTGACTTATCGTTACTGGTTCTGGTGGCCAAATCGTAACGTCTTGAACTGTCATTCAGAGTTCGATTCATAGTACCTGACAATATCTTTGGCAATGAAGTGACCTGTCTTATGTTTCATATTTTATTCACCTGTAAATGAATTTTATAGTAATATTAATTTAATAATTGTTATCAAGAATTTATCGAATTTTTATTTATTTATAGCAAAATACTTGAAATAGAAAAAAAAAACAGGTAAACCCTGAATCATTTACATTGTTTTGAAATAAAGGTAACAAAGAATTTTGAAAAGTGGTGAGGTGTGTTGGCGATGTTTAAGGAAAAGCTGTGGAGCTTCTATTAAAAGTGCTGGGAACAGAACAACATAGACTATGTGTAATAAAAAACACAATGGAGAACACCCCATCACAACTCACCTCACCGCCCGCGTCTAACTCAACCATTGCAGCCTGCTCTACTCCTAGTCATGAGCCTTGACTGACCGTAACAATTCACTACTAATCCCCCAACATCAACAAGGTCAGTTACGGAGATCACCTGTCTCAGAAAGAAGCTAGATAACCTAAAAAAACAAATACAAACAATTGCTGACTCACACTACTGAGTCAGTCACTCGCTTACTGAACTTCACAGACGAGAAGTTTCCTATAACACCCCCTACGCTCCACATGGACAAGATTGTGTATGTTTAAATATTAAAGAGTATTTTAATATTGAATTTAGCTCCAGCTCACCTTCCTTTTATTGTAGTCTGGTAACTGACACTGTTCCAGACTTGACTCCTGAAATCTGGAGTCATGTTCGTCTGAAGAGATCCAAAGATAGGCGACGACGAAGAAACTCAAAACGAACCTTTACACCGTTTCGACATCTGAGACACCAAGACTACAAGATACTATATATAATGTAATCTAGGTGGCAGTTTCATTGCCTCATCAGGTGCACAATTGATTACACTATAACAGTGAGACTGATGAAGAACATGGTCAGCAGTATCACAAAAGGTATGACACAATAGCGGTTGGTGTCATTATTAAACTTAAGCACATGTCAAAGCTGCCAGTAATGGTTGCATTTTTGCCCTTCACTCATGTACTCTGTGAAATGTCAGAAACATGGACTTCTCCAAATTTATTTTCTCCTATAGCTAGAAAATAAGATAAGACCTGAGTCCATTGAAAAAGTAACTGAAATACCCAACCCTAACATACACCCATCCTTCATGAAATTGTCAAAACTACTATGATTCACGGTCCATGTGGATCCCTCAATGAGAGCAAGTCCTGTATGGTAAATAGAACCTGATCAAAATATCCCAGTCCAATTTTTAAGTACACTAAAATCGGAGAGGATGCTTACCCACAGTATCGCAGGTGGTTCCCATCATATGGCGGTTTCACTTTTAACACTTTGAGGAGTAATGACGTCTTGGAACGTCACTAGGTTCTGTTCCACAAGAGTAACAGCTGAAACATGAAAATACAACCCAGGAGTAAAAAAAAAACACATTAACCTTTTTTTATTGATTACAAATAAAAATGTACAAAAGTTGGAATGTTTACATTTTTTGTGATTTACAGGTGATTTACAAATTTTGTGTGTGTGAAATTTATCAAAACAATGTTAAATACACAATGCTACATTGCAGTCTGGGCAGTGAAATGTGGTATCCTTCCTCTTCTTTTCACGGGTGGTTGTGTTGTAGCATACATAATCACGGCTTTTGAGCTTTCCTTGCTAGTACACCCTTGCTAGAGTCTTCAGGAAAGCCGGTAGCAGCATTATTTCTGACCACAGAAAATGTACAGGATCTAGAACAGGTTCAGTAATCGTAGGGACAAGTGTAGATGCTTCGGGAAATGAAGGTCTAGTCAAGGGCTTCACCATTGTCGCCTCAGCAGTATTCAGCTCAGCCAGAACTGGAAAAAATTGTCAAAACCAGTTTAAGAACACCGTTCCACTCCACTACCTCTCAGGAAAGACAAACTGACCTAATTGGAGAAATACAAATTGGTGAAGAACTTACCCAAGCAATGTGTAAATATTGTCTTAGTACAAATGTTAGTTTTAATCGCCCTGAAATTATGCCATCATAGTGTTCTTCACTATTTCCGCAATGTTACTGTTTATTACTAAACACTGTACTGCTTTAACTCACTATTTCCCAGTATACTCGCAAAATAACAAATTTTAATTAGGTACATTATTAACAACTTGTATTATTGTTTCACATTTTATGATATCTCTTAATCTTCCAAGATTCAAGCTACGGTTCCAAACCCCTAGGAGGGTTCACTTCTGGCTGGATTATACCTTCTACTTGAATCTACACTGGGTACAGCAAAAACCGATGTCACTTGTCCAGGGACGGCACATTAATAACCGTAAATGTTGAGATTTCGAGGTAGATCAATAGCTCTAGTTTACTATCGTAGATGACTGTTGGAGTTGGTGGGGCTTCTTAAGTGTTAAGGGCTGTTGTTAACCCAGACATAAAACACAAGGGCGTACCGCCACCTACCTGCTTTGAGTGGAGAGGATGGTTCAAAGGTGGCTTACCTTCTTCTAAGGAGACATGACTAAATCCTTCCTCGTGAATCTTGATAGGAGACAGCCTCTACCCCCCGAACTTTAACCATCCAGAATAGAATATCCTGTCACTCCTGAAGCAGCGCAAAGTTCCTTTAAAGACTAAGTGTAATTTCTAGGCTTCTTGTCCTAAGAGAACAAATAAAAAAGGTTTCCAGGTGGCAACTGTTTAAATTTTGGATAATGAATGTTTATATTTTTCGTGAAGAAACAGAAACAACGGTTTTAGAATCCTCAGATAACCTATGTTTGTTGCATTGTTTTTTCTGTCACACAGTTTTTTACATAACAGTCCATCATTTGAATAATATCAGTACAAGGTGTCCAGTAATTACAGGATCAAACTTCACCAGGTGATTTCTCAAGTCAAAAAATACAAAAATGTCTAATAGCGCATTTTTCTATCTGGCTTACTTTTCTATCTGTCTGTCTGTTTCAATTTTTTACTAGAAGATATTTAAACTTAAAATAAAAAACCTATTAATATAACAATGCCCAATATTCAAAAACGGTTTGAAGTAACATCACTTCCGGTTTCAAAGTGATGGCCATACTAAATTTCCTAAGCTAATAGCTCAAAACCCTAAATTTTATAGTAAATACACAGGGAAAAACATGACAAAGGGTTTTTGGAACATTTTAAGACCAACATTTTTGTCTAAGAAAGTTAATATTGATGGTTTTACAAAAGAAAACAGTGCTTAGTACACCGGAAATAAACATATGTTACTGTCAATTTCAATATTCTAACTAAACATTATCCATTTATCTTAACCTTCAAATCTGTTACTACAAACTGCATGAAAAGAAACTAAGGTACAGCTTTCAATGCTTTGAAAAAAAGGATCACAGTAAAAAATTGCAACTTCCTACCTCGTTACAGAGTCTGAAGCGTCGAAAATGCCATCGTCGGAAATCTTGAAAACTATTTGTCTCCTATTCTGAGCTCCTTCCTCAACAAATTGAGCAACAATGTGTATTCCGTCCACAATAGGAGTTGAATATACTAGCTGCTTTGTCCCCAAATAGAAATATCAACAAGAGTAAAATCAGGAGATCGTTGAGGTCTCCGGAGTGCATGTCCAATCCATTTTTCTCTGAACACTAAGCTCATATGTTTACGAACTCCAATGGGAAAATGTGCTGGTGCTCCATCGTGCTGGAACCGTAGGTCTAGTTTCTGTTGCAGAGGCACTTTTTGGAGAGTCAGGTAAAACATTTTTAAGAAACACAAAGTATGATTGAGCATTTAGCTCCTTAGGTAGAACGTGTGGTCCATTAGGATTTCCAACCCAACCATTAATTGAAAATCTGATTTCATGCCCACGTTGTACAATAGCATTAAAGTCAACTTGGACCCACACAGGATTCCTTTCATTAAATATCCCCTGAAGAGTAAAGCTTTCTTCGTCAATACATAGAACAATATTTTGGAAAATTGGGTGAATCTATTTCTTGCTGTAAAAGCCAATGAGCACATTCCACTTGAAAAGAATGAATTTTGGTTATGAGAACCGTGAAATAATATTTTAGAGGCTCGATTAAGAAGGACCACTTCACACTAGGCAGTGAAGACGCTGAACACACTGATTTTAACAAGAGTTCACTAGGTTACACATAATGAGTTTATGAGCAGTGCATATTCAAAGAAAGTGTAGGAAATAAACAGTTACCTTTGTTTTCATGAGGGGTAACCGTAGTCTGCTGTTGTTGAGGGCCAGGTTGTGATCAGTAAGTGTGGAAATAGGCTGCTGTCTTGTAGGCAGGCGTGAAGACGGAAGATGTCCTTCACGGATTCACTCACGCACAATACAACCGCAAACGAATAGTTCATAACACTGTGGCCAGTCCTGTAGAGCACGGTAGACGCGGGTGTCCGGGAGCAGAGACGTTCTGGTAGAGATTGCCAATCCAGAGCACTGACTTTAATGTTAATGTAAATGTACAACAAATAGAGATAAACTAATATTTAAATAAGAGAGTAACACATGGGGGAGAGAGTAAGTATGGTCAGCAGTGGCTAGAGTGTACATAAGTGCCCCAGGCGGGACCGAGAGTATAATGAGCAAGCGTGCCGTCGCTTGCAAGGTGGGCAATTGAGCCTTGATAAGTCAACCGTTGTGATTGGTTGGTGAGTGTACAGTAAACAACTGATTCGGGAAACAATGGTTCATTGGTCTGTCATTGTACGTGAATATTTTAATCCAGTAAGGAATGGTATTGTAGGCACTAGGCCGCAGAAAGAGATATAGAATTAATGTAGTATATACAGTTTAGTAAATAAAGGCAAATATAGAGTATAGAGTATAAATTGCCCAAAAAATATATACATAATTATTATTCAATAAAAGTAGCCTTTTCATATTAGGCAATAAAAAACAAGTTATTTAATGCAATAATACTTAACACCACTTTTTTGGGATTATCCTTAGCTTTTAAATCCTGCACTAGATTTTGATGCGTTTATATTATTTTCAATCACTCTCACGCAAATAGATGGATTTTGTTCAACTTTATGCAGTATGTCTTCTTCAAAACCTAATTAACAAACTGTTTTAGGCCTACCTGCAACACTCATGTCCTAGTCAAATGTTTTACCCGAGTCGATTATGAATTAATATAAAATATTTTTAGTCAGGGTGACTTCTACGTGGGAAGCAGTTAGCATACAATCTGGATGCCATGAATCCCAGTCCTCTCTGTTAAGCAAGATATTCATTTCACTATTTAAATAAAATTGCATAAATAAATAATTAAATAAACTATTGAAATAAGTTTGCATATAATCACTTATGATATGAAAACAACATTTCAAACTAATAAACACCAAAACTCTTACTTAAAAATTTGTCTTTCTCCTCTCAAGCTGATATCAACTGAATATTCTTCCCAGAACCTGTTTTAAAATGGAGCCAAACACTGCACAGAGACAAATTAATTGATTAAGCAGTGCTAGGAGTCTTTACTTTCCTATTTGTAGATTCTCCAAAACTTTAAATACAGTTTAGACGCTCCCCTTTCTTCAGGTTGTAATTTATATAATAAGCCTTATCCATTGAATTGCCACAGAAGTGTGCGATGACCGCCAAGCACTAAGTCATCTGACTGAGCACTAAGTCGCCAACCTGTAAGACTCGCACTACTGCTGAAAAACAACGTAGAGAAATGCAGTAATCACTACAATCATTTCAAATTTTATATTTTAAATGTATATGTATATTGTGAAAAGCCTAAACTTACTCTTTAATTGAATTAATGTTATATAACTGTTTTATATGTGTATATATATATATATATATATATATATATATATATATATATATATAACTTGAAAATGTTTTAAGGAAACATAGTTTGAAAAAACTACATACTTTAAAATAAAGCATTTAAGAGATTTGATACAAAAAGTAATATATAAAGTAAATTAAGGTACTTGAGAAAATTACATTTCATATGACCGGTGGCTCTCACTCTGTTGTTCAGCTGACGCCATGAGGACCACCGGTGGCTCTCACTACATTTTCATCTGGGGCCAAGGGGTTTCGGTTAGAATTGTCTTGTGCAAACCATCATTGGTTATACATTCCATGTGATCGAGTATGGTGTACAGAGTACTATAATAAATGAAATTCGATTCGATGGCAATTGTGAATGAAGTTACAGCTGAGTACCACCGGTGGCTCTCTTGGCGTGGCCAAGTCTTTTTATGCCTCTATGCATAAAACTTATTTTTTTACTTTATCAGCTGTTTGCAACAAGAAAATTCTGCTACTGCTGTTTTTTTAACATTTCCAATGTTTTTTCTTGTTGAGGGCCAACAGTGGCTTCAAGTTACAAGTCACTTCAGTTCTAGTTTCCCGCTAATTTATGTGCTGTCTTGTTTGCCTATTTTACGATACTCAGTTGTGTGTGTGTGTCAAACTATAAAAAGGAGTGCAAAACTTCTCAGAGAAGATGACGAAGATCTAAATTATTTTGTACACAGAATACATTGAGGGACCTTTGAGCACGTATCGAATGCATGGAATCACAAGATGAGGATGATTTTTAAGGCAATGTTAGTGCAGTTTCCAGTTAATTGCTTGGAGGTTATGACTCAGACACGGATCCAGAAAATCTTCCGTCAGTGAAAAGCAGTGAATATAGTGACGATAGCAACATAATAGATCAAGATCAACTAAATCAGCCAGTCCGTCTACCTAACATATTTCAGGAGCCTGAAAATGCAATCCCTCAGGTAAATCAAAACATTCAAACTAATTAATTGCGTTTTATCTGGGAAAATATTAATGAACATAATTTATTATCTTTCTAATTCAATGCACCACCTCTTCTATCACAAGTGATATAGAACACTATTGAGGGCGTTTCTCCATTTGAAGTGTACAATAAAGTCTGTTGAAGACTCTCTATCCAACAAAATCGCAGAGCAAACAAACTTATATGCTCAGCTGACCATTGAATCTGCTGAAACCACTGAAAAGTCAAGGCTCAAATCCATGCTTCCCACAGATGAAAATGAAATAAAACGATTGTTTGACCTCTTAATATGGATGGGGGTGATTCAAATTCCAAGCCTAGATTGTTACTGGAGCAGAACATCTATTTACAAAACCGAACTGTCGAAGACTATGCCCAGAAACAGATTTAACTTTTTACTCAGGATGCTTCATTTCAGTGATAACAGGACTGCTGATGAAGCAAACAAGCTCTACAAAATACAAGATATACTTGATTCATTACATGTAAAATTCAAACATTCTCTGACACCTCAGCACAACTTCTGTATTTACGAAAGTTTGATCCCTTTTCGTGGTAGAGTAAACTTTAGACAATACATCCCACACAAAAAGAAGAGCCGATATTGCATCATGGTTTTCAAATTGTGCACTGACAAGGCCTACACTTGGTATTTCCAGGTGTATAAAGGAAAATCAGAGGGAGAGAGAGTTGGTGTTGCACAGGCTGTTCTGATGGAATTGATGGCTCCTTTACTTGATGCTGGCCGAACACTCTTCGTTGATAACTGGTACAGTAGTGTAGCTCTAGCCCATAGCCTAAATCAACATACTACTCATTTAGTTAGAACGCTAAAAGAAAAGGAAAAGAACCCCAGTTTGTGTTGCAAATTCAAAACTGAATAAGGGAGATGTTTTGGGGAAACAGATCAATACCAATGTTGTCGTCCTTAAGTGGAAGGATAAAAGGAATGTAATGATGATTACAAATAAACACACCGAAGAATGTTTTGAAGTTCCCCAAAGGAGAGGAACCAAAACAAAACCAAAATGTGTAGTGGAATACAATTAAGTGCTTTTTTTTTAAAGAAGAGACCGATCCCCTTTTAAGCCTTATTCTGTCCGTCCTCATGGGCCATTGGCCTGTGCGAGGATCTTATCAAACAGTACAAGGTCGATGGTACTGATAATAAGTGCAACGGTCACAGACAGGATTCGAACCTGCGCTATCTCTAACTCAGACTCAAAGTCCAACGTCAAGGAATCTTGAGGTACCAGACTTAGATTCTCAAAACAAATGTTATATGTAAAGTAATTATTCAAATTTTAACTAGACTCTCTTGGCATGCATTTTACATTATTAATATGAACACTAAAATAAGCAAACATATTGCGAGTATCAAAATTTGAATGCAAACTCTAGTAATATGATAAAAAAATTGTCTACTGGCTGTGTATTTTTGAGACAAGATTAGTGTGTAACCCTGTAGAAGGAACACAATAAGAGTTTCCAATGTTTTGTCACCAGTGAGAATCTACAGACTTGTCACATAGTAATGGAAACAATAAAAGGGTTTTGCGATTGGCTTTTTAATTTTGATGGTAAAAAGCTTGTGAGAGACAATACTATAACTATTTGTGTCTTTTACTACACTATATTTAGTTTGCTACACACGTAATAGCGCTGTTATTTTGATAATTAAAACATTTCTCTCATTGACAAAAACAACAGTGTAGTAGCCAACATCTCCAAATGGGGCAGTACTTTAAAGACCGATATTTTGAATTATTTTTACTGTGTTGTTATATTATTTATGTTTTGTTGTACCGTATAATGTTTATAATACTTTATTGTTTAAAAATTTGCTTTTTTGTATAAAAACCAAATTCTACAAGTCGTGCTCGCTCCTTAATAGTTTGTATATATTTAAAATACAATTTTGAATTGGGAGTTTACACAAGAAAAACAGTACAGGGGTGGACAACAAGTAATAGTTAGATAATAAAAATAAAAATTGAATGTTTGAATGTGCATGTTATTATATTAATCATTCTGGTTATATCGTTTAAGTGAGGTTTTAAAACGAAATTCTATAACTTCTTCAGGAAATTTTGTTATAATATCTCAAATAGTTTTCCATATTAAAGTTAAAACTAAATACAAACTGTCTAAATGCCAGACAACGACAAAGAAGAGACATTAGAGTATCCTTAAACGTAATGTTGAAATAACTACGTATTCATTTTAGTTTGATAACACGAGGAAGTCGTAACAGAAGTAGACTGTGTGTTGTAGATATTTTATTTTTAATTTAAGTTTATATTCACTATTTTACTTTCCTAGTTTATCACTCTCTTGCTACTTTTTATCTTGGGCTGTGTTTTTGTTTGGATATAGTCATATTAGAGCGATTTGAGGATGTATGCAACAAAGCCTTATAAACTCGGTATAAAAAAAAGTGGGCAATTCATTATAGTTAACGAAAATGTGCCAATTTACATTTGAACAAGAAAAATACGAGACAATAATAGTCTTTTTCTGGAACTGCTTTTATTGTTTTTATAAAATGGTTTTAAGTAACATGCCTTCTATTAGCACTTAAAATATTATAAACCACACATTAATAATAACAACTAGTAATAACTAGTTAAAAGAAATATTGTAGTCAACAAAAGATGATACTAAAATACAAGGGTTCTTCTACTAGTATGTGTTATTTCAGGTTCATTCATATTTATTATACTTTATACCAGTATTTGAGAACAAAACTTAATTTAAGGGTAAAATTCACTTTACATGGGAAAAAAGGGAAATTTACTTCCTGGGAATAGGAAACCTTTTCTTGACTGCTAACATACTGATCTAGTGACCCATATCTAATTCAATAACAAATTGCTGTGCATCGTTTTATATTTTATAAACAAAATTTTTAAGTTTAAACTATGGCTTATGAAGTGGTTAAATTCGTTTTAAAACAATTCGCAATATGGTATTTTGTGATGTTCTGCTTGATTTGGTTCTGTATATGCTTATTACGGAGGTGGTTTGGACAAGCACTGGACTGGACCATTATATTTTTGGAGCCGCTTTTCAGCTGAACCAAAGGAGCAAGGATCTAAAACATGAAAGACTAGCATTCTGAAATTTTAAATGTATGTATTTTCTATGTAACAAAATTCTTTAAAATAAATTAAGTTTATAAAATAGCTTTTCTTGTATTGTGTAATTTTCGTATTTTAAAGCAAATCAAATAAGTTGAGAAACAATCTATTACAACAAGTATGGCTGTGCTTAGAAAAAGTTTATATGTCAATCACTACTACTGAAATGTTCAAGAAAAATGCTCAAAATACTTGTTGAATATTAAAAAAATATGATACTAAACTCATTATATACAGAGGCTCAATAATTTTTCTAGTAGGGTACATAATAGGCCGTCTATTGTGTTCTAAGATAGGCTACTAGTTTGTTGATATGACAGTAGTTTATTGGTTTTTATAAAATAATGTTATTTGCCAACAGAATTTAATTGAAGTAGCCTATTCTGTTTTGTTCAAATAAACTACAATTAAGACTCAGAACTATTTATAACTAGAAAGAAAATGAATATATTTCTATTTGCTTAAAATAGTGAGTAGCTACTTTATTTTAAATACTAATTTATTCATAAGAAAATAATTTATTAAGCCTGATTAATTATAATAAAATATATCATTCACCACTAGAATTTAATTAAAGTGTTCTGTTTCATTCAAATATATTATGAAACTGAAACAATAAATAAATAAAATAAAACTAATAGTATCATTTGTTGGTATTCAAAAGCGAACTCATTTAAAAGATGATTTTATAACTCAGCTCAACTAATGCAGTATGATTAATGAATAAATAATAACTTGTACTTATTGTTATTCATCTTCAGTCAGTAGTTCTTATCATCAATTGAATAACTCAATTTTAGTTCACTATTTAGGCTATATCTACTATTAGAGCAATATAAAGATTTTCACCACAGACTAATTGTAAAAGTTTTGAATACTAATTTGGTTTTCTATTTTTTTAAATGCCAATAAATCCATAGCCTATTTCAAATATTCTTTATAGAAGATTTCATACAAAAACACTGATCACATTACTAAATGTTAAATATGCCTAAATGTTTACTCTGTACTGATATAAATGATAGCAAATATCAATCAATCAATCAATCTTTATTTGCCTTTTTACATATGACATGCATTGACAAAGTCAGTAATATTGTCTAGATGACATGGTCAGAAACAAGCAATAAAACCAAACTATTCAGTTTTTAAAATATCATTATAGTTTAAAATTATTCTTTGAATATCAATATCATAATGAAAGACAATAGTTTAACAAAAGGAGATTTTAAAATAATTGAACAACAAAAGAATTTATAAAAGTTTAACAGATATTAAATTAAAAAATATTTTAACTGATTGCACGTGAATTACTACAATACTAGCACAACAATTGGAAATCTTAGGATAACAGGTTACAATATAAGATTCTACAGATGAAATTTACAGTGCTGAATAAAAAAAGGACAGTTTCTAGATTAAAATTGAACAATTTACTGAAATCTCATTGTTGTTTACAAATGTATGTTTTCAATTGTAGTATAACAGATTTAGCGAGCTGTACAGTGGATCCTGTATACATTATTAACAAACTAAAATTTAATATCCTTGTAGTTAAAAAACTCTGATAGGGTATAGAAAGGATTGTTCAAAAGCCAATGGTACAGTTTGTTTTGAAATATTTTTGTGGGATACTTATCTGCCAAATGTTTTACTTTGTTGAAGATTTTTTGAGAAATTATAATGTGGCTGTTTTGAGATTTGGCTAATCTAACATGATCTATGGCAATATTAGTTCTATTTCTAGTATAGTAGCTGTGTATATCACTTCTTAGAGTGAGAGTTTGAAAATTTTTGAGTAAATAGGTAACTAAATCAAAGATGTAGAGATTTATCACAGTTTGTAATTTAAGTTCAATGAACAGAGGCTTGCAGTGGTCCAGAGAATGGGCCCTCGCTATCACTCGCACAGCTTTCTTTTGCAGAATTAGAATGTCTTCAATCTTACTGCTGTTTCCCCAGATTATTAAACCGTATCTTAAAACTGATTGAAAAAATGCATAATAAGCTGATTTTACATAGTTTTTAGGCACACACGACAATAATCGCCTGAGTAGAAAAATTACCCTAGACAACCTTTTAGATATGTACTCAATATGGGAATTCCAAGTCAAAGTACTATCGATATAGATACCTAAAAATTTTACAGTAGTAAAAAAAGCATTTATTGTATCATCTGATGGTGTTTGTTTTAAGCTGAATATAATATTCTGAGTCTTGGCTTCATTGAGCCCTAATCCATTGGACCTAAACCACAATGAGGCCTCTTGTACAGTCTCTCTAACAAGATCTTGTAATTCATCGAGATTAGAGTTTATGTTAATAAAAGTTGTGTCATCTGCATATAATAAAGATTTGGCCTTGATATTTTTTGGTAAATCATTTATTTGTAATAAGAACAACAGCGGACCCAAAACTGATCCTTGGGGCACTCCAGTAGAAACTTTAGCCTCATCTGACCAGTTTCCATCAACACATACCTTTTGCCTTCGGTTTGATAGATATGACTGAAAAAACTTAGAGGGAGTTCCTGTTACACCATAATAATTTAGTTTAAGGACTAGTTTGTTGTGGTCCACACAGTCAAAAGCCCTGCTCAGGTCGCACAAGGTGGCCTGAGCAAAAGCCTTGTCCTCAAAGGCACTCACAACTTCTCTAATTAGTGCATCTATTGCATCTATGGTGCATTTACCCTTTCTAAAACCAAATTGCGATACATCAAGGTAATAATTTTTTTCTAAATATGCTAATAATTGATCGTGAACTAATATTTCTATGATTTTTGATAATGTGGGTACAACTGATATTGGTCGATAACTCTCCGGTAGATTTTTAGGGCCTTTCTTGTATATTGGACAAATTCTGGAAAGTTTGAGCTCTTCTGGAAAATAACCATCATTCAGGCATTTATTAATGCCTAAAGTTAAAGGAGTTAGTATTGTATGATAGATATTTTTTATCATATTGTTGGACATATTGAAAATGTCTTTACTGTCAGTGTTTTTTAGTCTCTTTATAGCTTTAGAAGTGTCATCAACAGAGACTTGTGTAAAGTAAAAGTTATTACTTTCTATTTGATAGTTACAAATTAGGGTCAAACTGTCTGTGTTGGGATGGTTAATGTTATTTACGGTCTGCTCAACCGAATCAATGAAAAATTTATTAAAACAGTCTGGTGTGGTATCTAATTTAGTTTGAGTTGATGTGTTAGTAGTATTATCTTTTATAAGATTCCAAGCAGCTTTACATTTATTTTTGCTATTTTCAATTTTTGTTGTATTGTAGTATAACTTGGCATTTTCAATAGATTTTATGTAGCATCTTTTGAGGTCAGTATAGTTTGCATATAACCTATCACTGCTTGAATTTTTTACAAGTTTGTTTAGAAACAGAAGCCTTTCTTTCATGTGAACCAATTCTTTTGTATACCATTTTTTATTAAATGTTATTTTTTTCATGGTCTTAAATTTTTTCAAAGTTGAGAAATAAGCAATTTTATTAACAAGAACTCTTAAAAAGTGTTGAAACCAATCTTGGGTACTTGCTACATTTTCAGAGTTCATTAAAGCACTCCAATCATGTGATATCAAACTTTCAGCTAAACTGTTTGTTGCTGATTTTGGGAAACTAATTGTAAAAGAGTTCATGTGCTCCAGTGTTTTGTCATGATATTCAGATTCATTACAGTCAAGATTCATATTGCATGTCATGTTCAAAATAACCCCGTTATGATCTGAGAAAGGAAAATCAAATATTTTGGATTCCAAAACTTGCCCTGGACAGTTAACAAATATATTGTCAAGACAACGGTCACCTCTCGTAGGAGCATTGTTGATGTAAAAGTAGTTGAATTGTCTCAAAACATTAAGAAAAATTCTTGTAGTTTTATTGTTTGATGTTACATCAAAGCTAGCATTAATGTCCCCTCCCAATTACTATTGAATGGCCGTGATATGATGAGATGAAAGATAAAAATTCTTCTAACAGTTCTAAGAAAATATATGGATTTCCTGCAGGAGAATGATAGATTGATGCTGTAACAACTTTAAGAGAATCAATAACCACTGCAGACACATCAAAGTTTAATTCAGAGCAAAATTTACTAACATCAATCTTTTTTGAACCAAAAGCCTTATTAATAAACACAAGAGTTCCTCCCCTGATATTATCTTTTCTGCAAAAGTCAGCTGGACAATAAAAGTTTTTTCGGGCAGAATAAAGAGGGAGCACCTTCATCTAGCCAATGCTCAGATAGACCAATAATTGATATTTTATTTTTTTCATTATCTGGCAGAAGGCTTTCTAGAATATGCACTTTATTTTGGAATCCCTGTATATTTAAGAACAAAAGATTAATACTTTTTGGATGATTAGTTTTTAGGTTTGTAGAACTACTTACTATATTACTCTTATTTATTACCACTAAGTCTTCTTTATTGTTTGGGTTGGAATCAAGTTTTTTTGTTTGGAACTGAGAGTGGGAAATTGAGATTTAGAAAAAGGGGTCAACTGAAGAAGGATGTCATGTGTAGTTGTGGAACTGTTGGTGGGAGATGAGAGAGGTAGAGTTGTAGAGACAGGAATATTTTCAGAACAATTCCCAGAGTTATTTACACTTAGAGTCTCTAAGGTAGCTGGAGTCAAAGGGGGAAGACAGCGATCTGTTTGTAGATATTTCGCTTTATTAACTTCTTCTTGCAGTTTTTCAACAACATTTGGTCTATCCTGATGGTCTGGTTTTTTCTTAGAAGCGACTGCTGAAACGATCATTTCTGCTAGCCACTTCTTTCCTCTGTAGTTGAAATGTAGGCCTTGGTGTGTGTGCAAATGTCTCTCGGCTTTGCTTGCCTCCAACAATGTGACATTGTTATACATTTCACTAAGTTCTAGTAGGCGCTGGTTTGTTTTTTTAACTTCATGGTTGACACATGACCAGTTCGCTAAGTCGTATCTGTTTGGCACATCAACTAGAAAAATATTTGTTTGCTTGACCTTGTCCAGTGTTGCAGAAATACCATCAATAACTTCATAGGCCTCATTTCTAGCCACATCATTCGTTCCACAGAGTATCACCAGGCTGTCTTGCTCACTGAGGTTTGCTTCTTCAATATTTTTGTTGACTAGAATTTGTTTTGTTCGCCCACCTGGCCTGACAAAACTGACTGCGTCATATGTTTTTTGAGATTTATTTAAATGCCAAGCTAAATCTCTCCCATGGCTGTCTGCACAGATAAGCATTTTTCTAGTTATAGGTTTTGTGCAGTCTTCTGCAGAAGTCACTATTCTTAAATCTTCAGATTGTTCTTCCTCGTCAACATTTAAAACCTCATAACGGTTGTTTGAAAAAATTGAATTCAAGTTTTTATTTATCTTAACAGCAGATGATTGAATACAGCAAGTTTTTCTACCTTTAACAGCCAAAGTAAAAGATGCATCCTTATTTGTATTAGAGTTCAACACCATGTTATCTGTTCTATTAGTGCTGACTGGTGTGGATTGTAAGTTGGGAAAACTATGTTGCAAATTAACTGCATTAGGTCTTAATGCATCACTGACTCTTTTAGGATTTTTAGTTTGATTATTCAAGTTGAGTTGCCTTTCCAGTAAAATTATTGTTTCTTCCTTCTTTAATATTATATTTTCAAGTTGAATGTTATGGTTCCTTAGTTGCTTTATTACTGTATTTTCTTCGTTTAAGTCTTCATTTAGTGCTTTAATTATTGCTTGTTGTGAGTCGAGCTCCTGAGTTACATCATTATTTATTTCAATTATTTCATCTTCCAGGCCCAAAGTAACATCAATAGACATGCACTTATGGCAAATCCACTTTTTGTTAGATTTTTCTAAATTTTTAAATTCTTCCAAAGAGAGAGAAGTGCACTTACAATGATACCACAGCGAGCATATTCCCTTACATAAAATACCATGACCGGTTTTACCAACATTTCTATTACACTGTCCACAAGGATATTTTTGTGTTTCCTTGACAATAACATGAGGTAGGTCACTAGACGAATGAAATATTTACATTCTTTTCCTACAAGTTTAAATTTCTGCATCATTACGAATAAGGGTGTAAGAATATAAAGATCTATTCATTGCATGCAATAAGTAAGTCGTATGTGGGTATGCAGCCTACCATTCTTTGTAGTAACCATGTTGTATTTTAACTTCTAAAATTTGTATTGTAAAAATGTATATATTGTAATGTTATGTTAGCTACATATAATATCATCGTGTATGATGACTAATAATAAGCATAAAAAGCACTTGAAAGGCTAAAACAGACAAAAGCAAAATTGTGTTAACAAGCTGTTACTGTAGTAGTGTATACAAAACATTCTCGCTACCTCATTAGCAAAAGAAAATTTAAATTATAATATAAACCAGTTAAGTTCTGAAAATGGTCTTTTTAAAAAATTGATTTTAATAATTAAAAATTATAAAAATTTTAAATTTGACCTACAATATATTTATGTCTATGTATTAGTGCTCAGATTTTTTATTTTAAAATCAGCTTCTTTTGAGGTTGTGAATGGAAAATTATCTGTTTCTTAATAAATCAGTAGCTATTACGATCTTCAAATCCCTGGTCCTTCTACACATAGTGTCATCAACTTTTTTATCTCTTCAACCAAGGACTCCAGATTCCAAGAGAAGAGAGAGTGCCTGTTATTGTCCGATTTCAGACACTGCACTGAGTGGAAGGTGAATTGGAGTTAAACTCAACATTTGCATTGAATCAAACCCTTCTCGCCATACCTGTTTTATCATTTCTGTGGATTTAGAATGTATTGTTAGTTTTTACTTTTAGTAAAGTAAAGAATACAATACTAAATGTCTGTATTATAAATTAAAAATACAGACAACGGACTACAATTATACTCCCATATAATATTATTTCGAATGTTTTTGGAGGGATTATTCTTCAATATACCTGCATAAACCTCTGATTGAGTCCAATCAACTGATGCGGCATTAACTTGGTAAGTGCTTACTGTCTTGGTTTAATTGTTTACAGAAATGATTGTATTTTTGTGCGCTTATAATTAAACCATCATTACTTAAAACATCTTACCCAAGCACTCATTATTGTCAGAGTACTAAGCAATTGATCCTATTACAAGAATAAAAATTAATTTTAATGCATTAATACACATTTGTTTCAAATTACAGTATTTATTTTATTGCTTTTTTGTAAGAAATTAGCTTCCTATCCTAAACACTCATTTCAGATGGCCTTTAAACATACTAATATTTTAACACTTTACAACTGTGTGACTCTTAAATCTGGTTAGTAAACAGTAGTGTTAGAGATTCAATTTGTTGACCATTGTGTCTATAAGACATTTTCGCGTTTCCAACAAAACACAAGTTATAACATACAGTGTTTTCTTCAGATTTATGAACCGTTTGTAATGTATTCAGTGGGGTTCACATAATTGTACTGTTTTTTTAAATACAAAGTTTATATTCTATAAATAATTAAAATCTATAATATCATAACCATACAACTTTCAAGTCTAATAACATATATTTTGATCATAGTAATTTTGTATTTAGCCGCAATAAAGTGAGGTTCTACTAATGGGAAACAATCTTTTAGTTAACATATTGTGTTTTTAGCATTTGGTTTTAGCCTTCTGCAATTAGACAACAGTTATGATGTCTTAGCAAAAGAACCGATAACTTAAAAAAAAAAAAACTAATCCAGAGGTACTTATACACCAATAAATATACACACATAAGTGGTAGTATACAAGAAATATACATGCAGGAAATAAGAAAAAGGAAGACCAATGATTATCCCATGCTGATGATTGTGCTAACAAAGGCGAGTCTTGTGGCAGACTATTAGAAAAAGTCGCAGTTATAGTGATGAACATTTCTTATTGGCAAGAGGGTCTAGATCCAATAAAATAGCAAATATTATATGTTTGGTTTCACAATGACCCCAAATCTCAGTGTGTTAATTTTAAAACACTTTCTAACAAGTGCATGAAGATTTTAAAACTTGGTCTTTATATGGATCAAATCAGCCAGATTGTGAAGAAAGTATTTAGTCTTTTAAAAATTTAATTGGAGTTTAAATAATATTAAAATTATAATGACTGGAATATCTCACTTGCAGCAGCTGTAATATTATGCAAGAGAATGATGTGTGATCAGCTCTTAAACTCGTATGTACTGTTTCAATATCTAATAACACTATTGAAGATAATTCCTTAACAAAACTAACAATATGTGATATTTGAATGTTGGTTTTAGCTCCTGTTCACCTTCCTTTTATTGCAGCATCTGGTATCTGACGCTGTCTCAGACTTGTCTCCTGGAATCTGATCCAGTGACTGAGCTTGCCGAAGTTACGGTCAAAAGAGTTCTGAACTCTTAAAATATAATTTATGACCTTTAGCGAGAAAGTTGGAACTTTTTAAATAACATTCAGTGTCCAAATGTAATGTACAGTGCTTTTAATGAACGCTTTCTCTATTACTTAAATATTTCATGTCCTTACAGAAAATTAAAAGTACACAGTAAGTGACATAAGAATACTTGGATTATACAAGGTATTCTCACATCTTGTGAAAAACTCAAATTTTTATTAACACAAACAATGAAAATTTCCCAAGATTTTTCAAAAATTATAGAAGAATATGTAAGAAGGTTATAAAAGCTTCTAAAGCCTATGAATTGAATAAATATTAAAGAATACAGAGAACTTTTCAAAAACAGCATGGAAAATAATTCATGAACCCGTAAAACGAGAACATTTGGATTTTGTACAAAATTCAAAACAATGTTCACTACTCGTTGAAAACCAACTTATAGATGACCATCAAAAAATTGCTGAAGAATTTAAAAGGTATTTTGCCTCAGTTGGTTCATGTGATCCGTGCTTCACTGAACCCCTCCTCGCAATCTTGGTAGAGAACAGGTATCGCCTCTGATCTTGACCCCTGTCGATGAGGCTGAAATAGCTGGTATTGTGCGAAGACTAAATTCAAAGAAATCTTGTGACAACAATGGTATGTCCATGTGGCTAGTAAAATAATTTTCCAAGCATATCTTGACTCATGTGAGCATATCTTAACAAAGGTGGTAAACTCTCTTTTCATCTGGAGTTTTCCCAGATGATTTGAAAACAGCAAAAATTGCCCCAATTTTTAAGAAAGAAGATCCTCATGAAACCAAAAATTACCACCCAATCGCAATCTTACCAATTTTCAGCAAAATTTGTGAAAAGGCATTTTTGAATCAACTACAAAGTTTTCTGGAAAGATTTGACATACTGTGTCCTGAACAATTCGGCTTCCTTGAAAAAAATCAACAATTGATGCAGTTTCAAGTCTTTTGGATGTTATTGGCGATGGTTTTGAGAGACGAGATAAGGTGCTCAGCTTATTTCTTGATCTATTGTAATGTTTTTGACTGCGTGCATCATGGGACACTGATGCATCAGTTAGAGACATGTGGAATACGGGGTCTGCCGCACAGGTGGATGTCATCCTACTTGAAGGATAGAGACCAGTGTGTGCAAATGTCATATCAGGAAAATTGAAAATGACAAATGTTATCCCTTAGGGATCGATCCTTGGCCAGTGATTTTTACTATTTACGTTAACAATTTGAACTCATCGATCCACAATGGAAAGGTAATTCTATATGCTGATGATACAACTCTGTGCATTATTGCAAATTCTGTGCAGGAGCTTGAAATCAATTTATTTGTCATAGTGACATCATGCATTCAATTTGTTTCTTAAATAAATCTGAAAACAAACAGCTCAAAATTAAACACAATTGATTTTTGTCTGAGACAGCATGAAGGTAGTGACAGTATCAACCTGCTGTCCTGGTGGATGACAAACTCAGAGGAATCTGACTCTATCCAATTCCTAGGGATTTACCTAGATCGAGACCTGACTTGGGACGATCATGTTGAAAGTGTTTGTTCCAGAGTAACTTTAGGTTGGATGCTTTGCGGAATCTGGTTGGATGCTTCACAACATCATGAGAATGGCTTATTTTGGCCTTGTTTATCTGCACCTTGCATATGGAGTAAGCGTCTGGGGCAGCTGAGCAAACAACAAACTGGGAAGAGTGTTTTGCTTTCAAAAGAAAGCTGTGTGAATCATTTCAAAATTAAAGAGAAGAGAGTCGTGCAAAGATGCCTTCAGGGAACTTGGTTTACTGACTTTACCCTGCCTCTACATCTTCCAGGTGGATGTGTTCTGTAAATCAAAGGGCACATTGGCTCAGAGAAGGAACATTCACCAGTATGAGACAAGAGGCAGGGACAACTATCGCAGTTAACTTCATTGAGCGGTGGCGTCTCATAATTTGCCATCGCAGGCTGGTGTTAGGTTGACCAATAGGCTCCCTGAGGATCTTAAAACATTGGCAGATACCAAACAATTTAAATTTTGTCTTAAACGCCTATTGGTGTCAGGTGCTTTTTACACAGTGGGTGAGTTCATGGAAAGACGCTTGGGAAATTAAAATCGAAGCACGTTTTAACAGAATCTGTTATAGGAATTGCATGTTTGTCTGAATGAGGAACTTTTTGTATGTATGACTGTGTGTGAATGAGTAGATAGGATAATGACTGTTGCTGTACAATATTGTATGTTGTTCAAAGGCAATAAAGACTGATTTGATCTGGAGTTATGTTCGTCTGAAGATATCCAAAGAAAGTCGGCGATGAACCTTTACATAGTTTCGACATCAGAGACACCTATAAATAGGTGAAGTGGCAGGTTCATTGTCTCATCAGGTGCACTACGATGTTTTCAGCACGATTTTAATCAAGGTGAAGTGTTATGTATAGAAAACCTGGTTGCTCCACTGTGCTTAGAGATCATGTTGGAAACATTGTAGTGCACTCAATTGTGCACATGATGAGACAATAAGCCAGAAACCAGACGCTACAATAAAAGGAAGGTGAACTGGAGCGAAAATCAACATTCAAATTGAATCAATCCTTCCTACCATGGCTATGTAATGTGTGATATATTACAAAAATTATATAATGTGTTTGGTTATTGTATCTGGGTAAAAGTAATTATATGAAGACTCTCATTTATTAATTACTTCACAGAACTGCCCATGACATGTTTACAGTTCTTGATGAATTTTTTGGCAGAACTAGAAACCATGCCACTACTTGGGGAAAATGTGTAGGTATCTCTACAGAAGGGGCAAAAGCAATATCTGGTGATAAAACAGATCCTTAGGTTCGTATTACATCTGAATACTATATAGACACATGTAAACTAAATTCCACAAGTCATAAAAGCGGGTGAATTACATCAAAACCTGGCCTTTTTAATTAAGGTCTATTCTTTGTTATAAAAACTAATGGGTAGTAAATTTGACAGACTTCTTCTTTACACTGATGGTGTTCACATGAATGTGTATTGACCAGATTTTTTGAACTTAGGAAGAATATGTATCTTCCTTATTTCCAGCAAATATGACAATGCTATGAGTGACTTTTCTCAGAGTGGCACAGTAACTAATACTTAGTACTTGCCGACGTGTTTGATCATTTTTTTGTTTGAGTTTTTTAATTTAAATTTATAGGGGAACCATGTAGTTATATTTTGAGTTCACAATAAAGTAAGTGCTGTGATGAGGAAGTGTCAAATGTGGACATAACGTACATAAACAAAAGGATTCTTTATTGTTCATTATCTAACACAAACTTTCCCACTCTGTATTGCATCAACAGATTCAAGTATGCCTGAACAGTTCACAATGGAAATACCTCAGCATCTTAGACATTAGCAACTGTCTACAGTCAGTACTTTTCAAAGCTAGATTATAACTGTCAATGGGTAAGAAATCCACTTACATGCAGTGATATTGAATGATTTATAACCTCACATAGAAGGAAAAAGAAGATCTATTAAGTTTATTTAACAATAAAGAAAGAAAGAAACACTTCTTTATTGAGGCGAAATTAGGACCACGTGGTCCTTTCTTACATTTAACCTCTTAAAAAGTTAATCTTAATAATCCAAATTAAGGCTAATTAACTATAACTTACACTTACGGTATTCCATTCACACAGTCACGATTCAAAGAGTAGCCCCGCCGCCCGCCACGATCATCAGGTCCAGGTATTTTCGTCTCAGCTCCGCCACAAACCGTTTTCGGCTCTTAATTTGTTTGACAGGATCTGGTAAGGAGTTCCATAATCTACAGGCGGTAACGGTGAAGGATCGGTTATAGGTTTTGGTTCTGTGTATTGGAATTCTGAGACTTAGTGCACCAGACCGAGTTTCTCTTGCGCCAACTCCCCGCCAAAAACTGAAAGTTTTCAGATAAAATTTTGGTGAATCCGTATTAATAATAGAGTGCAACAATGACAAAATTCGAATCGATCTTGAATCAGCCAATTTTAGAATTGATGATTGAATAAAATATGGTGTAACATGATCCCTTCGACGTAAATGAAACAGAAAGCGAATGCAGTAATTTTGTGCTCTTTGCAGTTTAGTGCTAAGGCCTACAGTCATGTCATTGATTACAGAGTTGCAGTAGTTAAAGTAAGGAAACATTAGTGACTTGATCAATAGAAGTTTAATGTGAAATGGTAGAAGTCCTTGCATTCGTTTCAGTGTGTGCATAGCAGCGAACACCCTGTTACAGGTGTACATCACTGCATCGGTCCATCCAAGTGTGTTGCTTATGATTAGTCCTAGACTTTTTACCCTTTCAACGTATGGTAAAAGTTTTCCGTCTACAGTTATTGTCGGTGTATTTTGTAGGTCAATGGAGTTGGCAAGTCGTTGATGACAGACAGTCATGGGTTGGGTTTTATCCGGGTTAAGTTTAAGTCCATTTTTAAAGCCCATTGAACAAGTCGTTGTATGTCTTCATTCATCCACTTCACAGTCTGGTTTATGTCGATAATGTTAAAGTGTGAGTAGATTTGTAAGTCATCAGCATAACAGTGAAATTTGCAATGTCGCAATACATTGTTAATGTCATTTATGTACAAAATAAAAAGTAGTGGTGGTACAGCTGGTGTCAGCGCCTGGTGAGGTCCTCGCAGATTGTCACCCCGGTGTTCTTTAACTGTTTTTTGACGTTGAATACCCGCTGCCGGTCTCGGTAACTGGTAAAGCGGACAATTATGGGGCGGGCCCGTTTCTTCCGTCGACCGCCGTCACCTTCTTCCCGACTCGGTGAGACATTATTGTTATTTAGAACACTACCTTCAGTCTGTCGATTCCGTGTCTCCTGTGTTGAATGTGGTAATGCTGAGTGTGAACTGGGATGAGCAGTAGGAGGTACTGATGACTTTAGCTGTTTATAAACTTTAAAAATAATTGACCAAAGTGTCGTGTTTTCAATTATGACATTGTTTTTCCTTTAAAGGAGTCGTAGTAAACAAATTATTGTCCTCTCTACTGAAGAGTAGGAAGCTCCAGTGTGAACCTTCCTTCTCCATTTAGAGTTATTGCATTATTTACTGGGATGAACCAATACTTGTAAGTTGTTAAATGTAATAGGTTTTATTACATGGTCAAAATCATCCACACACTTCAAGCCATGACTTATAACAGGATTCAGGATTAGTCCTGACTTGGATTCTAGAAATGTAATAGTGAAAGGCTTTTTATTTTTGCGACATTTCCTTTAATTTGAGCCCACATTAGTTCTATCGCATGGAGCTTGACTAGAAGTTCGACATTTTCATATCTGAACTTAAGTGAACTCCTTTCTAGTAAACCATTCTGTGACTTCTGCCTTATACCTTTTGCTCCTACATACTTTACATATTTGTTTTGAATTCGGTGTATTATACATAACAATGACTAAATCTTTCATACACATAACCCACTTATAGGGGTTGAAATGGGCTTGTAATTCTTAGAAGAACTTCATTTTTATTTTTACAACTTCCCTATTTCCTATGTACATGAAATGTGGCACACAAGTGCCTCATGACGTACATAGAAAAACAAGAGCATTTTCATGAAGATTAACTACCATAGCGGCTGAAATATAATTGCAAACCCTAGAAAAACTAAATTATTATTTTTCATCTTCCCGCTGTCCAAAATAGTTTAAATTTCACACACACGTTTCTCGTCATATAAATAAAATACAAAAAGAATATTAAAGAAAATAAACCCAGAATACGGGTTTGCATTGGGGTTGCATCCCCTATAACAACTACGTTTTATTTTGTAAACTTCCCGGTATCCTATTAATGTAAAGTTTTACATACATGTGTATTATGCATTAATGATAAACCAACCCAGGGAGCCTATTGTTTTGATAATGATTTTTAATCTGCCCAGACCAGGCTATTACATGTAACATCTTTTATTTTTCTTTATCGGATCATAATGAAAAGATGCTGTGCTTATTCCAAATCAATAATCAGATATGGCCTAATATAATGAGTTAATAGCGCTAACATTAATGAAATTCTTAACGTGCAAAAGAAAGCTATCAGAGTAATAACAAAATTACAACCCCTAGAACAATGTGAACCACTTTTTAATAAGCTTAAGTTGCAAACGGTTATAAATTTATATATTTTAGACTCAGTATTGTATATTAAAAAAAAATATTTCATCATTAATTTTGATTAGCAACTTGCATAATTATAATACCAGAAATAAAAGTAATATTGTTATTGAGCATTGCAGATTAGCAAAAAACAAAATAGTCGTGTTGTAATTACTCAGAAGATTTACAACAAATTACAATATCTAATTAATAATAATGTTCAAATTCAGACGGTACAACTAGCTTCTCAAAAACCCACTTTATGATTTGTCACAGTTTTCAGTATGGAAGACATTAAGTTTTAGATATTTTATTTGTATACAGTATAACTATTTACTGTTGTTTTCTGCATAATTTTGTTAACATAATAAATATATGTAAAAAGTACATTATAATAATACTTACTGTTTTGTCTAGGTCTATGTCATTTATATGTATAATACATTTTGTCAATAATTTCTGTAAAATGATAATAAAACTTTTTTATTTATTACACCTTAAGAAGATTACCTACACCAAAAATACATTATATCGGAAGTAGATTATAAGGACCGAATGTAGACTACTTTTGACTGAAGTAAGATTTTCAGGCCGAGTATTTAAATAGTGTGTCTTAAAAGTCCCACTCTTGTCACTGTATTAATTTTCTTACGAATATAGGTGAAGTGATATTCTTTGGGGCATGATTATATGACCAAATGAAGAGGTTTTTATGTTTCATACCCTACCCTCAAATGGGGTAGTTTGGGGTAAATCAAATTTTTAAATAAGAACCCCTTGTGAGTGAAACATTATTTTAAAGTTGTTATACAAAGGAGTAGAATGGAAAAAACTAGAGGTCTCTAATGTTACTGCTGATGAGATATATGAAATGGCTACTACGTACTTCCTGAAAAAAGTTTGAGGTGGCATGCGTCTTCAATCCCTGTCCTTAATTTATCCATCAAGTTGGGCCATTCTTTATTGATCACGACTTAACTGGTGTCACATACATAGTCATGATACAAATCTGCACTGTTTCAGCAATAAATGAGTTTATACAAGGCGCTTAAGAGTCTTTATTTCAACAGGACGGTGCTTTACCACATTGCAATGTGTTTGAGCGAACATTTTTATTTCAAACGTTTCCGGACAGAAGGATAGGTCAACGTGGTGCTATGTATGGTAGAGTGGCCGGCACGTGTATCTGAACTTTCACCTCTCGATTTTTTCTTTCGGTGTTTCTCAAAAGTAAAGTTTATAACAAAAACCCGCAAACATCGTCGAATTAAGGACAAATATAAAAGACGCCTACCACCATAACACACCTGAATTCTTACAATATGTGACAAGCTGTTTAGAATCCAAGCTTTATTTTGGTCAAGAAGTACATGGTAGCCATTTCAAGCATCTCATCTGATTCAAAATGAGGTGAAATTTCAAAATGTTTACTATTTCTTATCGTAACAAACAATGGGGTTTTATAAACCGATTGAAAATTTAATTAGCAACAAAATCTTATAGAGTAATATTAGAGATATCTAGTTCTTGCCATTCTTCTTACTTTTATAACACCTTAAAGCCATCAGAATACTACAATATTTTTATAATCAGTGTGACTGGTGCAAGACACATATAATGAGGCTCAGTTCCTTGACATAATGTCACATTCGACTAAAGGACTACATCAGAGGTGGGGAGTAGAAGTTCCAGCTGATGGAGATACAATTACAGATACAGATACAAGCTGTACCAATTATGCTTCTACCACTTATTAATGTATGCTCAAAGTACATTGAATAATTTTTATTTTTATACTGATTATTATTATGACCATTTCTTATACTCTAAACTAATTATGTATGTACGTACACTTGTGTAGTGTCAAACTATTCGTTACAAAAACTTTAAATTCTCTTTTTTATTTTAAGATGTGAATGATTTGTTGTAAATACCATTATTTTCAAAACATACTTATATGAGGGCTTATTTTACTGACTAATAAGAAGTCATGTATTTGATTATTGCTGACAGTTATAGCTTGAAATGGATTTTAATGTTTATTACTAATTTAAATCCATTGAAAAAATTTCTGATTTTTTTCTGTACGACTTTTCTTATCCTAAATCACAATGCGGTGTATTTAATAATAATATGCTTATACTGCAACAAGGGCATGAAATGAATTTTATCGTGTGCTATGAATATAATAGATTTTAATCGTCCATAATATAATTTGATCAGCTTATTTATTTATTACTCGCAGGGACCAACTGATCATGCTCCAGCAGCACCATCTCTTGCTCCTCCGGTTGCAGTACCAGCCACTATCACTCAACCGGCCGCAGGAGCAGCCTCAACACCCGCAATAACAACCCGTCATCCTATAGCTGCACCAGCCACTGTTCCTCAATCGGCTGCAGGAGCAGCCTTAATTCCCTCAATAGCAGCTCGTAGTTCTATATCTGCGTCAGCCACTATCCCTCAATCGGCTGCAGGTTCAGCCTCAATTCCCTCAATAGCAGCCCGTCCCCCTATAGCTGCATCAGCCGCTCCTCCATCAGCCGCAGCTCCTACAACACACAACGCAGCAGGAGTGTCTCGTAACTGTGCAGTGTGCCTAACTCAAAGGACTACACATGTGGTCATTCCTTGTGGCCACTTGTGTTTGTGTACTGAGTGCCTATTTTTTATGTTATACAATTTTATTTGTTTCCTATCCAATACATCCTGTTTAAATAGATTATAATGAAATGGATGTGTGGTTAATAGTGTCATATGGAACATTTGGAGTGGTATTGAGATTGCGTCCTAAATAATTAATAACTTTTATCCTGTGAAATTAATGGCACGTCTGTACGGTTAATCAAAAAGTGCTTCAAGCATATTTTGACACCACTCACAAAAATTGATTAATCTTTCTTTTGCACAAGGCGTCTTACCGTCTGCATTGCAGACTGCCAAAGTGATAAAAATTTAAAGAAAGGCGATTCTTGCACTTTAAGCAACTGTCGTCCGATTTCTATTCTTCCCGTTTTCAGTAAAAGTTCTGTAAACGCTTTCATCGCACAATTTTAAAAAATTTCTAAGTCGTTTCAAAATTATGTGTTCTGAAAAGTTTTGGTTCAAAAATCAACTATCGATGCTATATCTGATCTTATTTATAATGTTTTACAATGGCCTAGAAAGGAGAGAACATGTGCTAAGAATATTTCTCGACCTTTCTAAAGCTTTTGACTATGTACATCATGTGAACATTGTTACACAGTTGTGGACATGTGCTATTCAGGGTTTGCCGCATGATTGGCTCTCATCTAATCTTACAGACAGAGAGCAAAGCGTGCAGATCGCAATGAACTATCAGGCAGATTAAAAACGCCTCATGGTGTCCCTCAGGGATCTGGTACCAGCCTTTTTCCTACTTTATGTCAACGGATTGAATTATTCAATCCAGAATGGAAATATGATTCAATATGCTGACGACACGACTCTGTATTAGATCAAAAACAAAACACGATATCAAAATATAGTCGTTTATTGATCTGAATTCATGCATTGAGCATGTTTCAAGAATGCATTTGGAAACAAAACCGTTGAAAACCAAACGTGATGAATTTCTTCCTTAGGCAACTGGAGCAAGAGTATGTACCGCGGTGATGGTGGATAATGGTGGAAGAATCTGAATCCACCAAGTTCCTTGGTGTATGTCTTCATCGAGGGTTGATATGGGACTATCATATCGAAAGCTTCTGCTCAAAGGGTTCTTCCGGGATTTATGTCCTGCGCAAACTTTCAAAATTTTGTTCTATGGATGTATTGAAAACGACCTATTATGGTTTGATATATCCATACTTATCTTGCGGTTTGACATTATGGGGCAGCTGCTCTAAATACAAACTAGATAGAGTATTTAGTGCACACAAAAAATCTGTCAGAACTCTTTTAAAATGTCATTCCAGAGAGTCGTGCAAAGATGCCTTCAGACAGCTTGAAGTTTTAACTTTACCCTGTTTCTATATTCTCGAGGTCGCTTTGTATTGCCGTTTCAAATGTGAATTGGTCCAGGGCAGACACGTTCATCTATATGAGACGAGAGGCAGGGACAACTTCAGAAATAAACAACATAGAACGACAACGTTTCTAGACTTGCTGTCGCTAATTGACGTGAAACTAATTAACAAACTCCCTGAGAGTATGACCTAAATCAACAGTTCAAATCTCAATTAAAACACCTCCTAGTGTCAAAGACGTTTTTCTCCGTTGAAGGGTTCATGATGGGCCACTGAGAAGAAAATATTTGAATATTATAATTGATAAGTTAGTGAAATCCCAAGTCTGATATGGAAAGCTATGTCCAAGTTTTTATTGTTAGCGTTGTAATTAGTATTGTAGTTTTATATATAGTAGTATTGACGCATGCTAAGCAATTCTATGATTGTTCCTGCAAAAAATATATTATTATTATTACCCAGGTACAAGTGAAACATACACCGCAGGTCCTGTCCTGGCTCAATTTCTATTGGTTAGTTAAATCTTCAAAACGTCATTGTGGAATAACGACTTTTTTTTTAGGGCGGGTCTCGAGGGGTTGTCAACTGGGCTGCCTGGGCGCCTCTGTTCTCTGCTGCACTCGCGCTTTGTTTGTTAAAGATGCTCAGACCGAAAGTGGGGTGGGAGGTTTCTTGGTTTACCGCTTCGAACGTAAAGTAAGGTTATTGTTATTCTTTAAAGCTAGTGTCCAGTGATTAGCTTGAGATGACTCGCCTGAACACTAATCAAGCAAGGATCCTGTAAGAAGAGACAGTGCTAGGTGAGTTCAGACTGGAGTAAATCAATTATTTACTGATAAATAAGGCAACATGAAGCGTGTACTTCTGTCTTGGCCAATTAGAAAAAAAATATTTGTATTTTTCTCCGGGATAGTGTATTACCCGTATTTGTACTTCGAGTGTATAATGTACGTATTTCGTAGGTATAATGCGTAGTAGGAAATATTTATTATTTAAAATTATTTTATTTATTTTAATTTAATTATACCGTTAACATAATTATTATGAATTATTCTAATTGGCTTTCATATTCTAATTATTATATTGGAACATTTTATATCGGTCCTTGTCTGTTACAAAGATGAATACGAGAAAGTCACAGAACAAACAGATTTGTACCGTACGCAAATAGAGTACAATCACATAGCAATTTTAACATGTGACATTGTAACGCATGTAACCTAAAACTATCCGCAAGATATCTAAAACAATATTTCAACTGTAGACTATTTTGCGTAAAACTTCATTTGTACATAGACAAGAACGGTGGTGCCGTGTGTCCACTATTGAAACTTCTGTGTGTTAAAATAAAACATTGGGCTGTATGAAATTATTTTGTAAACGACTTTTGTAAGGGAAGGTGTATTTTGCGTCTGTCTATCCATCCTCGAGATAACTCGACAGTAAAATAAGCTATACACTTAAGATCAAGCAAACGTTTTTGTAAACAGTTTGAGGAAAACTTTCTAGAAACAATATTTTTAATGTTAATATTGTTTAATGTATTTTCAGATTAATATTAGGGGTAAAGGTTTTGAAATGTATGTTTAATAGATACATTTTAGGACAATTGCATGGTCTAACCCTTTCCATTCCTTTTAGCTTAAAAAAATAAATATTTCACATTTTCATAAACTTTATAAAAGAAGTAATGATAAGTCAACACAATCTAAAAATAAAAATACAAGTACTCTGTATTAATATCAAGGAAATCAATAAGGTCATAAGATTACACACTTTTCATTGCATTCTTTTTTAATTTAACTGATTGGTTACTTTTGGACATGCAATTAAACTGTATTGTTTTTAACAGTTCTTGCGTGTTATGAGCATTTTTAAAAAGTTATTAAACTTGTTATTTGTATTATTTTGAAAGTAGTTTAAAAAGAACATTTGAACACGCCTATTTAAGATTACAAAGAATTTTAAATTATTCTTTAACCCCTTGTTTAAAATTTGTTATTGACGATGAATGATTTTAAAGGATGGTAGGATTTCGGATTTGCCATAGTTGAAATTAAAGAGGTTTATCACCACGTTAGAGGATTGAAATCTACCATCTTCTTCAGGTGGATAAAACCTTACTTAATTAAGACCTACTTAACACACAATGTGGTTGGCCGTTTCTTGACCAATTTGCAAACATGTTGACTTGTACATATTAAACATATTCTGTTGTCTAAACCTTGTATTGTATGTTAGATTAGTCTGCGTGAAATAGATCTATGAAACATAATAGATTATTTTATAATGTTAAACATTTTGAGCAGGGAATGAACAATTTTGTTATGTGAATCGTAAATTCCTTCATTAAGTGCATAGAAATATACAATCTTTTTATCCTGTTAGTGCAATTTTAAAAGGGTTTCCAAATTATTTAATTAAGTGGATATTAAAGATGTTTTTAGTAATGTAAAACAAAAAAACTTTACAGCGTGAAATAAAAGTACATTTAAAAAATAGATAAATTAGGTGCAAATGGGACAATTCGAGAATACCATAGTTTTGTGAAATACGTGTTTAACCTTTTTTTATCTATACTCTAAAAATTATTAATATTTTCGAATAACAGAAATATTGTTTTGCCTCATTCTGTTATCTTAGAACAACATTAGTTTATGAAAATTATAGTTTCCTGTTTATATTGGTAGAATTGGAAGAAATTCCCACCATACTAAATTTTCCTTTTTGCGTACATTATGGTGATAGAAAAACTATGTTCTTAAGACAACGTTAATTGCCTTGTTTTATTGTAATGTAAGCACCTGAAATGTTTGTAATGCCGTGTTTAAATTTAAAAAGCTTTAAACAATACTGGGCAGTGCTCATTGCTCATTATTTTTAAAGACAATTAAAAAGAATCGGTCCTTACCACTTTAATTTTAAAATATTTATAAAATACATAATATCAACTAATTAAAACATAAATTATTGGACTAAAAATCAGTTTTAATTTTTTTTATGACAAAGATTAATATAATTTCTCTTGCAATCAAACAGACAATTTTATCCCATTTAGACTGTATACCTACCACAATTAAATATGAATTTCTAATATCACTAACAAATTCTAAATGTGTGTAATATTTATGTAATACGTTTTATAGCATATAACATGTCATTAAAACAACTAAAATACCGGTGACATGTTTATCTTTCGAATCATCTATCGCCAATAATAACTTTATACAATCAATTCTTAATATAGGCAATCTAATTTCTATTTATAATCTTGTAATAATCTTTTTACTAAGTAATCTTGTTTATCATTCAAATCATTAATATTCAATAATAACTTTCAACAAACAGTTGTTAATATAACTAATCTAAGTTTGCTTTGTATAGCGAAAACTAGATGTTTTAACCGTTTCTAGAACAGAAACCAATTGGATTTTCAAGTCTTTTGTGATAGTTTTATTAAAATATTAAGGGACTAAGAATATTTAAAAGGTTTCTTTCTCCAAGAATCTGTTGTTGAAACCATTTGGCGAATGGGAAGGGAGAACAAGGCAGATGGGAAATTGGAAATAGAAATGTGGAACGTTACGTTGGAAGGACATCAAAAGTGGTAGCCCTTTGTATGTAGCGGGCCAGAGACCTTGGGCGAGCCATAAATTATACTCCTGTCTGATATGAGAGGAACATCTGCTACATTTCCAAAAGTGGACAACCCAAAAGACACCTCTTTGTCCTGTTTGCAAAATTTGGTTCAACTCTTTTTCTACTTAATAATTTCAGATTGTATTATAACTCATTTATTTTACTGTATAATGCAGATAAATACGCGAGCTTCTAATGTACTACTAGAACTCCTTGCATGATAAAACAAGATATGCACGACGGGTACTATAGTCAAAATTCATGGTTAACAACTCCACCATTTATGAAGGTCACAACATTTTTGGTGTGAGACAAAAAAAAAATATCTAAGGAAATAATCCACGCTCTAATAATTAAACAGTTGGCATCTAATTTATCTTGATAATTCACGTTCTTACTTTTTCTGTGAGATTATTCCATTGTTCATAGATACCAAACGTCAGTAACCTCCTCCCCACTTCTTCAAAATTCTGGTTACGCCACTGTAAACGACTCATCACAACTGCAGTTTGGATTTCAATTTTTCAAAACAAGTGGTAAGTTGTTTTCTCTCCTTCATCACTAAGAACTAATTATATACTTTTGTCGGGATAATAATAATATATCCTTCGATAGCCCAATCCCATGAAGGGACACTCACCATCATCGAACTCAGAGTTGCCTATATAGAAATAAAGCTTCACCCAAAATTTCATTTATATGGGTCTGTTCGTTATGGACATATATCTGTATCGTTATGGCCCAAGAATCTGTGAAATAGCGTACTAGGACTTAATGCTCCACGTCTTATGGAATTATCTGGCTGGTATGATATTGAGTGTATACTCGTATTTTAGTGTAGGAAATAGATTATATTGCGTGTGTTGTAAAATTGTATTCACTTATCTCACAAAGAAATAAAATACCTGACAATTTCGTTATCTCATAACAACATAAACTGCCCATCAATATAAATAATACGCGGTTTCGAAAACGCTTCATATATAAGATATTTAAATTCGACTCTTTAAAACAGTTTTGACATTTACTCCTTTATTCAATTGAAATTAAAACAGCAAAGACTTCTCGATTATTATGAGCATAGTATACGTAGCGATAAGTTCACACCTTGTTTTAGTGTGTATACTATAGTCCTTATTACTAAAGGGCCAGATTTTACTTTTGTTTTAACGTGTACTATATCTTTTCACCTCTCCTATCAGCACGAGAGGATTAGAACACCTATTGTGCCTATTCTGGTATTTCTTGCCTCGATCATCTCGAAGTTGTAGCAATAACCAAACTTTATAGTATAGGTAGTAATAAATGTTCATCAATGATTGATGATAGTAGTTTTTTACTGTAATGCATGATAGACATATTTTTGATTTTGGTTTTGGCGTTGGTCTAACATACGTGATCAAAATATACTGTACCAGAACAGTATACTGTACCGCACCAAACAACAACAACAAAATCAAAAACAGAAATTTTACCTAACACATATCTACTAAAATCGATACTTTGGACTCTATGGTAAAATATTATATAATATTTCATGCTGCCCGCTTGATACTGCCTCATGCTAAGAAGCAAAACTATTAAATATGTCAGTTTGTAGCTTTTTCAGTGTTTTACTGTGCATTGATTTATAGAGATAAATATATATATATATATATATATATATTTTTTTTTTGTTTTAGTAAACTTAATGCTTTTATTATAAGAATAATAAATAATTAAGTATAAAAAAGTGAAAGTTAGAAAACCAACTGACTTATATTTTGGCATTCAATTTGGCATAAAACTTCATTTCTACATTAACAAGAATGAGTTTTATGGTGCATATAAGCAACGCTGAGTTTCATGATGGTTCGAACCACTCTATGGGATTTGGTTGTGCGTTAGCAAAACGTTTTACGCTAGTAGTATGAGTAACCACAATAGCAACGAGAACATGTCAGGATAAATAAATGTTTTAATAATACACGTGTAACCTAACTCAACAATCACTCTTTTGGTGACTTCATGTATAGCATATAGAGTAAAAATAAATTGTGTTCACTTTCATCATTTAAACACCGCTACGAATCCCAAATTAATGAATATGTATATATGAATATACAATGTGGCAATATATCTCGAGAAAGATTTCAATAATAAATATTTTATTCAATAAGAAATTTTTACAGGAAATGTATCGGAATCGTCAAATTTAGAGAGCTAAAATTTTCCATACACTACCACAAAATTCTCCTTCATACATACATTGTTTGCTGTCACACTCTCTCACTCATTCGAATTGTCCATCTCTAGTTCCTAGTCAGTCTGCCAATGGAGGGTCTCCCAATTAAATGCCATAAGCTCGTCCGTGTTATAAAAAGCGTTTGCGACTAAAGTTGATTTCAGACGAGCTTTAAATGCCTTCGGCATTGGGGCATTTTTTAGCGAATTTGGTAATCTATCTAGAAAGAAAACTCCTGCCTGGAAAAGCAAACGTTCAAACAGTACCGTCCTGTATGCCCCAGTTCGTTAGTTGTTCCTGCCTCTAGTTAGTTACATAAGGGTGTATGTCACTCACTACCTCTTTTGGCATTACATTTATATTAGAAAAAGACAGGTCTCTAAAATATAGAGGCAGGGCAATGTCAACAGTTTTAGGTCTTTGAAAGCTTGCCTACACGACTCTCTACTATGCAATTTGGCAATTATTCGGATCACCTTTTTTTGAAGAATGAAGATTCTTGAGAAATTTGAGTTTACGCAACCTCCACACAAAGTTAATCCGTAAGATAGGTGTGGGTAGATTATTCCATAGTATGCCGTCCTCAATATCTGGGTCGGGCTATACTCGGATAGTTTTCTCAAAACATATATTCCTGAGGATAGTTTTGAGCAAACGTGGTCTACGTGACAGTCCCACGATTATCACTGTAAAATGAAAGTATATCTTCCCAATTACATTATAATAATGTCAGATCTACATTAAAGTAGTACAACAGAAGGTTTCATTATACCTAGTGTATATTAAGGGAACAGTACTTTTTATTGAACTAAAAAGCCTAAATGAACACTAGATCCGTTTGGGTTTAACGTGTCAGTTGTTTTTCTTTTACGTCACCCTAGTTCCAACTATCACATAAAAACTTTTCTTCTGTGGAACAATTTCACACAATTTTCACGGGTGTTAAAATTTTTAACCATGGAATTAGGCTGAGAGTAAATGAAGCGTATCTCTCAGTAGGCTTTTATTATTTCCTTTTGTCTGCCAGAGGATGTAAACATTTATTTTCTGATTGACTCTGATAGAGGAAATCTCGTCAATGAAATGAGTTATAGGTGTAACAGACTTCAAATTTCGCTTGCACGTAATGTCGCGTAATAACGCGACACGTGGAGTGGTGTATTCCTAACTGGTATTTTTATACTGCTTGAATATTATAAATACAAGATTTTATGCTAGGCATGCACGCTATGGGTTAATAATAGACGTAGCTTAGAACTAGTTTCACTATTAAGTAGCGTATATTCACATTCTACATGTGAGAATCTCGTGCACAAAGGATTAATGTCGGAAGACATTAATTTAAAATTAATCATTTCCATTTGAACAAACAATTAAATTTGGTCATAGAATGCAATCGGAAATATAAATCCAACGCGCTATTTTCAAACACTTCAACAGTAAAGACTTATAGAACTAGTTAAACTTCTTAAGTTGGGTTATTACGTAACTTTTACAGTTCATTTCCATGAACCATACAGTGTTATTTATGTTCAAAATGTTGTAAAATATCATTACACGATTCATTGCGAAGCAACTACGATTAAAAAAGAAACTCTAAACAAAGCGAATCCAAATGTAATATGTGTAATGAATAAACATAATGAACCAAAAACCAGAGTTCGGTAAATATATAACTACACAAATATACAGGGTGTATATTATGTCTGGAAACACCCAAATATATCCTTTAATAATTTAAATATAAATTTGAAACCTCTTACAATCGTGGTAGAGATTGGGCATCTACTTTTTGGAACAATGTTTTGTTATGTCACACCAACGGGGGACGTCCTGCCGAGGGTATCGTGAAATATTCTTAATGGAAGCCTATACCTTGTGATACATAATTTTAAAGGTAAATAGCTTACTGAATTGAATGCCACAAACCGCATCTCAAAGGAATTATTCTATCAGAAAATAGAGCATTTTTAGTATTAAAAATTTACTGATGTTCAACAATGTAATTTTAAACATGGTTTCTTGCCACAAAATGTGTTACACTAATGTTTTAGCATTTTTTAAATGTTCAATTAAAATAAAATAAAACAATTTATTTTTAAGCTGGTTTCATTAGTACAAAATTTACCAGTTTTTATTACAATGAATAAAACTTATGAGTCACTTTCTCTGATTACTTATGAATCTGTACTTGGTGTTTTCCAGTCAGCAGGAAGGTTTAAAGAGACAAAGGTCACTAGCCTATGAGAAACATTATTGTGTTATTAATCATCTGGTCTACAGGTTTCAGTTTGTTGAGCATGGAGCTTTCACTAGACAGGTCTAAGCTTGGGAATTACAAATGGACAAAGGTCATATCATTCCTGTCGAGTTAATCAGTGTCTCTGAAGCATTGCTTGTCAACAAGTTATCTAATTACAGTAGTTCAGTTTTTATTTGGCATTTTTAATGGAATTGTCTGAAAGAGAACGAATTACTCTGTTGATGATGCGAGGATATGGCGATCGTCAAAGATCTTATCGGGAAGTTTGTAATTTGTTTAATGACACTTTCCCAGAAAGGAATCCCATAAGTGTTTTCAACAATATCAAAAACTATTGAGCGTTTTGAAATGACAGGGAGTGTACGTAATCGGCCCAAAGTCGGGTAGGATACAATCTGCAACAGATGAAGAACATGCACTAGATGTTTTGCAAACATTTATTGAAGACCCACATACATCGCTCAGAAAAGCTGCAACAGCAACATGATATGCACCCTATGTCTGTGAGTAAGATTTTGAAAATTAATAAATACAAACCATTTAAAGTTCATTTAGTCCAACAGTTAAGTGAGGATGATTACGACAGAAGAGTTGAGTTTTGTGAACTTGTGATGCGTAAATGTGATGACAATAGAGATTTTCTGACCAACATACTATTTTCTGATGAGGCAAACTTTTTTCCTAAATGGCAATGTTAACAGGCACAATTGCCGTTACTGGGCTAGTGAAAAACCACATTGGATTACTGAGTCCCAATCACAGCAACCACAAAAACTGAACGTATGGTGTGGAATTTTAGGTAACAAAATTGTTGGACCCTTTTTCATCAATGGAAATTTAAATGCCGAACTTTACTACAATATGCTCCAAAATGAAATAATCCCAGCTATTCAAATTGCATCAAGAGAATACTTTGATAATGTATGGTTTCAGCAGGATGGTGCTCCACCCCATTATGGGAGACAGGTAAGAGAGTATTTGGATTTAAGGTTTCCTCATAAATGGATTGGCCGAAGAGGAGAAATCGAATGGCCTCCAAGATCTCCGGATTTGTCACCAATCGATTATTTCCTATGGGGTCATTTAAAATCCAATGTTTATAGAAGAAAGCCTCATAATTTGGAAGACCTAAGAAACAGGATTATAGAGGAGATTGCTTTGATAACTGAAGAAATGTTAGGCAACTCTGTCGAATCATTTTACACAAGATTGGCTAATTGTCAAAACCGTAGAAGGAACACAGTTCGAACAATTGCTTTGACACCAAATGCAGGTAAAACGTTTGTTGTAAGACTTTTCTAACAGCATACATTATTTTTTATTTGTAATAAGAAACAATAACATAAGTATTTCCATAATTGTACTGTAATAAAAACTGGCAAATTTGTGCTAATAGAACCAGCTTAAAATGAAATTTTTGTTTTATTTAATTGAACATTTAAAAAAATGCTAAAAAATTAGTGTAACACATTTTGTGGCAAGAACCATGTTAAAATTACATTATTGAACATCAGTAAATTTTCAATACTAAAAATGCTCTATTTTTCTGATAGACTAATTCCTTTGAGATGCGTTTGTGGCATTCAATTCAGTAAGCTATTACATTTAAAATTATGTATCACAAGGTATAGGCTTCCATTAAGAATATTCACGATACCCTCGGCAGGACGTCCCCCGTTGGTGTGACATAACAAAACATTGTTCCAAAAAGTAGATGCCCAAATCTCTATCACGATTGTAAGAGGTTTCAAATTTATATTTAAATTATTAAAGGATATATTTGGGTGTTTCCAGACATAATATACACCTGTATATATATATATATATATCTGTATAATTAGTGTATGTAGAGATTTTAATTTTCCTCTCCTTCAAATCTGAAACAGCTTCAGATACTCATCATTAAAACTATTATCATACGAAGTTGCCTTGGAAAGTCATGATACTGTATGCGACATGGTACCAATTTACAGATGATTGTTTCCATTGTGGCGGTTCACTTCAGACTGCGAATTACAACACTTAATAAGTTCAATACGTAAGGTATCCTTGTGTCTACATGTATAAGTATAGAACAGGAACATGTATGGCAGCTGGACGCATATTAACAACGAAACATTATTCTATATCCGAACGTTTTAGGAAAAAAGTTAATAATACGAAAATTACATAATTTTTCTGCTCATTACAATTATTTTCTCTTTACATTAGTTTCAGTCATCTTGCCCTCTTCCGGTTGTACCACCGCGCAGGACTTGTTAGCAAAGTTGCCACCGAACTCTAATGGTCGCATGAAACTTCATACTACTGTATACGACATGATGGCGATGGCTTTCTCTGGTCGTATTTTGACTTTTGAATAGGAGTAATTATTTTGCACTGAACAGAGCGCTGGAGATCATGGTTAGCCTAAACCTGCTGGTTAACCTTAAGTGTAAATAAATACAATCTAATAATCCAACCAAATATATTTTAAAATAATACTAAATATATTGTCAGAGCTTCTTTTTATTTTTGAGGATTTGTACTAACAATTTCATATTTTAAAACTAAATTTCATTTGCAGAACAGGAATAAACTATCTTATTTAATACCCTTATTCGAACATTTCAAATTTTTTATGGTTTCAAACGCATTTGTATGTTTTAAAATGTTAAACAGTAGTTGAATTTCCCACTATACCGACTGGGGTATGACTATAGCCTCGTGTCGCGCGCAGAGGGGAGCGCCAAGGAAAGTCTAAGCGAACTATTTATATAAATTATGAGATATTCAGACTTGTTAAATTTTATTGATTTTCCAACAACAAAGTTTTCCTATTAGATCTAAAGTGCTCCCTTTGATGAATTACCGCTGCCGGTCTGAGACATCCTCGGGTGTGAGGACCTTAGCTGCGCGCGTGACCTTGAGTGAGTGGTGAGTGGCGGGAGAGTTGGCGGGGTAGCATTATGCGCTGCGTCCTGAAAACATTTCCTGTGACTTATGGGTAAAAACCTCCTTTCAGGAATCTATTGGCCAAAATAACTCATCACACTCACTGCAATCAGTCTGTTTTGTGACAGTGCTGATTGTGGTGGAATTAAATAATGAGAGAATTCCAAATAATAGCAATAATAGGACTTATCCTTGTTTTTCAGTTGTTATAGTGTTGTTTAACGTGTTTTTTAAAATTTCGTATTTGTCGATATTAATCTGCAAATCGAAATCGTGATTTTAAAGTCGTTAAAGAGATTGTTGCGCCTTCATCTCAGCGGCTAGCACGTAAACGCAACCCGCCACACAGATAGCGTTCATTTGTTGAAAGTGTAGTATTTGGGCCCTATGAGCACAGCTAAATTCCTTTAACTGTAGCATGACGCTGTGGCTCTAGAGAAAGCAATGTGGGAGAGATTCCTCCGTAGACGGTACCGGCGCGGCACCCATGTGAGGCACGGAGCATCTTGGCTTGGCGGCGTGGACTTTGCCTTGCCTTGCTGGAGTCCTCAGAGTTTGCTTCAAGCCAAGCACGTATTTTCCTGACTTCATCACTAGTGCCAACCTGGAGTTTTTCCAATTTCTTTGATAGAGCCATATTGAATTTTGAACCGTATGTATCAAAAACACCTAGCTCAGCACAATTATTTAGACTACCAAATATCGTTTTGAAATGAATTTAGTTCCTTGTTAGTTAAAAGAATAAAGCATTAGTAAATTTTTAAATTCTTTGTCCGATTATGAGTCTCAATCAAGTTCCATTTCGAAGAAATTTTACCCCAAAAGAACAATGTTATACTTTTGCATAGTTATTTTTTATCATAGAATTATGGAATATAAATTGAGTAATAATTATATCATTAATATGTTTAATACACATTAGTTTTACTTTTTATACTTTTTAGTTTTACTGTAATTTCTCACTTTTTTAAACGATCAAACGTTGTTATGAAAACAACGGGACAAGATTTGGATTTTCTGATAACAATTACAATATTTAAAAATCTTTGGATAGCTGAAATTATTGATTTATACATATAACAGTGATTATTTGATTACCAGTAAGCTTTCATTTGAAGTAACAAACGCACAACAAACGTATTCAAATTTCCTCTAAAATTAACACATTTTTTTATTTTCTCGTAAAATTTTATTTAGATTATTTTATTATTAACTTTTAACTGTTATTGTAGATATTAACTTTGAACATTTTGTATAGCAGCTACTTTAGTAATGTTTACTTTCTTAGAATATGGATCTTCATGCGACTAACAATTTTTGCAAAGTTTAAATTGTATACCTTTATTCAATCAGACTGCTACAAAAGCATAAAAGGATGAGTCTGAAATTATTATACTGAACATTACATTTTTCTTTTCTGTATCGATCAACTTGACAAATCACGTAGTACATATTGTTAGAGAATTCATAGAAATCCCATATAAATCACTAGCATTGGAAATTACCGTTATTTTAACAGAAATTCGATTACATCTCACATTATGTTTTCCCTGGTTGGTTGTATTTCAACTGAAGTAATAGAATTGCTATATTCTCAGAGCTAAGAGTGATGGTGAAGGAAGGAGGGAGTCGGGTGTCAGATATCTCTCGTCTTTTTGTTGGTGTAAAGTTTCTTCTCTTGTTACAAACAGAAAATATTCAAACCTTCACATTCGGCGGTTACTCCAATGACATTTCTCATTCGACTATGTATGTCATGCTGATAACTTTATGTATTAACTTTATGATCGTTAATATGCGAACTCCGATACTTGGCGACCTTCAGTTTAAATTTAGCCTTCCCCAGCTAGAGCGAGACCATGTTTGCGGTGACCTTTAGATCTCCACTACTTATGGAAACACAATGGGTAATGGTGAAACAAAAACAAAACAACAAAAAACCCGAGAGCTCTAGTAGCACTCAAAATGTGGAAGAAAATCCACAAAAAAGAGGGACTGGAAATGAGTTCTGACCCTAGCTGTCCTGAACTAACAACAAAGGGCAGGCGGACTTCCTAGTAGAAGTCCTCAAACCCACTCAGCCAGAGTCGGTACATCTGAGGAAAACACCATACTGGAGGATGACCACCAAAAGGCAGAAAGAGCAAAAGCCGAAAGCCCGCTACCAGAATTGCCTTAATTGAGTGGAGCCGCCAGGAAACGAATGGCTTGGGGTTGGAAAAAGAGGTTACTCTCAAGAAGGAGCCAGGGATTTGGCCTTAGGGATCCCAGAAAATCAAAATAAATTTCTAAAGAAACGAAGAAAGGGGAAACCAAAAAGACCTCACTCTGATGGCTCCACCCGGAAGCTCATCAGAGAAAGAACAAAGAACGATGTGAGACGGGGGGTACAAAAGGAGCAATCTGCACTACCCCAAAAATCTTCCTATAAATAATCAGTAGACGGCATAAGGGTGGGGATATTACACTCTAATTTTCCCGAAACCCTACTCTCATTGGAACAAATGGAATAGATCCAGAACTTCACCCTGGAAGCGATCATGGAGGAACAGGAGAGTCCCAACTCTCCAAGCTTCTATGGGATCAAGAGGAGACAAGGAGTTCTGATCTTCACTTGTGAAAACAACAATAAATACAGTTGAATGGTAATCAAGATTCCTTTAAGCCTTCAGAAAGGGCCAGTCTGAAAATTGTGCCAGGGAGAGAAATTCAACGTGCAAGAATCACCACTACCTATTTTCCAAATAGTAGACTACAAATGAAAGAACCGATAAGATTATGAAGTTCTTAAAGGCACAAAATTCCAGACATATGTTTATATGAACTTTTTTCATTATTTTGTTGAGAGGAAACCACCTGAGAAGTTTGTCGGGTTACTAGTGGGAAACCCTGTACAAATTGTATTCCTTACTAACTCAAGAACTACTAAAATATCACTTACTCTCAAGTTGGAAGGGATTCCGTAACTGACAGCCATGCGTTGAAGTTTATAACTTTATAACTCTTACCTGATTGTGGAGTGCAGGGTGGAATTTGATACCAGCCAATCAGAGAAGAGCTGTTTCCCCTCCACCGCGTACTCATCTGGGCACTATCAGAGTGGACTGGAGAGAAGTCAGTCGCGTTCACTCTATGCTGTCTTCTTCTTAGAGGGCATAATTATCAGTGTATGATTAAAGTATTAATTTTTTACATAAGACAATGTCAACTATGGAGGACGGGTTTCAATTAGAATTATCCCAGTATACAGGGGGAGTTCTTACGAGAAGATTAAACCACTCCTGGGAAAAAATTAGTTACAAAGTTTCTTACAAAACATGAGTGTGTTGTAAAAAATTGAAGCAAATTAAATTCTTACAAATATACATGATTTAAAAAATGGAAAGAACAACATAAAAAAATAAACCTGATAATAAAATAAAAGCTGAGCTTTTTAATTTCTTGGCTAAAAAAGTGTAAAATTTTGAAATGAACAAAAAAGAAACAAAAACAGTGCACTTTATCAGTTACCTAATAACTTACTCTTAAAATTGTCTAGATCCATATTTTACATTCCCACTATCCTTCCTATTCTTATTTTCTGAACGTTCTTTATATTTAAATAGTGTCTCTTTCTCTTCATCCCTGCACATTTAGCTTTTCCATTCTGAGCTGACGATATCAGTCTTGTATGTCCACCATTGAAGAAACTTTACTCCTAACTGACAATGATGCATCTATGAGATTTGATATGGTAGCTACATTCCAAAACTTATAGCCACTGATTGCATTAAGTATTTCACTCTCTACTAATCATTTAGACACACTTCTAGCCTTGTCCCACTTACATGATAGTATTGCCATTATTTATTACTGTATTGTCCAGCATGTGGTGGACTTCTACCAGTAGCCTGTGATACATCTAGTATTTTTTGCCTCTAACCGATGTGTTCTGCATTAATTATTACCTGGATGTCTTGGACTACTTTCATGGAAATTCAGTGAGTTTGTGATACTGTGTCGAACTGTGCTTTTTAATTGGAGCATATTGTGAATTTCTTTCATGAATAAACAAACATTCTCTTCTTTCCTGTCAACTTGTGTGGTCAAGTCAATGTTCCGTCATTCCGCTGTCATCGGCTGCTGCTGCTGCAAGGAGGAATCTGCGCTTCTCAAAATCCACAGCCTCCTGGAACTTCGTCGACCGGCTACATATGAACTATATTTACTACACTGGTTAAGAACTGATTGTTGTACAAAAGAGTTGTCTATTATAAGTTTCATTGTTATTGTTATGTTATTGAATCTGTTGCATTTGATTATATGTATGTTATCACACTTTACTTAACAATTACACTTCCCAACTGATTTCCCATTATTGCCACAACACTTCTCTTTCACTCTGTTCGTTCTTACCACCAAAGATGGACTCTAAAGATGCATGCGCAAGATGTATGGTGCGAGTTACCGGCACCGACAAGGGCATGCAATGCGACACTTGCGATCGCTGGTTCCACTCTGAGTGCATCAAAATGTCAGCTTCTGAGTACAAACGTTATGCCAATGACGAAAATCTAAAATGGCTGTGCAATCGTACTGATTGTGGATGCGACTCTACTTCTCAACTAAAACTCGACCCAGTTATTAAGGCATTATTTGATAAGATGGATTCTCTAGTCACTAAAGCTGATATTACTCATATCTACAACGACATCACTTGTTTGCGACAGGAGATTAGCAGCTTGACTGAACAAATGTCCCAAGTCGAACCAAGAGTAACTAAACTGGAGTCTGAAATCAAATCATTGAAGTCTGTTAGGCTTCAAATATAACTGAGCACATGTCGTCCTCCACCAATGACATTTATTCTGAAATTGTCGATCGCACAGCCAGACAGTCGAACGTCATTTTGCACAACATCCCTGAGAGCTCAAGTACACAATCTAATGTAAAAAGGACTTACGATCTAGACCTGTTAAACAAGATCTTTGCCTCATTAGATTTTCAGGTCCAGAACTCCACGTTTTTTCGTCTTGGGAAAAACTGCGATAAGACTCGTCCCATCAAAGTCATCTTACCAAGTCCCGATGACGCTAAACGGTTTTTCAAAGGATTTTCTCAGGATCTACTGGGGAATTCTGATGCCTCTCTCTCTGAAGTCACAGCAAGTCATGACAGGACTCCTCACGAGCGTAAATATCTCCAGGACCTTCGTAGATCCCTCGAGTCTCGCACTAACAACGGCGAAAAGGGCCTCACTATAAAATATCTTAATGGCACTCCTAAAATAATTCAGTCTCCAAAAAACGTGTAATTTCCAACGGCACAGAAACCATACACATTTATTATCAAAATGTAAATGGACTTCGATCCAAACTAGATGAATTAAGGCAATCACTAATTTCTTACATTCAGGACATCATAGTTCTAACTGAGACTAACCTTATACCAAGCATCTCCAACGGCGAACTTGGCTTCAGTAACTATGAACTTTACCGGAAGGACAGAACCTCCTCCTCCAGCAACAAAATGAGCGGTGGAGGTATTTTTGATTGCAGTATCCAAGCGTCTACAATCTTCTAAAATTGCCACTTCCACGAAAACAGAGTCTC